>NC_067246.2:119329642-119951574 GCF_019359855.2 Lolium perenne
GATGGTATTTGATACGTCTCCGACGTATCGATAATTTCTTATGTTCCATACCACATTATTGATGATATCTACATGTTTTATGCATACTTTATGTCATATTTATGCATTTTCCGGCACTAACCTATTAACGAGATGCCGAAGAGCCAGTTGCTGTTTTCTGCTGTTTTTGGTTTCAGAAATCCTAGTAAGGAAATATTCTCGGAATTGGACGAAATCAACGCCCAGGGGCCTATTTTGCCACGAAGCTTCCAGAAGACCGAAGAGAAGACGAAGTGGGGCCACGAGGCGGCGCCACACTAGGGCGGCGCGGCCCAGGTGCTGGCCGCGCGGTCCTAGCGTGTGGGCCCCTCGTGACTCTCCCGACTCTGCCCTTCCGCCTAAAAATAGTCTTCATCACGAAACCCCCAGTACCGAGAGCCACGATACGGAAAACCTTCCAGAGACACCGCCGCCGCCAATCCCATCTCGGGGGATTCAGGAGATCGCCTCCGGCACCCTGCCGGAGAGGGGAATCATCTCCCGGAGGACTCTTCACCGCCATGGTCGCCTCCGGAGTGATGAGTGAGTAGTTCACCCCTGGACTATGGGTCCATAGCAGTAGCTAGATGGTCGTCTTCTCCTAATTGTGCTTCATTGTCGGGTCTTGTGAGCTGCCTAACATGATCAAGATCATCTATTTGTAATGTTATATGTTGTGTTTGTTGGGATCCGATGGATAGAGAATACTATGTTATGTTGATTATCAATCTATTACCTATGTGTTGTTTACGATCTTGCATGCTCTCCGTTATTAGTAGAGGCTCTGGCCAAGTTTTTACTCTTAACTCCAAGAGGGAGTATTTATGCTCGATAGTGGGTTCATGCCTCCATTAAATCTGGGACAGTGACAGATAGTTCTAAGGTTGTGGATGTGCTGTTGCCACTAGGGATAAAACATTGATGCTATGTCCGAGGATGTAGTTATTGATTACATTACGCACCATACTTAATGCAATTGTCTGTTGTTTGCAACTTAATACTGGAAGGGGTTCGGATGATAACCTGAAGGTGGACTTTTTAGGCATAGATGCATGCTGGATAGCGGTCTATGTACTTTGTCGTAATGCCCAATTAAATCTCACAATACTCATCATATCATGTATGTGCATTGTCATGCCCTCTCTATTTGTCAATTGCCCAACTGTAATTTGTTCACCCAACATGCTATTTATCTTATGGGAGAGACACCTCTAGTGAACTATGGACCCCGGTCCATTCTTTTAATCGAATACAATCTACTGCAATACTTGTTCTACTGTTTTCTGCAAACAATCATCATCCACACTATACATCTAATCCTTTGTTACAGCAAGCCGGTGAGATTGACAACCTCACTGTTTCGTTGGGGCAAAGTACTTTGGTTGTGTTGTGCAGGTTCCACGTTGGCGCCGGAATCCCTGGTGTTGCGCCGCACTACATCTCGCCGCCATCAACCTTCAACGTGCTTCTTGGCTCCTGTTATCACCAGAATTTGACCGAGTCAGAGGTGGGCCACGATCAAGATGGACTTGAAGATTATATACGAAAGAAATACGTGAATCGGCCTTATATGCAAAGTTTGGGCTAGTTTGCCCTTGTATCTGTAACATAGTAGATTACGTGTCGGTTAGTTAGAGTTTGCCTCGTGCGCGGTTGGGATTATTCCCACGTTAGAAAGTCCCCTGGACTATAAATATGTATCTGGGGTTTATGAAATAAACAACAACCAACGTTCACCACAAATCAATCTCGGCGCATCGCCAACTCCTTCGTCTTGAGGGTTTCTACCGGTAAGCATCATGCTGCCTAGATCGCATCTTGCGATCTAGGTAGCACAAGCTTCTTTGTTGTTCATGCGTTGCTCGTACTGAAGCCTTTTTGATGGCGAGCAACGTAGTTATCTTAGATGTGTTAGGGTTAGCATTGTTCTTCGTATCATATGCTGTCGTAGTGCAACCCTTATACATCTAGCCGCCCTTACACCTATCTTAGGTGTAGGGGCGGCACCCCGCTTGATCATTATTTAGTAGATCCGATCCGTTACGGTTGCTCCCTGTTCGTCAAGGATTAGTTTAATATCTGCAATAGTTAGGCCTTACAAAGGGTTGGAGGACCTAGCGACGCGTAGGGTGTCGTTTGCTAGCCCTAGACAGGATGTTCCGAGGATCAACCTCGTGTTGGTTTTTAGGCCTTGTCTAGGACCGGCTTACGGTCACCGTACGTGACCGCGAGGCCCAATCGTGAGTAGGATGATCCGATTATGCGGTGAAAACCCTAAATCGTCGTAGATTGCTTTAGCTTTATCTTGATCAAGCAGGACCACCATATATTCGTGCACCTCGTACGAATCATGGGTGGATCGGCTCCTTGAGCCAATTCACAGGATAACCTGAGAGCCGATCGAGGCTCGTATTTAATGTTTACGTGTATGCCATGCAGGAAACTAAGCGAGGCATCTCCATCACCTTCCTGACCAGGTATAGGTCAGGTGGCACGCCCTTGCACCAGCATCGGACGTGCGTTCCAGAGGCTTTGCGGGCCGTCGCTCGGAGGGACCAGGGCCAGCCGCAGCCCTAAGTTGTTCCCGGCTCTACTGTGTTGCCCGTCGTTGCTCGCCGGTGGGTTTCTGACCGCAACACATTCTGGCACGCCCGGTGGGACAAGCTTCGTCATCAACCGCATCGCCATCTACATCTGAGATGGCGGACGGCACTCCAGTCACGTACGAGGATCTGACCGACGAGCTCAAGAAGAAGTATGACGAGGTCAAAGCAATCCTCGAAGCCGACCTCATCGGCTCTTTTCACAGAACCCGTTCACATGGCATCAGGTGGAAGGGGTTCTCGCCTGATGGTGCACTCGATGGGATAGACCTCTCTGCCCCGTCAGAAGAACGCACCAGGTCCCTACGTCAGGAGATCAACTACATGGTGGCTCACTCGCTGCACCGCCACTCTGAGAACCTGGTGAACACTTTGGAGCGTGTCGCTCTCCGGGTGATCCAGGAGATCATGAGGCACCAGTACTCTCCGTCAGGACCAGCTCTCGGGACACACCAAGTAGAGATGCCACTCCAGTCCCGTCCACCGCTGCCATTTGCGTTGGCAGCGCCAGAAGTGCCGAATTCACCGGCATTCGTCGTCTACAAGATCGGTGGTGACCCTAGTGACTGCCAGTTTTTGCATGAGGCGCCTAAGGAGATCCCTCACGGGTACATGTGCACATACGTGCCAGACTGCGGTAACTGGGCACTCACAAACCAGGCCGCTACATCAGGGACTTCTGGAAAAGCAGGAGGAACGTCAACGACAGACCTTGAGAAGCAGACGTGGCTAGCTAAATATGCCACACCGACGAACCTCCAGAGCTCAGCTCCTGCAGTTGGCTCAGAGCTGGAAAAGCAAGCATGGCTGGCTAAGTACGCCACCCCGGCGAATCTGCAGAGTTCGACTCCTACAGCCAGCACCGTGGATCAGATCAGTACGATCCTGAGGGACCAGTTCGGCATGGTGCCGAAAAGGAGGACAATCGGCTATTCCAAGCCGTACCCCGATGAATACGAGTTGGTCCCGCTACCACCCAAGTATCGGCTCCCTGACTTCTCCAAGTTCAGTGGGTCAGATGGTTCCAGCTCCATCGAGCATGTGAGCCGATATTTGGCACAGCTAGGAACGGCCTCAGCGTCGGATCCACTACGCGTGAGGTTCTTCGCACAGTCCCTCACGGGATCGGCTTTCGGGTGGTACGCTTCGTTGCCACCGGACTCGATCCGGACTTGGAAGCAGTTGGAAGAACAGTTCCACATACAGTTTCACTCAGAAGCTTCCGAGTCTGGCCTTGCCGATCTAGCACAGATACGTCAGAAGCGTGGAGAAACTGTGGCAGAATACATCCAGCGCTTCAGAAATTTGAGGAACCGATGTTATTCGGCTCGTGTGACTGAAAAAGAAGCAGTCAAGTTGGCAGTGGTGGGCCTTGCCTCACAAATCAAGGATATGGCTTCCCAAGCAGACTACCCTTCACTTGCGCACATGGTTCAGAAATTGACAGCATATGAACAGCGCCACCCGGACTTGTACCAGGAAAAATTCAAGCATGTGGTAGTCCTGGTTGAGGCGGATGAAGACGAAGGCCCTGCGGGAGATCAAGAGGTAGCAGTGGCTGAATGGACTCGGGGGGCAACCCCCGTGTCCTGCAAATGGGTTAAGCCACCAGGTCCGCCCAGAGGGTTTGATTTTGACATGACCAAAACTGAGCAAATCTTCGACCTCTTACTCAAGGAGAAGCAGTTGAAGATACCCGAAGGCCTCAAATTCCCCACGGTACAGGAGCTGAACGGAAAGCCATACTACAAATGGCATAACTCGCTCTCCCATGCCACCAACGACTGCAGGGTGTGGCATCAGCAGATCCAAATGGCGATAGAACAAGGACGACTGATTTTCAACCAGTACGCCATGAAGGTCAACACCCACCCCTTTCCCGCCGTTAATATGGTGGAGTGCACTTACCCTGAAGGTTGCCAGCCAGGATCCTCGTTCAGCATCAACATGGTAGGACCTGGGCACCACTCTGGCAAGGATGGAGACGAGGGCAGCTGCTCTCGTAGCAAGGACACAGAGGAGGCCGCTCCACGCGATCGGCTCCATCACGATGGCAAGCGCTACGTCACAGAGGGAGAAGTGAAGAACATAAGATATCAGCGACCCCTCTCTGATCACCTCCTCAATAAGTATGTGAGTCAGTATGACCAACGCCGACGATCCAGCGATGATGATGAAAGAGATTGTCTGGCTAGAGAAGCCAGAAGACATCATCGGCATGATCGCGATGGGGAGGAGTGCGAGCACCGTGCCAAAGAAAAATCAAGGGAGCAAGACGACGAAGATAGGCACTGGGACTGCCCCTTCTTCAGACATTGCTGGGATTCAGGAATGAGCCGATTGCCTACAATCGGCAATTGCCCAGAATGCAACCAGAAGAAGAAGGAGGCAGCCAACGTGTCCGTGTTCCAACGCTTAGGGCCTCTCCCACCTCGAAGCAAACACGCTAAGTCCCCTCGGATGGAAGATCTCGAGGATTTGGAAGACGAGGGAGAAGAAGAAGAAGACAGGTACCACCAGCCAAGGTGGTGCCCTGATGGACTCAGCCGTTACCAAAAGCGTAGGGTTCAGCGATTGCGCGGCTTGGAGGAAGCCGAAAGGTTATACCTGCACACGCTAAGAAAGGCGCGACCTGATCTGGCCGCGAAAATTCAGCGAACCCTGGATGAAGAGGGTCGACCACGGAAAATGGAGTGGCGCCCCAAGCAAAGGAAAGCCGATGATGAAACATCGGCTGGCACAAACATGGTGTTCATCCTTCCTTCGGAGTTCAGTGCTCCAGGATTAGACGAGGCACCTGTGGCACAACTTGACTGCGGCCCACAGCCGGTTATCTTTGAGAAGCCACGAGAAAGAAGCTACAGACATCTGAAGGCCCTGTACTTGCGAGGTTATATCGATGGGAGGCCTGTCAATAAGATGCTGGTGGACACCGGAGCGGCAGTCAACATTATGCCATACTCTATGCTACGTCGGTTGGGACGCTCTAGCTCGGATCTAATCAAGACCAACGTGACATTGAGCAATTTCAACGGCCAAGCGTCTGACGCACAAGGTGTTCTGAACGTGGATCTGACCATAGGAAGGAAAACTATCCCTACGACGTTCTTCACCGTCGATAGCAAGAGCACCTATGCTGTTCTGCTAGGAAGAGATTGGATCCACGCCAACTGTTGCATTCCCTCCATGATGCACCAATGCGTAATACAGTGGGATGGAGATGAGGTAGGGGTCATCCAGGCCGATGACTCAGCCGAAATTTCAACGGCTGGCATGAACGCTTGGGAAGCAGCAGGCCAAGAGCCACTCTCAGGTATCAATTTGGACGACTGCGAGCGCATCGACGTGACGAAGGGCAGGGTTAGGCTAGTCTTATCCACTGGCCTGACCGTGTAGCAAGAGCAAACCGATGAGCAAATGTGGTGAGGCCGATCCTTGGGATCGGCCCCCAAAGGTGTATGAAGGAAAAGCACAACACCTTCATTGAACACTTCGATCAATATGGAGGCCGATTCCAGCAATCGGCCAAAATTATCCTCACCACATGTTTTGCTTGTGTTCAACATCGATCTACTGGGCAGCGGTTTACGTCGGCTGATGAGTCAGGGAAAATCAACATTGGTCCTACCGAAGCCGACGTGCAAATACGGTGCCTTGGCTAAACTACAGAGCCGATATCTGCAGTTACCTGACAAATTTGGCTCGGGGGGCACCTAATCAGATGAACATGTGCAGATGAACATGTGCAGATGAACATGTGTGCAGTGAAACATTGGGGGCCGATTAGGAAAAATCGGCCAGTAAAAAAAACTAGTACAATTACACAAGACCTACCGGCTATGTGCTCAAGGCTTAGATTTTCGCCAGGATGGCTTTCAGTTCGGCTTCAAGAGCTTCTGTTTCCTTGAAGGGAATGTACAATGAGAGCTTCCTCAGCTGCCTTGAGCCGATTCTGGTGCCTGAACCTTCTTGTCGAGGACTTCCAGCCCTTGGTGCTAGTTCAGCAGTGCTGTCAGAAGAGATATATCGGCTTTCGAGGGAAAAAAGGTGATCGGCTTTGGTGCATCCTCATCGATATTCTCGCCTTGAGTAAGGCTCGGGGGGTAGCAGGCCTGGTAGATGCTCTGTTTAGGAGCCGATTGGGGTACCATCGGCTGATCCTTCGTCGCAACCTCCTTCAAAAATGGTGAGTTCATGCAGAAGAAGATCATTGGGCCTGGTTGGAAGAGTTTAAAAGCCTCTCCTGAAGACTTCACATTATCCACCAGATCTCAAGGTCATCAGTTGAAGAATTGAAGGATGGATTTTAAAGGACCGATGCGTTGCTATCGGCTCATTACGCATTGGCTAAGGGGACAAATCGGCAAAATCAGTATGAGGGGAAATCGGCTAAATTAAGCTCAAAGGGAATCGGCAAAATCAAATTGGGAGAAGTTCTTCATTGATAAGCAAGATTTCTTACATAAAGAGCTGATTGCTCTCAAAAGGAAGTACTAGGGGATACATTGCCCCATCTACTACTGCTGATCCTATTCTAAAGGTCCTATCTACGGGCCGTCGCTGCCCTCGTCGTCGCCGTCGTCGCCGCTATCGGTGCTACTCCCGGCGGGCTCATCGTCGCTGCTCCAGTGGCCGCCGGCCGGGCCCTCATTGTCCTCATCCTCCTCGTCAGCGTCGTCGTCGTCGCTGTCGAAGTCACTGAGGTTCCCCGGCCAGGGACAGAAGCGTTTGGCCGGCGGCTCATCGGAGGAGGTGTCGTCCTCCTCCTCCTCCTCCTCCTTCTCCTCCTCCTCCTCCTCGGGAGAGGTGAAGTTTTTCGCAGGAGAAGCGATCGTCATTGCTCTCCTCCTCCGTTTCCCCGTCGGCGAGGAAGCGGAGGTCGCTTTCCCCGTCGGTCAAGGACTTGTCATCCTCAGACCAGACGGAGAAGTCATGGCTGGGCTCCTCCCCGGCCTCGATGGCGCGGTGGGTGTTGGCCGCGTGAACCTCCTCTGGGTTCGGCTCCGGCGTCGGCTCTCGGGAAGAGGAAGACTGGGTGGAAAGATCTGATGAGACAGAGGAGGAAGAAGACATGGAGTGCTAATGCGAAGGGGATGTGGAAGCAAACTGTTTGGAGAGGTTAAATAAAAGGGGATATAGTGGAAATTCAATGCCACAGCAGTTTCCAAGGAAGTGGTGCTAAAGCTATCAAATTTTGCAGAGAAGTTGAAAAGACAAGGCATCATGATACTGCGACGTTTCTGCTCTGCCATGACATGACCCGACGAGAAAAAACAGAGTGATTTTGGAATTATCAATTCCAAAACCAGGGGGGCATGTGTTATCACCAGAATTTGACCGAGTCAGAGGTGGGCCGCGATGAAGATGGACTTGAAGATTATATACGGAAGAAATACGTGAATCGGCCTTATATGCAAAGTTTGGGCTAGTTTGCCCTTGTATCTGTAACATAGTAGATTACGTGTCGGTTAGTTAGAGTTTGCCTCGTGCACGGTTGGGATTATTCCCACGTTAGAAAGTCCCCTGGACTATAAATATGTATCTAGGGTTTATGAAATAAACAACAACCAACGTTCACCACAAATCAATCTCGGCGCATCGCCAACTCCTTCGTCTCGAGGGTTTCTACCGGTAAGCATCATGCTGCCTAGATCGCATCTTGCGATCTAGGCAGCACAAGCTTCTTTGTTGTTCATGCGTTGCTCGTACTGAAGCCTTTTTGATGGCGAGCAACGTAGTTATCTTAGATGTGTTAGGGTTAGCATTGTTCTCCGTATCATATGCTGTCGTAGTGCAACCCTTATACATCTAGCCGCCCTTACACCTATCTTAGGTGTAGGGGCGGCACCCCGCTTGATCATTATTTAGTAGATCCGATCCGTTACGGTTGCTCCTTGTTCTTCAAGGATTAGTTTAATATCTGCAATAGTTAGGCCTTACAAAGGGTTGGAGGATCTAGCGACGCGTAGGGTGTCGTTTGCTAGCCCTAGACAGGATGTTCCGAGGATCAACCTCGTGTTGGTTTTTAGGCCTTGTCTAGGACCGGCTTACGGTCACCGTACGTGACCGCGAGGCCCAATCGTGAGTAGGATGATCCGATTATGCGGTGAAAACCCTAAATCGTCGTAGATTGCTTTAGCTTTATCTTGATCAAGCAGGACCACCATATATTCGTGCACCTCGTACGAACCATGGGTGGATCGGCTCCTTGAGCCGATTCACAGGATAACCTGAGAGCCGATCGAGGCTCGTATTTAATGTTTACGTGTATGCCATGCAGGAAACTAAGCGAGGCATCTCCATCACCTTCCTGACCAGGTATAGGTCAGGTGGCACGCCCTTGCACCAGCATCGGATGTGCATTCCAGAGGCTTTGCAGGCCGTCGCTCGGAGGGACCAGGGCCAGCCGCAGCCCTAAGTTGTTCCCGGCTCTACTGTGTTGCCTGTCGTTGCTCGCCGGTGGGTTTGTGACCGCAACAGCTCCTACTGGTTCGATAAACCTTGGTTTCTTACTGTCAACACCCGGATTTTTAAGTCCAGATGCCTATTATGCCATTCATCGCAATCCCAGGAATATTGTTTTAGCGAGACATAATAGATTAATATCACAACACATCATTCATTACAACGCATAATTGTCTTACAACAAGGGATCACATGATCCAGTCTCATTACAATACTAGTTGATCTATTGATCAATTACAAAACACATAGCGGAAGCGAAGTAGCGTAGTAGTAGTCCATCTATTCCACAGGCAACTGTTGACGTCAGGAGTGATCCTAGTTGAGACGTCCTGCTGTCCTTCTTCCGGGTTCCAGTACTCTTCTTCATAGTCTGGCCATTTGAATAGCCAGGGACACAGCCGTGAGTACTTTAAAGTACTCGCAAACTAATACTAATGTAAGTAGTATCAACTATAATAAGGGGGTTCTAAGCTCTAGTTTCATTTGCATAAAGCCAGTTTTATTTCATAAGCACTTTAGTAAACAAAACCTCTTCATTTGCCTAACTTACTCAAGTGGGAACATTAGTGTCATTCCCACAACTCAGTTGTGATTCAAGTGAAGTCACCCTTCACCATTCAACCTTTTCAAGAAATTATGATACCGAAAACTGTATGGCCTTTCCAACCGTCCGTAACCGTGGACACGGCAATTCGAATAGGTTTACACTCTGCAGAGGTTGCACACTTGTGCCACAACATTTGATTACATCCGTCGGGAATAATCCCGAATCATCGTAACTCAGTACGCGGATCATCAACCTTAACCTTTCACTTATATATCCTAGTATAGGCACCTCTCCCCATGAGCTTGGCCTCCCAGTGAAGACAGACAGTCAGCTTGGGAACTGCACAGGGCTTGGGTCGGACATTCACCTCATATCACATCATATCACATCATTTCTTTTGTTGTAGAGGCAGCTTTCGGCATAACCCCGATGACGCTTGTTTAGAGGGAACCAATACTAAGACACACAAACTTCCAGCTAAGCCCTACCCATAATCAGGTATTGTGGGGGTACTTGTAAATTGGAAAGGTATCGCATCCAAACCAATATCAGTTTTAAATCAAAAATCACCATCTTCTCTTAGTCATATCACCTTTCAAAAATCATTCAAAAACAACTTCACTTCACCAAGTTCCCATCTAGAGTAGTCAAGTTTTATTTGTTAGCAATAGCACTAATCATGAGGGGTGCTAACTTAGCATTGCTTGTTCTAGATTTAAGCTTGGTGCTCATATGCTACTCTAAACCAAGTGAATCATGAATCAAAAAGTACTTTGAAAATAAAAGCAGTAAAACTTGTATAGTAAAACTTGGGATAGGACCACGAAGCATAAGGTAAAAGAGGGTGATGCATTGCTCTTGAGAGCTTTGCACTTTGCAAGTGTATTAGCTTGCCTTGGTGGTGGTATTGATCAAATTGGTCTTCTTCTCCTTCGAAGTAGGCCTCCTCCTCCTCTTGATACTCTTCCGTACTAGCGTCTAAAATACGAATACGAAGTACAATCACCACACCAATCTTATATACTAAACTAAGCACACATAAGTCACTCAAGCTAAACTATCATTACACACTACTAAGTTGGTGAGGTGGTTTTCTTATTTAAGAAAAATAATTTCCTCTCATATTAAATAAGGTGCTTCTTTGCCTTCTTTAGAGATATAAATTCCTCTAATTATCTTATTAAGATTTAATTTCTTTCTTGAGTAATATATGACCTAATTTGACCAAAGTCAACCTCTTCATACTTATCATTTAAGAAAATGATTTAAATGAGGTGGAGCACCTCATACCTTTTAATCCTAACATGGTGATGATTTAATATCATCAAACAAAGCATATGAGAACTAAATGACCAAAGTCTCTATCTCATAATGGAATGTTTGTGACAAGATTTAAATGAGATAAACACTCTCATAAAATATCTAAATAGTTTTGGACAATATCTTTGACTTGACATAGCCAAATAGTCCTCTAATTCATCTAGGCCATGATCATCCAAAGTAGGCATGGCATATTTTTGCAGAAACAATTAGTGCAAGTGAAATGTTGATTATTGGAGTTGGAATCAACTCAAAAGCATTTTTGGTTGAATTTTAACAATTGTTTGAAGACATAAAAGTCCCTGCCTTGTTTATTTTGCTACTTTAATTCTAAAACAAAACTCAGGGTGAGACCAGTGGGGTTGGATAGAACTTTTGACAAGCTTTCCAACAATACCAAATTCATCAAATTTGGCCCAGTGGTTTTGAAACTATGCAAATTCTAATTCAGTACCAGTATTGAATTTTTATTGAAACCAAAAGATTTGAATTCAAACTGTGGGCCGAGGCGGGAAAGTAAACGGGCCAGGGGGAGAACGAGGGAGATGGGTCAGCCCAGCTATGCCCGCAGCGCACACGGGCCAGCTGACAGCATGGGACCCACGCGTCGGTGAGTTAAAACACCGAAACGGTATGCATGGATACAGGCAGTGGGATCAAAGGGGATCGGACGGCTGCAGTTCGTCTTCGTCAGAGACGAGCTCTGGCGAGCGCAAACCCTACCGGCGGCCAGGAGGGTCCAGGGAGGAGGGTTACCGGCGTCCGGCGGGGTCGGCGAGGCGGGCAATCGACGTTGTCGAGGACGATGAGTCGAAGGAGGGTCGCAGCAGCTTCGGGGGTGCTCGGGATCGTTGGCTTCGTCGAGCTACTGCAGCGGCGGGCTCCGGTCAAATTCCGGCGAGGTGGTGTGTAATTGGAGACGGGAAGAGGTCGAGGAGGTTCAGGAGGGAGAGGAGAACTCGTTGGTGTGCAGAAATCGTCCAGGGAGCGCCGGCTTTTATAGGGGCGAGGGTTGGCCGAGGGTGCGGAGCAGGTCATCGATGATGACGGCGTTACGGGTGGCGAGGGGGCAGGGCGACGTCATAGGACTATTGGCGACGTCGAGGCAGTCCTTGGGAGCGTCCTGGCGCAGCGAGGGGTGGTCCAATTCAACGGCGTCGTGTGCGTGTCCTGCGGTACAGTGGCGGTGGACGTCGACCATGGCGTCGTCTACAGGGCGCCGGCGAGCCAATGATGATGTCGAGGAGGTAGGTGGTGCCCTGGTGCGTGCGTAGGAGAGAGGAGAGGGCAGGAGATGGCCGGGATCAACGAGGCGGGTGCGTGCTCTGGCGTGTCCAGTGACACGTCCTGGCGTGCTTTGGGCGTCGTGGGCACGTCAGGGCACGCGTCGTGCTGGCGTGTGTGGCGCGTGTTTTCATCGATGGCCTGTACTGGCTGGTCCAGGAGAGTGAGGGGAGGATGTGTGACAAGGTGGTGCACGGTAGAATTGCTCAGAGAGGGGAATGGCAACATGGTGACCATGAGGGCCGGCATGGCATGTTCTTGATGGTTTGGGTCCAATTTCAATGTCTCTGAGAGCATGGCAAGCAGTAGTGAGGTGTTAGGGGTTGGTTTGGCAAGGTGCACAGGGTTGGTGATGGCTAGAGGTGGCAAAACTAAATTAAGTCCAAAATGTATGTGACACATGAAGGTACTTTGCATAGTGGTGAGAGGATGATCATGGCAAGTATGTGTGAGGTCATGGTGGGGGTTTAGAGGTACCAAGCACTATAGATGAGCTCAAGCTAGAAAAAGGGAGGAGGTACAAGGTGGTTGGAATAGTGGTAGTACCCTAATTTTACTCTATGTAACTAAAATGTCACATGCAATGGTCTCACTTGGGTTTGAATTTTGACCAACTTGCTGCATGGGAGTGGTCTACATAATGTTTGGCACTCATTGGTGGTCTTGGTTTGAATTTTGGAAAAGATTTGTGAAGATTCGAAAATTGGCGGGAATCTAGATTTGGTTTCAATGTTGCCACTTGGCACCCTTGTACTAAGCAATGGTCAACTCTCTGGTCAAAGTGGTCAACATCAAAAGTGTTCATCTTGATGAGGTCTTGGATGAGGTGCAAAGAGTTGGCAGGGTTTGGTTTGAAAATTTCTTAATAGAAGGGCTCAAAGTGGGTAAGATGTTAAAATTGTCACATGTGACCATTATCACATGCAACTAGGTTTTTGATTTTTATTTGATTTGATTTTGGTTTCTTTGATTCAGAAAGGATGCTATTGAGTTTAAAAGGGTTTCCCAACCATTGGCACAATTTTATATAGCCTAGGTTAAAGATTTTCAAAAATGGCCATAAGCCATATGTGAGGGTTTTGCAATTTCTCTAATCTTTTTCTTTATTTAACTTTGATCCAAAGGATCATAGTTTTGGGTTTCAAAGAGGTTGGTTAGGGTTACTCATGGTTTCCAACCATTTGGGTAAGGCAAATAGGGCATAGGTCAAGATTTGGTAAAAATGGCTAAGTGCCACATATGCCTCTATGCATATGTTTATTTGAATTTTGTTTCTCACTTGATTTGGTTGGTAGGTATAGGTTAGGTTTGTTGAGGTTTTCAAAACATCTAAACAAGGTAGAAAGGCCTAGGTATAAGTTTTATCAAAAATAGTATAGGCACATAGGCCCTTTTCTTATTTAATTTAATTTCTTCTTATTTGGTTTTATTTTGAAGGGTAAAGTGCAAGAGTAGGGTTTAGGGTTTTCGATCATTTAAAACTATTTCAACTATCAATCATGGCAATTACACAACCAATAAGCATGATCACTATGCATCAAACTATATTTAAATAAAAGTTTTTGTTGGTTCCAAATTTTGGAAATAGGGAAATTCATTTTCTTTGTTTTGAAATTTTTGGGATGTTAAACCCTTCCCCCTTAAACAAATCTCGTCCCGAGATTTTAAGAAAAGTTAGGTTCCTAAGAGAGATTGAGCAACTTGATTAAACAAGAAAACATACTTGGCATGGTCTGAGGGGCTGCTTGGGCTTCTGTTGCAGTCATGTTGTAGAGGCGGCCGTTGTTGTTGTTCTGGTTCCTTCTTGCGGCAAAGCGGCGCTGGTTCTGAGCAGGTGCAGCAGTATTGGCGGCAATCTTTGCAAGCTTCTTGGGGCACTCATTGGAGTAGTGACCCACAACTCCACATTCATAGCAGTTCACAGTTGACTTGTCCTTCGGGGTGACGGGGGTGGCATTGCTTCCAGTTCTTGGGGCAGTATTGGGGTTGTTGTTGTTACCATTGGGCTGGTTGTTGTGATTGTTGGGGTTGCTGTTGTGGTGGCTGTTTTTGTTGTTGCCTCCGGTCTTTGGGGGTCCTCCGTTGTTGTTGGGGTAGTTGGGGCGATAATTCTGAGTGGTTGGCTTGTTGTATCTTGGGGTGAATCCTCCAGAGGAGTTGTTGCGGTACTTCTGGGCATTGTTGGGCCCATTCTGGTTCATCATTCTTCTCTTGCGGTTCTCATTGGATTGATGCAGCTTCCCTTCCATTTGGATGGCTGAGTCTACTAGGGCTTCGAGGTCAGCGAACGGAATGTTCACTAACACAGTTTGCATCTCGTCGTGCAATCCGTTCAGAAATCTTTCCTTCCTTTTCTCGTTGGTGTCGGTCTCATCCGGGGCGTACCTCGACAGAGTAAGAAACCTGTCGCGGTATTCCACCACGGACATCCTTCCTTGTTTGAGTTCCCGGAACTCGTCTCTCATTTTCTTAATCAGTCCTTGGGGCACATGGTATTTGCTAAACTTCGTCTTGAAGTCTTCCCAGGTCATCATCTGTCCCGCATTCATTGCGCGGGCGCTTGTCCACCAGGCTCGTGCAGGTCCTGACAGGTAGTGGGTGGCGAACAGTACTTTTTCTGCGGCTTCTACTCCCGCAACTTCTAGGTTGTTCTCCATTGTCTGGAGCCAGTCATCAGCATCTAGGGGCTCTTCAGTCTTGTTGAACATGGGTGGGTTGGTGTTCTGAAAGTTCTTCAACTTTGACCCCGGGTGGTCGTGGTTTCCATGGCCGTTGTTGTTCTGAGCAAGCTGCTGCAGTGCAGCAATGTTGGCTTGGCGTTCAACTCTCTCGGCTTCCCGGTCAGCCATCATCATTTGTAGCATCTGCATCATGGCGTCTTGGGTGGCGTTGCGGGTTGGTGGGGCCATCTGAATCATTGAGGTAGATGATAAAATAAGAGGGAAATTTCTAGGGTTTGTTTGGTTTAAAGTTTTAAAAAGTTCATAACTTGAAAATTTGAGTAGTGTTGTGGGGGTAAATACCAACAACACTTTTTCATTCATACCAAGCATCATACATTACAAAGCTAACACACCGTTGGTTTGAAGAACCATTCATTCGTTCTACGATACAAGGGGATCCTGATACAACTCACACCTACTTAAGTGCTGGGGTGATACTACTCTTCAGGGTGGATTCTTTGTCTTCACGGGTGATGTGCTTGGCAAGAGGCTAGGGCGTTGTCCAAATCCCTGCGGGTTTTGTACAGCCTGAAGTCCTGATGTGCTACATAGTGGTTCATCTCCGGGTGTGGTGGCATGGTCATCGATCTTCCCATGGAGTCATGTCTTGGGTAGTAGATGAAGCGAGTGTTCTTGATCTTGTTCTCATTTTGTCCACACAGACGGGAAATTGCTTCTTGCATAGCTCTGACTAGTCCTTCTTTCCAAGTGTTTCCCGTTACAGAAAACCAGATGGTTTCCCATACCGGGGCTCCAAGCTTTCTTCGTAGATCAGTAGAAACTTCCCACCGAGGGGGTTCTCCGGAGTGGTTGTTGCGGGGTATTCCGAAGAACTCGGGATACGGGTGTCCTAGATATTACACTAGTTGCTTCAAATCCTTTTCGAACCTCAGTTCTCCTCCGTGACCAAGCTGATAGCACTCCCATTTGTACTCCATCTGTGAGCAAATAGGATGAGCAAGTTAAAGAAGTAGTCAAGTGTGTAAAGTTTTAGATAGTTCTACAAAGAAAAAGTAGAGCATGAAATTCTTCTTTTGAAAAAGATCTGAAGGATAAGAGTGAGAATAAGTTTTTCACAAATATTCACCTCTTTGTTTTGAAACTAAGTTTTACAGACGTCCATTCTAACTAGGGTCTCCTAAGGTCAACAATGGCTCTGATACCAACTTGTCAACACCCGGATTTTTAAGTCCAGATGCCTATTATGCCATTCATCGCAATCCCAGGAATATTGTTTTTGCGAGACATAATAGATTAATATCACAACACATCATTCATTACAACGCATAATTGTCTTATAACAAGGGATCAAATGATCCAGTCTCATTACAATACTAGTTGATCTATTGATCAATTACAAAACACATAGCGGAAATGAAGTAGCGTAGTAGTAGTCCATCTATTCCACAGGCAACTGTTGACGTCAGGAGTGATCCTAGTTGTCGTAGACGTCCTGCTGTCCTTCTTCCGGGTTCCGGTACTCTTCTTCATAGTCTGGCCATTTGAATAGCCAGGGACACAGCCGTGAGTACTTTAAAGTACTCGCAAACTAATACTAATGTAAGTAGTATCAACTATAATAAGGGGGTTCTAAGCTCTAGTTTCATTTGCATAAAGCCAGTTTTATTTCATAAGCACTTTAGTAAACAAAACCTCTTCATTTGCCTAACTTACTCAAGTGGGAACATTAGTGTCATTCCCACAACTCAGTTGTGATTCAAGTCAAGTCACCCTTCACCATTCAACCTTTTCAAGAATTTCTGACACCGGAAACTGTATGGCCTTTCCAACCGTCCGTAACCGTGGACACGGCTATTCGAATAGGTTTACACTCTGCAGAGGTTGCACACTTGTGCCACAACATTTGATTACATCCGTCGGGAATAATCCCGAATCATCGTAACTTAGTACGCGGATCATCAACCTTAACCTTTCACTTATATATCCTAGTATAGGCACCTCTCCCCATGAGCTTGGCCTCCCAGTGAAGACAGACAGTCAGCCTGGGAACTGCACAGGGCTTGGGCCGGACATTCACCTCATATCACATCATATCACATCATTTCTTTTGTTGTAGAGGCAGCTTTCGGCATAACCCCGATGACGCTTGTTTAGAGGGAACCCATACTAAGACACACAAACTTCCAGCTAAGCCCTACCCATAATCAGGTATTGTGGGGGTACTTGTAAATTGGAAAGGTATCGCATCCAAACCAATATCAGTTTTAAATCAAAAATCACCATCTTCTCTTAGTCATATCACCTTTCAAAAATCATTCAAAAACAACTTCACTTCACCAAGTTCCCATCTAGAGTAGTCAAGTTTTATTTGTTAGCAATAGCACTAATCATGAGGGGTGCTAACTTAGCATTTCTTGTTCTAGATTTAAGCTTGGTGCTCATATGCTACTCTAAACCAAGTGAATCATGAATCAAAAAGTACTTTGAAAATAAAAGCAGTAAAACTTGTATAGTAAAACTTGGGATAGGACCACTAAGCATAAGGTAAAAGAGGGTGATGCATTGCTCTTGAGAGCTTTGCACTTTGCAAGTGTATTAGCTTGCCTTGGTGGTGGTATTGATCAAATTGGTCTTCTTCTCCTTGGAAGTAGGCCTCCTCCTCCTCTTGATACTCTTCCGTACTAGCGTCTAAAATACGAATACGAAGTACAATCACCACACCAATCTTATATACTAAACTAAGCACACATAAGTCACTCAAGCTAAACTATCATTACACACTACTAAGTTGGTGAGGTGGTTTTCTTATTTAAGAAAAATAATTTCCTCTCATATTAAATAAGGTGCTTCTTTGCCTTCTTTAGAGAAATAAATTCCTGTAATTATCTTATTAAGATTTAATTTCTTTCTTGAGTAATATATGACCTAGGTTGACCAAAGTCAACCTCTTCATACTTATCATTTAAGAAAATGATTTAAATGAGGTGGAGCACCTCATACCTTTTAATCCTAACATGGTGATGATTTAATATCATCAAACAAAGCATATGAGAACTAAATGACCAAAGTCTCTATCTCATAATGGAATGTTTGTGACAAGATTTAAATGAGATAAACACTCTCATAAAATTTCTAAATAGTTTTGGACAATATCTTTGACTTGACATAGCCAAATAGTCCTCTAATTCAACTAGGCCATGATCATCCAAAGTAGGCATGGCATATTTTTGCAGAAACAATTAGTGCAAGTGAAATGTGGATTATTGGAGTTGGAATCAACTCAAAAGCATTTTTGGTTGAATTTTAACAATTGTTTGAAGACATAAAAGTCCCTGCCTTGTTTATTTTGCTACTTTAATTCTAAAACAAAACTCAGGGTGAGACCAGTGGGGTTGGATAGAACTTTTGACAAGCTTTCCAACAATACCAAATTCATCAAATTTGGCCCAGTGGTTTTGAAACTATGCAAATTCTAATTTAGTACCAGTATTGAATTTTTATTGAAACCAAAAGATTTGAATTCAAACTGTGGGCCGAGGCGGGAAAGTAAACGGGCCAGGGGGAGAACGAGGGAGATGGGCCGGCCCAGCTATGCCCGCGGCGCACACGGGCCAGCTGACTGCGTGGGACCCACGCGTCGGTGAGTTAAAACACCGAAACGGTATGCATGGATACAGGCCGTGGGATCAAAGGGGATCGGACGGCTGCAGTTCGTCTTCGTCAGAGATGAGCTCCGGCGAGCGCAAACCCTACCGGCAGCCAGGAGGGTCCAGGGAGGAGGGTTACCGGCGTCCGGCGGGGTCGGCGAGGCGGGCAATCGACGTTGTCGAGGACGACGAGTCGAAGGAGGGTCGCAGCAGCTTCGGGGGTGCTCGGGATCGTCGGCTTCGTCGAGCTACTGCAGCGGCGGGCTCCGGCCAAATTCCGGCGAGGTGGTGTGTAATTGGAGAGGGGAAGAGGTCGAGGAGGTTCAGGAGGGAGAGGGGAACTCGTTGGTGTGCAGAAATCATCCAGGGAGCGCCGGCTTTTATAGGGGCGAGGGTTGGCCGAGGGTGCGGAGCAGGTCATCGATGACGACGGCGTTACGGGCGGCGAGAGGGTAGGGCGACGTCATAGGACTATTGGCGACGTCGAGGCAGTCCTTGGGAGCGTCCTGGCGCAGCGAGGGGTGGTCCAATTCAACGGCGTCGTGAGCGTGTCCTGCGGTACAGTGGCGGCGGACGTCGACCATGGCATCGTCTACAGGGCACCGGCGAGCCAATGACGATGTCCAGGAGGTAGGTGGTGCCCTGGTGCGTGCGTAGGAGAGAGGAGAGGGCAGGAGATGGCCTGGGTTAACGGGGCGGGTGCGTGCTCTGGCGTGTCCAGTGACACGTCCTGGCGTGCTCTGGGCGTTGTGGGCACGTCAGGGCGCGTGTCGTGCTGGCGTGTGTGGCGCGTGTTTTCGTCGATGGCCTGTACTGGCTGGTCCAGGAGAGTGAGGGGAGGATGTGTGACAAGGTGGTGCACGGTAGAATTGCTCAGAGAGGGGAATGGCAACATGGTGACCATGAGGGCCGGCATGGCATTATCTTGATGGTTTGGGTCCGATTTCAATGTCTCTGAGAGCATGGCAAGCAGTAGTGAGGTGTTAGGGGTTGGTTTGGCAAGGTGCACAGGGTTGGTGATGGCTAGAGGTGGCAAAACTAAATTAAGTCCAAAATGTATGTGACACATGAAGGTACTTTGCATAGTGGTGAGAGGATGATCATGGCAAGTATGTGTGAGGTCATGGTGGGGGTTTAGAGGTACCAAGCACTATAGATGAGCTCAAGCTAGAAAAAGGGGAGGAGGTACAAGGTGGTTGGAATAGTGGTAGTACCATAATTTTACTCTATGTAACTAAAATGTCACATGCAATGGTCTCACTTGGGTTTGAATTTTGACCAACTTGCTGCATGGGAGTGGTCTACATAATGTTTGGCACTCATTGGTGGTCTTGGTTTGAATTTTGGAAAAGATTTGTGAAGATTCGAAAATTGGAGGGAATCTAGATTTGGTTTCAATGTTGCCACTTGGCACCCTTGTACTAAGCAATGGTCAACTCTCTGGTCAAAGTGGTCAACATCAAAAGTGTTCATCTTGATGAGGTCTTGGATGAGGTGCAAAGAGTTGGCAGGGTTTGGTTTGAAAATTTCTTAATAGAAGGGCTCAAAGTGGGTAAGATGTTAAAATTGTCACATGTGACCATTATCACATGCAACTAGGTTTTTGATTTTTATTTGATTTGATTTTGGTTTCTTTGATTCAAAAAGGATGCTATTGAGTTCAAAAGGGTTTCCCAACCATTGGCACAATTTTATATAGCCTAGGTTAAAGATTTTCAGAAATGGCCATAAGCCATATGTGAGGGTTTTGCAATATCTCTAATCTTTTTCTTTATTTAACTTTGATCCAAAGGATCATAGTTTTGGGTTTCAAAGAGGTTGGTTAGGGTTACTCATGGTTTCCAACCATTTGGGTAAGGCAAATAGGGCATAGGTCAAGATTTGGTAAAAATGGCTAAGTGCCACATATGCCTCTATGCATATGTTTATTTGAATTTTGTTTCTCACTTGATTTGGTTGGTAGGTACTAGGTTAGGTTTGTTGATGTTTTCAAAACATCTAAACAAGGTAGAAAGCCCTTGGTATAAGTTTTATCAAAAATAGTATAGGCACATAGGCCCTTTTCTTATTTAATTTAATTTCTTCTTATTTGGTTTTATTTTGAAGGGTAAAGTGCAAGAGTAGGGTTTAGGGTTTTAGATCATTTAAAACTATTTCAACTATCAATCATGGCAATTACACAACCAATAAGCATGATCACTATGCATCAAACTAGATTTAAATAAAAGTTTTTGTTGGTTCCAAATTTTGGAAACAGGGAAATTCATTTTCTTTGTTTTGAAATTTTTGGGATGTTACACTTACTGAGAGAAACTTACTGCTGTACGCATCACACCTTCCTCTTGGGGTTCCCAACGGTCGCGTGTTGTACGCGTGTCAAGCTAAATTTCTGGCGCCGTTGCCGGGGAGATCAAGACAAGCTGCAAGGGGAGTCTCCACATTCCAATCTCTTTACTTTGTTTTTGTCTTGCTTTATTTTATTTAGTACTTTGTTTGCTGCATTATATCAAAATACAAAAAAATTAGTTGCTAGCTTTACTTTATTTACTGTCTTTTTTGCATACTCCATATTAAAAACACAAAAAAATTAGTTACTTGCATTTACTTTATCTAGTTTGCTTTATTTACTATTGCTAAAATGGGTACTCCTGAAAATACTAAGTTGTGTGACTTCACAACCACAAATAATAATGATTTCTTATGCACACCTATTGCTCCACCTGCTACTACAGCGGAATTCTTTGAAATTAAACCTACTTTACTAAATCTTGTTATGCAAGAGCAATTTTCTGGTGTTAGTTCTGATGATGCTGCTGCCCATCTCAATAATTTTGTTGAATTATGTGAAATGCAAAAGTATAAGGATGTAGCTGGTAACATTATAAAATTAAAATTGTTTCCTTTCTCATTAAGAGGAAGAGCTAAAGATTGGTTGCTATCTCTGCCTAAGAATAGTATTGATTCATGGACTAAATGCAAGGATGCTTTTATTGGTAGATATTATCCCCCTGCTAAAATTATATCTTTGAGGAGTAGCATAATGAATTTTAAACAATTGGATACTGAGCATGTTGCACAAGCATGGGAAAGAATGAAATCTTTGGTTAAAAATTGCCCAACCCATGGACTGACTACTTGGATGATCATCCAAACCTTTATGCAGGACTGAATTTTTCTTCGTGGAACCTATTGGTTTCAGCTGCTGGAGGTACCTTTATGTCCATCACTCTAGGCGACGCAACCTCTTCCTTGAGTGATAAGATTGAAGAAAAGCTTGGGAAAATTGATATACTCCGCCGCCATCAACCTTCAACGTGCTTCTTGGCTCCTACTGGTTCGATAAACCTTGGTTTCTTACTGAGGGAAAACTTGCCACTGTACGCATCACACCTTCCTCTTGGGGTTCCCAACGGACGCGTGCTGTACGCGTATCAAGACCGTTTTCTGGCGCCATTGCCGGGGAGATAAAGACACGCTGCAAGGGGAGTCTCCACCTCCAATCTCTTTACTTTGTTTTTGTCTTGCTTTACTTTTATTTAGTACTTTGTTTGCTGCACTAAAACAAAACACAAAAAAATTAGTTGCTAGCTTTACTTTATTTACTATCTTGTTTGCAATCTCCATATTAAAAACACAAAAAAATTAGTTACTTGCATTTACTTTATCTAGTTTGCTTTATTTACTATTGCTAAAATGGGTACTCCAGAAAATACTAAGTTGTGTGACTTCACAACCACAAATAATAATGATTTCTTATGCACACCTATTGCTCCACCTGCTACTACAGCAGAATTCTTTGAAATTAAACCTGCTTTACTGAATCTTGTTATGAGAGAGCAATTTTCTGGTGTTAGTTCAGATG
Organism: Lolium perenne; assembly: GCF_019359855.2. Lineage (NCBI taxonomy): Eukaryota > Viridiplantae > Streptophyta > Magnoliopsida > Poales > Poaceae > Lolium > Lolium perenne. Next base: position 119,352,073 of record NC_067246.2, read on the forward strand.
ATGCTGCTGTCCATCTCAATAATTTTGTTGAACTATGTGAAATGCAAAAGTATAAGGATGTAGATGGTGACATTATAAAATTAAAATTATTTCCTTTCTCATTAAGAGGAAGAGCTAAAGATTGGTTGCTATCTCTGCCTAAGAATAATATTGATTCATGGTCTAAATGCAAGGATGCTTTTATTGGTAGATATTATCCTCCTGCTAAAATTATATCTTTGAGAAGTAGCATAATGAATTTTAAACAATTGGATAATGAGCATGTTGCCCAAGCATGGGAAAGAATGAAATCTTTGGTTAAAAATTGCCCAACCCATGGACTGACTACTTGGATGATCATCTAAACCTTTTATGCAGGACTGAATTTTTCTTCGCGGAACCTATTGGATTCAGCTGCAGGAGGTACCTTTATGTCCATCACTCTAGGCGACGCAACCTCTTCCTTGAGTGATAAGATTGATGCTATTATGTCTATGCTTGTGAATGGTAGGACAAATGTTGATCCTAATAATGTTCCGTTAGCTTCATTGGTTGCCCAAGAAGAACATGTTGATGTGAAATTCATTAAAAATAACAATTACAATAATTCTAGGCCATATCCCGCTAATGGTAATTCTTATGGTAGATATGTTTCACCTAATGAGGAAAAGATGTTAGAAATTGAAAGATCTACTAAGAGCTTTATGCAATCCCAATATGAGCAAAATAAATTGTTTACTAAAACTATGAATGAACAATCTACCTTGTTGAAAAATATAGGAAATCAACTTGAAAATCTGAATATGGAGATCTCTGGGTTGCAAACTAAACTTGCAAATGCTGAAAACCGAATCCCATACATGTCTGCATCACAATCTTCCTTAATTAATAAAATGGCTGCTAAACCTGAGGATATTGATAATAAAATTGTTACTACATCAAATGCCATCCAAGTTAGAATTAATGAGAATATAAGATTGATGGCCGAATTGCGTGCTAGGTGGGAAAAAGAAGAAAATGCTAAAGAAGATAATATAGCTAAAGTTTGGACTATTACCACCACTAGAAATGCTAATGCTCCACATGTTGCTGCACCTCCTACTATCAATGGTAAAATAATTGGTGTTGGCAATGTTTCCACTTCTAATGCAAAGCGTGAAAAACTGCCTGAAACTGCTAAAACTGCTGAAACTACCTGTGATAAAACTGCTGAATTTTTTTCTAATGTTGGGGATAATGATCCCATTGCTTTAGATTATAATGGTTTAGATTTTGATGATTGTCACATCTCTGAAGTTATAAAGTTCTTACAAAAACTTGCTAAGAGTCCTAATGCTAGTGCTATAAATTTGGCTTTCACGAAACATATTACAAATGCTCTCATAAAAGCTAGAGAAGAGAAATTAAATCATGAAGCTTCTATTCCTAGGAAGTTAGAGGATGGTTGGGAGCCCATCATTAAGATGAAGGTCAATGACTTTGATTGTAATGCTTTATGTGATCTTGGTGCAAGTATTTCTGTTATGCCTAGAAAAATCTATAATATGCTTGACTTGCCACCATTGAAAAATTGTTATTTGGATGTTAATCTTGCTGATAATTCTACAAAGAAACCTTTGGGGAGAGTTGATAATGTTCGCATTACCGTTAACAATAACCTTGTCCCCGTTGATTTTGTTGTCTTGGATATTGAATGCAATGCATCTTGTCCCATTATATTGGGAAGACCTTTTCTTCGAACTGTTGGTGCTATTATTGATATGAAGGAAGGTAATATTAAATATCAATTTCCTCTCAAGAAAGGTATGGAAAACTTCAATAGAAAGAGAATGAAGTTACCTTTTGATTCTATCATTAGAACAAATTATGATGTTGATGCTTCGTCTCTTGATAACACTTGATACACACTTTCTGCGCCTAGCTGAAAAGGCGTTAAATAAAAGCGCTTATGGGAGACAACCCATGATTTTACTACTGCACTTTTATTTTATATTTGAGTCTTGGAAGTTGTTACTACTGTAGCAACCTCTCCTTATCTTAATTTTGTTGCATTGTTGTGCCAAGTAAAGTCTTTGATAGTAAGGTTCATACTAGATTTGGATTACTGCGCAGAAACAGATTTCTTGCTGTCACGAATCTGGGCCTAATTCTCTGTAGGTAACTCAGAAAATTCTGCCAATTTACGTGAGTGATCCTCAGATATGTACGCAACTTTCATTCAATTTAAGCATTTTCATTTGAGCAAGTCTGGTGCCTCTTAGAAATTCGTCTTTACGGACTGTTCTGTTTTGACAGATTCTGCCTTTTATTTCACATTGCCTATTTTGCTATGCTTGATGGATTTCTTTATTCCATTAACTTTCAGTAGCTTTGTGCAATGTCCAGAAGTGTTAAGAATGATTATGTCACCTCTTAACATGTGAATTTTGATTGTGTACTAACCCTCTAATGAGTTTTTTTAAGTTTGGTGTGGAGGAAGTTTTCAAGGATCAAGAGAGGAGGATGATACAATATGATCAAGGAGATTGAAAACTCTAAGCTTGGGGATGCCCCGGTGGTTCACCCCTGCATATTTCAAGAAGACTCAAGCGTCTAAGCTTGGGGATGCCCAAGGCATCCCCTTCTTCATCGACAACATTATCAGGTTCCTCTAGTGAAACTATATTTTTATTCCATCACATCTTATGTACTTTGCTTGGAGCGTCTGTTTGCTTTTGTTTTTGTTTTGTTTGAATAAAATGGATCCTAGCATTCATTGTGTGGGAGAGAGACATGCTCCGCTGTTGCATATGGACAAATATGTCCTTAGGCTTTACTCATAATGTTCATGGCGAAGGTTGAATCTGCTTCGTTAAATTGTTATATGGTTGGAAACGGGAAATGCTACATGTAGTAATTGGTAGAATGTCTTGAATAATGTGATACTTGGCAATTGTTGTGATCATGTTTTAGCTCTTGCATCATATACTTTGCACCTATTAATGAAGAAATACATAGAGCTTGCTAAAATTTGGTTTGCATGATTGGTCTCTCTAAAGTCTAGATATTTTCTAGTAAGGGTTGAACAACAAGGAAGACAGTGTAAAGTCTTATAATGCTTACAATATGTCTTTTATGTGAGTTTTGCTGTACCGCTTCATACTTGTGTTTGTTTCAAATAGCCTTGCTAGCCTAAGCCTTGTATCGAGAGGGAATACTTCTCATGCATCCAAAATCCTTGAGCCAAACACTATGCCACTTGTGTCCACCATAACTACCTACTACATGGTATTTCTCCGCCATTCGAAAGTAAATTGCTTGAGTGCTACCTTTAAAATTTCCATTCTCTATCTTTGCAATATATAGCTCATGGGACAAATAGCCTAAAAACTATTGTGGTATTGAATATGTACTTATGCATTTTATCTCTTATTAAGTTGCTTGTTGAGCGATAACCATGTTCCTGGGGATGCCATCAACTACTCTTTGTTGAATATCATGTGAGTTGCTATGCGTGTTCGTATGATCTGAAGTAAGGGCGATTTACCATGAGTTGAATGATTTGAGCATGCATATTGTTAGAGAAGAACATTGGGCCGCTAACTAAAGCCATGATCCATGGTGGAAGTTTCAGTTTTGGACAAATATCCTCAATCTCATATGAGAATATTAATTGTTGCTAAATGCTTATGCATTAAAGAGGAGTCCATTATCTGTTGTCTATGTTGTCCCGGTATGGATGTCTAAGTTGAGAATAATCAAAAGCGAGAAATCCAATGCGAGCTTTCTCCTTAGACCTTTGTACAGGCGGCATAGAGGTACCCCTTTGTGACACTTGGTTAAAACATATGTATTGCGGTGATAATCCAGGTAATCCGAGCTAATTAGGACAAGGTGCGGGCACTATTGGTATACTATGCATGAGGCTTGCAATTTGTAGGATATAATTTACATGATACATATGCTTTATTACTACCGTTGACAAAATTGTTTCTTGTTTTAAAAATCAAAGCTCTAGCACAAATATAGCAATCAATGCTTCCCTCTGCGAAGGGCCTTTCTTCTACTTTTATGTTGAGTCAGTTCACCTATTTCTCTCCCATCTCAAGAAACAAACACTTGTGTGAACTGTGCATTGATTCCTACATACTTGCATATTGCACTTGTTATATTACTTTACATTGACAATATCCATGAGATATACATGTTACAAGTTGAAAGCAACCGCTGAAACTTAATCTTCCTTTGTGTTGCTTCAATACATCTACTATGAATTTATTGCTTTATGAGTTAACTCTTATGCAAGACTTATTGATGCTTGTCTTGAAAGTACTATTCATGAAAAGTATTTGCTATATGATTCAATTGTTTACTCATTTCATTACCATTGCTTCGAATCGCTGCATTCATTACATGTGCTTACAATAGTATGATCAAGATTATGATGGCATGTCACTTCAGATATTATCTTTGTTATCGTTTACCTACTCGGGACGAGCAGGAACTAAGCTTGGGGATGCTGATATGTCTCAAACTTACCGATAATTTCTTATGTTCCATGCTACTTTATTGATGATATCTACATGTTTTATACATACTTTATGTCATATTTATGCATTTTCCGGCACTAACCTATTAACGAGATGCCGAAGAGCCAGTTGCTGTTTTCTGCTGTTTTTGGTTTCAGAAATCCTAGTAAGGAAATATTCTCGGAATTGGACGAAATCAATTCCCAGGATCTTATTTTTCCACGAAGCTTCCAGAAGTCCGGAGAGGAAACGAAGTGGGGCGACGAGGCGACGCCACACCAGGGTGGCGCGGCCCAGGCCCTGGCCGCGTCGGCCTGTGGTGTGGGCCCCTCGTGGCGCCCCCTGACCTACCCTTCCGCCTACTTAAGCCTTCGTCAAGAATAACTCCAGTACCGAGAGCCACGATACGGAAAACCTTCCAGAGACGCCGCCGCCGCCAATCCCATCTCGGGGGATTCAGGAGATCACCTCCGGCACCCTGACGGAGAGGGGAATCATCTCCAGGAGGAATCTTCACCGCCATGGTCGCCTCCGGAGTGATGAGTGAGTAGTTCACCCCTGGACTATGGGTCCATAGCAGTAGCTAGATGGCCGTCTTCTCCTAATTGTGCTATCATTGTTGGATCTTGTGAGCTACCTAACATGATCAAGATCATCTATCTGTAATGCTACATGTTGTGTTTGTTGGGATCTGATGAATAAGTGAATGCTATGTTATGTTGATTATCAATATCATCTATGTGTTGTTTATGATCTTGCATGCTCTCCGTTGCTAGTAGAGGCTCTGGCCAAGTTTTTGCTTGTAACTCCAAGAGGGAGTATTTATGCTCGAGAGTGGGTTCATGTCTCCATTAAATCTGGGGGAGTGACAGAAACCTCTAAGGTTGTGGATGTGCTGTTGCCACTAGGGATAAAACATCAATGCTATGTCTAAGGATATATTCGTTGATTACATTACGCACCATACTTAATGCAATTGTCTACTGTTTGCAACTTAATACTGGAGGGGGTTCGGATGATAACCTGAAGGTGGACTTTTTAGGCATAGATGCATGCTGGATAGCGGTCTATCTACTTTGTCGTAATGCCCAATTAAATCTCACAATACTCATCATAACATGTATGTGCATGGTCATGCCCTCTTTATTTGTCAATTGCCCAACTGTAATTTGTTCACCCAACATGCTTATTCTTATCGGAGAGACACCACTAGTGAACTGTGGACCCCGGTCCATTCTTTTACATCGAATACAATCAACTGCAATACTAGCTCTACTATTTTCTGCAACAATCATCATCCACACTATACATCTAATCCTTTGTTACAACAAGACGGTGAGATTGACAACCTCACTGTTACGTTGGGACAAAGTATCTTGGTTGTGTTGTGCAGGTTCCACGTTGGCGCCGAAATCCCTGGTGTTGCGCCGCACTACACTCCGCTGCCATCAACCTTCAACGTGCTTCTTGGCTCCTACTGGTTCGATAAACCTTGGTTTCTTACTGAGGGAAAACTTGCCGCTGTACGCATCACACCTTCCTCTTGGGGTTCCCAACGGACGCGTGCTGTACGCGTATCCCACATATACACCTGACAAGTGTATTGGGTGTGGTTGGGACACAAGAGAGTTCTTGTATCGTAATTGCAGGGTTGCTTGAGAGGGATATCTTTGACCTCTACCTCCCTGAGTTCGATAAACCTTGGGTGATCCACTTAAGGGAAACTTGCTGCTGTTCTACAAACCTCTGCACTTGGTGGTCCAACATTGTCCACAAGAAAAGAAGTGTGCGTAGACATCACCCAACGTCGGTGAGATGACGATGTGATCTTGAGTCCCCTGTGTTCGAACCTTTCGGGTTCGGTGATATCCGTGTTCCTTCACGGACAAGAATCTCTGGCATTTGGTGCGCTAGGTAGGGGACTCAATTTGTCTTTGTTCTTCTTCGACGGTCTTCGGTCATATCATCATGGAAAACACGGCAGAGCCCGCGGCGCTAACTGACCGTCACTGGGAGCCGGTCATTGAGACTGCTCTGAGGCTGACGCACGAGCTGCTCAGGCTCCGCCCGGAAGGGACGAGCTCCAACCAGTGGCTGGCAGCATCCATGGGCTCGTGCACGCGATGTCCGAGGTTGCGACGGTCGCTGGGGGCTCGGCAGGCATTGCACCAAGGGGCGTCCTGCCCGCCGGGTGTACTTTCCTGCGCTCGCCCGAGGGCGGGAGAAGGCAAAGACCGGCAGCATCGGACGTGCAAAGTGCCCGAGCATCAAGAGGAAGAAGGTCTCCACCTCAACAAAGCAGTCGGAGCACCCCACACACATGCATGCGTTGCGAGATCTCTTGCTGCTGAAGCAGCGCCCAGGGGAGTCGTTGCGTTCATTCATGCCTCGCTTCACCGACTTCTACCTCCAGCTCCCAAAGGTCATTGAAATGCTGGTTGTGGACGCCTTCGACGCAGGCACCACCAATCGGAAGGTTGTGGAAGATCTGATGCTCTCTCCAGGACCGGCCACCATCGCCCGACTCTTTTAGATAGCCTACGAGCATGCCAACAAGGAGCTGGGCGAGGATACCACCCCAGAGCCCTCATGGCAAGGAAGGTCTCTGTAAGAGTATATTGCCCCTATGTGTGCTTTTGGTAATTAGTGAGAACCCCTATGGACTAATGTTTTCATTGAGTTTATATGAAGGAATATTCCATAGGTTCTACTTGTATATCCATTTGTTGGATTCAAGTATGGATGCCATGAAGATAAAGATATACCTTGAGTATTGGCATCAAGATCATCGATTTGAAGATATATATGTGATATGATCAAGAAGAAGAAATGAAGATGGAGTTCTTATGTAGAACTCAATATTAGCCATGCTCTAGCTTATGTGATAAGCAACGAATGATCAAGATCTTGAGTGCTTGATTCCAAGTGAAGAATTCAAGTTATGGCTCTAAGTCGGTGTCATGATAGTCTCATAAGTTGAGCTATGGCTGACTAAGATTTAGAACATGCAAACAAATGAAGAATTCTATATACACCTCAAGATAGTATGATAGAGCATGAGAAGATACAAGGTTGACCAATACAAAGAGTGAAGAATAGATTCAAGTTTGGTCAACACATGAAGCATGAAGAATGTGCCACGGGAAGTCATGTGGTATGGTAAGCCGTGTCAATTATGCTTTATGAACTAACCCATCATATATGTTCCCTTGTGTTGTCTATGTGGGTTAGGTATCTTTACATGGGCATGCATCAAAAGTGAGATCTCATATAGCCCATGAGAGGATGACGTCAAGTGGTGATCGTCATCAAGGTTGAGTTGGGCAAGTTCAAGTTGAGCATCTCAAGAGAATAATATGCTTGAAGCTTGCCGTCCATTTGGTGATAATGGACATGTGAAGATGTGCATCAATGGAGCTTTCCCATCATGGTGTATGGGGGAGCACTTGTGAGTCTTCATGAAGCAACAATGATCAAGTGAGGCATTCCGGCTTGAGTGGAGCTTGAAGAGTTATCATCAAGATCAAGCGGGATATGCAAGGCAAAGGTATGGTCTTGCTAGGTTTTTCTTTTACCGGTCTCAAGGTGGTTGTTGAGAGACCGGGTTATAGGATAGATAGCCGCACTATCAAGAGGGGCTTTCGGTTGGGTAACTTGATCACATCGTCTTAGGGAGCTCAACCCTTAGCATGATTTGAATTCCATAAATATTGTTGCTTCTTGGTGTTTCTCTATATGAGGTTCTTGAGCTTGTTGATAGCTTTACAACAAGCCCAAGTTCATCGAAAATGGAATTCGTATGCATCTTCTATTGTGTTTTCATGGTTGGAGGTTTTAATGGTTTGATGTTTTTATAGATAGGAAAAACCTTTTATATTATGTTTCTTACTCAATGGTTGGACTATGATCTTTCTATGCATAATGTTGTAGGTCTCATTTTCGATATTCCAATGAGCCCAAGATCATTGAAATAGAAGTCCGGATGCAAAAGTTATCGCAGTTTCGGTACACAGCCCGGTCCACCGAGTGCTGTTACCGGGTAGGTCGGTAGCCAGCTCGTCGGAACCGGGTCTAGTACCGGGTGGCTCGATTCTGCCCCCAAACGGTCATATTTTGATGGGCTATAAAAGGGGCCTTCTAGGGTTCTTAGGCACGTTTTTGACCACCATTGTTGACCTTATTGAGCTTGCTTCCTCTCTATTCCCTCCTATGATGCTTGCATATTCTTGGGGGATTTGAAAGAGGAGATCTAGATCTACAACCTCATCCAATCTATTCCTCCTTTAATTGAGGGTAACTCTTGGGATCTAGATCTTGGAGTCATTTGTTGATTTCCTCCATTGTTCTTCCTCTCTAATTCCATCTTAGCATTTGTTGCCTTGGTTGGATTTGAGTATGAGGGATTTGAACACCTTTGGTGTTCTTGCTTTGCATCATTGCATAGTGTTGAGTTCTCCTCCACGATTCGTTCGAGTGAGAGACCGTGAGGTTGTTACCCTTGTAGGGAGACCTCCTAGTTGGCTTGGCGGTTGGTGCTCCGGTGATCTCTACAAAGAAGATTGTGAAGAGGCCCGGGCTTCTCCTTCGTGTAGCTTGTGAAGTGGTTTTGGTGCTTGCCATCTCCGGAGTGAAGGAAAAGCTAACCATAAGGAAAGGTCATTATCCTTCGTGGGTTTGGCTCGGAGAAGAAGGTGAGTCTTCGTGGCATTGGGAAATCCTTCGTGGGACCTCCACCTCTCCAAACGTGACGTACCTTCTTGCAAAGGAAGGGAACACGAGAATACATCTTCATCTCCGCGTGCCTCGGTTATTTCTATACCTGAGCTTACTTTCCTTGTGATAGCCATCGTGCTTGAAGTACATATATCTTGCTATCACTTGTGCTACATATATCTTGTGCCTATCTTGCTTAGCTCTAGTTGTTATTGTTGCACTTAGTTGAGGCTAGCATATTTAGGATTTGTGCTTGTAAAATAAACGTTAGTTTAATTCCGCATTCTGACAAGCCAAATCCGTAAGAGTTTTTAAACGCCTATTCACCCCCCTCTAGGCGACATCTCATCCTTTCAGTCTCTCCGTCACTTCAGATCAAAGTCTCCTGAGTGGCACCCCAACGGTACACGGGTCCCGAACGCATCATGGGAGGATCCTCTGGCACGCCTAGACTAGGCGGGGCTCGGGGGCTTCCATCGTCTGAACTATTGGAGATATGCCCGAGAGGAAATAATAAATTAGTTATTGTTCATAATAAATGTTTACATCCCATGCTATAATTGTATTAACCGAAACATTGATACATGTGTGTTATGTAAACAACAAGGAGTCCCTAGTAAGCCTCTTGTATAACTAGCTTATTGATTAATAGATGATCATGGTTTTGTTATCATGAACATTGGATGTTGTTAATAACAAGGTTATGTTATTGGGTGAATGATAAAATGGACATACACCCAAATAAGCATAGCATGATATCAAGTCATTAAGTTCAACTTGCTATAAGCTTTCGATACATAGTTACCTAGTCCTTCGACCATGAGATCATGTAAATCACTTACACCGGAAGGGTACTTTGATTACATCAAACGCCATTGCGTAAATGGGTGGTTATAAATATGGGATTAAGTATTCGGAAAGTGTGAGTTGAGGAATATGGATCAATAGTGGGATTTGTCCATCCCGATGACGGATAGATATACTCTGGGCCCTCTCGGTGGAATTGTCAACACCCGGATTTTTAAGTCCATATGCCTATTATGTCATTCATCACAATCCCAGGAATATTGTTGTTGCGAGGCATAATAGTTGAATATCATAGTCATTATTCATTACAAACCATATTGTCTTACAACTTGAATCACATGATCCATATTACACAAATAGTTGATCTATTGATCAACGAACACACACAAGTTCATAGCGGAAGCGTAAAGATAAATGGACTCTCTAGTCCACAGGCCAACGCTTGATGTCGGAAGACTCCTAGTTGTCGTAGGCGTCCTGCTGGTCATCTCCTTGGTAGTTCTGTTCATCTTCATACTCTGGCCATTTGAATAGCCAGGGCAAAGCCGTGAGTACTTTAAGTACTCGCAAACTAATACTAGTGTAAGTGCTAAACAATTCTAGTAAGGGTGTGCTAAGCTCTAGTTTATTTGCATAAAGCCAATTTTAGTTCACAGTATTTGAGAAAAGACTTATTCATGTGCTAACTAACTCAAGTGGGAACATTAGTGTCATTCCCACAACTCAAGTTGTGATTCAAGAACAAGTAACCAATTCACCATTCACTTCACCAAGTATTTTCTAGAATCTGACACCGGAAACTGTATGGCCTTTCCAACCGTCCGTAACCGTGGACAAGGCTATTCGAATAGGTTTACACTCTGCAGAGGTTGCACACTTGTGCCACAACATTTGATTTCATCCGTCGGGATTACCCCAAATCATCGTAACACAGTACGCGGATCATCAACCATAACCTTTCACTTACAAACCCTAGTATGAGCACCTCTCCCCATGAGCTTGGCCTCCCAGTGAAGACCAACTATCAACCTGGGAACTGCACGGGGCTTGGCCGTACAATTCACCTCAATTCACATCCTTTCTCAACAACGGAGGCAGCCTCGGCATAACCCCTATGATGTGTGTTCAGAGAGAACCCATACTAAGATGCATAAATTTCCAGTTAAGCCCTACCCATAATCAAGTATTGTGGGGGTACTCAAAATTGGAAAGGTATCACATTCAAACCAATATCAGTTTTATCAAAAATCACCATCTACTCCAAGTCATATTCACCTTCAAAATTCATTCAATGGAATCACTCATCATCCCAAGGTTTCAAATTCATTTCCAGTCACATGTTCCCATCTAGAGTAGTCAAGTTTTAGTATTTAGCACTAGCACTAATCATGAGGGGTGCTATCTTGCTTGGCTAGCTTTGAGACTAACTTTGCTACTCTAGTAACCTTCTTTAACTTAGACCAAAGTTAACTATAAAAGTAACTCTTTAAGTAAACAAGTAAAAACTTGTATGGTAAAAACTTGGGATAGGATTGTGGTAAGAAAGATAAGACTAATGGTGCCTTGCCCCAAAGGGGCTTTGCACTTTGCAAGAATAATAGCTTGACTTGGTAGTGGTCAAAGTTCTCCTCTTCCTCCTTTTCGTAGCAACCTTCCTCTTCCGGGTATTCTCCGGTGCTAGCGTCTAAATTCGAATACGAGGTATAATCACTCAACAAATTTAATAGCTCTACTAAGCATCACATGCATTCACACAAACTATTCTAATCACACACTTAATACAATTTGGTGCATTGGTTGTCTTGCTTGAGGAAAAATAATTTCCTCTCATTACATATGTAAATGATAGTTTCCATTTAGTTCTCGAGGAATAATTTCCTCTCATTGAATCTTCTTAAGATTTAATTTCTCAAACAATCATACATGAAATCATGTTGACCTAAGTCAACCATTCATCATCATCATTTGAGAAAATGATTTAAATGAGGTAGAATACCTCATACTATTTAACAATGCTTATTATGATTTAAAATCACCGAGTATTTCATGTGAGAGTATTTTACCAGGGGTCCAAACTTCATATGAAAGTACTTTGTACAAGATTTAAATGAAGTGAGACACTTCATATGATTATCATAATAGTTTTGGACAATATCACTTAATTAAACTAGCCATATAGTCCTTTATTCAAACTAGGCCATGATCATCCAAAGTGACCACACCATATTTTTGCAGAAACAATTAGTGTAAGTTAAATGTGAGCTATTAGAGTTGGAATTAACTAAATATCATGTTTGGTTGATTTTTAAGATTTATTTGAATGTGCAAAAGTCCCTGAATTAATCTTTTTGTCACATTATTTCTACAACATATCTCACAATGAGACCAGTAGGGTTTTGTAGATCTTTTCAGTAGCTTTCCAACAATATAAAGTTTGTTAAATTTTGCTAAGCTAATTTGAAACTATTCAATTTCAAAGACAGGGCCAATATTGAATTTAAGTAGAATCTGGAAATTAGAATTTGAATAACTGGGCCTGGCGGGAAAATGAGTTGGGCGAGACGGTTTGAATCAGAGAAACTCAGCCCAGCAGCGCATCCAGTGTGAGTGGGCCGTCTGACGAGGTGGGGGCCACCCGTCAGCGTCTCTTAAAAACCCGAAACGGTACGCGAGCTGTGGGGCGGTGGATTAGATGGTGATCGTGCGGCGCACGATCATCGTCTTCTACTGCGAGATGCCGCAGCTCTGGCAGCGAACCTAAGGGGTCGGAGGGAGTACCAGGGCTCTGGTGGTCAGTGGCGATGTTCACGGCAACGTTGTCGATGATGCTGAGGCGGCTGGTAGCAGTGGTGGAGCTTGGGGAGGCTTGAATCAACGACAGTGATCTCAGGGCTTCCGCAACTTCCAGCTTGCAATTCCGGTGACTCCGGCGACAATTGGGCTGGCTAATGGTGTGAGGCGAAGCAGTGAAGAGAGGGGAGTGAGATGGTGTGCTTGGTTGATTCGAGGGAGCGCCCTATTTATAGAATCGCGAGGGTGCTGCGGGTGCGGTGACGAATTCAACATTGACGCGGATGCTCCGGCGAGCTAGAGGATGGCGGGGCACTGTGCTGCGTGTCCAGGCGGTTCTTTTGGCGGCGACGACGCTGTCGGGCGGTGCCTAATTCGGACAGGTGGTCGCGGAGGGTGGCGCGGTAGACGCGGGATATGGTCGTCGTCTCCGGTGGCGGCGGGCACGGGTCTGCGTCTCGAGCGTGTCTGACGGGTTCACGGTGGCACGGCGAGGCGCGAGGTGAAGAAAGGGGGGCCAGAGAGGGAGTGCTGTGGCGTGTCGACGGTTGGCCGCGGCGCGCACGTCGGCAAGCATGCGATGTCATGCCCATGCCGCTCCTGTCGCACCAGTGCGTCTTGGGCGCGCGCTGGCTAGGGCGTTGTGGTCCACCATTCGATCCATGGCGCATACTGGCGTGCTCAGGGGACCAAGGGGAGGCTCTAGGGCAAGGTGGTCGGGGCTGGTGTTGAGAGAAGAGAGGGGGAGCAAGAGAGCATGCCCATGGCCGGCATGGTTAGGGCTTGCCATGTGTGGCTCTCCTCTAGGCTTGCTATTTGGGTTAGTAGAGAGAGAAGAGACCAGGGGACAAGGTAGAGTTGAGTGTGCACTTAGGGTTAGGCCAACACTATGCAAAATAGTGTTTTAGATTTGTTCCATATTTGCAAATTGCAAACTTGACAAAATTTGGTTGAGCTCAAATGGTTTCAAAAATTGAAAGTGGTTGGTTTGGTTGAGTTGTAAATGACCAGAGACAAATACAAGTGGTGGTGGAATTTTAAAAATGAAAGAGATGCAAAAATGCAAAGTCTGAGATTGTTGCATATGTTAAAAAATCTCAACTTTGCATGAGCATAGTTTTTGATCCAAGATGATTTTGGTATGGTGATCTTTACAAAAGTTGTTCACCTTGATGTGCTCTTGGATGAGGTGCAAAGAATTGGGAAAGTTTAGTTTGAAAATCTTGAAACACAAGGGCTCAAAGTAGTGACCAGAATATAAATGGCAGATTTGACCATTATCATATGTGATCCCAATTTGAGTTTGAATTTCATTTGATTTGTGTTTCTTTGATTCCAAAAGTTGTAATAAGTGTTTAGTAACATAATACAACTAATGGTGAAGGTCAAATTGGTCTAGGGTAAAGATTTGTAAAAATGGCATAAACCATATGTGAGGGTTTTTAGGGTTTTTCTTATTTGACTTATTTCTCTTTTTTTTTATTTTATTTGGTTTGTGATCTTCACTTGATCACTTTAGGGTTTTAGGGTTTATCACATAAGCATAAGAACAATCATCATGGCATATCACTCAAAATGCACAAGTCCTATGCATGGCACTATATGCAAAGAAAAGTTTTTGTTGGTTCTAAATTTTGTATCTCTGGAATTCTTCTTCTTCTTCTTCTTATTCTTCTTATGGAAATTTGGGATGTTACAAACCCTTCCCCCATACAAAAGATCTCGTCCCGAGATCTAAAAGAAAATTAGGTACTAAAGAGATCTGGGTACTCCTTCATGAAGTCTTCGCTTTCCCAAGTGGCTTCATCTTCAGTATGGTTGCTCCACTGAATCTTCAGAAACTTGATGCTTCGGATGCGGGTGGTTCGGTAAGCTTCCTCCAGGATGCGAATCGGCACTTCGTGGTACGTCAGGTCCTTGTTGATATCCACCGATCGGTGATCGATGTTCTTGAACACTTCTGTCTTCTCGGGGACTTCTAGGTACTTCCGGAGGAGTGAGATGTGAAACATGTCGTGCACAGCCAACATTTCTTCTGGTAGCTCCAGTTGGTAAGATACTTCACCTCGGCGACTCAGAACTTTGAAGGGTCCGACATATCGGGGTGCGAGCTTTCCTTTCAGCTGGAATCTCTGCATTCCTTTCAGGGGGGATACTTTGAGATAGACGAAGTCTCCGATCTCGAAGGTCATCTCTCGGCGTCTCTTGTTGGCGTAGCTCTTCTGTCTTGACTGCGCCGTCTTGAGGTACTCGCGGATCTTGTGTACTTTCTCTTCGGCTTCACGAAGAACATCTGGTCCAAAAACTTGGCTTTCTCCAACTTCCGACCAATTCAGAGGGGTACGGCATTTCCTTCCGTACAAAGCTTAAAAGAGGGCCATCTGTAGGATGGCTTGGTAGCTGTTGTTGTAAGAGAATTCTGCGTACGGTAAGCAGTCTTCCCACTTGGATCCATATTCTAGTACACATGCTCTCAGCATGTCCTCCAGTATCTGGTTGACTCTTTCTTTCTGTCCGTCGGTCTGAGGGTGATAGGCGGTGCTGAAATTCAGATGGGTTCCTAGTCCTTCGTGTACTTTCTGCCAGAATCTTGAGGTGAATTGTGATCCTCTATCTGACACTATCAACTTCGGGGTTCCGTGCAGGGCGACTATTCTGGAGATGTACAGTTTAGCTAACTTTGGGCCTTGGTATGTGGTCTTGACGGCGATGAAATGGGCTACCTTGGTCAGTCTATCGACAACTACCCATATTGAATCATTGCCTTTGCTAGATTTGGGAAAACCTGTAATAAATCAATTCCTACGGAGTCCCACTTCCATTCTAGAATCTGCAGTGGTTGCAGCAGTCCTGTGGGTCGCTGATGTTCCGCCTTGACTTGTTGACAGATGTCACACTTGGCGATGTAGCTTCCGGTTTCTCTCTTCATTCCATGGCACCAAAATTGTTCCTTCAGATCTTGATACATCTTGGTACCTCCGGGATGGATTGAGTAAAGGGTGTCATGGGCTTCTTTCAAGATGACTTGCTTCAACTCTGAGTCCGATGGAACACAAATTCGTCCTTTGTACCAAAGAACTCCGGCTTCATCTACGGTGAATCCCGGTGCTTTCCATGAAGCTATCTGGTTCTTGATTCCGTCGATGCTAGCGTTTCCTTTCTGGGCTTCCTTGATCTGACTAATCAAGGTGGGTTGAAGCTCTATGCTAGCTAGGAATCCTTCACTAACGAGTTCAAGTCTAAACTGTTCAAACTCCTGAAACAGGCTGGGTTTCTCGATTGCGATCATGGAGTTCAACTGACACGGAAGTCGACTCAAGGCATCCGCTACCACATTGGCCTTGCTGGGGTGGTAGTGAATCTCCATGTCGTAATCCTTGATCAATTCTATCCATCGGCGTTGCCTCATATTCAGCTCTTTCTGGGTGAAGATATATTTCAGGCTCTTGTGGTCGGAGTAGATCTCGCATCGATTACCCATGAGGTAATGACGCCAAACTTTCAAGGCTAGGACAACGGCTGCAAGCTCTAAGTCATGGGTTGGATAGTTCTGCTCATGTTGCTTCAGTTGTCTTGAAAGGTATGATATCACTTTGCCTTCTTGCATAAGCACACATCCAAGACCAATCTTGGAGGCGTCGCAATACACGTCAAATGGCTTGGTGATGTTCGGCATGATCAGGATTGGGGCTGAGGTCAGTCTACTCTTGAGTTGTTGGAAACTCTCTTCACATTTGTTAGTCCATTCGAATTTCTTGTCCTTCTTCAACAGTTGGGTCATTGGTCGAGCGATGCTTGAAAAGCCTTCTACAAATCTGCGGTAATATCCGGCTAATCCAAGAAAAGCGCGGACCTTGGTTTGGGTGGTTGGGGCTTGCCATTCTGTAACAGTTTTGATCTTGGCAGGATCTATGGCAATTCCTCCTGCAGACAAGATGTGTCCCAGGAATCCTACTTCCTTCAACCAAAACTCACATTTGTTGAACTTGGCATACAACTGGTGGTGTCTAAGGGTTTCTACGACAGTCTCCAAATGTTGTTCATGTTCCTCTTCGGACTTGGAGTAGATGAGAATGTCGTCGATGAAGACAACAACAAACTTGTCCAAAAAGTTCATGAAGATCTTATTCATGAGGTTCATGAAATAAGCAGGGGCATTGGTTAATCCAAACGACATGACGTTGTACTCATACAACCCATATCTGGTGGTAAAGGCAGTCTTTGGAATATCGGTGGCGCGAATCTTCAGCTGATGATAACCAGTCCTAAGATCTATCTTAGAGAACACTTTGGCTCCGGTCAACTGATCAAACAGGTCTTCTATATTGGGTAGGGGGTATTTGTTTTTTATGGTGACATCGTTAAGCTTACGGTAGTCCGTACATAAACGAGTGGCACCATCCTTCTTGTCCACAAACAAAACAGGTGATCTCCAGGGTGATGCACTAGGTCGAATCAAACCTTTGGCTAACATATCATCGATCTGCTTCTTCAGCTCCACAAGCTCTGTTGGGTTCATGCTATAGGCTCTCTGGGCTATAGGTCCAATTCCGGGGATTAACTCGATGATGAACTCGATATCCCGATCCGGGGGCATACCGGGTAGATCATCTGGAAACACATCAGGGTATCGACAGACGACCCTGATTTGATCCAGAGTTGGCTTGGCTACACTTTGGTTGCAGGTGAATTTTCTGGGTAGTCTTTCAGATACATGTTCTACTAGGATACCAGTGCTGCTAGTCATGGTGATGGCTTTCTTGGCACAGTCAATCAATCCATGGTGTTTTGACATCCAGTCCATTCCTAGTACGACTTCCAAACCTTTGGTTCCCAGAATAATCAGATTGGCATAAAAATCTACTTCATGGATTCTGATGGGTACATTTTTGCAAAATTTTCTGGCTTTGGTGGTTGATCCGGGAATTTGAACTATCATAACATGCTTCAAACTGATAGGTTGAATTTTACTTGTGGATGCAAAGTCTCCGGTGACAAATGAATGAGATGCTCCGGAATCAAACAACACTCTGGCAGGTACGGAGTTGACAGAAAACATACCCAGTACAACATCTAGTGCTTCCTGGACTTCTTCGGCGTTCATGTGGAAGAGACGGCCATTGCGGTTATTGGGGTTGTTGGGGGCGAACTTCTTGCCGGTGGAGACACGGCGTTGTTGCTGAGCAAGTGCAGCGGTGTTGCCTACGATCTTGGCCAACCTCTTGGGGCACTCGTTGGAGTAGTGTCCCACTACACCACACTCATAACAAGTGATGGTGGCCATGTCCTTGGTTGCGACGGGGATGGCGTTGCTCCCAGTCCTTGGAGCGGTGTTGTTGTTGTTGTGGTTGGTGTTGGGGGCTCTGGGCGGAGCGCGGTTGAAGTTGTTGTTGTTGTTGTTGTTGTTGTTGTTGTTGCTGTTGTTGTGGTGGCCTCCTGGCCTGGAGTTTCCTCCACTCCAGTTCTGATAACCAGGGCGTGAAGTCTGCATCCGGGGCTTGTTGTTGTTTCTCGGAGTGAAACCTCCGCTTGAGCTGGGGCGATGCTTCGGGGCGTTGCTGGGCCCACTCTGGTGCATCATGCGGCATTTGCGGTTCTCATTGGCTTGGTTCAGCTTGCCTTCCATCTGGATGGCGGAGTCCACTAGGGCTTCAAGGTCGGCGAAGGGAATGTTGACGAGGACAGTCTGCATCTCATCATGCAGTCCGTTCAGGAATCTCTCCTGCCTCTTCTCGGTGGTGTCGGTCTCATTGGGGGCGTACCTTGACAGTGTAAGGAACCTATCGCGGTATTCTACCACCATCATGCGTCCTTGCTTGAGTTCGCGGAACTCATCCCTCATCTTCTTGATAAGATCCGGGGGCACATGGTACTTGCTAAACTTGAGCTTGAAATCTTCCCAAGTCATGACTTGACCTCCGTTCATGGCACGGGTGCTAGTCCACCAGGCTCGGGCTGGTCCGGCAAGGTAGTGGGTTGCGAACAGAACCTTCTCGTTGGCTTCTACTCCGGCTACTTCCATGTTGTTCTCCATAGTCTGGAGCCAGTCGTCGGCATCGAGGGGTTCTTCAGTCCTGCTAAACACCGGAGGGTTGGTGTTCTGGAAGTTCTTGAGCTTGGATCCGGGGTGGTCATGATTTCCATGGCCTTGGTTGGCAAGGTTTTGCAGTGGTGCGATGTTGGCTTGGTGTTCAGCTCTTTCAGTCTCCCTATCGGCCATCAGGGTTTGCAGCAGTTGCATCATGGCATCGTTGTTGGTGCGATTGGGAGGGGCCACCTTAACATAGAGAAGATCATGAGATAAGAGGGAATTTCTATGGTTTATTTTGAGTAAGTTCAAAAATTTAAAACTTGAATTCTTTTGATGACAAACACAAACATTCATTCATTCAGTCCACATCACACATTACAAACTAACACTTCCCATGGTTTTAAGAACCATTCTCTCATACTACGATACAACGAGCGGGATACAACTCACACCTACATAAGTGATCAAGTGCAACTACTCCTCATCCTCAACATCAATCGGGACGAAGTCGTCAGGTCCTGCCTCTAGGAACTTGTAGCCCTCCTCCTCGGTGAACTCGTCCTCCTCAAAGTCGTCGTCGTCGCTCAGGAAGGCTCCTCCTCCCTGAAGGTCGATACCTCCGTCGTCTTCCTCCATTTCTCTCAGCTGGTCCTCCTGGGCCTTGAGAGTGGCCTCCGAAGATGCTATATTGGCACGAAGGCGCACAATAGTAGCGTCCTTCTTGGCACGCTGCTGGCGGAGTGTCTTGCGGTCGCGGGCGAGTAGCTTGATCGCCTCACCCTGCTCGATGATGTGAGCGTGGGTCTGGTTGGCGTATACGCGGGAGGCGTCCAGATCCTTCTGAGTCTGGTACAGCATGAAGTCGAGGTGCTCAGCATGGTGCCTCAACTCCGGGTGCGGCTGCAGCTCCATGGGCACTCCCATGGCATCACGCCTCACGAGATGCGCGAAGCGGGAAGCGAGGATGCACACCATGTTCTGTCCACAGAGACGCGCAAGTGCCTCCTGAAGGGCACGTGCGAGTCCGTCGAGCCAGTTGCTCTCGCGGAAGGAGAAGAGGATCCTCTCAGAGGTGGGAGGCTCCATCTTGCCCCTCAAGTCAGCAGTGATGATCCACTGCAACTCTCCTCCAGGCTGGTCGTCCACCTGGATCCCGTGAAACTCGGGGTGTGGGCGTCCAAGGAAGTCCGAGACGGCGTTGAGGTCGTGCTCGAAGATCAAGCTTCCACCATTCCGAAGCTGGTAGAACTTGGTGTTGATGGGTTCATTCGGCTCCATCTGAAAGCGAAATGGATAAGTAAGTTAGAGAGTGAACAAGTGTGGCAAAATTTTAAGTAGATTCAAATAAGGAAGAGCATGATTCATCAAATTTTGAAAAAGTCTCAAAGACAAGAGTGTAGGTAAATTTTTATAAATATTCTCTTCATTTGATTTCAAAGTTAAGTTTTTCTGAATGTCCATTCTAACTAGGGTCTTCTAAGGTCAAACAATGGCTCTGATACCAACTTGTCAACACCCGGATTTTTAAGTTCAGATGCCTATTATGTCATTCATCGCAATCCCAGGAATATTGTTGTTGCAAGGCATAATAGTTGAATATCATAGTCATTATTCATTACAAACCACATTGTCTTACAACTTGAATCACATGATCCATATTACACAAATAGTTGATCTATTGATCAACGAACACACACAAGTTCATAGCGGAATCGTAAAGATAAATGGACTCTCTAGTCCACAGGCCAACGCCTGACGTCAGAAGACTCCTAGTTGTCGTAGGCGTCCTGCTGGTCATCTCCTTGGTAGTTCTGTTCATCTTCATACTCTGGCCATTTGAATAGCCAGGGACAAAGCCGTGAGTACTTTAAGTACTTGCAAACTAATACTAGTGTAAGTGCTAAACAATTCTAGTAAGGGTGTGCTAAGCTCTAGTTTATTTGCATAAAGCCAATTTTAGTTCACAAGTATTTGAGAAAGGACTTATTCATGTGCTAACTAACTCAAGTGGGAACATTAGTGTCATTCCCACAACTCAAGTTGTGATTCAACAAAAAGTCACCAATTCACCATTCACTTCACCAAGTATTTTCAAGAATCGGACACCGGAAACTGTATGGCCTTTCCAACCGTCCGTAACCATGGACAAGGCTATTCGAATAGGTTTACACTCTGTAGAGGTTGCACACTTGTGCCACAACATTTGATTTCATCCATCGGGATTACCCCAAATCATCGTAACATAGTACGTGGATCATCAACCATAACCTTTCACTTACAAACCCTAGTATGAGCACCTCTCCCCATCAGCTTGGCCTCCCAGTGAGGACCAACTGTCAACCTGGGAACTGCACGGGGCTTGGACGTACAATTCACCTCAATTCACATCCTTTCTCAACAACGGAGGCAGCCTCAGCATAACCCCTATGATGTGTGTTCCGAGGGAACCCATACTAATATGCATAAATTTCCAGTTAAGTCCTACCCATAATCAGGTATTGTGGGGGTACTCAAAATTGGAAAGGTATCGCATTCAAACCAATATCAGTTTTATCAAAAATCACCATCTTCTCCAAGTCATATTCACCTTCAAAATTCATTCAATGGAATGACTCATCATCCCAAGGTTTCAAATTCAATTCCAGTCACATGTTCCCATCTAGAGTAGTCAAGTTTTAGTATTTAGCACTAGCACTAATCATGAGGGGTGCTATCTTGTTTGGCTAGCTTTGAGACTAACTTTGCTACTCTAGTAACCTTCTTTAACTTAGACCAAAGTTAACTATAAAAGTAACTCTTTAAGTAAACAAGTAAAAACTTGTATGGTAAAAACTTGGGATTGGATTGTGGTAAGAAAGATAAGACTAATGGTGCCTTTCCCCAAAGGGGCTTTGCACTTTGCAAGAATAATAGCTTGCCTTGGTAGTGGTCAAAGTTCTCCTCTTCCTCCTCTTGGTAGCAACCTTCCTCTTCCGGGTATTCTCCAGTGCTAGCGTCTAAATTCGAATACGAGGTATAGTCACTCAACAAATTTAGTAGCTCTACTAAGCGTCACATGCATTCACACAAACTATTCTAATCACACACTTAATACAATTTGGTGCATTGGTTGTCTTGCTTGAGGAAAAATAATTTCCTCTCATTACATATGTAAATGATAGTTTCCATTTAGTTCTTGAGGAATAATTTCCTCTCATTGAATCTTCTTAAGATTTAATTTCTCAAACAATCATACATGAAATCATGTTGACCTAAGTCAACCATTCATCATCATCATTTGAGAAAATGATTTAAATGAGGTAGAATACCTCATACTATTTAACAATGCTTATTATGATTTAAAATCACCGAGTATTTCATGTGAGAGTATTTTACCAGGGGTCCAAACTTCATATGAAAGTACTTGGTACAAGATTTAAATGAAGTGAGACACTTCATATGATTTGCATAATAGTTTTGGACAATATCACTTAATTAAACTAGCCATATAGTCCTTTATTCAAACTAGGCCATGATCATCCAAAGTGACCAAACCATATTTTTGCAGAAACAATTAGTGTAAGTGAAATTTGAGCTATTAGAGTTGGAATTAACTAAATATCATTTTCGGTCAATTTTAAAAATTTATTTGAATGTGCAAAAGTCCCTGACTTAATATTTTTGTCACATTATTTCTATAACAGATCTCACAATTAGACCAGCGGGGTATTGTAGATCTTTTCAGCAGCTTTCCAACAATATAAAGTTTGTTTAATTTGGCCAAGCCAATTTGAAACTATTCAATTTCAAAGACAGGGCCAGTATTGAATTTAAATAGGATCTGGAAATTAGAATTTGAATAACTGGGCCTGGCGGGAAAATGAGTTGGGCCGAAACGGTTTGAATCAGAGAAACTCAGCCCAGCAGCGCATCCAGTGCGAGTGGGCCGTCTGAAAAGGTGGGGGTCACCCGTCAGCGTCTCTTAAAAAGCCGAAACGGTACGCGAGCTGTGGGGCGTTGGATTAGATGGTGATCGTGCGGCGCACGATCATCGTCTTCTCCGGCGAGATGCCGCGGCTCTGGCGGCGAACCTAGGGGGTCGGAGGGAGTACCATGGCTCCGGCGGTCGGCGGCGATGTTCGGCGACGTTGTCGATGATGCTGAGGCGGCTGGTAGCAGTGGCGGAGCTTGGGGAGGCTTGAATCAACGGCGGCGATCTCAGGGCTTCCGCGGCTTCCAGCTTGCAATTCTGGTGACTCCGGCGACGATTGGGCTGGCTAATGGTGTGAGGCTAAGCAGTGAAGAGAGGGGAGTGAGATGGTGTGCTTGGTTGAGTCGAGGGAGCGATAGAATCGCGAGGGTGCTGCTGGTGCGGTGACGAAGTCGACATCGACGCGGGTGCTCCGGCAAGCTAGCGAGCTAGAGGATGGCGGGGCACTGTGCTGCGTGTCCAGGCGGTTCTTTTGGCGGCGACGACTGATATGGGCACGGAGGCCTATGTGGAGCCAATTTCAGGACTCCACCAACCTAGGTGGTACGCCATCGAGGATTCATGAGTGACACTCTAGGACGACCTACGCCATGTAATAATTAAGTCTAAGGTTGTGTCATTCATTCTATGTTAGGAAATAATGTAGGCAGGTCATGTGGTGGGCCAATTAGGGTTAAATTAGTGTTGTGTTTGGCTTTGGGCCTGTCCAAGCCAAACCAGGTCAGCCCATCAAGTGGGGCGCCCCAGCCTAGCAAGGCTGGCCGGCCACCTCCCTCTCATATAAGTTGGAGGCACGACTAGGGTTTGGGGATAGAACAAGTTTAGTCTAAAAGATTAGGGTTTCCCTATTGCGTGTGATCACGTGTATTATCCCTCCGGGGGTACGGCGCTGCCATTATCTATTATATCCGCTGTGAAGGTTCTTGTGTTCATCAAGGATTGTCTAGCTCTTGGTTTGAGGCGTATCGATTCATCGATCCGTTGCTTGCTGGATTCATTCCCTCTTCTCCAGGCTGCGTTCATCGCGTTGTTGGGAGGATTTACTACCCCAGGTTCTCGTTGTGAAAGACCGGGCATCAACTAAGGAGGATCCAGTGGGTCGCTCCCTTATCATGTGCTATCAGCTTTCTGGGTTGCTCACAGCGAGGTGTTGTTGATCGATCTCTTTGATCGGTTTGCATCGGAGAAGATTGGCTCCAAGATCGGAGGAATTTGGCTCTCGGTCGACGGAGGTTGGTTGGAGGAAGTTTGGTGTTGTTTGGTGCAGTTTGGAGGTCATCCATGGCTGTTTCGGAGGTCAAAATCGCGAAAAATCGCGCTTGGAATCGGGAAGAAGACGAAGTTTCGCGACGCGGCCCGGTGCCAGGGCCGGTCGACCGGACCCAGGACCGGCCCGGCCGGTCAACCAGCCGGTCAACCGGGCAGCAACCGGACCGGGCAACCGGGCGCCAACCGGGCGCGGCCGGCCACCAGGCCGGTCTGACCGGGTCCCTGGCCGGACCGACCGGTCCCCAGGCCGGTTTGACCGGGTCCCAAGCCGGATCGGTCGGTTCCCAGGCCGGTTCAGCCGGACGCTGGGCCGGACCGGCGCCTGTTACTGCGGTTGCTTCTTCGGCGAATTCTCATGCTGATGATTGTATTTCATCTCCGGCGATGCTACTTGATACTACTACTGTTGTTGCTTCATTTTCCGACGATATAGCTGGCATACGGTGTTCACGTGGCACGAAATCTGGTGATGTTTTCAATGATTACCTTGATATCCGCCGTTGGGAGGAAGTACCGCGTCCCGTGTCGGAACTAAAGTGGTATTTACACCCAAGTTTGGGTAAGCCCAAGTTTTCTATACCCAAGGTTGAAGGAGGAGCTGATGTTGAAGAATACCTCACTTGGGAGCTCAAGATTGAGAAGTTGTGGAGCTTACATCCACATTATACTGAAGATCGGAAGATTAAGCTTGCTTCTTCCGAATTTGATGGCTATGCTTTGCGTTGGTGGGATGCTTTTGTTCGTAACCGCGAAGAGGATCGTGAGCAGCCTATACGCACATGGCGTGCCATGAAGGAGGTGATGACTGTTCGCTTCCCGCCTACAAATTACTTGCGGAATATATATGATAAGCTGACTCTATTGAGACAAGGTGTGAAAACTGTGGATGAATACTACATGGAGATGGAGATGCTTATGCAGCGTGGCCGTGTCCGTGAGTCTCTCGAGATGACAATGCAGCATTTCCTCAACGGTTTGAAGTATGACATCAAAGGCATTGTTCGTCACTACAACTACACCGATATGAATTAATTGTTACATCATGCAAGAGAAGCTGAATCTCAGTTGGCTGACGAAGCAAAGATCAAAGGTCGAGCTACAGGAGCTGGGCGTTTCACACCTCGCGCGGCCCCATCTACTGCGCCGGCGTCTTCGACGCGCTCCGCACCTTACTCTACTCCGCCTAGTAAACCGGCCTCCAATGTGTCTAACACAAAGAAGACCGATTCTGTTGCAAGTACGAGTGGCTCTAATGTGTCTATTGCGCATAACCGTGATATGCTTTGTCATACATGTGGTGGCAAAGGTCACTTCAAGAGAGATTGTCCTAACCGCAAAGTCATGGTTATCAATGAGGACAATGAGTACGAGACTTGAGATAATGTTGATCCTAATGCTCCAGAAGATGATGATTATGACACTGATGGTGAAGATGCATATCCGTCTGATGCTCGCACCATTGTTGTGTCGCAGCATGCTCTTAATGTGTTGCCTAGTGCATCTACTCAGCGCTGCAATTTGTTCCAAACAAAGGCTTTAGTTGGTCCTGACAAGGCTTGCAAGGTCATTATTGATGGCGGGAGTTGCCGCAATTTAGCAAGCAAGGAGTTGTGCACCAAGCTGAAGTTGAAGTATCTACCGCACCCGCATCCATATAATATTCAGTGGTTGAGCGACAATGGTGAGATGAAGGTAAACAACATGGTGCGTGTTGAATTTGCTATTGGACCGTATAAGGATTGCATTGATTTTGATGTCGTTCCTATGACGGTGTGTCACCTACTATTGGGTCGACCTTGGCTCTATGACCGTTCTGTGCAACACAATGGCCGTGCCAATACCTATCACTTGGAGTTCAAGGGCAAGAAAATTAATTTACAGCCTATGACACCACAGCAAATTATCAATGAGTCTCGTCAGAAAGTTGAAGTCAACTTGGAGGATGCTTCTTTAGATAGGCGAGAGAATTGTAATGTTGTGAGTGATATAACAAAAATTGAGAGAGTGAATTCCTTAGTCTCATTAGCCACCAAAGAAGACATGAGAGAATTTAGTGAGGATCCTATAGCCATGTGTCAACACCCGGATTTTTAAGTCCAGATGCCTATTATGCCATTCATCGCAATCCCAGGAATATTGTTTTTGCGAGACATAATAGATTAATATCACAACACATCATTCATTACAACGCATAATTGTCTTACAACAAGGGATCACATGATCCAGTCTCATTACAATAGTAGATGATCTATTGATCAATTACAAAACACATAGCGGAAGCGAAGTAGCGTAGTAGTAGCAGTCATGGTCCATCTGTTCCACAGGCAACTGTTGACGTCAGGAGTGATCCTAGTTGTCGTAGACGTCCTGCTGTCCTTCTTCCGGGTTCTGGTACTCCTCTTCATAGTCTGGCCATTTGAATAGCCAGGGACAAAGCCATGAGTACTTTAAAGTACTCGCAAACTAATACTAAGGTAAACACTATCAACTATAGTAAGGGGATGCTAAAGCTCTAGTTTCATTTGCATAAAGCTAGTTTTATTTCATAAACATTTAGTAAAAGCCTCTTCATTCGCTAACTAACTCAAGTGGGAACATTAGTGTCATTCCCACAACTCTGTTGTGATTCAAAATCAAAGTCACCTTTCAATTCAAAATCACAAGTCACCATTCACAGGTCACATTTTTGAAAATGGTCTGATGACGGAACAGTATGGCCTTTCCAACCGTCCATAACCGTGGACGCGGCTATTCGAATAGATCTACACTCTGCAGAGGTCGTACACTTGTGCCACAACATTTGCAATAATCCGTCAGGGTTAACTGGCCCTGATTTATCACACTCCGTGTGCGGACTACCAACCATAACCTTTCACTTACATATCCTAGTATAGGCATCTCTCCCCATGAGCTTGGCCTCCCGGTGAAAACCAACTGTTAACCCGGAATCGCACAGGGCTTGGGCCGGACATTCACCTCATTTCACGTCATTTCATATCACTTCACTTTTGTAGAGGCAGCCTCCAGCATAACCCCGATGACGCTTGTTTAGAGGGAACCCATACTAAGATATATAAACTTCTAGTTAAGCCCTACCCATATCAGGTATTGTGGGGGTACTTGCAAAAATTGGAATGGTATCGCATCCAACTCAACCATCAGTTTTTCGTAAAATTCACCAAGTCATTCACCAGTCACATTCACCTTCAAAATCTTTCAATAGAATGACTCATCATTCCAAGGTTTTCAAAGTCATTTCAAAAATCACAAGTTCCCATCTAGAGTAGTCTCTTTGATATTGAGCACTAGCAACTAGTCCTGAGGGGTGCTAAATATCTTGGAGCTTGCTAGGCTAAGTTTGATACTCTTGTAGTATTCTATCTCTAGACCAAAGTTAACTATAAAAGCAAGTTATAAATAAATCAAAAATAAAAGCTTGTAAGAATAAAACTTGGGATGGGATCATGAAGCATAAAGTAAATGGGGTAATGCCTTGCTCATGGTGAGCTTTGCACTTTGCAAGAATATTTGCTGGCCATAATATGGTTTGCAAGGATGTTAGCTTGCCTTGAGTGGTGTACTGATCAAAGTGGTCTTCTTCTCCTTCTTCTTGGTAGAAAACCTCCTCCTCTTGATAGTTCCCGGTACTAGCGTCTAAAATACGAATACGAGGATACAATCACCAAACAATTCATTGGCTATTCCAAACATCACATATATTTACACAAACTATTCTATTCACACAATTAATACAATTTGGTGCATTGGTGGTCTTGCTTTGCGGAAGAATAATTTCTTCTCATTTTATATGTAAATGATAGTTTCCATATAGTTCTCGAGGAATAATTTCCTCTCATTGAATCTTCTTTAAGATTTAATTTCTCAAATCATCACACATGAATTTATGTTGACCCAAGTCAACCATTCATCATCATCATTTGAGAAAATGATTTAAATGAGGTAGGGATACCTCATACCATTTAATAATGCCTATTATGATTTAATATCTCCAAGTATTTCATGTGAGAGTATTGGACCAGGGGTTCAAACTTCATATGAAAGTACTTGGGACCAGATTTAAATGAAGTGAAACACTTCATATAATTTACACAAGTAAACTAGCATCACTCATTACTATTAAGTGGGTAAAGGTGTTGTTTTCTTATTTAGGAAAATAATTTCCTCACATACTAAATAAGGTGTTACTTTTGATTTCTTAGAGAAATAATTTCCTCTCATTATCTTATTAATGTTTAATTTCTCTTATGAATAATATATGACCTAGGTTGACCAAAGTCAACCTCTTCACACTTATCATTTGAGAAAATGATTTAAATGAGGTGAACACCTCATACAATTTAATACTAACATAGTAAAGATTTAATATCATCAAATAATTCACTATGAGAGTTAATAGACCATGGTCTCTACCTCATGTAGAATTATTTGAGACAAAGATTTAAATGAGACCAAAGCATCTCATATGATTTAATAAGTAGTTTTGAACAATTCAAAACTACTATGAAAGGTTTAATATTTTCAAACAAGAACCTATGGGTTATTAATACATGTGTCATCAGCTCTCATTGAATCACTTGGATTAATGATTTAAATGAGGTGCTACACCTCATACAATTTAAATACTATTTTTGAAATAGTTTAAATGAGCTAGAAATGGCCAGATAGCCATTATTTGAGTTTAGCCCATGATCATATGAAACAACCATAGTATTTTATTACATAATAAATTAGACAACATCAAATGTGATTTTTGAGAGGTGGAACCACCTCAAAATAGTTTATGGTTGATTTTTAAGATTTATTTGAAGTTTGAAAAGTTACTGATTTGTTCTTTTTACTATTCAAAATCTAAAACAGATATTGGTTTGAATCCAGTGGGGTTGGATGGGGCCTTTCATGAGCTTTCCAAAAATATAAAATTTTGTTGAATTTGGCTCAGTAGATTTGGATCTAGTAAATTTTGAATCTAGCATCAGATTGCAAAAATTTACTGAAAAAGAAATACACCGATTTAAATTCAAACGAGGGCGGGAACTAAATGGGCCGGCCCAGCTAAGCTGGCGAGGCGAGCGGGCCGCCTGACAGTGGGGTCCACTGTCAGGGCGTTTTAAAAACGCCGAAGCGGTACGCGAATGGAGGCCGTGGGATTAAAAGAGATCGGGCGGCTGAGGTTTGTCCTCATCATCGACGAGCTCCGGCGAGGGGCAGGGTTACTGGCGGCGCTAATCGGAGGTGGGCGGCTCACCTGAGCTCCGGCGAGGCTGGGCGTCGGCGGCGTTCGACGTTGTCGAGGACGGCGAGTCGAACGGTGGTCGAGGGAGAGCTTGAGGAGGACGCAATCGACGGCGAGCTCCTCAGCACCTCCGCGGCTCCGACGGTGCAATTGGACGGCGTCGGCGACTAATTGAGCAAGGGGAGTGAGCGAGGCGAGTGAGGAGAGGGAGTGGAGACTGGCGGTGTGAGGAAATCGAGTGGGAGAGTCTCTTTTTATAGCGGCGCGTGGTGGCCGTGGTGGAGCGGGGCAGGTCGAGCATGGAGGCGAGGCTACAGGCGTCTAGCGTCACGGGCGAGGGTGCTGCAGTGTTGGCGACGTCGAGGCGGTCACGACGAGCGTCAGCGCGCTGAAAACGGAGCACTGGAGCATGCGGGCTACGTCCTGTCCTGGCGGTACGGGGGCGGACGGTCGTCGATCATGGCGTCGGCTACAGGGCGTGCGCGTCCAAGCGGCGTTGTCCGTGAGGTAGCTGACGTCGAGGCGAGGCTGCAGGTGATAGGAGGGGTCGAGGGGAGCACTGAGTCGACGGGGCACGGCGGCGTCCTGTCGCGCTCCGGGACGTCATCGTGCGTGTCCTGGCGCGCATGGGCGCCTCTGGGCGCGTCGGTTCACGTCCGTTTCTGGTCGGTGGCGACGTCAACTTGGTCAAGGGCTTGCAGGGGCAGCTTCAGGAGGGTCAAGGGAAGTCGATTGACAAGGTGAGAGGGGATGGATGTGAGAGTAGAGTGGGAGAGCATGGGGGTGACATGAGGCCGGCATGGTGGCGTTCTGGTCAAAACTGGTCCAAAGCAAGTGGTGGCAAGGCTTGGCAGGGATGCAGAGGGGTACAGGGATGCAGAGGGAGTGCAGGGTTGGACTTGGTCCAAGCCAAAAATCAGTATGGGCTCAATTATATACCCTGCCTATAAGGTGTTTGATGAAATGCCCGAAAGAAAGTTTTTGTCAAATTTTGGAAATTCTCTTGGTGGATCTCAATCATATAATCATAGAAATGGAATGGTGGTGGTGGTGGTCAATTTGGAAAAGAATTGCAAGATGGCAAAAGTGAGATGATCTTCTCTTTATTTCAAAGTCCTCTCTTGTCTCCTCTATTCTGGTCAACCTAGTCAACATGAGGTGTGGTGGTCAACATGAAAGTTGTTGACCTTGACATGGTCTTGGATGACATGGTCATGGTTGACCAAGGTTGGTTGAAGAAAAGTCAAATGCAGGGGTGTAAAGTGGTGAAGAAAATATAAAAGTGACATATGACCATTATCATATGTGATTTGAAATTGAGATCTCCTTTGATTGGATTCTTGTTTCTTTGATGCAATTGTGTTTGTTTATCATATATAAGAGTTTTACAAGCAATAGATCAAGCCATGGTGGCCTTGCTTGAAGATTTGCAAATTTGGCTCTATGTGTGTGTGAGTGAAAATGGGATTTTCTCACCATTTGATTTATCCCCATTTGTTTTGACTTTTGTTGACTCTAAAGTGATTCTTATTAGTTTAGGAACATTTTCAAACCATTGAATCCAATTCAATTGGTCTTGCTCAAAGATTTGCAAAAATGGCCATAACACATAAGAGGTGATGTGTTAAGTTTTATTATTTTTGAAAAGGGTTCACCTTGCTTCACTTCGACATGGGTTAGGGTCAATTTGGTGTTATATTAGGTTTGGAGAAGGTTTCACACCATTTGGTCAAGGTAGAAAAGCATAGGTCAAGATTTGGTGAAAAGGGCTATGTGTCTCATATGCCTCTATGCATATGTTGCATTTGATTTTTGATTTGAGTGTTCTTGGCCCATTTGATGTTGTTGAGTGTTGAAATGGTATATGGAAGTGATCCATCCATTCACAACAAGTCCTAGGGTCAAACTTCTCAAATTCACAAATTTGCATTTTTCTCACATATGCCTCTATGGCATTTTTAGTTTCTTTTTATTTTCTTTGGAAACCACTTGGAATTGGTTTGGTAGGTACTAGGTAAGGTGTATGAAGGTTTTCCAAACCTCTAAGCAAAGTAGAAATGCTTAGGGTAAAGTTTTATAAAAAAAAAAGCCATAGGCACCTATGCCTCTCTCTTATTTATTTTCTTTTTATTTCATTTTAACTAGTAGTGGTGAAAAGAGGGGTGAGGTTTAGGGTTTAGTGGGGTTCACCATGGTTCACCACCATTTAGCATAATTAATAAAGGTAGGGTTCAAGATTTACCTATTGGGGTTATATGTCCCCATAGGTCTTTTATTTTATTTTGTGTTTTCTCAAAAAAAAGAACCAAATGGTTTTTGGAGAAGATTAGGGTTTAAGGTTTTTCTTATTTGATTTCTTTCTCTTTTGTTTTGTTGGGTTGGTGATCTTCACTTGATCACTTTGGGGTTTTTGAGTTTAGCACATAAGCATAATAACACTCATCATGGCAAAACACCAGATTTAAACAAGATCTATATGTGTCAATCTTATTTTAACAAAAGTTTTTGTTGGTTCCAAAATTTGGAACTGGGGAAATTCATTTTGTTTGTTTTGAAATTTTTGGGTTGTTACAAACCCTTCCCCCTTAAACAAATCTCGTCCCGAGATTTTAAGAAAAGTTAGGTTCCTAAGAGAGATTGAGCATTTTATTAACAGGAGGACATACTTGGCATGGTCTGGGGTGCTTCCTGAGCTTCAGTGGCAGTCATGTGGTAGAAACGTCCGTTGTTGTTGTTCTGGTTCCTTCTTCCAGCAAAGCGGCGCTGTTGCTGAGCAGGTGCTGCTGTATTGGCGGCAATCCTGGCAAGCTTCTTGGGACACTCATTGGAGAAGTGACCCACAACTCCACATTCATAGCAGTTGACGGTGGACTTGTCTTTGGGGTTGACGGGAACAGCGTTGCTTCCAGTCCTTGGGGCAGTATTGGGGTTGTTGTTGTTTCCATTGTGGTTGCTGTTGTTGGGGTGGTTGTTGTTGTTGTTGTTGTTCCCTCCGGGCTTCGGGGGTCCTCCGTTGTTGTTGGTGTAGTTGGGGCGATAATTCTGGGCAGGGGGCTTGTTGTATCTTGGGGTGAATCCTCGAGAGGAGTTATTGCGGTACTTCTGGGTATGGTGGGGTCCATTCTGGTTCATCATCCGGCGTTTGCGGTTCTCATTGGCTTGATGTAGCTTTCCTTCCATCTGTATGGCTGAGTCTACTAGAGCTTCGAGGTCAGCGAACGGAATGTTCACTAACACAGTCTGCATCTCGTCGTGCAGTCCGTTCAGAAATCTTTCCTTTCTTTTCTCATTGGTGTCGGTCTCGTCCGGGGCGTACCTTGACAGAGTAAGAAACCTGTCGCGGTATTCCACCACGGACATTCTTCCTTGCTTCAGTTCACGGAACTCGTCCCTCATCTTTTTGATCAGTCCTTGGGGCACATGGTACTTGCTAAACTTCAGCTTGAAGTCTTCCCAGGTCATCATCTGCCCTGCATTCATGGCACGGGTGCTGGTCCACCAGGCTCTTGCTGGTCCTGCTAAGTAGTGCGTGGCAAACAGTACTTTCTCTGCGGCTTCAACTTGCGCAACTTCGAGGTTGTTCTCCATGGTCTGGAGCCAGTCATCAGCATCGAGGGGCTCTTCAGTCTTGTTGAATATCGGAGGGTTGGTGTGCTGAAAGTTCTTCAGCTTTGATCCAGGGTGATCGTGGTTTCCATGGCCTTGGTTGTTCTGAGCTATCTGTTGCAGTGCGGTAATGTTGGCTTGGCGTTCAGCTCTTTCAGCTTCTCGGTCTGCCATCATTGTCTGCAGCAGTTGCATCATGGCATCTGGGGTGGCGTTGCGGGTTGGTGGGGCCATCTGAACATTGTTGTAGATGATAAGATAAGAGGGAAATTTCTAGGGTTTGTTTTGTTAAGTTTGAAAAGTTCATAATATTGAAAATTTGAGTAGTGTTGCGGGGGTAAAAACCAACAACACTTTTTCATTCATACCAAGCATCATACATTACAAAGCTAACACACCGTTGGTTTGAAGAACCATTCATCGCTCTACGATACAAGGGGGATCCTGATACAACTCACACCTACTTCAGTGCTGGGGTGATACTACTCTTCCGGTTGGATTCTTCTTCCTCATGGGTGAGGTGCTTGACGAGGGGCGAGGGCGTTGTCCAAATCCCTGCGGGTTTTGTACTGCCTGAAGTCCTGAGGTGCTTCATAGGGGTTCAGCTTTGGTTGTGGTGGGGGCATGGTCATCGGTCTTCCCATGGAGTCATGTCTTGGGTAGTAGATGAAGCGAGTGTTCTTGATCTTGTCTTCATTTTGTCCACACAGACGGGAAATTGCTTCTTGCATAGCTTTGTCTAGTCCTTCCTTCCAAGTGTTTCCCGTTACAGAAAACCATATGGTTTCCCATACCGGGGCATCAAGCTTCCTTCGTAGATCAGTAGAAACGTCCCACAGAGGTGGTTCTCCTAACTGAGCCTTGAGGGGTATTCCGAAGAACTCGGGATACGGGTGTCCTAGATAGTCCACCAGTTGCTTCAACTCCTTTTCGAAACTTTTGTCGTCTCCGGATCCAAGCTTATAGGATTCCCATTGGTACTTCATCTGTGAGCAAGTAGGATAAGTAAGTTAAAGAAGTAGTCAGGTGTGCAAAATTTTAGATAGTGCTACAAAGAAAAAGTAGAGCATGAATTTCTCATTTTTGAAAAAGATTTCAGGGTTAAGAGTGAGAATAAGTTTTTCACAAATATTCACTTCTTTGGTTTTGAAACTAAGTTTTACAGACGTCCATTCTAACTAGGGTCTCCTAAGGTCAACAATGGCTCTGATACCAACTTGTCAACACCCGGATTTTTAAGTCCAGATGCCTATTATGCCATTCATCGCAATCCCAGGAATATTGTTTTTGCGAGACATAATAGATTAATATCACAACACATCATTCATTACAACGCATAATTGTCTTACAACAAGGGATCACATGATCCAGTCTCATTACAATAGTAGATGATCTATTGATCAATTACAAAACACATAGCGGAAGCGAAGTAGCGTAGTAGTAGCAGTCATGGTCCATCTGTTCCACAGGCAACTGTTGACGTCAGGAGTGATCCTAGTTGTCGTAGACGTCCTGCTGTCCTTCTTCCGGGTTCTGGTACTCCTCTTCATAGTCTGGCCATTTGAATAGCCAGGGACAAAGCCATGAGTACTTTAAAGTACTCGCAAACTAATACTAAGGTAAACACTATCAACTATAGTAAGGGGATGCTAAAGCTCTAGTTTCATTTGCATAAAGCTAGTTTTATTTCATAAACATTTAGTAAAAGCCTCTTCATTCGCTAACTAACTCAAGTGGGAACATTAGTGTCATTCCCACAACTCTGTTGTGATTCAAAATCAAAGTCACCTTTCAATTCAAAATCACAAGTCACCATTCACAGGTCACATTTTTGAAAATGGTCTGATGACGGAACAGTATGGCCTTTCCAACCGTCCATAACCGTGGACGCGGCTATTCGAATAGATCTACACTCTGCAGAGGTCGTACACTTGTGCCACAACATTTGCAATAATCCGTCAGGGTTAACTGGCCCTGATTTATCACACTCCGTGTGCGGACTACCAACCATAACCTTTCACTTACATATCCTAGTATAGGCATCTCTCCCCATGAGCTTGGCCTCCCGGTGAAAACCAACTGTTAACCCGGGAACTGCACAGGGCTTGGGCCGGACATTCACCTCATTTCACGTCATTTCATATCACTTCACTTTTGTAGAGGCAGCCTCCAGCATAACCCCGATGACGCTTGTTTAGAGGGAACCCATACTAAGATATATAAACTTCTAGTTAAGCCCTACCCATATCAGGTATTGTGGGGGTACTTGCAAAAATTGGAATGGTATCGCATCCAACTCAACCATCAGTTTTTCGTAAAATTCACCAAGTCATTCACCAGTCACATTCACCTTCAAAATCTTTCAATAGAATGACTCATCATTCCAAGGTTTTCAAAGTCATTTCAAAAATCACAAGTTCCCATCTAGAGTAGTCTCTTTGATATTGAGCACTAGCAACTAGTCCTGAGGGGTGCTAAATATCTTGGAGCTTGCTAGGCTAAGTTTGATACTCTTGTAGTATTCTATCTCTAGACCAAAGTTAACTATAAAAGCAAGTTATAAATAAATCAAAAATAAAAGCTTGTAAGAATAAAACTTGGGATGGGATCATGAAGCATAAAGTAAATGGGGTAATGCCTTGCTCATGGTGAGCTTTGCACTTTGCAAGAATATTTGCTGGCCATAATATGGTTTGCAAGGATGTTAGCTTGCCTTGAGTGGTGTACTGATCAAAGTGGTCTTCTTCTCCTTCTTCTTGGTAGAAAACCTCCTCCTCTTGATAGTTCCCGGTACTAGCGTCTAAAATACGAATACGAGGATACAATCACCAAACAATTCATTGGCTATTCCAAACATCACATATATTTACACAAACTATTCTATTCACACAATTAATACAATTTGGTGCATTGGTGGTCTTGCTTTGCGGAAGAATAATTTCTTCTCATTTTATATGTAAATGATAGTTTCCATATAGTTCTCGAGGAATAATTTCCTCTCATTGAATCTTCTTTAAGATTTAATTTCTCAAATCATCACACATGAATTTATGTTGACCCAAGTCAACCATTCATCATCATCATTTGAGAAAATGATTTAAATGAGGTAGGGATACCTCATACCATTTAATAATGCCTATTATGATTTAATATCTCCAAGTATTTCATGTGAGAGTATTGGACCAGGGGTTCAAACTTCATATGAAAGTACTTGGGACCAGATTTAAATGAAGTGAAACACTTCATATAATTTACACAAGTAAACTAGCATCACTCATTACTATTAAGTGGGTAAAGGTGTTGTTTTCTTATTTAGGAAAATAATTTCCTCACATACTAAATAAGGTGTTACTTTTGATTTCTTAGAGAAATAATTTCCTCTCATTATCTTATTAATGTTTAATTTCTCTTATGAATAATATATGACCTAGGTTGACCAAAGTCAACCTCTTCACACTTATCATTTGAGAAAATGATTTAAATGAGGTGAACACCTCATACAATTTAATACTAACATAGTAAAGATTTAATATCATCAAATAATTCACTATGAGAGTTAATAGACCATGGTCTCTACCTCATGTAGAATTATTTGAGACAAAGATTTAAATGAGACCAAAGCATCTCATATGATTTAATAAGTAGTTTTGAACAATTCAAAACTACTATGAAAGGTTTAATATTTTCAAACAAGAACCTATGGGTTATTAATACATGTGTCATCAGCTCTCATTGAATCACTTGGATTAATGATTTAAATGAGGTGCTACACCTCATACAATTTAAATACTATTTTTGAAATAGTTTAAATGAGCTAGAAATGGCCAGATAGCCATTATTTGAGTTTAGCCCATGATCATATGAAACAACCATAGTATTTTATTACATAATAAATTAGACAACATCAAATGTGATTTTTGAGAGGTGGAACCACCTCAAAATAGTTTATGGTTGATTTTTAAGATTTATTTGAAGTTTGAAAAGTTACTGATTTGTTCTTTTTACTATTCAAAATCTAAAACAGATATTGGTTTGAATCCAGTGGGGTTGGATGGGGCCTTTCATGAGCTTTCCAAAAATATAAAATTTTGTTGAATTTGGCTCAGTAGATTTGGATCTAGTAAATTTTGAATCTAGCATCAGATTGCAAAAATTTACTGAAAAAGAAATACACCGATTTAAATTCAAACGAGGGCGGGAACTAAATGGGCCGGCCCAGCTAAGCTGGCGAGGCGAGCGGGCCGCCTGACAGTGGGGTCCACTGTCGTGGCGTTTAAAACGCCGAAGCGGTACGCGAATGGAGGCCGTGGGATTAAAAGAGATCGGGCGGCTGAGGTTTGTCCTCATCATCGACGAGCTCCGGCGAGGGGCAGGGTTACTGGCGGCGCTAATCGGAGGTGGGCGGCTCACCTGAGCTCCGGCGAGGCTGGGCGTCGGCGGCGTTCGACGTTGTCGAGGACGGCGAGTCGAACGGTGGTCGAGGGAGAGCTTGAGGAGGACGCAATCGACGGCGAGCTCCTCAGCACCTCCGCGGCTCCGACGGTGCAATTGGACGGCGTCGGCGACTAATTGAGCAAGGGGAGTGAGCGAGGCGAGTGAGGAGAGGGAGTGGAGACTGGCGGTGTGAGGAAATCGAGTGGGAGAGTCTCTTTTTATAGCGGCGCGTGGTGGCCGTGGTGGAGCGGGGCAGGTCGAGCATGGAGGCGAGGCTACAGGCGTCTAGCGTCACGGGCGAGGGTGCTGCAGTGTTGGCGACGTCGAGGCGGTCACGACGAGCGTCAGCGCGCTGAAAACGGAGCACTGGAGCATGCGGGCTACGTCCTGTCCTGGCGGTACGGGGGCGGACGGTCGTCGATCATGGCGTCGGCTACAGGGCGTGCGCGTCCAAGCGGCGTTGTCCGTGAGGTAGCTGACGTCGAGGCGAGGCTGCAGGTGATAGGAGGGGTCGAGGGGAGCACTGAGTCGACGGGGCACGGCGGCGTCCTGTCGCGCTCCGGGACGTTATCGTGCGTGTCCTGGCGCGCATGGGCGCCTCTGGGCGCGTCGGTTCACGTCCGTTTCTGGTCGGTGGCGACGTCAACTTGGTCAAGGGCTTGCAGGGGCAGCTTCAGGAGGGTCAAGGGAAGTCGATTGACAAGGTGAGAGGGGATGGATGTGAGAGTAGAGTGGGAGAGCATGGGGGTGACATGAGGCCGGCATGGTGGCGTTCTGGTCAAAACTGGTCCAAAGCAAGTGGTGGCAAGGCTTGGCAGGGATGCAGAGGGGTACAGGGATGCAGAGGGAGTGCAGGGTTGGACTTGGTCCAAGCCAAAAATCAGTATGGGCTCAATTATATACCCTGCCTATAAGGTGTTTGATGAAATGCCCGAAAGAAAGTTTTTGTCAAATTTTGGAAATTCTCTTGGTGGATCTCAATCATATAATCATAGAAATGGAATGGTGGTGGTGGTGGTCAATTTGGAAAAGAATTGCAAGATGGCAAAAGTGAGATGATCTTCTCTTTATTTCAAAGTCCTCTCTTGTCTCCTCTATTCTGGTCAACCTAGTCAACATGAGGTGTGGTGGTCAACATGAAAGTTGTTGACCTTGACATGGTCTTGGATGACATGGTCATGGTTGACCAAGGTTGGTTGAAGAAAAGTCAAATGCAGGGGTGTAAAGTGGTGAAGAAAATATAAAAGTGACATATGACCATTATCATATGTGATTTGAAATTGAGATCTCCTTTGATTGGATTCTTGTTTCTTTGATGCAATTGTGTTTGTTTATCATATATAAGAGTTTTACAAGCAATAGATCAAGCCATGGTGGCCTTGCTTGAAGATTTGCAAATTTGGCTCTATGTGTGTGTGAGTGAAAATGGGATTTTCTCACCATTTGATTTATCCCCATTTGTTTTGACTTTTGTTGACTCTAAAGTGATTCTTATTAGTTTAGGAACATTTTCAAACCATTGAATCCAATTCAATTGGTCTTGCTCAAAGATTTGCAAAAATGGCCATAACACATAAGAGGTGATGTGTTAAGTTTTATTATTTTTGAAAAGGGTTCACCTTGCTTCACTTGGACATGGGTTAGGGTCAATTTGGTGTTATATTAGGTTTGGAGAAGGTTTCACACCATTTGGTCAAGGTAGAAAAGCATAGGTCAAGATTTGGTGAAAAGGGCTATGTGTCTCATATGCCTCTATGCATATGTTGCATTTGATTTTTGATTTGAGTGTTCTTGGCCCATTTGATGTTGTTGAGTGTTGAAATGGTATATGGAAGTGATCCATCCATTCACAACAAGTCCTAGGGTCAAACTTCTCAAATTCACAAATTTGCATTTTTCTCACATATGCCTCTATGGCATTTTTAGTTTCTTTTTATTTTCTTTGGAAACCACTTGGAATTGGTTTGGTAGGTACTAGGTAAGGTGTATGAAGGTTTTCCAAACCTCTAAGCAAAGTAGAAATGCTTAGGGTAAAGTTTTATAAAAAAAAAAGCCATAGGCACCTATGCCTCTCTCTTATTTATTTTCTTTTTATTTCATTTTAACTAGTAGTGGTGAAAAGAGGGGTGAGGTTTAGGGTTTAGTGGGGTTCACCATGGTTCACCACCATTTAGCATAATTAATAAAGGTAGGGTTCAAGATTTACCTATTGGGGTTATATGTCCCCATAGGTCTTTTATTTTATTTTGTGTTTTCTCAAAAAAAAGAACCAAATGGTTTTTGGAGAAGATTAGGGTTTAAGGTTTTTCTTATTTGATTTCTTTCTCTTTTGTTTTGTTGGGTTGGTGATCTTCACTTGATCACTTTGGGGTTTTTGAGTTTAGCACATAAGCATAATAACACTCATCATGGCAAAACACCAGATTTAAACAAGATCTATATGTGTCAATCTTATTTTAACAAAAGTTTTTGTTGGTTCCAAAATTTGGAACTGGGGAAATTCATTTTGTTTGTTTTGAAATTTTTGGGTTGTTACACCATGCCTCTTGTGCTCTTATACAGGGGTACGGTTTTGGTTTCTAACGACATGACCCCTCTTCCTCTTGGTGATTCTAATGTTTTGCAGTAATTTGGCGATGTGTTTCCGGATGAGGTACCCGCAGGAATTCCACCATTGCGAGGTATTGAGCATCAAATCGACTTGATTCCCGGAGCTTCGCTACCCAATCGGGCACCATATAGAACGAACCCCGAAGAGACGAAGGAGATACAGAAGCAAGTACAAGCGCTACTCGACAAAGGTTATATCCGCATAAGCCTTAGTCCTTGTGCTGTTCCTGTTATTTTAGTTCCTAAGAAAGATGGTACATGGCGTATGTGCGTAGATTGTAGAGCTATCAACAATATCACTATTCGATATCGTCATCCAATTCCCCGTTTAGAGGATATGCTAGATGAATTGAGTGGTGCTGCTGTGTTCTCTAAAATTGATTTGCGTAGTGGTTATCATCAAATTAGGATGAAAGAAGGGGAGGAGTGGAAAACCGCCTTTAAAACAAAATTTGGTTTATATGAGTGGTTAGTAATGCCTTTTGGTTTGACTAATGCACCTAGCACTTTCATGAGACTGATGAACCATGTTTTGCATAATTTTATTGGCAAGTTTGTGGTTGTGTATTTTGATGACATATTAATTTACAGCCGCAATGAATCTGATCATATAATACATATTCGACATGTTTTGCAAGTGTTGCGTGATAGTAAACTCTATGGTAATCTTGAGAAGTGCACATTTTGCAAAGATAAGGTCATATTTCTGGGTTATGTTGTCTCTAAACATGGAGTAGAAGTAGATGTGTCTAAAATTGAAGCTATTCAAAATTGGCCTACTCCCATGAATGTGAGTCAAGTTAGAAGTTTTCATGGTCTAGCTGGCTTTTATCGCCGTTTTGTCTGCCCAATTTTTCTACTATTGCTGCACCTTTGAATGAATTGACTAAAAAGGGTGTTGCATTTGAGTGGGGCGTTGCCCAAGATCATGCTTTTGATGAACTGAAATGATTGTTAACTTCTGCACCATTGCTTGCACTTCCTGATTTCAATAAGCAATTTGAGATTGAATGTGATGCTAGTGGTATTGGAATTGGTGGTGTGTTGATGCAAGAGGGTCGCCCAATTGCGTATTTTTCTGAGAAACTTTCTGGTGCGAAGTTGAACTATCCAATATATGATAAAGAATTGTATGCTTTAATTAGAGTTCTTGAGGTTTGGCAACATTATTTGTGGCCAAAGGAATTTATCATACATTCTGATCATGAAGCTTTGAAATATTTGAAAGCCCAATCTACTTTGTATAGGCGTCTTGCTAAGTGGGTTGAGTTCATTGAGTCTTTTCCGTACATTATTAAGCATAAGAAGGGAAAAGATAACATTGTTGTTGATGCTCTATCTAGGAAGAATATGCTATTAACTCACCTTGATGTTAAAATTCCTGGATTAGAAGTACTATGTGATTCGTATGCTACGGATCATGATTTTGCTGAACCATATCGCTTATGTGCTCTTGGTAAAGCATGGGAATAATATCACATACATGGTGGGTTCTTGTTTCGAGCTAACAAAATATGTGTTCTAGAATCGTCTGTGCGTTTGCTCTTATTGCAGGAATCACATGCTGGAGGTTTGATGGGTCACTTTGGGCGTGAGAAGACGCTACTCATGCTCGCTGATCACTTTTATTGGCCAAAGATGAGGCGGGATGTGGACAGGTATGTGAAGAGGTGCATTACTTGCAACAAGTCCAAGTCCAAGCTGAAGCCTCATGGTTTGTATACTCCATTACCGGCACCTACTACACCTTGGGAAGATATTAGTATGGATTTTGTTTTGGGTTTGCCGCGTACTAAAAGAGGCCATGATTCTATATTTGTGGTAGTGGACAGATTTTATAAAATGTCACACTTTATTGCCTGCCACAAAAGCGACGATGCGTCGCATATTGCTAACCTGTTTTTCAGGGAGATTGTTCGACTACATGGAGTCCCGAAGACTATTGTTTCTGATCGTGATGTGAAGTTCATGAGCTACTTCTGGAAGACACTTTGGGGAAAGCTAGGGACAAAGCTACTATTCAGTACTACTTGTCATCCCCAAAATGATGGTCAAACTGAGGTGGTGAATCGAACCTTGTCACAACTATTGAGATCCATGATCAAGAAGAACTTGAAGGAGTGGGAAGAGTGTTTGCCGCATGTAGAGTTTGCTTACAACAGGGCGGTACACTCTACCCGAAGCTATGTCCTTTTGAGGTGGTGTATGGTTTCAAACCCATTACTCCACTTGACTTGTTGCCTTTGCCCATACATGAGAGAGTTAATATGGAGGTATCCAAGAGGGCAGATTTTGTGCGAAAAATCCGTGTGAAGACTAAAGAGTTGATCGAGAAGAAAGGCAAGAGCAATGCTGCAAGGATGAATAAGAAGCGCAAAGAGATGTTGTTCAAGCCTGGTGATATGGTCCGGGTACATTTTCGCAAGGATAGGTTCCCGAAGCTGCGAAAGTCTAAGTTGAAGCCTCGTGGTGCTGGTCCTTACAAAGTGCTTGCCAAGATCAATGATAATGCATACTCGATAGATCTTCCAGTTGATGAGTTTGGTGTCAGTAATTCTTTCAATGTTGCTGATTTGACACCATATGATGGAGAAGACCTTGGAGCGTCGGGGTCGACGCCTTTTGAAGGGGGGAGATGATGAGGACATCCCTACTACACCATTACCTCCATCACTGATAAATGAAGATGAACCTGCTATGAAGCTCAAGTCCAATGAAGTTCGGATTGGACCAATTACAAGGGCTCGTGCGAAGCTACTTAAACAACAGGTGAACTTGTTTCTAAATGGTACTTTGATTGATGAGAACTTTATACTGCCTAAGTCCTATTACTTATGTATCATCAGGTATCAAGAGGAGACGAGCATCGCACGAGGAGGAGAGGAGCAGCTGGACATGAAGATGGACGTCAAGATGGACGTGAAGCTGGACATGGAGCTGGACATGAAGATATCTCATGAAC
Source organism: Lolium perenne (assembly GCF_019359855.2). Lineage (NCBI taxonomy): Eukaryota > Viridiplantae > Streptophyta > Magnoliopsida > Poales > Poaceae > Lolium > Lolium perenne. The sequence goes on from NC_067246.2 coordinate 119,395,006, forward strand.
GCGCGAGGGAGGAGCGGGAGGCATGCGCGAGAGGAGAAGAAGACGTCCAGGCCGGTCCAGCACCCGGTTAGACCGGCCTCCAGACCGGCCAGTCCGGTCCCTGGCCCGGTTGACCGGGCGCCAACCGGATGGGATGCATCGTACCGGGCCAAAACCCGGATGGGATGTAAAGTTGCGAAGTTTCCGGTTGCCGCCCGGTTGACCGGACGCCAGACCGGCCGATCCGGTCCCTGCTCCGGTTGACCGGATTCCAGACCGGATTCGTCCGAGTCTGTCTCGACCAGATCTATTCTGGGTTGGTAATTTTTGTATCTTTTCGACCAGGAGTCATCCCGGACGCCTATATAAGTGCCCAGGACGCCCCCTCGCTGCTTTAGACCACGTTTAAGATAAACCCTAGTTCTTAGTTGTTTGATCTAGCAAAACTATTGAATCCCTACACCATATTGCTTGATATTGTGTAGATCCTGAAAAAGTCTTGTGTGATTTTCTGTACCATTGGGAATTAGACGGTTGCAACTTACCGCTTCGTGGTCGGCGGCTATGTGCGCAAGTGTGTGGAGTTGTGAATATCTTGCAGGGTTGAGAGTTGTTGCATTGGCGACAGGGACCAATCGAGAGATCTCGTTGCGTCATACAAGTTATCCTTCACTACATCGTCGTGTTTCTCCGCTGCCATCACCCCGTGATCATCATCACCACCGTTGCTTACTGAGAAGATCGGGCCACCCCATATCAACGACGCTGTCGGACGGTGCCTAATTCGGTCAGGTGGTTGCAGAGGGTGGCACGGCAGACGCGGGATATGGTCGTCGTCTCCGGCGGCGGCGGGCACGGGTCTGCGTCTCGAGCGTGTCTGACGGGTTCGCGGTGGCACGGCGAGGCGTGAGGTGAAGAAAGGGGGCCAGAGAGGGAGTGCTGCGGCGTGTCGACGGTTGGCCGCGGCGCGCACGTCGGCAGGCATGCGATGTCGCGCCCATGCCGCTCCTGTCGCACCAGTGCATCTTGGGCGCGCGCTGGCTAGGGCGTTGTGGTCCACCATTCGATCCATGGCGCATACTGGCGTGCTCAGGGGACCAAGGGGAGGCTCTAGGGCAAGGTGGTCGGGGCTGGTGTTGAGAGAAGAGAGGGCGAGCAAGAGAGCATGCCCATGCCCGGCATGGTTAGGGCTTGCCATGTGTGGCTCTCCTCCAGGCTTGCTATTTGGGTTAGTAGAGAGAGAAGAGACCAGGGGACAAGGTAGAGTTGAGTGTGCACTTAGGGTTAGGCCAACACTACGCAAAATAGTGTTTTATATTTGTTCCATATTTGCAAATTGCAAACTTTGAAATTTTTTGGTTGAGCTCAAATGGTTTCAAAAATTGAAAGTGGTTGGTTTGGTTGAGTTGTGAATGACCAGAGACAAATACAAGTGGTGGTGGAATTTTAAAAATGAAAGAGATGCAAAAATGCAAAGTGTGAGATTGTTGCATATTTTAAAAAATCTCAATTTTGCATGAGCATAGTTTTTGATCCAAGATGATTTTGGTATGGTGGTCTTTACAAAAGTTGTTCACCTTGATGTGCTCTTGGATGAGGTGCAAAGAATTGGGAAAGTTTAGTTTGAAAATCTTGAAACACAAGGGCTCAAAGTAGTGACCAGAATATAAATGGCAGATTCGACCATTATCATATGTGATCCCAATTTGAGTTTGAATTTGATTTGATTTGTGTTTCTTTGATTCCAAAAGTTGTAATATGTGTTTAGTAACATAATACAACTAATGGTGAAGGTCAAATTGGTCTAGGGTAAAGATTTGTAAAAAATGGCATAAACCATATGTGAGGGTTTTTAGGGTTTTTCTTATTTGACTTCTTTCTCTCTTTTTTTATTTTATTTGGTTTGTGATATTCACTTGATCACTTTAGGGTTTTAGTGTTTATCACATAAGCATAAGAACAATCATCATGCCATATCACTCAAAATGCACAAGTCCTATGCATGGCACTATATGCAAAGAGAAGTTTTTGTTGGTTTCAAATTTTGTATCTCTGAAATTCTTCTTCTTCTTATTGAAATTTGGGATGTTACAGGAATGTAGTATGATTAGCTTGCAAGCATGTGACTAGGTCACAAGAGATGACATACCACAAAACGAGTAAAGAGTACTTGTCAAAAACGAAGTTGAACTAGGTATGGAGATACCGATGATTGAACCTCGGACAAGTAAAATATCGCGTGACAAAGGGAATCAGTATCGTATGTGAATGGTTCTTTCGATCACGAAGTCATCGTTGAATATGTGGGAGCTATTATGGATCTCCAGGTCCCACTATTAGTTATTGATCGGAGAGGAGTCTTGATCATGTTCGCATAGTTCTCGAACCGTAGGGTGACACACTTAAGGTTTGGTGTCGTTTTAAGTAGATATACGATTCATATATAGGAAGTCACTTTCCAAGTTCGGAAATGATTCGGTGCATTTATGGAAGGAGCTAGAATGTTCTAGAACCTTCCAGAAGAAATCACCATGGAAGGTGGAGTCCCGGATGGACTCCACCAACCCTAGCCGGCCAGCCAAAGGGAGCAATCCCACTTCCCCTAGGTTTCACCCATATGGAATTTTTTGAGTTGGACTCTTATTCAGATTTTGGGAAAACCCTTGGGGGTTCCACCTATATAAAGAGAGGGAGAGGGAGAGGGCTGGACACACTTGGCCGCACCACCAAAGGGGCTCCCTGGCCGGCGCCCCAAGCCCCCCTCTCTCCCAAACCCTAGCCTCTCCCCTCCTCCATCTTCTCCCGCGGTGCTTAGGCGAAGCCCTGCCGGAGATATCCACCACCACCGACACCACGCTGTCATGATGTCGGGATTCCAAGGAGGATCTACTACATCCGCTGTCCGCTGGAACGGGGAGAAGTACATCGTCATCAACACCGAACGTGTGACCGAGTACGGAGGTGCTGCCCGACTGTGGCACCGTCAAGATCTTCTATGCGCTTTTGAAAGCGCCAAGTGATCGACTACATCAACAACGAGATATAATCTCGTAGGCTTTGGAAATCTTCGAGGGTAAGTCCCATCTTCATCTCGCTACTACCATCTACTAGATTAGATCTTGGCTTGTTATTCGTTCTTGCGGTGGGAATTTTTTGTTTTCTATGCTACGAATCCCATCAGTGGTATCAGAGCCGTGTCTGTGCATAGATTGGTTGCACGAGTAGAACACAATGGTTTTGTGGGCGTTGATGCTTTTGTTGTCTCTTGTTATGTGTACTTTGCATCTTGCGGGATGGTGGGATGAAGCGGCCCGGGCTAACTTTACATGACCGCGTTCATGAGACTTGCTCCACGCTCGACATGCAACTTGTATTGCATAAGTGGCTTTGCGGGTGTGTGTCTCTCTCACCATAGTTAAGATTCAATTTACTATTTCAATTGACAACACTAGTATCAACGTTGTGGTTCATGTTCGTAAGTAGATTGGATCTCACTCGAAAACCCTAAACCACGTAAAATATGCAAACCAAATTAGAGGCGTTTAACTTGTTTTTGCAGGGTTTGGTGATGTGATATGGCCATGATATGATGATGAATATGTATGTGATGATCATTATTATATTGTGGCAACCGGCAGGAGCCTTATGGTTGTCTTTATATTTCATGTAGTAGTATTATTTCAAAGTAGTTGTAATAGTTGCTACATGTGGTGAACAACCATGAAGACGACGCCATGGACCTTGATGCTACGTCGACGATGATGGAGAGCATGCCTGTTGATGTCCGTGCTTTGGAGATGAAGATCAAAGGCGCAAAGACTAAAGGGCCATATCATATCACATTATGAATTGCATGTGATGTTAATCCTTTATGCATCTTATCTTGCTTAGATCGCGACGGTAGCATTATAAGATGATCCCTCACATTAATATCAAGATAATAAAGTGTTCTCTCCTCGTATGCACCGTTGCTACAGCTTGTCATTTTGAAGCATCTCGTGATGATCAGATGTGATAGATTCTACGTTCACATACAATGGGTGTAAGCCATGTTGCACACGTGGAAATACTTGGGTTTGCTTGACGAGCCTAGCATGTACAGACATGGCCTCAGAACGCAGGAAACTGAAAGGTTGAACACGAGTCATATGGATGATATGATCAACATGTTGATGTTCACCATTGAAGCTACATCATCTCACGTGATGATCGGTTTTGGTGTAGTGGATATGGATCGTATGCCACTAAATAACTATGAGGGATGTTGTATTAAGTGGGAGTTAATTATTCATTAGATTAAAACATGAACTTATTATCATGAACATAGTCTGAATAGTATTTTGAATTAAATTTGTAGAATCGACATCCGTTATCTACCATGCACTAGTCTTGTAATTAAGATAGAAATACTGTTAAGTCTGACAAGAAACTTTACGGACTGGTACTGTATTGTTAAAGAATAAATAAATAATTAAGTCCTATTGTAAACTTTTAGTAAACCTCACATTGCTGATTCAAAGAGCAATGGTTTCAATTAGTACCTAAAATCATCTTGTCTCCGTGAAACTTGAAGTTCAAATCCGTTTGAAAAGTAAGGAGCTGGAAATTTTGTTTTCAGAAATAAGCAAGGTATGAGATATATGTGATATCTAAGACCTTATTGCAAGATGGTAGAATATAATCAAGTGAGACTACATAAACTCATAAGTTTTATGGGAATGTACGAAGGTTGAAGACGCCAGGACTCCCAATCCTCCAACTAGTTGGGGACTAACGATATTCGCATATCCATGAAGTGATCGTCCTTAGTATGCACCGTTGCTAAGACTCGTCATTTCGAAGCATCACATGATGATCGGGTGTTATAGATTCTACGTGTGCATACAACGGGTGCAAGCCAGATTTGCACATGCGAATACTGAGGTTAAACTTTACGAGCCTAGCATGTACAGACATGGTCTCCGAAAGTCGTCATGATTTGATGGATAAAATTATGAGTGAAATTGTTCATCACATTACAAAGTTACTAATAGTGAAATCTGAAACACTTGTCATGTGATGATCAACTTCAAAGTAAGAACCTCAAGGTTATTGGTATTTGACCAATGGACCTAGAAGTTATTGAAGGTGAAGTGTATTCTGAGAATGAGGAAAGCTAAAAGAGAAACTACAAAATATTTTGGCAGAAAGAAAGAAAAGACTAGAAAGTCTAGCTCATGTGTATATAGATGATACACATGTTATGAATATATTCCTTGTTTGGTCACACAATGAAATTCTTGGGTATTTGTACCATATTGGTTGGTATGAGGTGTCATACAAAAACAACACAATACAAGAATGCAATGGCCTAAGTGATTGACAAGGTTTATGGTAGGAATGCACGTCTGGAACAAAATAAAGTGTTATTGTGTTCGTCGTTGGCATTCTACCTAGCCCTTCAGATTTAAAATAAAGAACTTTATAATTGTTGTTTTGTTCTAGTCAAATAAAAACAATGAGTTGTCAAATTATGACAGTATTCCATGTACGATGCATAAGTTATTATAATTCTTTATGGTGAAGCACACATGCATAACACAGACGCTAAAATTCCATAAGGCAAATGATGTGAATTCCACTTATTAGTGGAACCGCCATTTAGGTCATGTTAGAAAGGAACGCATGAAGGAATTCCATGCAAATGGATTTTTGGAGTCATTTGATTTTTGAATCATTTGGCACTTGCAAATCTCTTCTAAAGAGAATGACTGAAATACCATTCACAGGCCAAGAGTTGAACAGGCAACTAACTTAGTGGAAACATACATGATGATGTATGTGGTTCACTAGGCATAGTTGTGTGTGGGAGATTGTTCTACTTCATGAAAACTTCCAACAATGAATTGAGTATATATATGTGGATATATTTATTCGATAAGGAAGAAGTTTGAAACATTTGAATGGATTCAAATAAATTTCAGCATGAAGTGGAAATCATCGTAATAGAAAAGTCAAATATCTGTGATTGGATCATGGTGGAAATATTTGAATTCGATTTTTAGCGAACATCTAAGAGAGTTACGAAATTGTTTAACAACTCACGTTTCTCGGAACACCATAGTTATGATGGAGTATTCGAGAGACGTATCCAAACCTTGTTGGATTAATGATGATATAAAATGATGCCATTATATTTTTGTAGATTATGCTTTAGAGATTACCGCTTTTACACTAAATAGAGTGTCATCATAATCCGTTGAAATGACACCATATGAGTTATGGCATGGGTATAAACCCTAATAGTCATTTCTTAAAATTTTGGTATGCATAGCATAAGTAAATGAGTTTACAACCAAAATCGGATGAATGTCTTTGTTTGTTATCCCAGAGAACAAATTGGGAATTCTTTCCACTATGAAGTCAAAGACAAAAGTGTTTTTCGATGTTTCTTATTTCCAAGAAATTGTTTCTAGCGAAGTATTTGAGTGGGAGGACAATACAACTTGAAAAGGATGATGAACCTGAGCATGATGATCAGAGTAGCGCATCATCGGAAATGGTTCTGGAAGGGGCCACGATGATCATGGCTCCTGATGTCTACGCACGCTTCTATTCCTATAGATAGTGTTGGGCCTCCAAGAGCAGAGGTTTGTAGAATAGCAGCAAGTTTCCCTTAAGTGAATCACCCAAGGTTTATCGAACTCAGGGGGGTAGAGGTCAAAGATATCCCTCTCAAGCAACCCTGCAATTACGATACAAGAAGTCTTTTGTGTCCCCAACACACCTAATACACTTGTCAGATGTATAGGTGCACTAGTTTGGCGAAGAGATAGTGAAATACAAGTAATATGGATGGTTGTAAGTAGTAATTGCAATCTGAAATAAAGATGGCAGCAAGCAAACATGTAACAGAACTTGTTGGAAACGGTGTTTCAATGCTTAGAAACAACGCCTAGGGATCCTACTTTCACTAGTGGACACTCTCAACAATGATCACATAATAAAACTACTCTACACTCTCTTGTTGGATAACAAACACCATTCATTGTGTAGGGCTACAAAAGCACACCTCAAGCCGGAGTAAACAAGCTCCACAACATCCGGAGTTCATATTTAAATAACCTCTAGAGTGTATAATAGACCGTCGCAATTTAGACCGAGTACTAACATAGCATACACACTATCAACAATAGCTATGAAAGGGGGAATAGATCGCATCAATACTATCATAGTAATAGTTAACTTCATAATCTACAAGAGATTACAATCATAACCTATGCCAAGTACTACATGATGCACACACTGTCAACATTACATCATGGAGGAGGAATAGACTACTTTAATAACATCACTAGAGTAGCACATAGATTAATAGTGATACAAAGCTCATGATCACATAAAGATCACATGGGAGAGAGATGAACCACATAGGTACCGGTAGAGCCCTCAGCCTCGGGGAGAACTACTCCCTCCTCATCATGGGAGACAGCAACAACGATGAAGATGGCGGTGGTGTCGATGGAGATGACTTCCGGCGGCGTGCCGAAACAGAGACTTCTATCCCCCGAATTGGAGTTTCACGATGGCTGCGGTGCCCCTGGAGTCTTTCTGGAGTTTCGTCAATTGGTATACGGTTTTCACGTCACGAGAGATTATATAGGCAAAGAGGCGGAGTCGGAGAAGCCAAGGGGCTCCCTCCCCATAGGTCAGCGTGGCCAGGGGGCCACCCGCGCCACCATATGGTGTGGGTCCCCTGCTGCCCTTCCTCGTCTCCCCTTCGGACTTCTGGAACCTTCCGTGAAATATAAGGTCGTGGGCTTTTGCTTCGTCCAATTCCGAGAATATTGCCCGAACAGCCTTTCTGGAACCAAAAATAGCAGAAAACAGGAACTGGCACTTCGGCATCTTGTTAATAGGTTAGTTCTGGAAAATGCATAAAATCATTATAAAGTGTGAGCAAAACATGTAGGTATTGCCATAAAACTAGCATGGAACATCAGAAATTATAGATACGTTGGAGACGTATCAAGCATCCCCAAGCTTAGTTCCTACTCGCCCTCGAGTAGGTAAACGATAAAAAGAATAATTTCTGAAGTGACATGCTACTTACATAATCTTGATCATACTATTGTAAAGCATATGAGATGAATGAAGTGACTCAAGGCAATGATCTGTAGTTTTCTAACAAATAGATAACATATAGCAAAACTTTTCATGAATAGTACTTTCAAGACAAGCATCAAAAAGTCTTGCATAAGAGTTAACTCATAAAGCAATAAATTCTTAATAATAGGTTTTGAAGCAACACAAAGGAGGATTTAAGTTTCAGCAATTCCTTTCAACTTTCAACATGCATGTCTCATGGATAATTGTCAACACAAAGTAAAATAATAAGTGCAATAAGCAAGCATGTAAGAATCAATGCACACAGTTGACACAAGTGTTTTCTTCTAAGATAGAAGTAAGTAGGTAAACTGACTCAACATAAAGTAAAAGAAAGGCCCTTCGCAGAGGGAGGCAGGGATTAAATCATGTGCTAGAACTTTTCAAGTTTTGAAATCATATAGAGAGCATAAAAGTAAAGTTTTGAGAGCTGTTTGTGGTTGTCAACGAATGGTAGTGGGCACTCTAACCCCCTCATCAAACAGACTTTCAAAGAGCGGCTCCCATGAAGGACGTTATATCTACCAGTAAGGTAGATCATCCCTCTTCTCTTTTGTTTACACATGTAGTTTAGTTTTATTTATGGATGACACTCTGATACGTCTCCGACGTATCGATAATTTCTTATGTTCCATGCCACATTATTGATGTTATCTACATGTTTTATGCACACTTTATGTCATATTCGTGCATTTTCTGGAACTAACCTATTAACAAGATGCCGAAGTGCCGCTTCTTTGTTTCTGCTGTTTTTGGTTTCAGAAATCCTAGTAAGGAAATATTCTCGGAATTGGACGAAATCAAAGCCCAGGGGCCTATTTTCTCACGAAGCTTCCAGAAGTCCGAAGGAGAGACGAAGAGGGGCCACGGAGGGGCCACACCATAGGGCGGCGCGGCCCCCCCCTTGGCCGCGCCGGCCTGTGGTGTGGGGCCCCCGTGCCGCCTCTTGACCTGCCCTTCCGCCTATAAAAAGTCTCCGTGACGAAAACCCCAGTACCGAGAACCACGATACGGAAAACCTTCCAGAGACGCCGCCGCCGCCGATCCCATCTCGGGGGATCCAGGAGATCGCCTCCGGCACCCTGCCGGAGAGGGGAATCATCTCCCGGAGGACTCTACGCCGCCATGGTCGCCTCCGGAGTGATGTGTGAGTAGTCTACCCCTGGACTATGGGTCCATAGCAGTAGCTAGATGGTTGTCTTCTCCCCATGGTGCTATCATTGTCGGATCTTGTGAGCTGCCTAACATGATCAAGATCGTCTATCTGTAATTCTATATGTTGCGTTTGTTGGGATCCGATGAATAGAGAATACTTGTTATGTTGATTATCAAAGTTATGCTATGTGTTGTTTATGATCTTGCATGCTCTCCGTTACTAGTAGATGCTCTGGCCAAGTAGATGCTTGTAACTCCAAGAGGGAGTACTTATGCTCGATAGTGGGTTCATGCCTCGCATTGACACCGGGACAAAGGATGAAAGTTCTATGGTTGTGTTGTGCTGTTGCCACTATGGATAAAACATTAGTGCTATGTTCAAGGATGTACTCACTAGGTACATTACGCACCATACTAAATGCAATTGTCTTTTGTTAGCAACTTAATACTGGAAGGGGTTCGGATGATAACCTGAAGGTGGACTTTTTAGGCATAGATGCAGTTGGATGGCGGTCTATGTACTTTGTCGTAATGCCCAATTAAATCTCACTATACTCATCATGATATGTATGTGCATTGTCATGCTCTCTTTATTTGTCAATTGCCCAACTGTAATTTGTTCACCCAACATGCTGTTCGTCTTATGGGAGAGACACCTCTAGTGAACTGTGGACCCTGGTCCAATTCTCTTTACTGAAATACAATCTACTGCAATACTTGTTCTACTATTTTCTGCAAACAATCATCTTCCACACAATACGGTTAACTCTTTGTTACAGCAAGCCGGTGAGATTGACAACCTCACTGTTTCGTTGGGGCAAAGTACTTTGCTTGTGTTGTGCAGGTTCCACGTTGGCGCCGGAATCCCTGGTGTTGCGCCGCACTACATCCCGCCGCCATCAACCTTCAACGTGCTTCTTGGCTCCTCCTGGTTCGATAAACCTTGGTTTCTTTCTGAGGGAAAACTTGCTGCTGTGCGCATCATACCTTCCTCTTGGGGTTGCCCAACGAACGTGTGAAATACACGCCATCAAGCTCTTTTTCTGGCGTCGTTGCCGGGGAGATCAAGACACGCTGCAAGGGGAGTCTCCACTTCTCAATCTCTTTACTTTGTTTTTGTCTTGCTTAGTTTTATTTACTACTTTGTTTGCTGCACTAAATCAAAATACAAAAAAATTAGTTGCTAGTTTTACTTTACTTGTTATCTTGTTTGCTATATCGAAAACACAAAAAAAATTAGTTTACTTGCATTTACTTTATCTAGTTTGCTTTATTTACTATTGCTAAAATGGCCAACGCTGAAAATACTAAGTTGTGTGACTTCACAACCACAAATAATAATGATTTCTTATGCACACCCATTGCTCCACCTGCTACTACAGCAGAATTCTTTGAAATTAAACCTGCTTTACTGAATCTTGTTATGCGAGAGCAATTTTCTGGTGTTAGTTCTGATGATGCTGCTGCCCATCTTAATAATTTTGTTGAACTATGTGAAATGCAAAAATATAAAGATGTAGATGGTGATATTATTAAACTAAAATTGTTCCCTTTCTCATTAAGAGGAAGAGCTAAAGATTGGTTGCTATCTCTGCCTAAGAATAGTATTGATTCATGGACTAAATGCAAGGATGCTTTTATTGGTAGATATTATCCCCCTGCTAAAATTATATCTTTGAGGAGTAGCATAATGAATTTTAAACAATTAGATACTGAACATGTTGCTCAAGCTTGGGAAAGAATGAAATCTCTGGTTAAAAATTGCCCAACCCATGGACTGACTACTTGGATGATCATCCAAACCTTCTATGCAGGACTAAATTTTTCTTCACGGAATTTATTGGATTCAGCTGCTGGAGGTACCTTTATGTCCATCACTCTTGGTGAAGCAACGAAGCTTCTTGATAATATGATGATCAACTACTCTGAATGGCACACGGAAAGAGCTCCACAAGGTAAGAAGGTAAATTCTGTCGAAGAAACCTCTTCCTTGAGTGATAAGATTGATGCTATTATGTCTATGCTTGTGAATGATAGGACTAATATTGATCCTAATAATGTTCCATTAGCTTCATTGGTTGCACAAGAAGAACATGTTGATGTAAACTTCATTAAAAATAATAATTTCAACAATAATGCTTACCGGAACAATTCTAGTAACAACTATAGGCCATATCCTTATAATAGTGGCAACGGCTATGGTAATTCTTATGGGAATTCTTACAACAATAATAGGAGTTCACCCCCTGGACTTGAAGCTATGCTTAAAGAATTTATTAGTACACAAACTGCTTTTAACAAATCTGTTGAAGAAAAGCTTGGGAAAATTGATATACTTGCTTCTAAAGTCGATAGTCTTGCTGCTGATGTTGATCTTTTGAAATCAAAAGTTTTGCCTAATGAGAATCATCATAATAAAATTACTACTACAGCAAATGCCATTCAAGTTAGAATTAATGAGAATATAAGATTAATGGCTGAACTGCGTGCTAGGTGGGATAGAGAAGAAAATGAAAAACTAGCTAAAGAGAAGAATATAGCTAAAGTTTGGACTATTACCACCACTAGTAATGCTAATGCTACACATGTTGCTGCACCTCCTACTCATACTAATAAAAGAATTGGTGTTAGCAATGTTTCCACTTCGAATGCAAAGCGCGAAAAACTGCCTGAAACTGCTAAAACTGCTGAAACTGCCTGTGATAAAACTACTGAAATTTTTTCCAACATTGGGGATGATGATCCCATTGCTTTAGATTATAATGGTTTGAATTTTGATGATTGCCACATCTCTGAAGTTATAAAGTTCTTGCAAAAACTTGCTAAAAGTCCTAATGCTAGTGCTATAAATTTGGCTTTCACGCATCATATTACAAATGCTCTCATAAAAGCTAGAGAAGAAAAACTAGAGCGTGAAGCCTCTATTCCTAAAAAGCTAGAGGATGGTTGGGAGCCCATCATTAAGATGAAGGTTAAAGATTTTGATTGTAATGCTTTATGTGATCTTGGTGCAAGTATTTCTGTTATGCCTAAGAAAATTTATAATATGCTTGACTTGCCACCGCTGAAAAATTGTTATTTGGATGTTAATCTTGCTGATCATTCTACAAAGAAACCTTTGGGTAAAGTTGATAATGTTCACATTACCATTAACAATAACCTTGTTCCCGTTGATTTTGTTGTCTTGGATATTGAATGCAATGCATCTTGTCCCATTATATTGGGAAGACCTTTTCTTCGAACTGTTGGTGCTATTATTGATATGAAGGAAGGTAATATAAAATATCAATTTCCTCTCAAGAAAGGTATGGAACACTTCCCTAGAAAGAGAATGAAGGTACCTTTTGATTCTATTATGAGAACAAATTATGATGTTGACACTTCGTCTCTTGATAATACTTGATACACACTTTCTGCGCCTAGCTGAAAGGCGTTAAAGAAAAGCGCTTATGGGAGACAACCCATGTTTTTACCTACAGTACTTTGTTTTTATTTTGTGTCTTGGAAGTTGTTTACTACTGTAGCAACCTCTCCTTATCTTAGTTTTGTGTTTTGTTGTGCCAAGTTAAGCCGTTGATAGAAAAGTAAGTACTAGATTTGGATTACTGCACAGTTCCAGATTTCTTTGCTGTCACGAATCTGGGTCCACCTCCCTGTAGGTAACTCAGAAAATTAAGCCAATTTACGTGCATGATCCTCAGATATGTACGCAACTTTCATTCAATTTGAGCATTTTCATTTGAGCAAGTCTGGTGCCATTTTAAAATTCGTCAATACGAACTGTTCTGTTTTGACAGATTCTGCCTTTTATTTCGCATTGCCTCTTTCGCTATGTTGGATGAATTTCTTTGATCCATTAATGTCCAGTAGCATTATGCAATGTCCAGAAGTGTTAAGAATGATTGTGTCACCTCTGAATATGTCAATTTATAATATGCACTAACCCTCTAATGAGTTGTTTCGAGTTTGGTGTGGAGGAAGTTTTCAAGGATCAAGAGAGGAGTATGATGCAACATGATCAAGGAGAGTGAAAGCTCTAAGCTTGGGGATGCACCCGGTGGTTCACCCCTGCATATATCAAGAAGACTCAAGCGTCTAAGCTTGGGGATGCCCAAGGCATCCCCTTCTTCATCGACAACATTATCAGGTTCCTCCCCTGAAACTATATTTTTATTCCATCACATCTTATGTGCTTTTTCTTGGAGCGTCGGTTTGTTTTTGTTTTTGTTTTGTTTGAATAAAATGGATCCTAGCATTCACTTTATGGGAGAGAGACACGCTCCGCTGTAGCATATGGACAAGTATGTCCTTGGTTTCTACTCATAGTATTCATGGCGAAGTTTCTTCTTCGTTAAATTGTTATATGGTTGGAATTGGAAAATGATACATGTAGTAATTGCTATAAATGTTTTGGGTAATGTGATACTTGGCAATTGTTGTGCTCATGTTTAAGCTCTTGCATCATATGCTTTGCACCCATTAATGAAGAAATACATAGAGCATGCTAAAATTTGGTTTGCATATTTGGTTTCTCTAAGGTCTAGATAATTTCTAGTATTGAGTTTGAACAACAAGGAAGATGGTGTAGAGTCTTATAATGTTTTCAATATGTCTTTTATGTGAGTTTTGCTGCACCGGTTCATCCTTGTGTTTGTTTCAAATAAGCCTTGCTAGCCTAAACCTTGTATCGAGAGGGAATACTTCTCATGCATCCAAAATACTTGAGCCAACCACTATGCCATTTGTGTCCACCATACCTACCTACTACATGGTATTTTCCGCCATTCCAAAGTAAATTGCTTGAGTGCTACCTTTAAAATTCCATCATTCACCTATGCAATATATAGCTCATGGGACAAATAGCTTAAAAACTATTGTGGTATTGAATATGTAATTATGCACTTTATCTCTTATTAAGTTGCTTGTTGTGCGATAACCATGTTCACTGGGGACGCCATCAACTATTCATTGGTTGAATTTCATGTGAGTTGCTATGCATGTTCGTCTTGTCTGAAGTAAGGGCGATCTACACTGACTTGAATGGTTTGAGCATGCATATTGTGAGAGAAGAACATTGGGCCGCTAACTAAAGCCATGATCCATGGTGGAAGTTTCAGTTTTGGACAAACATCCTCAAATCTCTAATGAGAAAAGAATTAATTGTTGTTGAATGCTTAAAGCATTAAAAGAGGAGTCCATTATCTGTTGTCTATGTTGTCCCGGTATGGATGTCTAAGTTGAGAATAATCAAAAGCGAGAAATCCAAATGCGAGCTTTCTCCTTAGACCTTTGTACAAAGCGGCATAGAGGTACCCCTTTGTGATACTTGGTTAAAGCATATGTATTGCGGTGATAATCCAGGTAGTCCAAGCTAATTAGGACAAGGTGCGGGCACTATTGGTACACTATGCATGAGGCTTGCAACTTATAAGATATAATTTACATGATGCATATGCTTTATTACTACCGTTGACAAAATTGTTTCATGTTTTCAAAATCAAAGCTCTAGCACAAATATAGCAATCGATGCTTTTCCTCTATGAGGACCATTCTTTTACTTTCAATGTTGAGTCAGTTCACCTATTTCTCTCCACCTCAAGAAGCAAACACTTGTGTGAACTGTGCATTGATTCCTACATACTTGCTTATTGCACTTATTATATTACTCTATGTTGACAATATCCATGAGATATACATGTTACAAGTTGAAAGCAACTGCTGAAACTTAATCTTCTTTTGTGTTGCTTCAATGCCTTTACTTTGAATTATTGCTTTATGAGTTAACTCTTATGCAAGACTTATTGATGCTTGTCTTGAAGTGCTATTCATGAAAAGTCTTTGCTATATGATTCACTTGTTTACTCATGTCATATACATTGTTTTGATCGCTGCATTCACTACATATGCTTTACAAATAGTATGATCAAGATTATGATGGCATGTCACTCCAGAAATTATCTGTGTTATCATTTTACCTGCTCGGGACGAGCAGAACTAAGCTTGGGGATGCTGATACGTCTCCGACGTATCGATAATTTCTTATGTTCCATGCCACATTATTGATGTTATCTACATGTTTTATGCACACTTTATGTCATATTCGTGCATTTTCTGGAACTAACCTATTAACAAGATGCCGAAGTGCCAGTTGCTGTTTTCGGCTGTTTTTGGTTTCAGAAATCCTAGTAAGGAAATATTCTCGGAATTGGACGAAATCAAAGCCCAGGGGCCTATTTTCTCACGAAGCTTCCAGAAGTCCGAAGGAGAGACGAAGAGGGGCCACGGAGGGGCCACACCATAGGGCGGCGCGGCCCCCCCTTGGCCGCGCCGGCCTGTGGTGTGGGGCCCCCGTGCCGCCTCTTGACCTGCCCTTCCGCCTATAAAAAGTCTCCGTGACGAAACCCCGCACCGAGAACCACGATACGGAAAACCTTCCAGAGACGCCGCCGCCGCCGATCCCATCTCGGGGATCCAGAGATCGCCTCCGGCACCCTCCGGAGAGGGGAATCATCTCGGGAGGACTCTACGCCGCCATGGTCGCCTCCGGAGTGATGTGTGAGTAGTCTACCCCTGGACTATGGGTCCATAGCAGTAGCTAGATGGTTGTCTTCTCCCCATTGTGCTATCATTGTCGGATCTTGTGAGCTGCCTAACATGATCAAGATCGTCTATCTGTAATTCTATATGTTGCGTTTGTTGGGATCCGATGAATAGAGAATACTTGTTATGTTGATTATCAAAGTTATGCTATGTGTTGTTTATGATCTTGCATGCTCTCCGTTACTAGTAGATGCTCTGGCCAAGTAGATGCTTGTAACTCCAAGAGGGAGTACTTATGCTCGATAGTGGGTTCATGCCTGCATTGACACCGGGACGATGACAGAAAGTTCTAAGGTTGTGTTGTGCTGTTGCCACTAGGGATAAAACATTAGTGCTATGTTCAAGGATGTAGTCACTAGTTACATTACGCACCATACTTAATGCAATTGTCTGTTGTTAGCAACTTAATACTGGAAGGGGTTCGGATGATAACCTGAAGGTGGACTTTTTAGGCATAGATGCAGTTGGATGGCGGTCTATGTACTTTGTCGTAATGCCCAATTAAATCTCACTATACTCATCATGATATGTATGTGCATTGTCATGCTCTCTTTATTTGTCAATTGCCCAACTATAATTTGTTCACCCAACATGCTGTTCGTCTTATGGGAGAGACACCTCTAGTGAACTGTGGACCCCGGTCCAATTCTCTTTACTGAAATACAATCTACTGCAATACTTGTTCTACTGTTTTCTGCAAACAATCATCTTCCACACAATACGGTTAACTCTTTGTTATAGCAAGCCGGTGAGATTGACAACCTCACTGTTTCGTTGGGGCAAAGTACTTTGCTTGTGTTGTGCAGGTTCCACGTTGGCGCCGGAATCCCTGGTGTTGCGCCGCACTACATCCCGCCGCCATCAACCTTCAACGTGCTTCTTGGCTCCTCCTGGTTCGATAAACCTTGGTTTCTTTCTGAGGGAAAACTTGCTGCTGTGCGCATCATACCTTCCTCTTGGGGTTGCCCAACGAACGTGTGAAATACACGCCATCACACTCCTCCCAACCTTTTGCTTTCACAAGCCATGGCTAACCGAATCCTCGGGTGCCTTCCAATATTTCACATACCATGAAGGAGTGTCTATTTGCAAAATTAAGTTGCTTATTGATGAATCAAGGCAAAACATGTGAAGAGAATTATTAATGAAATTTAATTAATTGGGGCTGGGAACCCCGTTGCCAGCTCTTTTTGCAAAATTATTGGATAAGCGGATGAAGCCACTAGTCCATTGGTGAAAGTCTGCCCAACAAGATTGAAAGATAAAACACCACATACTTCCTCATGAGCTATAAAACATTGACACAAATAAGAGATAATAACTTTTGAATTGTTTAAAGGTAGCACATGAAGTATTTACTTGAAATGGCAGAGAAATACCACATAGTAGGTAGTTATGGTGGACACACATGGCATAGGTTTTGGCTCAAGGTTTTGGATGCACGAGAAGCATTCCCTCTCGGTACAAGGCTTTGGCTAGCAAGGTTGTTTGAAGCAAACGCAATTATGAACCGGTACAGCAAAACTTACATAAGAACATATTGCAAGCATTATAAGACTCTACACTGTCTTCCTTGTTGTTCAAACACCTTTACCAGAAAAATATCTAGACTTTAGAGAGACCAATCATGCAAACCAACTTTCAACAAGCTCTACAGTAATTCTCCACTAATAAGTTCAAACTACATGATGCAAGAGCTTAAACATGATCTATTTGAGAGCTCAAAACAATTGCCAAGTATCAAATTATTCAAGACCATATACCAGTTACCACATGAAGCATTTTCTGTTTCCAACCAAATAACAATAAACATTAAAAGTAAAACGAAGAACACAAGTGTTCAAATGAAAAAGTGGAGCGTGTCTCTCTCCCACACAAAGAATGCTAGGATCCGAATTTATTCAAACACAACCAAAAATAAAAACATACAGACGCTCCAAGTAAAACACATAAAATGTGACGGAATAAAAATATAGTTTCACTAGAGGTGACCTGATAAGTTGTCGATGAAGAAGGGGATGCATTGGGCATCCCCAAGCTTAGATGCTTGAGTCTTCTTGAAATATGCAGGGACAAACCACGGGGCATCCCCAAGCTTAGACTTTTCACTCTTCTTGATCATATTATATCATCCTCCTCTCTTGACCCTTGAAAACTTCCTCCACACCAAACTCAAAACAAACTCATTAGAGGGTTAGTGCATAATCAAAAATTCACATATTCAGAGGTGACACAATCATTATTAACACTTCTGGACATTCCGCAAAGCTACTGAAAGTTAATGGAACAAAGAAATCCATCCAACATAGCAAAACAGGCAATGCGAAATAAAAGGCAGAATCTGTCAAAACAGAACAGTCCGTAAAGATGAATTTTTTAGAGGCACTTAACTTGCTCAGATGAAAAAGCTCAAATTGAATGAAAGTTGCGTACATATCTGAGGATCACTCATGTAAATTGGCAGATTTTTCTGAGTTACCTACAGAGAGACCTACTCAAATTCGTGACAGAAAGAAATCTGTTTCTGCCCAGTAATCCAAATCTAGTATCAACCTTACTATCAAAGACTTTACTTGGCACAACAATGCAATAAAATAAAGATAAGGAGAGGTTGCTACAGTATAACAACTTCCAAGACACAACAAAACAGTAGCAAAAAATAAAAACATGGGTTATCTCCCAAGAAGTGCTTTCTTTATAGCCATTAAGATGGGCTCAGTAATTTTAATGATGCACTCGCAAGAAATAAGAGTTGAAGCAAAAGAGAGCATCAAAAGCAAATAAGAAACACTTTTAAGTCTAACCCACTTCCTATACATATGAATCTTGTACACAAATAAATTCATGTAGAAAAAAGTGACAAGCATAGGAAGATAAAACACGAGTAACTTCCAAATTTTCAGCATGTAGAGAGGTGTTTTAGTACCATGAAAATGTCTACAACCATATTTTCCTCTCTCATAATAATTTCCAATGGCATCATGAACAAACTCAACAATATAACTATCAGATAAAGCATTCTTATTCACATGCATTAAAGTATCATTACTCTCCACATAAGCATTGTCATTCTTATTAATTGTAGTGGGAGCAAATTCAACAAAGTAGCTATCATTATTATTCTCATCACCATAATCATCAAATATAGGAGGCATAGTATAATCATAATAAACTTTATCCTCCATAGTAGGTGGTACCAAAATACCACTATCATTATAATCATCATAAATGGGAGGCAAAGTATCATCAAAGTAAATTTTCTCCTCCATGCTTGGGGGACTAAAAATATCATGCTCATCAAAACCAGCTTCCCCAAGCTTAGAATTTTCCATACCATTAGCAACAATAGTGTTCAAAGCATTCATACTAATAACATTGCCATTAGCATGCATATAAAGTTCCATAGGTTTTTTAATTTTCTCTTCAAACACCTCATGTCCTAACTCAAGATAGATTTCATAAAGATCTCTAATTTTGTTGTTGTTTTCCATTAAGCCTAACAAGTGAAAAATAAAACCAAGAAACAAAAAGATGCAATTGCAGGATCTAAAGGAAACAGCTTCGAGCACTCACACACCGGCAACAGTGCTAGGAAATAGCTTAGTAGTCGGAGGATGTGAATACCTTTTACCTTACCTCCCCAACAACGGCGCCAGAAAATAGCTTGATGTCTACGCACGCTTCTATTCCTGTAGACAGTGTTGGGCCTCCAAGAGCAGAGGTTTGTAGAACAGCAGCAAGTTTCCCTTAAGTGAATCACCCAAGGTTTATCGAACTCAGGGAGGTAGAGGTCAAAGATATCCCTCTCAAGCAATCCTGCAATTACGATACAAGAAGTCTCTTGTGTCCCCAACACACCTAATACACTTGTCAGATGTATAGGTGCACTAGTTCGGTGAAGAGATAGTGAAATACAAGTAATATGGATGGTTGTAAGTAGTAATTGCAATCTGAAATAAAGATGGCAGCAAGCAAACATGTAATAGAACTTGTTGGAAACGGTGTTTCAATGCTTAGAAACAAGGCCTAGGGATCCTACTTTCACTAGTGGACACTCTCAACAATGATCACATAATAAAACTACTCTACACTCTCTTATTGGATAACAAACACCATTCATTGTGTAGGGCTACAAAAGCACACCTCAAGCCGGAGTAAACAAGCTCCACAACATCCGGAGTTCATATTTAAAGAACCTCTAGAGTGCATAATAGACCGTTGCAATTTAGACCGAGTACTAACATAGCATACACACTGTCAACAATAGCTATGAAAGGGGGAATAGATCGCATCAATAGTATCATAGTAATAGTTAACTTCATAATCTACAACAGATTACAATCATAACCTACGCCAAGTACTACATGATGCACACACTGTCAACATTACATCATGGAGGAGGAATAGACTACTTTAATAACATCACTAGAGTAGCACATAGATTAATAATGATACAAAGCTCATGATCACATAAAGATCACATGGGAGAGAGATGAACCACATAGCTACCGGTAGAGTCCTCAGCCTCGGGGGAGAACTACTCCCTCCTCATCATGGGAGATAGCAACGGCGATGAAGATGGCGGTGGTGTAGATGGAGATGACTTCCGGGAGCAATTCCCCGTCCCGGCGGCGTGCCGGAACACAGACTTCTGTCCCCCGAATTGGAGTTTCGCGATGGCGGCGGCGCCCCTGGAGTCTTTCTGGAGTTTTGTCAATTGGTATAGGGTTTTCACGTCACGAGAGATTATATAGGCGAAGAGGCGGAGTCGGAGGAGCCAGGGGGCTCCCTCCCCATAGGTCGGCGTGGCCAGGGGGCCACCCGCACCGCCATATGGTGTGGGTCCCCTGCTGCCCTTCCTCGTCTCCCCTTCGGACTTCTGGAACCTTCCGTGAAATATACGGTCGTGGGCTTTTGCTTCGTCCAATTCCGAGAATATTGCCCGAACAACCTTTCTGGAACCAAAAACAGCAGAAAACAAGAACTGGCACTTCGGCATCTTGTTAATAGGTTAGTTTCAGAAAATGCATAAAATCATTATAAAGTGTGAGCAAAACATGTAGGTATTGTCATAAAACAAGCATGGAACATCAGAAATTATAGATACGTTGGAGACGTATCAGCTCCCATGTCTACAAAGTGTTATAGTCATGGAGATCGAAGTACCTATTGAACTTTGTAGATATGGTTTACTTTGTGCTCAAATAAATGATTTGTGAACAAAGGATTGATTTTGAACAATGATAAACCAACTACATACAAAGAAGTTATGATGGGCCCTGACTCCATTAAATGGCCATGTGCCATGAAATCCAAGATAGGTGAATACTTTTTGAAAGTAAATGGATCTATAAAATTGATGGACTTGGATGGAATATCCTTGAAGAAGCTCGACTTGTCAAAAGATTGTTTACGACAAAGTTCAAAGAGTGGACTGCGATAAGATTAGATCTTCAGCAGCGATGCTTATAGTCTATGCGGATTGTTCTAGTAATCGCTACATATTGCTTTTATGAGATATGTTAGTAGGATGGCAAAATACATTACTTAACAGAAGTATGTATTAAAGGTGTATACAAGATACATCAGAGAGTTTTGATAGTCCGTAGAATACTAAAAAGGTATACAAACTTCACTGGATGAAGTGAGTATCACGGAGTTGGAATCTTCACCGGATGAAATATTCAAAGAGTTTTGATTTCATCAGAAACGATGAAGATGCTTGCATTTTCAAGAAATTAAGTGGGAGCGCTGAGACATATCTATAATACTTTATGTAGATGACATATC
Source organism: Lolium perenne (assembly GCF_019359855.2). Lineage (NCBI taxonomy): Eukaryota > Viridiplantae > Streptophyta > Magnoliopsida > Poales > Poaceae > Lolium > Lolium perenne. The sequence goes on from NC_067246.2 coordinate 119,416,675, forward strand.
GTTGATTATAAATAATGTAATCATGTACTTGATATGATAGAAGGTTTCATTGAGAATTAACTTCAATGAAAGGATATGGACTGAAACATATTTAGTGTCAAGATCTATGAAGATAGATTAAAACACATAATGAGTTTAAGTTAAAGTACATAGAATGAATATTGAAGTAGTTCAATATAAAAATATTAAGAAGGTCTTCTTTTCCATGTGAAGGTTTAACAAGACTTGAGTGTATTTGACACTCGATGAGTAAAAACACATGAGTTATTTTAGATCAAGAATAATATGTACAAAATCAAATGTCCTGTGCTCTAAAGTGTTAAGAGCATATACCAGAATGATTCATGTAATGATCATTGGACAACAGTAAGAATATCCCTGAGTGCTTTAGAAATATATAGTTTTGTGTGGGTAATGACAAACAAATCGCTGTAAGGTGTTGCACCGATATTAGTTTGGTCACATATAAAAATAAAATTTCAATCTCAATTAGGCTAAGTGTTGTTTAAAAGTAGCACAATGAGCTAGAAGAAGTCTATGCTAGATTTAGATGAGTTCTAAATATTTTGACGGATTCTACAAATGAAGGCAGAGTATGTCATTTTTTTGACAATGACTGAGGAGTTTTAAGTCGAGGAGTTCTTTGAGAACTTGGTGTAGTTCCGATAGTGTCAGAACTTTGAAACTATATTGTGTGTGAAAATATTAGTGACATATTTCAGACCGCGGAATTAAGGTTCCACCAGAAGACTGAACATATATGATTAATGCCGACTCATTTGGAAACTGAGTGATGCGTTGAGACGCAAATGAATTGCAAAATACATTATTGTTTCTGAGCGTGTCAGATCCGTTGACTGAAAGCTCTTCCGTGAGCAAAACATGATAAGCACCAGAAGGCCAAGGTGTTATATCTTTACAAATGTAAACTACATTATTGGCTCTAGTGCAAGTGGGAGGCTGTTGGAGATATGCCCGAGAGGCAATAATAAAATAGTTATTGTTATATCTTAGTGTTCATAATAAATGTTTACATCCAATGCTATAATTGTATTAATCGAAAAATTGATACATGTGTGTTATGTAAACAACAAGGAGTCCTCAAAGAAGCCTCTTGTATAACGCTTGTTGATTAATAGATGATCATGGTTTCGTGATCATGAACATTGGATGTTGTTAATAACAAGGTTATGTCATTGGGTGAATGATATAATGGACATACACCCAAATAAGCGTAGCATGAGATCAAGTCATTAAGTTCAACTTGCTATAAGCTTTCGATACATAGTTACCTAGTGCTTCGACCATGAGATCATGTAAATCACTTACACTGGAAGGGTACTTTGATTACATCAAACGTCATTGCGTAAATGGGTGGTTATAAAGATGGGATTAAGTATTCGGAAAGTGTGAGTTGAGGCATATGGATCAAGAGTGGGATTTGTCCATCCCGATGACAGATAGATATACTCTGGGCCCTCTCGGTGGAATGTCATCTGATTAGCTTGCAAGCATGTGACTAGGTCACAAGAGATGACATACCAAGGAACGAGTAAAGAGTACTTGTCAGAAACGAGGTTGAACTAGGTATGGAGATACCGATGATCGAACCTCGGACAAGTAAAATATGGTGTGACAAAGGGAATCAGTATCGTATGTGAATGGTTCTTTCGATCATGAAGTCATCGTTGAATATGTGGGAGCTATTATGGATCTCCAGGTCCCGCTATTATTTATTGATCGGAGAGGAGTCTCGATCATTTTCGGATAGTTCTTGAACCGTAGGGTGACACACTTAAGGTTTGATGTCGTTTTAAGTAGATATAAGATTCATATATAGGAAGTCACTTTCCAAGTTTGGAAATGATCCGGTGCATTTATGGAAGGCGCTAGAATATTCTAGAACCTTCCGGAAGAAATCACAATGGAAGGTGGAGTCCCGAATGGACTCCACCAACCCTAGTCGGCCAGCCAAAGGGAGCAATACCACTTCCCCTAGGTTTCACCCACATGGAAGTTTTTGAGTTGGACTCTTATTCAGATTTTGGCCAAACCCTTGGGGGTTCCACCTATATAAAGAGAGGGAGAGGGAGAGGGCTGGACACACTTGGCCGCACCACCAAAGGGGCTCCCTGGCCGGCACCCCAAGCCCCCCTCTCTCCCAAACCCTAGTCTCTCCTCTCCTCCATCTTATCCCGCGGTGCTTAGACGAAGCCCTGCCGGAGATCTCCACCACCACCGACACCACACCGTCGTGCTGTCGGGATTCCGAGGAGGATCTACTACATCCATTTCCCGCTGGAACAGGGAGAAGGACATCGTCATCAACACCGAACGTGTGAGCGAGTACGGAGGTGCTGCCCGACTGTGGCACCGTCAAGATCTTCTATGCGCTTTTGAAAGCGGCAAGTGATCGACTACATCAACAACGAGATCTAATCTCGTAGGCTTTGGAAATCTTCGAGGGTTAGTCTCATCTTCATCTCGTTGCTACCATCTACTAGATTAGATCTTGGCTTGTTATTCGTTCTTGCGGTAGGAATTTTTTGTTTTCTATGCTATGAATCCCATCACGATCACCTCCTGTCCTACCACTGTTTTCAGCCCTCTTGTCTAGACAACATCAGGTGTTCTGTGGATGATAAGTATGGATGCGCCAAACCACCTGGCCTTAGCCCTCCTTAAGGAATATGAAGCAGCAACTACCCTGCGGAAAGCAATTAGGGGTACGTCGGTCTGCCCCTCTAAGGCCTATGTGGCGTACTTCCCTCAATTGTCGTCTCTTGTTGGAAGGATATTTTGTAGGCGGTATTATAATCTACATGGTAGCCACGCCCCTCAAGAATGCGCTTTGCGCCCATTATTCTCAAGCTGTGTTTTCTCCTGGAAGGATCTCTTACCGGCAATATTGTAATCAATGCAATTGTCAAGTCTTTCAAGAATGCTCTATGCGCTTATTATTCTCAGATTGGTCATCCTCGGATCTACACATTCGTCTCTCCATCTGAGCTTCATGAAGATCAAAAAATTGTCTCAAAGTGTTCCCTGAGTTCTCGGGGAAATACGCTGCTTAAATTGGGACTAGGCATCACGCCTCACTCGGGGCAACCCATCAACTCCGTGCCCAGGAAACAATCTCTGGCAGCGGGGTCGCTACCTGCACTATGCCACCTTTCTAGGGCCTCCGGAGTCTAATCCGCTGATGCATCATGAGTACCCAAGGAACACATCGCACGATAAAAAAAACAACGTGCAGAACCCTTCGGTCACCTCCCCGAGGGACCCGCAAGGAGACACGAAATCAACGCGCAGAACCCTTCTGTTACCTCCCCGAGGGACCCGCAAGGAGACATGAAAACAATGCGCAGAACCCTTCGGGTACCTCCCCGAGGAACCCGCAAGGAGACACGAAAACAACGCGCAGAACCCTTCGGTTACCTCCCCGAGGAACCTGCAAGGAGGCGCAACATAGCCTAAGGCGCAGGTCTATGGTTGCCTCCTCGAGGAACCAACAGATTCCGCTGACAGGAAAATTCTAATATATGTGCAAATCTTATGGTCACCTCCCCGAGTGACTTACAAGGAGACACATCAGAGCCTACATGGGAATCTTATCGCCGCCTCCTCGAGGATCCATCAAAAGAACGCATACATGATGCCCCTCACGTGCAAGCCTTAACAGTCGCCTCCCTGAGGGACCAACAAAGAGTCACGTTCAGAGCCTACATGTGAATCTTATGGTCGCCTCCTCGAGGAACCATCAAGAGAACGCATACATGATGCCTCTCACGTGCAAACCTTACGGTCGCCTCCCTGAGGGACCAACAAGGAGTCACATTCAGAGCCTACATGTAAAGTCTTACGGTTACCTCCTCTAGGAACCAACAAGAAACCCCTCACGTGCAAACCTTACGGTCACCGCCCCGAGGGACCAACAAGGAGTCACGTTCAGAGCCTACATGTAAAGTCTTATAGTTACCTCCTCGAGGAACCAACAAGAACAAGAATACATGATACCCCCCACTTGCCTCGCACGTCAGAGCCTACATGCGGAGTCTTACGGTCACCTCTCTGAGGAACTAACAAGAAGACGCATAACATGACAATTCTCTAGAGCCTAGATGCAGAGTCTTACGGTTACCTCTCTGAGGGACTAACAAGAACACGCATAACGGGACGATTTCTCAGGGCCTACGTGCAAATGTCTTATGGTTGTTTCTTCCAAGAGCCAACAAGCATGAGCACATAGGAAGATATTCATTGGAGCCCACAAATGGAATCCCACGGTTATCTCCTTGAAGAACCAAAATGGGCGGGTACGGAGGACGATCTCTATATGATGAGTCTTGTGATTGCCTCCCTGAGGGGCCAATAAGGACGAGCATTCCGAGCATCCTCCTCTAAGGACTACCCGAGGAACTTCACGGTCACCTTCACAAGGGACCTGCAAGTACATCGAGGTTAATACGGTGGTGGCAGCACCCCTGATGAGCAGCGGAGTTGGCTTGGGGCCCGGGGGCTCACCCAGAGAAGCCGCACCATCACCAGACATACATCTGGCACACAGCGAAGCCGGAGCCAGGGACCTCCCGCCGCATAGGCTAAGTGCTCACCCTAAACGGGCCTTCGCTAACTCAAGGCTTGATGATTATGCGTCTCCGCTTCTCCTCAGCATGTTGGACTCCGTGGCAATCCCCATGAGTCATTCTACTTACTTCGGGAGGACCTTTAGCAGGTAGCAGCCGGTACAACCAATGGCTAGCTTTCAAAGGCGCAGCCTCATGGACAAATCAAGGCAAGAATCCACCTCGCGGATGGGTAAAAGACTCAGTGCTACCCTGACATAGAGGTCCTGAAACTAAAATTGCTCATAAGATAGAACTTAAAAGACAACTACAACAGACACAGTACCTCGAGGAGCCTATTGCATTCCCCTTTTTTGTTGATCCTAACTATCATAGTTGAAGCAGAAGCCATGCTACATCAGATCGGGTGGCATAATTACGCGGCACCAGAGGTTATTCCACACATACACAGAGAAGTGTCCGCCCCCAAGGTAGCGGAATTGGAGGATGTTGCCTTGCGAGAGCCCGCTGTCGTGGACGAATCTGTCCTAGCCGGCGGCAAAGGACATCCTTCCGAAAGACGAAACCTCAAGGCCCACGTCCCAATGGCGTCCCCCTTGGCATGAGACAAGGTGACTGGCAGGGGCAGGATGTCAACCGAGCCAAGACACGAATGCTCGGGAAGCGAGAGTCTCTCCCTCCAGCCGGGGAGACCAAGGATGGAGACAAAGTCGATGCAAGGCGGAGGGTCCTCGTCCTCCAACTTCACTGCACCTTGCGGAGGAAGAGGATGTGAAGGCGGGTTGACCTTATGGGCACCCCTCTCTTGTTGCGACTCCCTGGTGGACGGCCTCGCGGCCGTTTTGCCACTGGAGCTTCACTACTCACTCTCACCCCGGAGGATGACGCCTCGCCGAAGAGCCCCCGCGGCCGCCACGACCACCTCGACCTCCGTATCTCCCGCTCCCGAGAGGGCGACCGCGCGGCCTTCTAGGCACAGGACTTAAGTACCCCCTCCGACACGGTCAGACCTTTTTCTTCTCCGATGCGAAGAGTGTCTTCGACGCCGTCTGGTGGGAGCAAAGGAAGAGGAAGAAGACTAAGGAGTAGACTAAATAGCGGGCCACAGTTCTTGTTGGATCTTTTTGGTGGAGAGATGTTTTCAGTTTGTCTGATCAATACAGAGCTATCACCAAATGTGAGATTGGTAGTGGTGCATCTGTTTTATTTTGGGCTGATCAGTGGAAGGAGGAAACCCTTGATGTCAAATTCCCCAGTCTTTTTTCCTTCACCAAGGATAAGCTTCAGTCAGTTAAAGAGTTTTGTGCTATGGAGGATATCACAGATGGATCTCATTTACCCCTATCCACATAGGCTCGTGAAGAGATGAGGCAGTGTGACGCCCCAAAACCGGTACCATGAAGATCCCAGCGAACCCGCCGAAATCCGCACGATATCGATTTTAGGAGACGCACCACCAAGCGCCTCGTACACGCCGAAGCATGCACGCGATGCGGGTGGAATCAATCACGAGCGGTAACATTACAACAGGATTACAATAGAGCCCACAAGAAACATATATATTACAAGAACGACTCCAACGAGTCAAGATACAAATAGATACATACAAAAATCCACATCATACAGAAGATCAAATACATCCGAGTAAGGACAAGATACAAATTTGGACTAAGAGTCCTGAAGATAACCAGTGGCGTCCATAACCCTGCCCAGGCCAAGCCGGAAGGGTAACCTTGCTAGCGTCGTCTTCATCGAACATATCTTCATACCTGCCCGGTTATGTCCCGTAGAAGCAGCAATAAGTACGGGTTCGTACTTAACAAGACTTCAAGACGTATAAGCATTCGTCAACCAGTCATCCTTTGTACTTGAGGCACGCAGGGGACTTAGAGGACGCAAGAGGAACGTCATAGGCAATATGGTGGGGTTAAGTGGCAGCGGACAAGCACTAAAAACCTATAGAGACACTCTACAACAGTCGTCTATCAGAGAAGGTGAGAGGGCGCACAACTATCAGTTCTATACTCTGCAAACATAACACAGCCGATGCGTTCCCCCCTCGCAAGAAAGTACTTACAAGGGCACTCACACGGTTGTCAAGTTTTAACCATTTATTATTGAAGTTGTACTAACTTACTACACAAGTTATTATTAATAAACAACAGGTGTAAGTTGTCTATGATCGAGTCATACAGCTCCAAGTCGTCCATAACCGCGGACGCGGCTTATCGATAAGATTTAACCCTGCAGGGATGCCCAAATGTGCCCACATGCACGATCAACCCAACCTAGCAAGGGAAGGATATCACGACTCGCACTCTCCTTCACGACAACAATGTCCAGGAAGCCACCTAACTAAGTTGAACCCGAATCGAAGTCCGGCCGAATCTCCGAGACGGACCTAGCTGTTTGCGACCACGACTTCCGAGGGTCAAAACACACACTGGGGCGAATGACCCGCTTCAGCACGCGATAAACGCTCGTGCCGCACCTATACGTGCATACCAGAAACAAGGGATACAAGGCACCCAGGGGCTTCCCAAAGTAAATAAGTAACAAGCTGGCATGCACGCAACAACAAATGGTAAAACATTACGAACTAGTTGTGGCCACTGGACAAAACTGTAGATTCCGGCAGTGGTCGAGGGGAGACCCAGAAACATACCCACGTGTGGTTAGAGCGCTCAGTCTCGGAACAGATAACAAGAACTCGGGGTCCTAGGTTTCATGGAAACACAAGTGAGCCGTCATAAAACGAGCAACTGACCCACCGATGTCTCCGCTTAACAATTAAGGTAACCATGATACCCTCAACAGATATAACCATGTAGCATGTGTCATGATTCCCAAACTGATAACCTGATAAGATAGCGATAACGGTATCAAGATAACACAGCACTAGCACGCACTACGACTCGCAAGGCAGACCCGATAACCAAACAATAGCTGTAGGTGGTTGGTGGAGGCAATATAGGCTGCTTGAGGTAACAAGTGGAAGGGACACGTGACAAGAACGCAACTTAAGGATAGCATGAGGGAGAAGGCAAAATAAAATAGGTGAGCGACTTCTGCAGGGGCAGGAGTACAGGGGAAAATGCTTGCCTGTTAAAGCTTGCCGAGGAACATCCGGAGGACTTGTCGTATCTCACCACACCACTTCGCGATCCTATCCGTGAAGAAGCAGATGCTGGAACACACACAACGTATGCAAGTCTTACTACTACGGATAAAGAAGATCCAGCATGTTCATGATGATATGCATGACATGGCATAGATGGTGCAATGCAACTTATCACATTAATCGGAGTCGAAACACCGGACAAGCAAATTAGGTTGGAGTTGCATTTCTACCGACAAAGTTAAGCGTTGATTAGCATGGCATGACATGGCAAGGGTGAGCTACTTCAATATTAATCGGAGCGGGGGAAACCATATTCGGAATCCGAAATACTCCGTATATATGTTAGGTGATTATGCAAAACTACCACGAAACGACATGATGCGAAATGCAAACAGGCATATGGATGACATATTCATGTTATTCACATTTTTCTGAGCAACTTTCATATAAAATACTTTGTATTTCGAGTTACAGATTTAAAGATATAAATTTCACAAGTTTAGAGCATTTGCAGCAATTTTCAGAAAAACACAGAAAACATAGGACTTTTCTCACCGAAAAGAAAGAGAGCCTGTGCGGCTGAAGCGCAGGACCAGAGAAACAGACTGGGGCTGGATGCTGATCCTTGTCTCACCGGAGGGAAGCTAGCACAGGACACAGACGGCAGGCCCAGCTGTCAGCGGAAAGGAAGAAATATGTGAGTAAAAGGATGGCTTTGCATGTCCTCGGGATAGATCAGGGAATTGCACGTATGCAGTACATGGAACGTACCAGCTGTGCTAGCTTCAGATCATGTCAAACAGGCGTACTGCAACAACTGAACTAACAAAGCAGCTCCTTGCCTGCTGCACGCGATGCTGACGGAGGGAGGGGCGACGGGAGTAGCCGGAGCTGGCCGGCCGGAGGCGTCGACGGCGGTCTATGCTTGGCCGTGCCGTGGCTTGGATACTGGCGTTTGTTACCGGCCTGCTGCACGCGGAAAACAACTTCAATGTCAACACGAGCTCAAGCTCGTTCCCTTGCCGGCCATGCACTGGACGGGAACAGCACAACGCGGCGGTGCACGAGATGAAAGAAGAAGAGGATTTAGGTGGGGAAGGGGTGCTCACTGTGAAGGGGATTGCGTTGATGGACTAGCAGAGACGTCGACGATGGGGAGCGACACTCCTGGACAAACCGGATGGGGTTTGCGACGAAGACGCGACCGTCTGAAGCCATCTTGACGGAGCGCGGCCGGGGAGGACGGACGACGTCGGACGTAGAACATGCCGACGTGCTTGGAGACGCGCGCGCGGACGGCCACGTCGAGAAAACGGTGAACTTGCAGCTTGGAGCGGCCGGCAACGCAGCAGCGGCCGGTGCAGACGAAGAAGAGAAGAAGGGCGACTGCCGGCGAACGGCGATCTTGACGGAGGCGGACGAGAAGAGGACGCTCGCGCGTTGGCGACCTTGGCGACGAGACGGAGGAGACAGGAGGTGCAGGTTCTCACTTATGGCAGAAGTAGAGGCAGCAGCTCGAGCGCCGCGGCCGTTAGCAAGAGGAGAAGCGAGCGGCGGAGTGGCGGCGCTTGCTAGAGCAAACAAAGGGATGAGAGAGTGGCGGCGGGGAGGAAGCTGCTAGGGTTGCAGGGCTTGCGCCGGGGTCGTTTTTATGAAGCAGCGGGAAGCGATGGATGTCCCATCGATCAGGTAGGGGGGTACGTGGCTCCGCTCGATGCGCGTCCGTACGAAGAAGAAGGCGTTGTAGAGGCTGGGCTGCATGCCACGATGTGGTTTTGGGCTCAAGAAGAAACATGCCAGGAATAAAGAAAAAGGCTGGGCTCAACATTCATATGGCTAGGAGTGGCTTCGGTTGAAACTTGGGCCAAAGAGTTTGGCTGCTGTGGCTTCACTCCCACGTTCTCCAAACATTTTGAAATAAGGAGAGAAATAGAGAAATAAGGTTGGAAAGGAATTTATAACAAAGCTTCAAACAAATTCTAAGACTTTAAAAAAATAATACTTAAACCAGATTTGAAATTAGTTTTCAAGATATCCAAAATAATAATATTTTGGTTTTAATATTATTTTAAATAAGATAAAGAGAAGGGGTTATTAAATATAATAATTTTATTTTATCAAAGCATGGATGGTATGATGCATGAGGACATGATGATGCACAAAATAAAAAGAAACAAACAAATCTAATAGGGATATTTTCCTGGGTCGCTACAATTGACACCACTAACAAGGGATCGCGCCCCGAGATCCCACGTCCAGGTACGGGGGAAGAGAGGTGAACTATCGGATCTTCTGGTACCATGTTGACAAACACCCGACCTTGGCGTGGAACCTTCTTCTGTCGAGGTGTTGATCTTCTCGACACCACTAACAAGAATTCGTTGTTCCGCTGTTGATGATGCACTTCCGTCGGGATCCTGCGAAGATCGAACCTACTAGGTGAAAGGCATAGATCGTCCAACCCGCGTCGGAACCTAAGACTCGGTGAACCACATAAGGGAAGATTCAAAACTCGCAAAGGTAAGAGGAGAAAGAATATAGGTAAGGAGAAAATTCAGAGCTAATCAGATCTATCCAACGAATTTTAGAAAATAGTTTTGACACTCTAAACTCAACGACCATTGGCAAGGTTATCCTACAGGCTGGACTAGTGGGGTACCGTCAACCTGATGCTCTGATACCAACTTGTGACGCCCCAAAACCGGTACCATGAAGATCCCAGCGAACCCGCCGAAATCCGCACGATATCGATTTTAGGAGACGCACCACCAAGCGCCTCGTACACGCCGAAGCATGCACGCGATGCGGGTGGAATCAATCACGAGCGGTAACATTACAACAGGATTACAATAGAGCCCACAAGAAACATATATATTACAAGAACGACTCCAACGAGTCAAGATACAAATAGATACATACAAAAATCCACATCATACAGAAGATCAAATACATCCGAGTACGGACAAGATACAAATTTGGACTAAGAGTCCTGAAGATAACCAGTGGCGTCCATAACCCTGCCCAGGCCAAGCCGGAAGGGTAACCTTGCTAGCGTCGTCTTCATCGAACATATCTTCATACCTGCCCGGTTATGTCCCGTAGAAGCAGCAATAAGTACGGGTTCGTACTTAACAAGACTTCAAGACGTATAAGCATTCGTCAACCAGTCATCCTTTGTACTTGAGGCACGCAGGGGACTTAGAGGACGCAAGAGGAACGTCATAGGCAATATGGTGGGGTTAAGCGGCAGCGGACAAGCACTAAAAACCTATAGAGACACTCTACAACAGTCGTCTATCAGAGAAGGTGAGAGGGCGCACAACTATCAGTTCTATACTCTGCAAACATAACACAGCCGATGCGTTCCCCCCTCGCAAGAAAGTACTTACAAGGGCACTCACACGGTTGTCAAGTTTTAACCATTTATTATTGAAGTTGTACTAACTTACTACACAAGTTATTATTAATAAACAACAGGTGTAAGCTGTCTATGATCGAGTCATACAGCTCCAAGTCGTCCATAACCGCGGACGCGGCTTATCGATAAGATTTAACCCTGCAGGGATGCCCAAATGTGCCCACACGCACGATCAACCCAACCTAGCAAGGGAAGGATATCACGACTCGCACTCTCCTTCACGACAACAATGTCCAGGAAGCCACCTAACTAAATTGAACCCGAATCGAAGTCCGGCCGAATCTCCGAGACGGACCTAGCTGTTTGCGACCACGACTTCCGAGGGTCAAAACACACACTGGGGCGAATGACCCGCTTCAGCACGCGATAAACGCTCGTGCCGCACCTATACGTGCATACCAGAAACAAGGGATACAAGGCACCCAGGGGCTTCCCAAAGTAAATAAGTAACAAGCTGGCATGCACGCAACAACAAATGGTAAAACATTACGAACTAGTTGTGGCCACTGGACAAAGCTGTAGATTCCGGCAGTGGTCGAGGGGAGACCCAGAAACATACCCACGTGTGGTTAGAGCGCTCAGTCTCGGAACAGATAACAAGAACTCGGGGTCCTAGGTTTCATGGAAACACAAGTGAGCCGTCATAAAACGAGCAACTGACCCACCGATGTCTCCGCTTAACAATTAAGGTAACCATGATACCCTCAACAGATATAACCATGTAGCATGTGTCATGATTCCCAAACTGATAACCTGATAAGATAGCGATAACGGTATCAAGATAACACAGCACTAGCACGCACTACGACTCACAAGGCAGACCCGATAACCAAACAATAGCTGTAGGTGGTTGGTGGAGGCAATATAGGCTGCTTGAGGTAACAAGTGGAAGGGACACGTGACAAGAACGCAACTTAAGGATAGCATGAGGGAGAAGGCAAAATAAAATAGGTGAGCGACTTCTGCAGGGGCAGGAGTATAGGGGAAAATGCTTGCCTGTTAAAGCTTGCCGAGGAACATCCGGAGGACTTGTCGTATCTCACCACACCACTTCGCGATCCTATCCGTGAAGAAGCAGATGCTGGAACACATACAACGTATGCAAGTCTTACTACTACGGATAAAGAAGATCCAGCATGTTCATGATGATATGCATGACATGGCATAGATGGTGCAATGCAACTTATCACATTAATCGGAGTCGAAACACCGGACAAGCAAATTAGGTTGGAGTTGCATTTCTACCGACAAAGTTAAGCGTTGATTAGCATGGCATGACATGGCAAGGGTGAGCTACTTCAATATTAATCGGAGCGGGGGAAACCATATTCGGAATCCGAAATACTCCGTATATATGTTAGGTGATTATGCAAAACTACCACGAAACGACATGATGCGAAATGCAAACAGGCATATGGATGACATATTCATGTTATTCACATTTTTCTGAGCAACTTTCATATAAAATACTTTGTATTTCGAGTTACAGATTTAAAGATATAAATTTCACAAGTTTAGAGCATTTGCAGCAATTTTCAGAAAAACACAGAAAACATAGGACTTTTCTCACCGAAAAGAAAGATAGCCTGTGCGGCTGAAGCGCAGGACCAGAGAAACAGACTGTGGCTGGATGCTGATCCTTGTCTCACCGGAGGGAAGCTAGCACAGGACACAGACGGCAGGCCCAGCTGTCAGCGGAAAGGAAGAAATATGTGAGTAAAAGGATGGCTTTGCATGTCCTCGGGATAGATCAGGGAATTGCACGTATGCAGTACATGGAACGTACCAGCTGTGCTAGCTTCAGATCATGTCAAACAGGCGTACTGCAACAACTGAACTAACAAAGCAGCTCCTTGCCTGCTGCACGCGATGCTGACGGAGGGAGGGGCGACGGGAGTAGCCGGAGCCGGCCGGCCGGAGGCGTCGACGGCGGTCTATGCTTGGCCGTGCCGTGGCTTGGATACTGGCGTTTGTTACCGGCCTGCTGCACGCGGAAAACAACTTCAATGTCAACACGAGCTCAAGCTCGTTCCCTTGCCGGCCATGCACTGGACGGGAACAGCACAACGCGGCGGTGCACGAGATGAAAGAAGAAGAGGATTTAGGTGGGGAAGCGGTGCTCACTGTGAAGGGGATTGCGTTGATGGACTAGCAGAGACGTCGACGATGGGGAGCGACACTCCTGGACAAACCGGATGGGGTTTGCGACGAAGACGCGACCGTCTGAAGCCATCTTGACGGAGCGCGGCCGGGGAGGACGGACGACGTCGGACGTAGAACATGCCGACGTGCTTGGAGACGCGCGCGCGGACGGCCACGTCGAGAAAACGGTGAACTTGCAGCTTGGAGCGGCCGGCAACGCAGCAGCGGCCGGTGCAGACGAAGAAGAGAAGAAGGGCGACTGCCGGCGAACGGCGATCTTGACGGAGGCGGACGAGAAGAGGACGCTCGCGCGTTGGCGACCTTGGCGACGAGACGGAGGAGACAGGAGGTGCAGGTTCTCACTTATGGCAGAAGTAGAGGCAGCAGCTCGAGCGCCGCGGCCGTTAGCAAGAGGAGAAGCGAGCGGCGGAGTGGCGGCGCTTGCTAGAGCAAACAAAGGGATGAGAGAGTGGCGGCGGGGAGGAAGCTGCTAGGGTTGCAGGGCTTGCGCCGGGGTCGTTTTTATGAAGCAGCGGGAAGCGATGGATGTCCCATCGATCAGGTAGGGGGGTACGTGGCTCCGCTCGATGCGCGTCCGTACGAAGAAGAAGGCGTTGTAGAGGCTGGGCTGCATGCCACGATGTGGTTTTGGGCTCAAGAAGAAACATGCCAGGAATAAAGAAAAAGGCTGGGCTCAACATTCATATGGCTAGGAGTGGCTTCGGTTGAAACTTGGGCCAAAGAGTTTGGCTGCTGTGGCTTCACTCCCACGTTCTCCAAACATTTTGAAATAAGGAGAGAAATAGAGAAATAAGGTTGGAAAGGAATTTATAACAAAGCTTCAAACAAATTCTAAGACTTTAAAAAAATAATACTTAAACCAGATTTGAAATTAGTTTTCAAGATATCCAAAATAATAATATTTTGGTTTTAATATTATTTTAAATAAGATAAAGAGAAGGGGTTATTAAATATAATAATTTTATTTTATCAAAGCATGGATGGTATGATGCATGAGGACATGATGATGCACAAAATAAAAAGAAACAAACAAATCTAATAGGGATATTTTCCTGGGTCGCTACAGGCAGCTACAAGTTTTCCTTGGCAATGTGGAGTTGTCAGAAGGGGTACATGACACTTGATTGAAAAGAAAAGGTAAAGGTGTATATAATCCAAGTTTGTTATACAAGTTGCACTTTAGTACATTGTTAAATCATATTCCCTCTGGTTGGTTGTGGAAAAGCAAGTGCACTTCAAAGCATAATTTTTTTGCCCGGCTCATCCTTCATGACATAATTAATACCAAAGATATGTTACTGAGGAGGCATTGGAATGTTACCAATAATCACAATTGTGTGTTGTGTCATGATAGTTCACACGAGGATTGGCGGCATCTCTTCTTCAATTGCATGTTCAGCACACGGATCTGGAATTATTTGCAAATTCCTTGGAAGCCGGGGGACACACTTGCATCACTCATTGTTGCTAGGAAAGCCTTCTGGGGACCTTGCTTTGTTGAAGTAGTGGTTCTTGCATGCTGGAACATTTGGAAGCAACGAAATTATTATATTTTCAAACATATCAGGCCGACTTTCTGAGGTTGGAAGGCAGGGTTTTTTTCAGGATATCACCATGCTTATGCATAGGGTGAAAGCTGCTGATGTGGATAATCTGTCAATATGGCTTAAGTCTCTTCCTTAGACCCCTCTGTATATAGTTTTCTTCTTTTTTTCCTATTTTGTAAATATTGTACTCGTGTGTTTCTTTTGTTGAGTTTAATAAAATGAGGCTGTGGGGTGCTCCCCCACAGTAGAAGGTTTCAAAAAAAACAGCGGGCCACTCCATCCCTTCTTATACGTGGCTCGATCCGCGATGGTCGCTGGATCAACGGCTTCTGATCAATGGTCATTTGGTGTACATGGCTCAGATGCAAAGGGGCTTAGGTCAAGGCGCCACGTGGGGCAATCACCTTAGCAGTAGGATGACCGTTATTCCCTTCTAGGATAGCAAACGGATGCCAGTATCGGAGGTAACAAACAATCTTCCTCCCGAAGTACCCCTCTGCGTGCACCACTCGAGCGGGGGTTGGGCATGGTGTCTTATCCGGGATTAGTCCCCTCGAGCGTCAAGCCTGGGCGATTGATCTCTAGTTTCGGGCTTACCCATTACAACCACCAGACCAAGGTATCCGATGATGGATGCCTTGAGCACCACAAGCACGAGAACCAGGGAATGCATGCAGTGTGTTGTTACCCGGAATTACCTCCTCGAGGACTCCGACGCTGGATGTCTCAAGCATCACGCACACGAGAACCAGTGAATGCATTCAGTGTGTCGTTACCCTGAATTACCTCCCTGAGGAATTAACTCCCCGAGGAAACGGCTACCACTACAAGATGCTTCTTTTCCTTGTCCAGGGACAGTCCCTCCGGGAGAATACGGTTTTCCGGCAAGATAAGTTTCCCCCGCCTCTTATTTTTGGAAACTCTCTGTGTGGTTCTTATGCGCTCCTGTCCCTCTAAGAATACTATTGAAGGGTTTCAAGGCACACCCTTGCAAGTTACATCAACTGCCTCGTCCAGAAAGCAACAAGTGTCTAGTTCTGGTTGGGCTAATCAGTATGTTACTTTGACCGGAGGACAGTCTCTGAAACGATATGTGGCGGAACATAGAGGCGTACGGAACCTCCAGGAGGATGGGAGTGCACCCTAATAGACTTCATTCAAGACGTCATTCAAAATCATATTTACATTACAGGCAGTGCCCCATGGGTGATGTCTACAACAAGCTACTACTAATTATGCTCTTGTCACCAGAAGGAGTACACCCTTTTTCCCCTGTGACAGGTAATAGATCCTCCAGGAGCAAGATAAGCTCACCCGAGGAGGATCAACAAAAGGCCCCTTGAACGGGTCTTCACCGGGGCCGGGCCAGGAGCTGGCGACGGTGACGCGACGACCGTCGTGGTCCCACACGCTCACCCAGAAGTTCCCGGGTCCTGCGAAGGAGGGCGTTCTCGATGACGAAGTGCCTCCAGCCGATGGTTAAGACGAGGGCGTCGGGGCCATGGCGCTCAGCGTTTACGTTCCAATACCGGCTCCCACTGGTATGGTACAGGGCCACGCTGCCCGGCATCTCGCCGGCGCACTCCCTCACGAAGGAGGCAGGCAGCCTCAACTAGGTGACCCGGTCGGAGAAATCGAGGACCACGAGGAGGTCGACGAATGGGCCGATGCGGCCCTTCTCGGACTTCATGGCGACCAAGCGAGGCAGGCGCGGGGGCTCGCTCGATGGTTCTGCCGGCGCTTCGATCGCTGCGCATTGATCACCGGGGAATGCCACGCGCCCCGAAAACCCTACGCGCAACTGCTAGTACACGTCTTATTACGCTGCGTTTTTCAAACTAATGGTGGATGATGGTCCACCGTTTGGTGTGTACGGTTCAGATGCAATCAACTGCTCCGCCTAGCAGGCCCACGAGAAGTGACTTGTGCCAACAACTGTGGGCCACATGCCCTTTCACCGCCATCGACGACCGCGCAAAGGACACGTGCCCGGGCCTACTGTGTGATCCCTAGAAACTAGGGTGCCATTGTGGTGACCCAGCGTATCACTACATGGTGTACTACACAAGTCATTGACATAACACAAGTGAAACACCGTTCCACTCATATTACATCCCTCAGAGTGGTACAACAGAAATATATGCGAGTCCAAGGTATGTCTATAGAAGGACACACAAACTATTTACAGAAGATCAACACAGCTTCCTACTTTACAGTGAGGTAAAACTTCAAATAAAGCTCCAGAAGAACGACTCGTAGCCTAACTTATTGCTAACTCAAGCTTAAGAGCTACTTGGCTTGCTATAGACATCTAGCTACTTAGGTGCTAGGGTTAGGGAAATGTTCCCTTCTAATACTAGTCTAAGTATCCACTCTAGCTGATGCAGAAGTTGACTCCATTAACTTCTTTGATTGGCTTCTTCATCTTGTAGCAGTTGACTCCTTTGTCTTCGAGTTCCACGGTAGTTTCTCCTTCGGTGCCTCCATAGCTAAGCAGGGGATTTAAGAGTGGGATGAGTACGAGCGTACTCAACAAGTTCATATTAGGAAATAGGTGTATCATGCACTAGCTACAGCCATAGACCAGAAAGTCGTAGGCGAATGCAAGTTTTCATAAACATTTCTGCAAAAGTTTTATTTTATTCTGAAAACTATGCCTGTCAGTCTTCACAATTTGACCAGAACTTCATGGAGTTCCTTTCCTGCTGCGTTCGTAGTTCCCTTCCCGGAACAGGGAGTGACTGCCACAATTTGATACCCTCTGCAGAGGTGCGTTACTTTTCCCATAAGAGAACTTATCCTTGATACCAACCAGGTGCGCTTTCCCGTCCACACTTCCTTGGTGTGGGGCCAGGTGTAAGATCCAAGCCAATCACTGCCTTCTCTGCGACCTTGCATACCCACCCTTTTTGTAAGTCTGTCCTCTCCTTTATCTATGGGTAGACCGACCCAGGACTTTTTTCTCACCTATACCATTAAGGTAGACCATTCCGAACAACTCATGTGCCTTGTCCTATACACCATAGATAGACCGATCCGGACAACCCTTACAATCCTTCATAGACCCTTAATAAGTCTGCCCTCTCCTATATCTAATGTTAGACCGTGACCGACCACATGTCCCCACCTTTACTAAAGATAGACCGATACAGGCAACCCTTATCACTAGTCCGTTGATATGCGAGAGGGAAAAGATATAGTTGACTTCCCCAGAGCCATTATAGATCTTATGGTTAACGCGATATATACGGCGCTAGAATCACTGTACGGCATTGGTACTTAGTCCTAGATGAGTAGTACCCTTGCAATGGAACCTCCACCAAATAACACATACCATGGTTCCATTGCCCACCACATAGTCATATTCATTTTGTAAAATAATACTTTGCTTTTCAATGCAAGAGTGATAAGTATAGTACTTTGCATATAGTTTGATAAAAATAATCAAATGACATGAGCAAGCGATGAACTTGCCTTTCTTGACTGTAAGATTATGAAGGCAAAAGCTTCGATACGTGAGAACTCCAAATGCTGAAATACCATCATCGTACGGTAAGGACAATGTTTTAAAGAACTGGCAAAGATGCTATAATGCATAGTATGAGATGCAATCGTCCCGAGCGTAACCTAACCTCGATGATTTAAGATAGATGAGTTGTAAAGATTTCTTTAAGATTTGTTGCACTTTTAGAATGGTTCTCAAACAAGGTTCTTATTAGGGTTTGGTTATATTAGCATCATAACCAAGTGATATAAGACATCATATCAATCATACACACAAAGGATAGTAGGGGGATAAAATGTAAAGAACAGTTGTCAATTTTTGAAGTTCTACATGACATGGTTGATGATTACTTATATTATACTTCAAAAGAAAAACTTTTGAAGAACTTGTTGATTAAGAATTAAAAAGTATTTCAAATAAGACTAGGGCTTCTATGGTTTGATTGACATTTGTACTTCAAAAGAATAACTTCTAAAGAACAAGTTAAGAAAGAACAAGAATTACTATAAATATGAACTATGGGATTCTAGGGTTTACTAATGGGTTCATTTAGTTTGCTAATAGGGGCTGGTTGAGTTCATAGAATGGATCTATAGGTAGCAAGTATTGGTAGATTTATTGCTATGGTTTCTCCTAGACATTTATCAAAGGATATTTCAAAGTAATGCTATGAGTTGGGTGTACTATAACTTCCTATTTGTTTCACTAAGGAATCATTAATGGTTTCTAAGCTAGGTGGTTTATTAGATCCTAAATAGGGTTTAATTAAATAGGAGCATGTTATGTGCATTACTATACACAATTGGTTTTAGGGTTCATCAGTAGGACTCTACTAGGGTTTGATTGTTGAGGTTGGTCCTAATGGTATGGTGTATATGAGTGGCGATCAATGGTACTAATTCAATTAACAATTTAGGGTTTGCTCCTAAGTGACACTAGGAAATCATATGGGTTTTAAACTAAGAATAGGGACATGAAATGATAATCAAATGTGACTTGGTTTTATGCTAGTGGGTCATAAACATGCATTCTATTGTTGCTTATTAGGGTTCTATATGTCAAGTAAATCTCACATGATCCCATGTGACACATACCTAGGGTTTTAGAGTTGCTTCTAAGGTGGAATGATCTCATGAAATAATGGGATCAAGGTCTTACTTAAATTGAAACTAGGGTTTCAAAATTATGGTACAACTCCTAAAATGATGATTGGCAATATAGATGTGGTATCTAATTACTTTGCAACAAAATTAATAATGGTTTTAGCATTTTATTAATTTTCACAAGAATTAATAATTAGGGTAACTCCTATTTAGGTTTAGTTAAAAACTAGGGTTTAACAATTGTTATTAGGTTTTAGAATAATAAATTTATAATTAAAAATGTTTGAGTTCACAAATATTTAAGTTACCAAATTAATATTGTCTTTTAATATTTTCTTGATTTATTATTATTAAAAAAATAGAAATAGTAATTTGGAACTTAGGGTTTATGAATTACCACTAATCTTTAAGTTAATGAAAATATGATGAAGAAAATTAATCTTAATATTTTACTTACTTACTTAAATAGTTAAAATTTAATTTTGACACTTAATTATTTATTGAATTAAATTTGGTTTTACAACAATTAGAAGGACATAATTAATAAAGATAAAATAAGTGAATTTTTATTTTATATTTTATTTGAATAGGGATTATTTTTGTGAGCATTTTGATATATTATTCATACTAGGAAAGTTGCCCGTGCGTTGCGACGGGATAAAAATCTGAATATATATCTTGTTTCCCCTCGTACAGTTTCACCGTCGATGTCGGCCTCCAGAAGGTGATAATCTGTGTGAGTTTTTCCAGAGCCGCCATCATGTTCTACTGGTTGACGAAGAGTAAGAGTTGACGAGGAATCAGTCGATGGAGACAAGTCGAGGTGGAGCGAGTTAGTCGTTGATGCTGAAGAGCAATGTGCGGAGACCTTGCCACATCACGACGACGATAGGACAACGACAACCGCATAGTGGCATGAGTCGCCAATCAAATGTTCAATACCAACACAACTCTTCGTAAAAATAAACCAACGCAACAAAAATCAAGTGTTATTTACATTTTACAAATTGATATAAATTTGTAAACCGAAAGTGCAAAGAGAAACTACAAATGTAGCTTGGGCTACATGACGACTATTTTTCTCATAAAGTTAAAATTAAATAACATCTTAAAGTCCTAAAATAATTTAAAAAAATCTAGATGTTGATAATGATGCATTCTACCAACATGTAAAATCTCAAATCAAAACATGGCGTATTTTTGGCCACACAAAAGTGACAAAATCTAAAAAAAAATTGGAGGTTTCAAACTTTGCATGGTTTACTTAAGATTTATAAATTCGTTATTTTGCATTGCCAACAATGTAACGTATTTTGAACTGAAATTTTGCACGATTATAGGATACATCAAACAAATTTTTGGTCCAATTTTTTTGCAAACACACAAACAACCGTGAGCTAGCTATCTTTGATTAAAAAATGTCCCAAATACATCTACCAGCAAGCCTCGAGTGCATGCAGGTCCACTCTACACTCTACAGCTTCCCCGCGCCGGCCGACAGTTGCATCACAGGCCAGCCGCGTGCACGCACTCCAGCTATTAGCCCCGGCCGGCCAGCAACCCCGAGGCGAACCAGCCAGCAGTGCGTACGACCACAGCGATGCACGACGATCTTCCGCCGAGGCTCAGCACCTGGTTTCCTTGTCTCGTTCCCGTCGCTCACGATGCCGTTCTTTGGGAATCCCGGCCAGCAGCATCTCCGTGCGGAGGAGCCTGTTCAGCTCGGTGGTTAAGGCATCGTACGCGCAGCTGTAGGTCGCATTGTGCTTCTACGACGCCGATGTGATTAGATCAGTCCGTGGATACTGCAGTGGTCGCGAAGCTAACCAGACTCACTGACACCAAGCGAATCAAGGTTCCTGAATGACTCCGTCGGCGCGCCCAGGGACATAGCAACGGCCTTTCGTACTCCTCCTGCTCATGTGGTACCTATCGACTCCTCGTCGGAGTCCAGCCTGTCTCGCTACTCCCGATCATACTTTTATGTAGTAGCTATGTCGCGTGCTCCCAGATTTGTAGAGCAACGTGATCTTGTCTTCACGTAAGGATCGATCAACATATACTTTTTTAGAGCCTTGCATCGGATGGGAAAACCGAGACTTATCATGCTATGAACAGCGAGCTCCGAACAACAAAGGCCTGGCCTAATTTTTTTTAGATCGTTCGGATCAGGTTGCGATACGGATACAAAAGAAACTGCTGCTATCTCAGTTGAGTTTCCATTGATCGGAATTTCCTCCTCGCGGTCGTGGCTTCGAAGCCTCAATCCCACCGCCAAAGGTCCATCAGAACCGCACTGATCTGAATTCTTTAACCCTTGTTTGTCAACAGAGTCCTGCAACCTCCACCGGATCGAAAGCTGGAGCAGGTACGGTACAAATTCACAAGCACTCCTCGTGTCGTTAGATCAACAGCGCAGAAATCTCGTCGATTTGTACTTCAAAGCCGGGAACGGAGCTCTCACGCTCGTCGCCATGCCGACGAGATAAAGACTGCATCTCCGGATAATAGATAGCGCTGGTGGGTTTGGTGCTTATAAAGGTGGTTCTCCTCGTCTCTGACTTGCAGAAAGTCCCGGTCCGGTATGTTTTTCATTACTGGGCCTTCCCCGGATTTTGTTCGAAGCGGGGGACTTTGGCCCATAATTTGTTCACCTATTGCAATTTAATAGTAAAGATATTTTCTGAGTTGATATGAATTTTCTATGATTTTGCAAAGTTTCAGCTATTTGCTGGAATTTAAAATAACTGGAAAATACTAAATGTACCGGTTCACTTCTAGCTACTGATACTGATGAGTGGGACCGTTGACTCGGTCAGTTGCCATGTTGGCAACGACCAGTCAACATGTAACGTGACCCCACCGCCACGTTGGCAGCGTCGACGGCTTGACGCCGGCGACCATTAGACGACGGTGCCGCCGCTACAGAGCCTCCCCAAACCTCCCGTGAGTTGCGTTTGAACGAGAAGAGGATGGGGAACACTATGGTGGTCACGGAATCAACGATTGGTGACCGGAACCTTGTCAGAAAACATGTCCCGCGGCGGTGCTCTCTGGCGATCTATCGATTGAGAGTTATAGAGGGTTCTAGGAAGCAAGATCTGGATCTTCAGATGCGCAAGCTCACCCTGAATATGATGGCGTGGTCGACGACGCCGATTGCTGACGGAGACAGCGTGGCGATCTCTGGCGATGTGCTGCAGAAGGGATCGATGCAATTGGTCTGATTTCTAGCTCCCCTGGACGATTACTGGCGCCCAGATGTTCCTCTCGACGAGGCGCTCCTCCTCGACTAGACTACGAGCTCCGGGGTGGCTCCAGTCGACGGCGCCATGATGGTCACCGGCGACCAGTGGAGGAAGAAACTGAGGGTTAGAGGTGTTCTGAGAATAAAGGGAGTGGCGGAGGTGAACAAGGGGTGCACGGCGATGTCCTTCCCCCTATTTATAGGCCAAGAGAAGCTCTGAGGCCTTGATACGGCGACGGCCATGGTCGGGATGTGGCGGTGCCTGGAGGGTTCATATGGACGAAGATCTTTTGCTCCTGGATAAGCTCCGACGCGAATCGATGAGGTAGGGCTTTGAGTGTGTCTGCAGCGTCCGGCGGTGCCCTTATCCTCGATGAAGGCAGCGTCTACTGGCTCCTCCGCACTGTCGAGCTTGGAAACGATGACAACGTCGTGTTTTCCTCTCGCACGATTTTTAAAGCCAACGAAACGGTATTTGTATGTGGGCTGGACTGCTCCTGCGCTTTGATGGACTGATGCTGGGTTGGCTTCGGGCTGCTGCGGTCCAGGTAAGGTAAGTCCTCTCTCTCTTCTCTTTTCTATTTATTTTCTGTTTTATTTTCTGATTTGAATTTGTTAGTTGAATTCAAATTTGAATTTTGTTTTGTTTTGCAGGTTCTAAAATATTTGATTATCAATATAACTTGATAATAATGTCTACTGCATAGTTTGATTGTTAAATCAAATATTTAATTTACGATTAGATTGATATTTTGTGAAGCTTGAGTAAAATTAGAGATGTTTTAGGTATTTATTTCAATTCCCTTTAAAATTTGAAACCAAATCTATTGAAATGATCTGAATTTTATAACAGGTTCATATTAAACATATTATTAATTTAGGGATTTCTATTTTCGTTCCCTCGGTTTCTTAGTTGTGCTCAGATTTCCCCAGCTCCTTAGTTTTTCCCCAGTTTTCCCCAAGTCCTTGTTTGAAACCCGCAGAAGCATCTCAGATGGCAGGATTCCCGTTAAGTTGACCGTTCCGTGCTGTGCTGACGTATGGGGCCGCGCCGTGTGGGCCCTCGTCGCGTGGAGCTGGTAGAAAGGGACCGCGTGGGACAGGACGAGATAGCATTTGGTTGCACGTGAGCAGGAGGTCAGTTTTGTCTCTCTCGGCCCAAATTGGCATTTTCCCTTTTAAGAGCACCTTTTCCCCTCTTTCTCTCTCTGTCTTTTTCACCAAATTAGTATCAAATCTAGAGAAGCTTCTCTATTTCTGCCTTTTGAACCTCGTTTTTTGCCCAATATGGCAGCAAATCTAGAAGCTAGTATATGATAAATTCACAGCAGCATAATCAGAAAACGTATAATACATAAACTGCATACAGCAGCCAAAAGCAGCCAATAACATTGTTAATGTTCACGACAAACTAAGATGAAAAAAAATACAAGACGCACGCAATGTATGGCCAGCTAGAAGATTCCTCATCGCTCATATATTTCTTCGTCGTCCCATCCGTGCATTATCCCAAGGAAATATTCATTGAACTCCTTCCGTCTGCAGTATGCGGCCAATACATCCTCCAGACGGTATGGCCTGTGTTCATTTCTCAGACCGTAGTTTCCCATTCTATTCACATATCGTGGCCACTCATCCCAAGCCTTTGTATCATGAATGTACTCTCTGATATAACCCAAATCGGCGTAGTAGATGCAGCCAGGTAGAAGTGTCGGGTGTACTGTGGTGTCGATGGAGATACACCGGACATAATGCACGAAGAAGGCATGACTGCCAATGTTACTGACCGGATGGAGAGAGCGGCTCTGAGTGTCCACACGGTACACCAATGGTTGGTCCTCCAAAAGCATGTTGTCCAACAACACAAGCAGCAGATCACCATCCGACTTCACAAGATAGAACTTGTCATTTCCAAGTTGTGGAAATGAAATTAGTGTCTCCATCTTGACAGTGCTCGCGCGCTGCTGCAACTGTACATTGGTGCACACTATTCTTCCGGACTCAAAATTATCCACAGCTATTGCATACAATTCACCATTGAACGGGGTAATGCAACGCAAACTATGGTTCTCCATCGAAAAACTACCATCTCCCCAATCTTCATATATATCCTTAGTTGGAGTGCTCTCATCGTCCCAACTAATTTCGTTCGGGTAATGTGAGCAAACGAAGACCATAGTCGGGGATTTGATCACAGCGACTGAATTCAGAAAAACAGATGGCATCTGCGCCTCAAACATAGTGTTCGATGCCTTTGTGAGTGGGTTCAGAAGCCGTATCTTGTGCGGCGGGTTCTTCTGGGCAAGCAAGATGAACCACGGCAAAAGCCGACGAAGTAGTATCTAAAATATATTGATGAAGATAACATTCAACACTAAGATTGAAAATAAGAATATATTAACCCTATAGATATGGAGGAATTTGGAGGAATATGAACCTTGCACGAACTTCCGATAGATCTATGGTGACGTAGCGGGATGTGCCGAGTTGGAGGAAGGTGAACTCAACGGCGCGTGGAAGGGCATGGTCTACCATGATCCATTCGTGCAGGTGCACGTCGGGCTCAGGTAAACCTGAGCGCCAATTTCTACAGACTTGCCTCATAGCAGAGTAGGTGTCCACGTACTCCTCATTCACCAGTAAGCATTCGCCGATCTTGTGAAGTGGTCCGTCACCCACGAGAGAGGCCCAGCTCACGGAGGCGCCGCGCTTGGATGCGCCGCCCTCGGAGGCGACAGGCTCGGCGGCGACGGGCTCTGAGGCGTCGGGCTCGGCGGCGACGGGCTCGGCGGCGATGGGCTTGGAGGCGACGGGCTCGGCGGCGACGGGCTTGGAGGCGTCCGGCTCGGAGGCGACGGGCTCGGCGGCGACGGGCTCGGATGCGACGGGCTCGGATGCGACGGGCTCAGATGCGACGGGCTCGGTGGCGACGGGCTCGGATGCGACGGGCTCGGAGGCGACGGGCTCGGGGGCGATGGCCGCCGGCGCATTCTTCTTCTCCATCGCCGGCAGGGCTCGTACGGAGGTGGGGGTTTTTCCTTCGATTTGGAAAAGTTGATGGGACGTGAGAGGCGTGGTTTCGTGCGTGAGCGAGAATGAGACGTACTGTGTGCAGGGGGAGGGAGAGAGGGGCTTACGCGTCCTAAATGCGACCCGCGTCCACTAGTGCACGTTTGCACCGTGATACGCATCAACAATGGCACGTCTTCCACTTCTGCACCGCAACACGCGTCCTCGAGTCTAACCTTGGAAATTTAGATATACTCAGGTATACCCTTGAGTCATATACTAGCATTTTTTGTGTGCTCAGTTTTCCCCTTGGGTGCTAATACTGGCTAGTGCAATATACTCAGTTTTACCCTCAAGTGGCTGGTCAACAGAGAGTCAACAAATGGGATTAACCAGTTAAATGGGTTATTTAATGTGCAAAAAATTATGAAAAAGAGTGGCACTTACTCATGGAGTCTTTACCACAAGTTGCCACTTCTCAAATCATAGATAAATCATAGATAAATCAAGTTTTACCACAAATTGCCACTTCTCAAATCACCTAGTAGCTATGAAGGTGCATGGTTTTCCACAATAAGCCCTACCCAAAACAGCTTTCCCCAAAACATACTTTGTCTGAATGAGGCCATAATTTTTACACTCATGTATATTTGTATTGCAAATAGTTTGAGGTAGGCCAAGATGGGTTTCATTGTACAAAACACGCATTTTTCATTTTTTTAAATCTCATATTTGAATTCCTTAGTATGTTTACTACTCACTTGCCCTTGGTTTCTTGATACTACTCATTTTTGCCCTCTCCCTTCACAAATTCTCATAGACGCCCAACATTGCCCTAATTGGTCTAGCCCATGTCACGCGGATCGTGCCCGCCGACCGTTGATCGTATGATTTAACGGGCAGGATAACCCCTATCTCTCTCTGGTCGGGGCCACCATCCTCTCTCTCTCTCTGTCAGCGGTTAGCTTCCACCCTCTATGTATGCTAAAGGGCGGTTACCCAGTACGCTAAAGTTTGGTTTTCTGTATTATTTTTCACGAGATAAATTATAAACTCTTTTAGGTATTCTTTTTCACGCAAAAAATGATAAACCATCACCGATTTGTACTTTTCACGCAAAAAATGATACACCATCACCCATTTGTTGTAGCCATTACTTTTCACGCAAAAAATGATACACCATCACCAATTTATTGTAGCCATTACTTTCCACGCAAAAAATGATACACCATCACCCATTTCTTGTAGCCATTACTTTCCACACAAAAAATGATGAACAATCACCGATTTCTTGTAGCCATTACGGTAAAATGATAAACTATCATGAATTACCATTTCTTTTAGCCATTACTTTTCACGGTAAAATGATGAACAATCACCCATTTCTTGTAGCCATTACGGTAAAATGATAAACTATCATGAATTACCATTTCTTTTAGGCATTACTTTTCACGGTAAAATGATGAACAATCACCCATTTCTTGTAGCCATTACGGTAAAATTATAAACTATCATGAATTACCATTTGAAGGGATCTCGGGATACTAAATTAGTGTCATAAATGCTACTACTTTTTCCTATATATGTGGTCAAAGTTTAACGGGAAGTTTGACTAAACACAAAACCTAGATGACTACCCCCACAACGATCATGTCCTCCTTAGGCTGGCCATAGTGCTAGTATCTAAATAGATCTTGTACACACATTTTGTATTGAGATTCTACAAAACAATAAATTTAGAAGATTATGATATTACCCTATAATACCACCCACTATAGTGATAGTATCATAGGAAAATACCATATGCATGATACAACAATATGATACTATGCACTATGACTAGCCTTAATTTATTGTGTAAACACCCACAAGGCCACAACGGTCACCTCCTCCTTAATTTATTGTGTAAACCCCTACAACGGTCATCTCTCCCTTATAAACACCCACAACGGCCATCCCTTGTGTCAATAGGTTCTGCCTCTCTCTTCTTCGTTCACATACACTTGATCCATTGCCATGGCTTCCACGTGGATTATCATCATTGCCACCACCACCGTCAACACTTCCATTGATCATAGAGGAGTTCTTCATCGTCGTCTATGAAGATCCTTTGGTCAAGAAGGTACGTCCGCGTTCCCACATATATGATGCATGTGATTAATTATGGGGGCTACATGTATTTCGCCCTCCATTTCGTTTCCAGACTATGTTACTATTGCATAATATCAGTGGCGGAGCTAATAACTAATATCTTGTATGAAAATTCCACCTAAATTTTTCCATGAAAGAATTAGGCAATAAATGGACTCTATTAATATTACATGTACTACTACTCGGACGACGAAGATACTGACGATGAAAGCGACGACGACGTGAAGCCATGCATCCATCCCCTTTAGATAAGGGAATTATGACCAAGAATATATATGTAGCTTCATATGCATCGATTTAGAGATCTAGCTATATATTATGCATTTAAAAAATTATATCGCAATTTCCACCATGATTCGAGCACCACAGCCTCCAAACGATGCCGATATCGGCATGGTCAGAACGGCTATGCTCGCCGCCACTGCTAGGTCACCGTCGGGAAGCACCATGTTTAGCATAAGATTCACTTTAGATTAAGCTGCGAAAATAGTCATCTGCCATTGTCTGAGGCGGCCCCACAGAGCGGCTCTATATGATATTCTCTAAATAAATAGACGACCCTAGCGGTCATTGGCTGCGGAGGCCCCACAGAGCGGGAATATATAATTTTCTCTAAATAAATAGAAGACCCCACTGGTCATTGGCTGCGGCAGCCCCACAGAGTGGTAATATATGTCTTTCCTGAAAAATAGACGACCCCACTGGTCATTGGCTGCGGCAGCCACACAGAGCGGTTATATATGTATTTTCTTGAAAAATAGACGACCCCACTGGTCATTGGCTGCGGCAGCCCTATAGAGCGGCCCCATTTGTCATTGGCGGCACTGCGTATATAATCAGGAAATAAAACGGCCCACTCGTCAGCGACAAATGGATGGCTACCCGTCAGCACGAGACGGTCAGAGAGGAACTGCCCTCTGTGCCCCACCTCGATCTGTGCAGCCCCACCCGTCAGATTAACGGTAACGGTAAGGCCTCTGACCTGACGGCAACCCTCCCGTCCGAGGGGTTTCAAACTAGAGGGAGGAGAAAACTGAGGAAAAGTTAAGAGGCTAGGGAAAACTGAGCACAACTAAGGAACCAGGGGCACGAAAATAGAAATCCCATTAATTTACTAGGGCGTTTAGCAATACTTATGGTTCACACATATTTTAGTTATGTCTAGAATTTTAAAATGGATGGTAATGAGGATGAGATGAATTCATCATTTTATGTGAAGGACTATTTCTAAGATTTAAGCATATGGTTGGATAAACTCTATTTGTTTAATAATCTTGCTTAGCCACTTCTAGCTTAACTCATTTAGAATAGATTCTACACTCCTCACAGTCAATTCACTTTCTAAGGTGATGGTTCAATTATGACACAATATTCCATTTGGGCAACTAAGCAAGGTAATTGGAAGTCAAAGTAGAATTGGATATTGGTTTCACTCTACTCACCAAATGGCATTTAGTCTTTAGGTATATAGGCTTGGTTCATACTTGTGATCCATGATACACAAGTTAGGACATAATATTTTATGTGGGGTGAATCCTACGTGAAAGGGTTTAGGGTTTTGCATGCTCTTCACTAATTTAAACATAAATAAGCATGAGGCATGGCAACGTTCTACTTAGGATCCAAGGTGATGTTTCGATTGGAATTCAAATATGGCCTAGGGTTTTAGTTATGTTTCACTAATAGAACATGGCTTTCACCTCCAAGATTAAAGGTTGATTTGAACAAGTAAGATTTAATACTACTCTAGTAGTCTCTAGGGTAGACATGGCTATGGTTAGCATCTATAATCTCTCTCACTTCTAAATGTCTTGGAATAGCCTAAGGTCCTACTCAAGAGATGATGATATGATCATCTGAATATATGGTTTGCCTAGGGATTCTACCTTGGTATCTTATGTAGCTTGTTCTTCTGAAAATCTAATAAACATGCATCTTGTGGTATGCCTCCACCTCCTAGCTTCTTCATCTTGATTCTAGCTAATGCATATGGAAGGTCTCAAGGTTTTGGTTTCCTTGTAGCATGGTACAAGATGACCAAATGGATGAAGGGTGTGCCTCCTTTTATAGGCTTGGGCAAACTCTAGCATCATGACACATAGGTGAGTGACTCTTGTTTAGGTTTGATGAGTAAGGTGCTTGGTTGTCATGCCCTCATCCATAGCAATCCTTTGAGCATGAGGTGGCATAACTTGGAATGCAAGTCATGTAGATATTTCCATCCTATGTGGCATAGAGATTATCCTCTCATATGGTTTATTTTTGGATATCCAAGTGGCATTTGTTACTAAATATCTTTTGGATAGTTTTATTATTGTTGATGAGTCACTATATCATATTTGATTGGATTTATATTATAATATTGATCAAAAGGTCAAGGGTTATTTCTCAATTTTGGATAGTTGGTGTTTGAATTCACCAATTTAGTTTCATTCAAATAGTTTGAACTATAATTCGTAATGTAAATGGATTTAGTTTTATGATATTCCATATATTTAATAAGTTATGATTTAAATAAGAATGTGTGGCTTTTATGCACATTAGACCCTGTGGTTTACCTTATTTGGTAATGAGTTTAAAATTGAATTAAATTACACACAAAGGTAGTTGCTAACTTTTAAGTGTTAATAAGTTGGGGTTTGATTCTTAAAGAATGTGTTGTTGTAAGGAATATCATGTTGAGATCTTTTACAAGATCTTGTATTTAACCCTTACTTAAGGTATTATTTGTTGTAAAACTAATTCCATTTGATCTAATCCATAGATCAAATCATCTCTACCCAAAACAGGGTTTTAACAAAAATCACAGTGAAGTTTATAGCGCTTGACTTGATGATCTACTTCAATTCCAGAAAGTCAAGTGAAACTTCAGTTACTGTCGTAAGTTTTATTTGAAAGCGTGAAAATTCCCCGGATTTTCTATGCATGAATGCAATGCACACTTTGGTGTTCTCTCATTTTGTAGCCTCTAAACCTGGGATATTACCGCCATGGACCTATGGTTCCTAGGCCCATGATAACTCCTCGGAGACAATCACTCCGGGAGGGAACTTTCGAGTAAGGCTCCACGAGTTGTAAAACCCTCACGAGGACATCAAGCCGGAGCAAAAGATAGGCTCAGAAAGGAACTCCCTCGCGGAGATTCCCAAGCAACAGACTTCTCCACACGGGGAGGTCCGTGTGAAGGTGACAAGACCAACCAAGGGGCTTAGGATTCCTTCTCCACCAAGCGAACCGCCCGTACCGACGGAGTGGGCTCCCAGGCTACAAGACAAGCAAGGCATGCGCCACTCACATCATGCATGAGCTCAAAAAGCTCCATCTCGAGGAGGCAAGATTCCCTTGCCCCTTTGGTGATTAAAGCAGGCTCGACGAGGACCATAAGACCAAGGCCCTGCCCTTGCCACTTTAGTGTAACACTAGGTGGACGACACAAGCTGCCAGTGGAGGCGTCATTGATGACCTCAGCATCTGCCATGGACCGACACTTTAATCGACCATGGATTCTGTCCATCTTGTAAAGGGCAGAGAGTTTCCCGCCCTCAGTTTGGAGATGTGGGAACTCTTCCCCCTCAACATATTTCAGGGGGAAGAGCTCCCCTATAAAAGGACTAGCCTTGCTAGCGTAGAGGGGGACGATCCTGGGCGATCACAAACCATTGTATGGTCATCATCTCCATTGTGACCCGCAATACATACACCAAGGCAGGATGTAGGGGTTTTACCTCTCCGAGGGCCCTGAACTTGGGTATCTGTTGTGTCTCTCTCTGAAGTGCCCAATGTTGGTGAGACAACGGCATGATCTTGAGTCCCCTGTGTTCGAACCTTTCGGGTTCTGTCAACACCCGGATTTTTAAGTCCAGATGCCTATTATGCCATACATCGCAATCCCAGGAAGATTGTTTTTGCGAGACATAACAGTTGAATATCATAGAGTCATCATTCATTACAACACAATAATAGTCTTACAATAAAAAGGATCACATGATCCAGTCTCATTACAACACTTGATCTAATGATCAATACATAATACGTAGCGGAAGCGAAGTTGTAGAAGTCCATCTAATCCACAGGCAACGCTTGACGTTAGGAGAAGCTCCTAGTTGTCATAGATGTCCTGCTGTCCGTCCTACTGATACTGCTACTCTTCTTCATAGTCTGGTGTAACGACCCGGAAAAACCCTATATTAGATTTTTTCTCCTTTGCTTGTTTTTCCGAGTCGTTCCAAAGTCATCCGCATCATGCATACATCATATACATGCTTTTGACAAAATAAAAGTTATTTTTAAATAAACCCTATGTCACTATTTTCTTCTCATATGGTTCTATAAGAGCCCTCTTTAAATCTTTGCTTATTTAACACAACCTCTAGTTTTTATTTGTATATAAAATCCCAAAGAAAAATAAATATTTTTAAGCCTTGCAAAATTGTTTTACAATAAAAACAAATCTTTTCCAAAATCCCTCCTTTCATCCTCTTCTTTTTTGCACAAGAATTCAGCAAGAAATAGAAAAGATGGAAGAAGCTATTCTGAAGAAGAGGAGAAAGAAGTCACGGCAGCAATACAATCAGACAGAGTCAACCACGCACCAGCTTCCATCTTGTCTTTTTCGTGGGCACAGCAGGAGATGAGCGTGATCCTCCTCGCCGCTCGACCAGCCTCCTCTCAACCACTCCCTATCTCTTCTTCGTTTTCCCCATCTCCAGAGAACCCTAGTTTGCTTCCTCCCTCGCGCCGCCGTTTCCCTTCTGTCTGTTCACCACGCAAACGAGCGAGGCGAAAGTTTCATAGAAAACACCGAACACCTCCGCCGCAGCATCACCGTCGCCCCGTCGTCTCCGACCACCTCTCGCCAAACCAAGGCCACCACGAGATTCTCCTCATCACGCTGAAGCTCCTCGACACATGCGCGCAACAAATCGAGTTCGAAATCGACGACAAGGATCACTTCTCCATCTCCGCCGCCAGCAGAAATCTCATGTTCCCGGCCGCCTCCGACCTCGTCCGCCACCGACGAGGTGTTCATCAGCTTTCTGGTGAGATGGCGGCCCTTTCCCCTCTTTCCCCGTCTTGTTTGCTCTCAGTTCAGTTTCGCCTAATTCTGACGAAACTGTCGCCTTTGTTTTGCACGAGTTCATCTCCGCCATGGCCGATGACAGGCCTCCACACGCGCTCGTCCCTGCCGGCCTCCTTCCCATTCATCGACCTCGTCGTCTCTGCTCTGGTCGCACCATCCCAGTCCTCGGTGAGCCTGCGACCTGATTCCACCCCTTTTCCCGTCACAGTCCTGCATCGCTGCTGCAAAGCACGTCTCCTGTTCTGGGTCGTTCTCCGTGTTGCTGTTGATGTGTCTCCTTGTTTTGTTCAGTTCATTCAGTTAACTGTTCTTCCTCCAGCTCCTGTGCAAAATCGCAGGCTGCTCTCCGCAGCGCACGTCCGTCTTCAGCCTAACGTTGCTCCAGGCCACGGCCTCGTCGACAAGTGCAGCTCCATAATCTTTCTATGATCCCGATCTGGGTTGGTTCAAGATAGGCCGAACCTCCTTTTGGACAGCAACAGCATCAGCAAGGCGAGTGGTTTATCCCTTGTTTTCTTAGGTAGCAGACTGTGTTCAAATCCCTATTCGTGCTGGTGTTAAATCAGTCCTTTCTATCTTTGTTTTGCTCAGATCTCATACTCCAAGATATAGCTCATGATGTTGCGTGAGCCATGTCAATCAACATCTGAATAGGAATAGCAGCACAGTTGCATCAGTGCATCACCAGCCTGGGATCAACTCCCCAGGTGTACATCTTCTCAGCCCAGTTTCCATCGTCCAGTTTCTGGCTCAAGGCCTCTACCCTTTTTCTTTCTTCTTTTTGCAAAGCTGTTTAACTTGTATCTACTGATTCATAAATCAAAATAATTGAAATAAACTTTCTGCATTTAATATTAATATGCCATCTCTGTTTCCTTTTTGTATTTTAGAAAATTGTTCAAAACTTGTAAAATTCATATCTTTAAACCTGTAACTCAAAATGCAAAGTATTTTATATGAAATTTGTTCAGAAAATTGCAAGGAACATTAATATGCCATCCGTTCATCTGTTTGCATCTCGTATCATGTCGCGCGTTGATAGTCGTGCATGTTCACCTAACATATATGCGGAGTATTTTGGATTTCCAACTTGGTTTTCCCAGCTCCGTTTAAGTTTGAAGTAGCGCACCCCTGCCATGTTGTACCATGCTAATCAACACTTAACTTTGTTGGTAGAAATGCAACTCCAAACCTATTTTGATTGTCCGGGGTTCCGACTCCGATTAATATGGATAAGTTGCACCGCCGCATCATGTTTGCCATGTCATGCATATCATCTTGATCATGCTGGATCTTCTTTATTCGTAGTAGTAAGAATTGCATACGTTGTGTGTTCCAGCATTTGCTTCTTCACGGATAGGATCACGAAGTGGTGTTGTGAGATACGACGAGTTCTCCGACAAGTTCTTCTCCAACCTTTCACAGGCGAGCCCACCCCTTCACCTATTTTACTTTTACATGCTCTTTTGATCTATTGCTATCCTTATGTTGCGATTCTGTTGTGTCACGTGTCCTATCCACCTGTTACCTATATGTCCGAGATACACCTCCTCACCCTACCTATTGTTTGTTGTTTGCCAGCCTTGCGAGTCGTAGGCGTGTTTAGGCTCTGTTGTTATCTCGATCTGTTATCGGGATATGTTGGGTTGTTGGGAGATTTTTACATGCTATATCATTTGTTGGAGATAATCACACTTTACTTTATTGTTAACAACTAAAATTGTAAGCAGAGGCATCTGTGAGCCCCTTTGCAAAAGCATCGGAACTTTGACTCGCTAATGTCCCCTAGGACCCGAGTTCTTGTTATCTGTTCCGAGATTGAGCGCTCTACCCGTACGTGGGGGAGTGGGACCCCCATCACCCACTACCTTTCCTTGAGTCTGTTTATTGGGAGCCACAACCTTGGTTTTATTTGCTCATATGCACGATGCACGATTTACTTCTGTTGCCTTCGGGTGTTTATATTCTGTTCTGTACTCATAACGCGGAACGATTAGCGAAAGTAGGTTGTTCACACTTAGCATAGCCGTTGTCGCAAACCTCTGGGTCCGTATCGGAGTACGGCCGGACTTCGTCACGGGTAGCTTAGTTGGGTGGCTCCCATTAAATTTTCTCTTGCATTGGGAACGGTCTTGATGTGAGACTCCACCTGTAGCAAGTGGGTTCGAGCATGCGTATGGTTACATTTGGGCAACCCCTGCAGGGTGTACATCTTATCGATAAGCCGTGTCCGCGGTTATGGACGACTTGGAATTGTATAGCTTGACCATAGAACAACTTACACCTTATATCCTGTTGCTAATAATTTGCTAATAAAACTTTTTCAAAAAAAAATGTGTGTGTGCCTTTGACAGTACCTCTTTGCGAAGGGGGATCGCATCGGCTGTGTTATGTTTGCAGAGTATAGAACTGTTACCTTGTGCGCTCTCTTATCTTCTCTGAGTAGACGGATGTTGTAGCGAGTCTCTATTGGATAGTAGCTTTGCTGCCGCTAAACTCCACATATAGCCGGGTGAAGTTTATACCGCCCACCAGCGAGCATAGCTGGTCTTGTCTCGCAAGTACGTGCCAATGGTACTTACCCTCGCCTTCTTTTCTTTTTGTCTCCTCCCTCTTTTGTCGGCAACCGATGGCCCGACTTTGACAGGTACGAGATGACGACGTTAGCAAGGTTACCCTTCCGGCTTGGCCTGGGCAGGGTTATGGATGCCACTGGTTATCTTCAGGACTCTTAGTCCAATTTGTATCTTGTCCGTACTCGGACGCATTCGATCTTCTGTATGATTCGGATCTTTGTATTGTATTTTGTATCTTGACTCGTTGGAGTCGTTGTTGTAATATATGTATCTTGTGGGCTCTATTGTAATCCTGTTGTAATGTTACCGCTCGTGTTAATTCCTCTGAAATCACGTGTGTGATTCTTCGCGCACGTCGTGTCGGAGGGCGTCTCTGAATCGATATCGTGCGGATTTCGGCGGGATCGCTGGAATCCTCAGGATACCGGTTCCGGGGCGTCACAAGTTGGTATCAGAGCCCAGGTTGACGGTACCCCACTAGTCCAGCCTGTAGGATAACCTTGCCAACTGACGTTGTTGTGTCTAGTGTCAAAACCTATTTTCTAAAATTCGTTGGATAGTTCTGATTAGCTCTGATTTTTCTTCTCACCTATATTCTTTCTCCTCTTACCTTTGCGAGTTTTGAATCTTCTCTTATCTGCTTCCTTGAGTCATAGGTTTCCACGCGGGTTGGATGATCTTTGCCTCTATCCTATTAGGTCCGATCTTCGGAGGTCCCGACGAAACCGCATCACCAACAACGGAACAACGACTTTTTGTTAGTGGTGTCGCCGATCAGCATGGAGCAAGAACTCTTGTTAGTGGTGTCGAGGAGACCGACACGTCGCCTGAAGATCCAATAGTTCACCTCTCTCCCCCGTAACTGGACGTGGAACCTCGGGGCGAGGTTCCTTGTTAGTGGTGTCGATTGTAACGACCCGGAAAAACCCTATATTAGATTTTTTTCTCCTTTGCTTGTTTTTCCGAGTCGTTCCAAAGTCATCCGCATCATGCATACATCATATACATGCTTTTGACAAAATAAAAGTTATTTTTAAATAAACCCTATGTCACTATTTTCTTCTCATATGGTTCTATAAGAGCCCTCTTTAAATCTTTGCTTATTTAACACAACCTCTAGTTTTTATTTGTATATAAAATCCCAAAGAAAAATAAATATTTTTAAGCCTTGCAAAATTGTTTTACAATAAAAACAAATCTTTTCCAAAATCCCTCCTTTCATCCTCTTCTTTTTTGCACAAGAATTCAGCAAGAAATAGAAAAGATGGAAGAAGCTATTCTGAAGAAGAGGAGAAAGAAGTCACGGCAGCAATACAATCAGACAGAGTCAACCACGCACCAGCTTCCATCTTGTCTTTTTCGTGGGCACAGCAGGAGATGAGCGTGATCCTCCTCGCCGCTCGACCAGCCTCCTCTCAACCACTCCCTATCTCTTCTTCGTTTTCCCCATCTCCAGAGAACCCTAGTTTGCTTCCTCCCTCGCGCCGCCGTTTCCCTTCTGTCTGTTCACCACGCAAACGAGCGAGGCGAAAGTTTCATAGAAAACACCGAACACCTCCGCCGCAGCATCACCGTCGCCCTGTTGTCTCCGACCACCTCTCGCCGAACCAAGGCCACCACGAGATTCTCCTCATCACGCTGAAGCTCCTCGACACATGCGCGCAACAAATCGAGTTCGAAATCGACGACAAGGATCACTTCTCCATCTCCGCCGCCGGCAGAAATCTCATGTTCCCGGCCGCCTCCGACCTCGTCCGCCACCGACGAGGTGTTCATCAGCTTTCTGGTGAGATGGCGGCCCTTTCCCCTCTTTTCCCCGTCTTGTTTGCTCTCAGTTCAGTTTCGCCTAATTCTGACGAAACTGTCGCCTTTGTTTTGCACGAGTTCATCTCCGCGATGGCCGATGACAGGCCTCCACACGCGCTCGTCCCTGCCGGCCTCCTTCCCATTCATCGACCTCGTCGTCTCTGCTCTGGTCGCACCATCCCAGTCCTCGGTGAGCCTGCGACCTGATTCCACCCCTTTTCCCGTCACAGTCCTGCATCGCTGCTGCAAAGCACGTCTCCCGTTCTGGGTCGTTCTCCGTGTTGCTGTTGATGTGTCTCCTTGTTTTGTTCAGTTCATTCAGTTAACTGTTCTTCCTCCAGCTCCTGTGCAAAATCGCAGGCTGCTCTCCGCAGCGCACGTCCGTCTTCAGCCTAACGTTGCTCCAGGCCACGGCCTCGTCGACAAGTGCAGCTCCATAATCTTTCTATGATCCCGATCTGGGTTGGTTCAAGATAGGCCGAACCTCCTTTTGGACAGCAACAGCATCAGCAAGGCGAGTGGTTTATCCCTTGTTTTCTTAGGTAGCAGACTGTGTTCAAATCCCTATTCGTGCTGGTGTTAAATCAGTCCTTTCTATCTTTGTTTTGCTCAGATCTCATACTCCAAGATATAGCTCATGATGTTGCGTGAGCCATGTCAATCAACATCTGAATAGGAATAGCAGCACAGTTGCATCAGTGCATCACCAGCCTGGGATCAACTCCCCAGGTGTACATCTTCTCAGCCCAGTTTCCATCGTCCAGTTTCTGGCTCAAGGCCTCTACCCTTTTTCTTTCTTCTTTTTGCAAAGCTGTTTAACTTGTATCTACTGATTCATAAATCAAAATAATTGAAATAAACTTTCTGCATTTAATATTAATATGCCATCTCTGTTTCCTTTTTGTATTTTAGAAAATTGTTCAAAACTTGTAAAATTCATATCTTTAAACCTGTAACTCAAAATGCAAAGTATTTTATATGAAATTTGTTCAGAAAATTGCAAGGAACATTAATATGCCATCCGTTCATCTGTTTGCATCTCGTATCATGTCGCGCGTTGATAGTCGTGCATGTTCACCTAACATATATGCGGAGTATTTTGGATTTCCAACTTGGTTTTCCCAGCTCCGTTTAAGTTTGAAGTAGCGCACCCCTGCCATGTTGTACCATGCTAATCAACACTTAACTTTGTCGGTAGAAATGCAACTCCAAACCTATTTTGATTGTCCGGGGTTCCGACTCCGATTAATATGGATAAGTTGCACCGCCGCATCATGTTTGCCATGTCATGCATATCATCTTGATCATGCTGGATCTTCTTTATTCGTAGTAGTAAGAATTGCATACGTTGTGTGTTCCAGCATTTGCTTCTTCACGGATAGGATCACGAAGTGGTGTTGTGAGATACGACGAGTTCTCCGACAAGTTCTTCTCCAACCTTTCACAGGCGAGCCCACCCCTTCACCTATTTTACTTTTACATGCTCTTTTGATCTATTGCTATCCTTATGTTGCGATTCTGTTGTGTCACGTGTCCTATCCACCTGTTACCTATATGTCCGAGATACACCTCCTCACCCTACCTATTATTTGTTGTTTGCCAGCCTTGCGAGTCGTAGGCGTGTTTAGGCTCTGTTGTTATCTCGATCTGTTATCGGGATATGTTGGGTTGTTGGGAGATTTTTACATGCTATATCATTTGTTGGAGATAATCACACTTTACTTTATTGTTAACAACTAAAATTGTAAGCAGAGGCATCTGTGAGCCCCTTTGCGAAAGCATCGGAACTTTGACTCGCTAATGTCCCCTAGGACCCGAGTTCTTGTTATCTGTTCCGAGATTGAGCACTCTACCCGTACGTGGGGGAGTGGGACCCCCATCACCCACTACCTTTCCTTGAGTCTGTTTATTGGGAGCCACAACCTTGGTTTTATTTGCTCATATGCACGATGCACGATTTACTTCTGTTGCCTTCGGGAGTTTATATTCTGTTCTGTACTCATAACGCGGAACGATTAGCGAAAGCAGGTTGTTCACACTTAGCATAGCCGTTGTCGCAAACCTCTGGGTCCGTATCGGAGTACGGCCGGACTTCGTCACGGGTAGCTTAGTTGGGTGGCTCCCATTAAATTTTCTCTTGCATTGGGAACGGTCTTGATGTGAGACTCCACCTGTAGCAAGTGGGTTCGAGCATGCGTATGGTTACATTTGGGCAACCCCTGCAGGGTGTACATCTTATCGATAAGCCGTGTCCGCGGTTATGGACGACTTGGAATTGTATAGCTTGATCATAGAACAACTTACACCTTATATCCTGTTGCTAATAATTTGCTAATAAAACTTTTTCAAAAAAAAATGTGTGTGTGCCTTTGACAGTACCTCTTTGCGAAGGGGGATCGCATCGGCTGTGTTATGTTTGCAGAGTATAGAACTGTTACCTTGTGCGCTCTCTTATCTTCTCTGAGTAGACGGATGTTGTAGCGAGTCTCTATTGGATAGTAGCTTTGCTGCCGCTAAACTCCACATATAGCCGGGTGAAGTTTATACCGCCCACCAGCGAGCATAGCTGGTCTTGTCTCGCAAGTACGTGCCAATGGTACTTACCCTCGCCTTCTTTTCTTTTTGTCTCCTCCCTCTTTTGTCGGTAACCGATGGCCCAACTTTGACAGGTACGAGATGACGACGTTAGCAAGGTTACCCTTCCGGCTTGGCCTGGGCAGGGTTATGGATGCCACTGGTTATCTTCAGGACTCTTAGTCCAATTTGTATCTTGTCCGTACTCGGACGCATTCGATCTTCTGTATGATTCGGATCTTTGTATTGTATTTTGTATCTTGACTCGTTGGAGTCGTTGTTGTAATATATGTATCTTGTGGGCTCTATTGTAATCCTGTTGTAATGTTACCGCTCGTGTTAATTCCTCTGAAATCACGTGTGTGATTCTTCGCGCACGTCGTGTCGGAGGGCGTCTCTGAATCGATATCGTGCGGATTTCGGCGGGATCGCTGGAATCCTCAGGATACCGGTTCCGGGGCGTCACATCTGGCCATTTGAATAGCCAGGGACACAGCCGTGAGTACTTTCAAGTACTCGCAAACTAATACTAGTGTAAGCACTAACAGTTTAGTGAGAGTGTTCTAAGCTCTAAGTTTATTTGCATAAAGCCAATTTTATTTCATAAAACCAAGACTCTTCAATTGCCTAACTTAACTCAAGTGGGAACATTAGTGTCATTCCCACAACTCTGTTGTGATTCAAATAAAAGTCACCCTTTTCAAGTTCAAAACACAAGTCACCCTTTTGGAAAAGTTCTGATGATGGAACAGTATGGCCTTTCCAACTGTCCATGACCACGGACGCGGCTATTCGAATAGGTTTACACTCTGCAGAGGTTTCACACTTGTGCCACAACATTTGATTACATCCGTCAGGGATAACCCTGAATAATCATAACTCAGTATGCGGATCATCAACCATTAACCTTTCACTTACACATCCTAGTATAGGCACCTCTCCCCATGAGCTTGGCCTCCCAGTGACAACCAACTGCTATCCTGGGAACTGCACAGGGCTTGGGTAGGACATTAACCTCATTTCACGTCATTTCACTTTCAACGGAGGAAGCCTCGGCATAACCTCTATGATGCTTGATCAGAGGGAACCCATACTAAGACACATAAATTTCGAGCTAAAGTCTTACCCATAATCAGGTATTGTGGGGGTACTCAAGAATTGGAAAGGTATCGCATCCAACCCAATCATCAGTTTTTATCAAATTCATCATGTCATCCAAGTCACATTCACCCTCAACATCTTTCAATAGAATGACCCATCATTCCAAGGTTTTCCAAGTCATTTCAAATCACATGTTCTCATCTAGAGTAGTCATTTTTAGTTTTTAGCACTAGCAACTAGTCATGAGGGGTGCTAATTAGCTTGTATTGCTCTAGGCTAAATTTGATGCTCTTGTACTACTCCATAACTAGACCAAGTGAATCATGAATCAAAAGTAAACTTTGATAAACCAAAGTCAAAAGCTTGTAAGGTAAAAACTTGGATTGGGAACATTAAGCATAAGGTATTATGTAAGAATGCCTTGCTCTAGGAGAGCTTTGCACTAAGGTAGCTTGCAAGAATATTAGCTTGCCTTGGTTGGTGTACTGATCAAAGTGGTCT
Source organism: Lolium perenne (assembly GCF_019359855.2). Classification (NCBI taxonomy): domain Eukaryota; kingdom Viridiplantae; phylum Streptophyta; class Magnoliopsida; order Poales; family Poaceae; genus Lolium; species Lolium perenne. Next base: position 119,458,163 of record NC_067246.2, read on the forward strand.
TCTTCTTCCTGGAAGTAGACCTCCTCCTCCTGGTACTCCTCGGTACTAGTGTCTATAATCGAAAACGAGGGATACAATCACCAAACAAGTCTTAAGGTTATACTAAGCACTCAATTGGTTCACACAGACTATTCTAGCATCACAACATTAATCACAAGGGGGTTGACTTGGGTGTTAAGTAACACTTGTAGGAGAAAATAATTTCCTCTCATTGAATCTTATTAAGATTTAATTTCCTAAAATAATAAGAAGGTATGAATACATGTTGACTAAGGACAACACTTCATATCTATTATTTGGGGAAAATGATTTAAATGAGGTACTAAACCTCATACATCTTAAATACTACTATTGCAACAATTTAATGTCTCTAAGTAATCCATTATGAGATACTATAGACCAAGTCAACACCTCGTATTGAATTGCTTAGGACCATGATTTAAATGAGAGGGAACCCCTCATACTATTTAATAAATAATTTTGGATAATTTTAAATGGACTAGAAATAGCTACATAGCCATTATTGGCCCTACTCCAAGATCATACAAACAACTATGTGATATTTTTACATACACATGTAGAGTATGTGGAATGTGATTTATGAGAGTTGGAATCAACTCAAAATCACTTAGGGTTGATTTTTAATAATTGTTTGTAGTTGCAAAAGGCCCTACCTTGTTATTTTTACCACATTATTTCTACAACGAATTTAGGGTTGAGACTAGTGGGGTTGGATACAACTTTTCACAAGCTTTCCAACAACACCAATTTCATCAAATTTGGCCCAGTAGATCTTCCTAGATTTAAATTTGAATTTGGAGCCAGTATTGATTTTGTATTAAACTGAAAATCCCAAATTCAAACACTGGGCCTGCGCGGGAAATCTAAACGGGCCGAAACGGTTTAAAAACACGAAAGCCAACCCAACAGCGTGTCTCGCACGCGTGGGCTGCCTGACAAGGTGGGCTCCACCTGTCAGCGACTATTGCAACAAGAAACGGTATGAGTTGTTCTGGGACGCACGATTAGATCGTGATCCAACGGCTCGCAGCCATCATCGTCGACGGCGAGAGGAAGGCTTACTGGCGGCGTGATCAGGGGGTCGAGGAGCTCACCGGCACTCCGGCGGTCGTCGGCGAGGTGCGCGGCGACATTGTGGTCGACGGCGAGGCTCCAGGTACAAGAGGCGTCGCTGGAGGTGGCGCCAATCGTCTCCTCCTTCTGCGGTGGCTCGACGGGCTCCGATGGTGCGATTGGGTGGCTCCGATGGGCAATGTCGAGGTGGAGAGGGTGGAGGAGGTCGAGTGAGAGGAGGGGAGGCTGCTGGTGTGGTGGACTGAGAGAGGGGAGTGCCCCTTTTATAGCTGCGAGGCGAGGCCGTGGTGCTGCAGTGAGGTCACCCATGGCGACGCGTCTACAGGGGCGCGGAGTGGCTGGTGATGACACAGGCGAGTAGGCGAGGTCAGTGCGGTCAGGCCAGGCGTGATTGCAGTGAAAACAAGGCCGTGACGAGGGTAGGCCACCGTCGTCTCTGTCGCAGGTACCGGCGGAGGTCGTCGACGGTGTCTTCGTCTACAGGGTTCCCGTAGGCCAATGAGCAAGTTTGGGCATCTCCTGGTGGCGTGGCGCTGCTGCTGGCGAGCGGAGAGAGCAAGGGGTGGCGTAGGTCAGCGGGGTGACGTCACGCTCTGGCATGCTCCGGTGCGTGCCCGTGCGCGTCCTGGCGTGCGCGGTGCGTCACTGGGTGTCCTCGTGCTGGCATGTGTGGTACTCCTCTCTGACGATGGCGTGTACCAGCGATTCCAGGAGGGTGAGAGGGAGGTGTTGGACACGGTAGTGCACGATGGAGAAGCAAGGAGAGAGGGGTGGCATGTGTGTGTGCCATGCCATGCACGGCATGGTTGAATGGTGATGCAATCATGTAGTAGCTCGTGTCTCTGGTGCTTGTCAATATGCAGGGGGTACAGGGGAGTACATTTGATGACCAAAGCTTGAGGGTTTAGGCCATGATATGCTGGTTAATGGCATGTAGGGAGTTGGCAGGAATGGTGCTCGCCATGTGTTCGGTCAAATGGCCGCAAGAAGGAAATTTTCAAAATTTGAAATGAATTTTGGTGGAGTGTATTTGAATAATAATTGAGACACAATGGTGGTGGTGGGGTGCAAAAAGGAGTTGGTTTGCAAAAATCCACATGTGGCACAATCTTGAATCTTCTTTGAAGTTCCAACTTTGCTTGAGCATAACTTTGAATCTAGCAAGAATTGCAGGGGTGGTTTTGACCAAAGTTGTTCATCTTGATGAGGTCTTGGATGAGGTGCAAAGAGTTGGAATTGTTTGGCTTACAAAACTCTTAAAATAGAGGCTCAAAGTGGGCATCATGAGATAAGTGGCAGATTTGACCATTATCTCATGTGAGCTCAATTTAAATTCTAATTTGATTTTATTTGAGTTTCTTTGATTCCAATGGTGTTATTAAGTGTTTAGAAACATTATTCAACCATTGGCACAAGTCAAAATGGCCTAGGTTAAGTATTTTCAAAAATGGCCATAAGCCATATGTGAGGGTTTTTGCAATTTTCTATTTTCTTTCTTTTCTCCTTCTTTGTTCTTCTTTGTGATCTTCAAAGGATCAAAGTTAGGGTTTTAGTATTATGCATAAGCACACAAACAATCCTCATGGCAAAGTCACACAATATTGCACAATTATTATGCATAGCACTATATGCAAATAAAAGTTTTTGTTAGGTCTAAAATTTGAAATTTGGAAACCACCTTCTTTTATTTATTTGAAATTTGGGATGTAACAAACCCTCCCCCTTACAAAAGATCTCGTCCTGAGATCTTAAAGAAAACTAGGTACTAAAGAGATCTGGGAATTCGTTCTTCATATCTTCTTCTCGCTCCCAAGTGGCTTCTTCTTCGGTATGATTGCTCCATTGAATCTTCAGGAACTTGATACTTCTGGTGCGGGTGGTTCGGAAGGCTTCTTCCAGAATACGAATGGATAAGTCAAGTCCTTGTTGATATCCACCGATCTGTGATCGATGTTCTTGAACACCTCCGTCTTCTCCGGCACTTCTAAACATTTCCGAAGTAGGGATATGTGAAGCACATTATGCACCGCTGACATTTCTTCCGGTAGTTCAAGCTGATATGATACTTCTCCTCGGCGACTCAGAACTTTGAAGGGTCCGACATATCTGGGGGCAAGCTTTCCTCCGAGTTAGAATCTCTGCATTCCTTTGAGGGGTGATACTTTGAGATACACGAAATCTCCGATATCGAAGGTCATCTCCCGGCGTCTCTTGTCGGCATAACTCTTCTGTCTTGACTGGGCAGTCTTGAGGTATTCACGGAGCATGTGAACCTTATCTTTGGCTTCTTGGAGAATATCTGGTCCAAAGACTTGACTATCTCTGTAACATCCCAAATTTCAAATCAATGAAGAGGAAGAAGTCAAATACTCAAATTTTAGAACCAACAAAAACTTTTATTTGCATATAGTGCCATGCATAGGAATTGTGCATTATTGTGTGAAATTGCCATGATGATTGCTTGTGTGCTTATGTTCTACAACTCAAAACCCTAATTTGATCATGAGAAGATCATCAAGCAAATCAAATAAAAAGAAAAGAAATAAAATGGAAAATTCACAAGACCCTCACATAGGGTTTATGCCATTTTTGCAAATCTTTAACCTAGACCAATTTGGCTTGCACCATTAGTTGTATTATGTTACTAAACACTTATTAAAACTTATGGAATCAAATAAACTCAAATCAAATCAAATTTGAAATCAAATTGTGCTCACATGCACTAATGGTCAAATCTGCCATTTTTAATCTAATCACCACTTTGAGCCTCTGTATTTAGAGATTTTCAAACCAAACAATTCCAACTCTTTGCACCTCATCCAAGTACACATCAAGGTGAATGATACGACTCAAACGTATCTATAATTTCTTATGTTCCATGCTACTTTTATGATGATACTCACATGTTTTATACACACTTTATGTCATTATTATGCATTTTCCGACACTAACCTATTGACAAGATGCCGAAGCGCCAGTTCCTGTTTTCTGCTGTTTTTGGTTTCAGAAATCCTACAAAGGAAATATTCTCGGAATTGGACGAAATCAACGCCCATGGTCTTATTTTTCCACGGAGCTTCCAGAAGACCGAAGAGGATACGAAGTGGGGCGACGAGGCGCCCAGACCACAGGGCCGTGCGGCCAAGGGTGGGCCCGCGCCGCCCTATGGTGTGGGGCCCTCGTGCCTCCACCAACTCAGCCCTTCCGCCTACTGATACGTCTCCAACGTATCGATAATTTCTTATGTTCCATGCTTGTTTTATGACAATACCTACATGTTTTATACATACTTTATGTCATATTTATGCATTTTCCGGAACTAACCTATTGACGAGATGCCGAAGTGCCAGTTCCTGTTTTCTGCTGTTTTTGGTTTCAGAAATCCTAGTAAGGAAATATTCTCAGAATTGGATGAAATCAACGCCCAGCATCTTATAATTCCACGAAGCTTCCAGAACACCCGAGAGGGACCAGAGGAGAGCCAAAGGGGGCCCACACGTGTGCCCGGCGCGGCCAAGAGGGGGGCCGCGCCCCCCTATTGTGTGGCGGCTCCGTAACCCCTACGACTCCGCCACTTCGCCTATTTAAAGCTCCCTGACCTAAAACATCGACACGGATTGACGAAACACCAGAAAGCCTTCCAGAGCCGCCGCCATCTCGAAACTCCAATTCGGGGGACAGAAGTCTCTGTTCCGGCACCCTGCCGGGACGGGGAATTGCCCCCGAAAGGCATCTCCACCGCCATCTTCACCGCCATCTTCACCGCCATCGCTGTCTCCATGATGAGGAGGGAGTAATTCACCCCCGAGGCTGAGGGCTCCGCTGTAGCTATGTGGTTCATCTCTCTCTTTGTGATCTAGTTGAATATCATCTATGTGCTACTCTAGTGATGTTATTAAAGTAGATTATTCCTCCTCCATGATGTAATGTTGACAGTGTGTGCATCATGTAGTACTTGGTATAAGGTATGATTGTGATCTCTTGTAGATTATGAAGTTAACTATTACTATGATGGTATTGATGTGATTTATTCCCCCTTTCATAGCTGATGTTGACAGTGTGCATGCTATGTTAGTACTCGGTATAATTGCGTTGGTCTATCATGCACTCTAAGGTTATTTAAATATGAACATTGAATGTTGTGGAGCTTGTTAACTCCGACATTGAGGTGCTCTTGTAGCCCTACACAATTAATGGTGTTCATCATCCAACAAAGAGAGTGTAGAGTAGTTTCAGTTATGTGATCAATGTTGAGAGTGTCCACTAGTGAAAGTATGATCCCTAGGCCTTGTTTCGGAACATCGAATCACCATTTGTTTACTGTTCTATTGCATGTTTACTCGTTGCCATATTTATTTCAGATTGCTATTACCACTCATACTCATCCATATTACTTGCATCTCACTATCTCTTCGCCGAACTAGTGCACCTATACAACTAACAAGTGTATTAGGTGTGTTGGGGACACAAGAGACTTCTTGCATTGTGATCGCAGGGTTGCTTGAGAGGGATATCTTTGACCTCTTCCTCTCTGAGTTCGATAAACCTTGGGTGATCCACTTAAGGGAAAACTTGCTGCTGTTCTACAAACCTCTGCTCTTGGAGGCCCAACACTGTCTACAGGAAAAGAAGCCAACTGTAGACAGCAAGCTATTTTCTGGCGCCGTTGCCGGGGAGGAAAGGTAAAAGGTACTCACACACTGGTCCCAGGTAACTAAGTTATTTTCTGGTGCCATTGTAAGTGCTTGAAGCTATTTCCTTTATATCCTGCAATTGCATCTTTTTGTTTCTTGTTTTTATTTCACTAGTTAGGCATAATGGAAAGCAACATGGAGCTTTTTAATCTATTTCCTGAGTTAAGACATGGATGGTTTGATGCGAAAATTAAAAAACCTATGGAACATATTAGTATGAACGCTTTGAACACCATTGTTGCTAATGATATGGAAAATTCTAAGCTTGGGGAAGCTGGTTTTGATGAGCATGATATTTTTAGTCCCCCAAGAATTGAGGAGAAAATTTTCTTTGATGATACTTTGCCTCCTATTTATGATGATTATAATGATAGTAGTATTTTGGTGCCACCTACTATGGAGAGTAAATTTTATTATGATTATACTATGCCTCCTACACTTGATGAGAATAATAATGATAGCTACTTTGTTGAATTTGCTCCTTCTATTACTAATAAAATTGATTATGCTTATGTGGAGAGTAATAATTTTATGCATGCAGCTCATGATAAGAATGTTTCATGTGATAGTTATATTGTTGAGTTTGCTCATGATGCTACTGAAAATCTTTATGAGAGAGGAAAATATGGTTGTAGAAATTTTCATGTTACTAAAACACCTCTCTATATGCTGAAATTTTTGAAGCTACACTTGTTTTATCTTCCTATGCTTGTCACTTTTCTCTTCATGAACTTGTTTATTTACAAGATTCCTTTTCACAGGAAGTGGGTTAGGCTTAAATTTGTTTTGAATTTGCTTCTTGATGCTCTCTTTTGCTTCAACTCTTATTTCTTGCGAGTGCATCATTAAAATTGCTGAGCCCATCTTAATGGCTATAAAGAAAGCACTTCTTGGGAGATAACCCATGTTTTTATTTTACTACAGCAATTTTGTTTTATATTTGAGTCTTGGAAGTTGTTATTACTGTAGCAACCTCTCCTTATCTTTGTTCTATTGCATTGTTGTGCCAAGTAAAGTCTTTGATAGCAAGGTTGATACTAGATTTGGATTTCTGCGCAGAAACAGATTTCTGCCTGTCACGAATTTGAGCAGTAGGCTCTGTAGGTAACTCAGAAAAATCTGCCAATTTACATGCGTGATCCTCAGATATGTACGCAACTTTAATTCAATTTGAGCATTTTCATTTTAGCAAGTCTGGTGCACCTAAAAAATTGGTCTTTACGGACTGTTCTGTTTTGACAGATTCTGCCTTTTATTTCGCATTGCCCGTTTTGCTATGTTTGATGGATTTCTTTGTTCCATTAACTTCCAGTAGCTTTGGGCAATGTCCAGAAGTGTTAAGAATGATTGTGTCACCTCTGAACATGTGAATTTTTGATTATGCACTAACCCTCTAATGAGTTTGTTTTGAGTTTGGTGTGGAGGAAGTTTTCAAGGGTCAAGAGAGGAGGATGATATATGATCAAGAAGAGTGAAAACTCTAAGCTTGGGGATGCCCCCGTGGTTCATCCCTGCATATTTCAAGAAGACTCAAGCATCTAAGATTGTGGATGTCCAAGGCATCCCTTTCTTCATCAACAATTTATCAGGTTTCTTCTATTGAAACTATATTTTTATTCCGTCACATCTTATGTACTTTACTTGGAGCGTCTGTGTGCTTTTATTTTTGTTTTTTTTTATTTTCATTCTCTGAATAAATGCTTGTGTGGGAGAGAGACACGCTCCGCTGGTTCATATTAACACATGTGTTCTTAGCTTTTAATGTTCATGGCGAAGGTTGAAACTGCTTCGTTAATTGTTATATGGTTGGAAACAGAAAATGCTACATGTGGTAATTGGTATGATGTCTTGAATAACTTGATACTTGGCAATTGTTGTGCTCATGATTAAGCTCTTGCATCATATGCTTTGCACCTATTAGTGAAGAAATACATAGAGCTTGCTAAAATTTGGTTTGCATGATTGGTCTCTCTAAGGTCTAAATATTTTCTAGTAAGGGTTTGAACAACAAGGAAGACAGTGTAGAGTCTTATAATGTTTGCAATATGTTTTTATGTGAGTTTTGCTGTACCGGTTCATACTTGTGTTTGCTTCAAATAACCTTGCTAGCCTAAGCCTTGTATTGAGAGGGATTACTTCTCATGCATCCAAATCCTTGAGCCAATAACTATGCAACTTGTGTCCACTATACCTACCTACTACATGGTATTTCTCTGCCATTCCAAAGTAAATTGCTTGAGTGCTACCTTTAAATTTCTATCCTTTGTCTTTGCAATATATAGCTCATGGGACAAATAGCCTAAAAACTATTGTGGTATTGAATATGTACTTATGTATCTTATTTCTTATTAAGTTGCTTGTTGAGCGATAACCATGTTCCTGGGGACGCCATCAACTATCCTTTGTTGAATATCATGTGAGTTGCTATGCATGTTCGTCCTGTCTGAAGTAAGGGTGATTTATCATGAGTTGAATGGTTTGAGCATGCATATTGTTAGAGAAGAACATTGGGCCGCTAACTAAAGCCATGATCCATGGTGGAAGTTTCAGTTTTGGACAACAATCCTCAAATCTCTTATGAGAATATTATTTGTTGTTAAATGCTTATGCATTAAAGAGGACTCCATTATCTGTTGTCCCGGTATGGATGTCTAAGTTGAGAATAATCAAAAGCGAGAAATCCAATGCGAGCTTTCTCCTTAGACCTTTGTACGGGCGGCATAGAGGTACCCCTTTGTGATACTTGGTTAAAACATATGTATTGCGATGATAATCCATGTAAATCCAAGCTAATTAGGACAAGGTGCGGGCACTATTGGTAATCTATGCATGAGGCTTGCAACTTGTAGGATATAATTTACATAATGCATATGCTTTATTACTACCGTTGACAAAATTGTTTCTTGTTTTCAAAAATAAAAGCTCTAGCACAAATATAGCAATCCATGCTTCCCTCGTCGAAGGGCCTTTCTTCTACTTTTATGTTGAGTCAGTTCACCTACTTCTTTCTGTCTTAGAAGCAAACACTTGTGTTAACTGTGCATTGATTCTTACATGCTTGCATATTTGCATTCATCATATTACTTTATGTTGACAATATCCATGAGATATACATGTTGAAGTTGAAAGCAACCGCTGAAACTTAATCTTCCTTTGTGTTGCTTCAATGCCTTTATTTAGAATCTATTGCTTTATGAGTTAACTCTTATGCAAGACTTATTGATGCTTGTCTTGAGAGTACTATTCATGAAAAGTCTTTGCTATATGATTCAGTTGTTTAATCATTGTCTTTACCATTGCTTTGAATCGCTGCATTCATCTCATATGCTTTACAATAGTATGATCAAGATTATGTTGGTAGCATGTCACTTCAGAAATTATTCTTTTATCGTTTACCTACTCGAGGAAGAGTAGGAACTAAGCTTGGGGATGCTGATACGTCTCCAACGTATCTATAATTTCTTATGCGCCATGCTTGTTTTATGACAATACCTACATGTTTTATACATACTTTATGTCATATTTGTGCGTTTTCCGGAACTAACCTATTGACAAGATGCCGAAGTGCCAGTTCCTGTTTTCTGCTGTTTTTGGTTTCAGAAATCCTAGTAAGGAAATATTCTCGGAATTGGACGAAATCAACGCCCGGCATCTTATAATTCCACGAAGCTTCCAGAACACCCGAGAGGGACCAGAGGAGAGCCATAGGGGGCCCACACGTGTGCCCGGTGCGGCCAAGAGGGGGGCCGCGCCCCCCTATTGTTTGGCGGCTCCGTAACCCCTCCGACTCCGCCTCTTCGCCTATTTAAAGCTCCCTGACCTAAAACATCGACACGGATTGACAAAACACCAGAAAGCCTTCCAGAGCCGCCGCCATCGCGAAACTCCAATTCAGGGGACAGAAGTCTCTGTTCCGGCACCCTGCCGGGACAGGGAATTGCCCCCTTAAGGAATCTGCACCGCCATCTTCACCGCCATCGCTGTCTCCATGATGAGGAGGGAGTAATTCACCCCCGAGGCTGAGGGCTCTGCTGTAGCTATGTGGTTCATCTCTCTCTCTTTGTGATCTAGTTGAATATCATCTATGTGCTACTCTAGTGATGTTATTAAAGTAGATTATTCCTCCTCCATGATGTAATGTTGACAGTGTGTGCATCATGTAGTACTTGGTATAAGCTATGATTGTGATCTCTTGTAGATTATGAAGTTAACTATTACTATGATGGTATTGATGTGATTTATTCCCCCTTTCATAGCTGATGTTGACAGTGTGCATGCTATGTTAGTACTCGGTATAATTGCGTTGGTCTATCATGCACTCTAAGGTTATTTAAATATGAACATTGAATGTTGTGGAGCTTGTTAACTCCGGCATTGAGGTGCTCTTGTAGCCCTACACAATTAATGGTGTTCATCATCCAACAAGAGAGTGTAGAGTAGTTTCAGTTATGTGATCAATGTTGAGAGTGTCCACTAGTGAAAGTATGATCCCTAGGCCTTGTTTCGGAACATCGAAGCGCCGTTTGTTTACTGTTCTGTTGCATGTTTACTCGCTGCCATATTTATTTCAGATTGCTATTACCACTCATACTCATCCATATTACTTGCATCTCACTATCTCTTCGCCGAACTAGTGCACCTATACATCTGACAAGTGTATTAGGTGTGTTGGGGACACAAGAGACTTCTTGCATTGTGATCGCAGGGTTGCTTGAGAGGGTTATCTTTGACCTCTTCCTCCCTGAGTTCGATAAACCTTGGGTGATCCACTTAAGGGAAAACTTGCTGCTGTTCAACAAACCTCTGCTCTTGGAGGCCCAACACTGTCTACAGGAAAAGAAGCCAACAGTAGACAACACCTACTTAAACTCTCCGTCGCGAAAACCCTATTACCGGGGGCCACGATACGGAAATAGTTCCAGAGACGCCGCCGCCGCCAATCCCATCTCGGGGGATTCAGGAGATCGCCTCCGGCACCCTGCCGGAGAGGGGAATCATCTCTCGGAGGACTCTTCATCACCATGATCGCCTCCGGACTGATGTGTGAGTAGTTCATCCTTGGACTATGGGTCCATAGCAGTAGGTAGATGGTTGTCTTCTCCTCTTGTGCCATCATGTTTAGATCTTGTGAGCTGCCTATCATTATCAAGATCATCTATTTGTAATGCTAACTGTTGTGTTTGTTGGGATCCGATGAATATGGAATACTATGTCAAGTTGATTATCAATCTATCAAATATGTGTTGTTTATGATCTTGCATGCTCTCCGTTGCTAGTAGAGGCTCTGGCCAAGTTGATACTTGTGACTCCAAGAGGGAGTATCTATGCTCGATAGTGGGTTCATTCCTCCACTGAATCTGGGACAGTGACAGAAAGTTCTAAGGTTGTGGATGTGTTGTTGCCACTAGGGATAAAACATCGATGCTTTGTCTAAGGATATTTGTGTTGATTACATTACGCACCATACTTAGTGCAATTTTCTATCGTTTGTAACTTAATACTGGAAGGGGTGCGGATGCTAACCCGAAGGTGGACTTTTTATGCATAGATGCATGCTGGATAGCGGTCTATGTACTTTGTCGTCATGCCCTAAGTAAATCTCATAGTAGTCATCATGATATGTATGTGTATTGTTATGCCCTCTCTATTTGTCAATTGCCCAACTGTAATTTGTTCACCCAACATGCTATTTATCTTATTGGAGAGACACCACTAGTGAACTGTGGACCCCGGTCCATTCTTTTACATCTGAATACAATCTACTGCAATTATTGTTCTCTGCTGCTCATTGCAAACAAATATCATTTTCCACACCATACGTTTAATCCTTTGTTTACAGCAAGCCGGTGAGATTGACAACCTCACTGTTAAGTTGGGGCAAAGTATTTTGATTGTGTTGTGCAGGTTCCACGTTGGCGCCGGAATCCCTGGTGGTGCGCCGCACTACACTCCTCCGCCATCAACCTTCACGTGTTCCTTGACTCCTACTGGTTCGATAACCTTGGTTTCTTACTGAGGGAAAACTTGCTGCTGTACGCATCACACCTTCCTCTTGGGGTTCCCAACGGACGTGTGCTTCACGCGTATCAAGACTGTTTTCTGGCGCCGTTGCCCGGGAGATCAAGACACGCTGCAAGGGGAGTATCCCACATCCAATCTCTTTACTTTCTTTTTGTCTTGCTTTACTTTATTTTATTTACTGCTTTGTTTGCCTTCTATATCAAAAATACAAAAAAATTAGTTACTTGCATTTACTTTATTTACTTTCTTGTTTGCGTTCTCAATATTAAAAATACAAAAAATTAGTTACTTGCATTACTTTATTTACCTTTTGTTTATTTCATCATGTTTCCTCCTAAGTTCACTCTGAAAGATATACCGGTAGGACAAGGGTCTATCATTGGAAGAGATAATATAGAAGAATTTTTCACTCATGTTAGTACGGTTGAAGATTTTGAGGATAGACACTTGGTAGAACTTGCTCCTACTTATGAAATTGCTACTGCCTCTTTAGTACACATGTTGGAAGCTAGATTTGTTAATCTCAACCCCGTAATGCAACATATGTTTCTTACCCTCTGTGATATGGAAGAAGGAGAAAAAAGAGATTTTGTTTTAAATGTCCTTCTTAGAGAATTTGGTGATATAGCTAAAGAAGCTAGAAAAGTTTTTATTAAGCATAAAAGGCTTGGTATTTTCACCGATTTTGCAAAAACACTTGAAAAGATGGACATGGATAGAATAAAGTACACTAATAATGTCAATGATGGGGGGGAGATTAAAGTACCGATACCTAGTAAGCTCCTAGGAATGCGTGAAGCTCTAGAAAATAACTATGCTTGGCTTGTTCCTGAAAATTTGTTTGATGAGGATAGTAAGCCTAAGAGCAACGAAAGAGGAGCTACTTACATATACAAGATACAATGCATTGTTGAGGAAACTCCCAACTCCCCTGATTATGATGCTAATGATTCATCTCTTGATAATACTTGATTCACACTTTCTGCGCCTAGCTGAAAGGCGTTAAAGAAAAGCGCTTATGGGAGACAACCCATTATTTTACTTATGCACTTTTGTTTTATATTTGAGTCTTGGAAGTTGTTACTACTGTAGCAACCTCTCCTTATATTTATTTTATTGCATTGTTGTGCCAAGTAAAGTCTTTGATAGTAGGGTTGATACTAGATTTGGATTACTGCGCAGAAACAGATTTCTTGCTGTCACGAAATTGAGTAGCCCCATCTGTACGTAACTCAGAAAAATCTGCCAATTTACGTGCATGATCCTCAGATATGTACGCAACTTTCATTCAATTTGATCGTTTTCATCTGAGCAAGTTAAGTGCCCCTAAAAAATTCGTCTTTACGGATTGTTCTGTTTTGACAGATTCTGCGTTTTATTTCGCATTGCCTGTTTTGCTATGTTGGATGGATTTCTTTGTTCCATTAACTTTAAGTAGCTTTTTGAAATGTCCAGAAGTGTTAAGAATGATTATGTCACCTCTGAATATGTGAATTTTTGATTATGCACTAACCCTCTAATGAGTTTGTTTTGAGTTTGGTGAGGAGGAAGTTTTCAAGGATCAAGAGAGGAGGATGATACAATATGATCAAGAAGAGTGAAAAGTCTAAGCTTAGGGATGCCCCGTGGTTCATCCCTGCATATTTCTAGAAGACTCAAGCATCTAAGCTTGGGGATGCCCAAGGCACCTCCTTCTTCATCGACAACTTATCAGGTCACCTCTAGTGAAACTATATTTTTATTCCGTCACATCTTATGTGCTTTATTTGGAGCGTCTGTATGTTTTTTTTTGTTTGAATAAAATCGGATCCTAGCATTCTTGTGTGGGAGAGAGACACGCTCCGCTGTTGCATATGAACACTGGTGTTCTTAGTTTTACTTTTAATGTTCATGGCGAAGGTTGAAACTGCTTCGTTCATTGTTATATGGTTGGAAACAGAAAATGTTTCATGTGGTAATTGGTATAATGTCTTGAATAATTTGATATTTGGCAATTTTTGTGCTCATATAGATCATGTTTAAGCTCTTGCATCATGTACTTTGCACCTATTAATGAAGAACTACCATAGAGCTTGTTGACATTTGATTTGCATGATTGGTCTCTCTAAAGTCTAGATATTTTCTGGTGAGGTGTTTGAACAACAAGGAAGACAGTGTAGAGTCTTATAATGCTTGCAATATGTTCTTATGTAAGTTTTGCTGTACCGGTTCATACTTGTGTTTGCTTCAAACAACCTTGCTAGCCAAAGCCTTGTATTGAGAGGGAATACTTCTCGTGCATCCAAATCCTTGAGCCAAAACCTATGCCATTTGTGTCCACCGTACCTACCTACTACATGGTATTTTTCTGCCATTCCAAGTAAATACTTCATGTGCTACCTTTAAACAATTCAAAAGTTATTTTATCTTATTTGTGTCAATGTTTTATAGCTCATGAGGAAGTATGTGGTGTTTTATCTTTCAATCTTGTTGGGCAGACTTTCACCAATGGACTAGTGGCTTCATCCGCTTATCCAATAATTTTGCAAAAAGAGCTGGCAATGGGGTTCCCAGCCCCAATTAATTAACTTTCATTAATAATTCTCTTCACATGTTTTTCTCTGATTCATCAGTAAGCAACATAATCTCGCAAATAGACACTCAGTCATGGTATGAGAATGTTGGAAGGCACCCGAGGATTCGGTTAGCCATGGATTGTGAAAGAAAAAGGTTGGGAGGAGTGTCATCCATAAATAAAAACTAAAGTACATGTGTAAACAAAAGAGAAGAGGGATGATCTACCTTGCTGGTAGAGATAACGTCCTTCATGGGAGCGGCTCTTTGAAAGTCTGCTTGATGAGGGGGTTAGAGTGCCCACTACCATTCGTTGACAACAACAAACACCTCTCAAAACTTTACTTTTATGCTCTCTATATGATTTCAAAACTTGAAAAGCTCTAGCACATGATTTTATCCTCGCTTCCTCTCGCGAAGGGCCTTTCTTTTACTTTATGTTGAGTCAGTTTACCTACTTCTTTCTATCTTAGAAGCAAACACTTGTGTCAACTGTGTGCATTGATTCCTACATACTTGCTTATTTGCATTCATCATACTACTTTGTGTTGACAATTATCCATGAGATATACATGTTGAAGTTGAAAGCAACTGCTGAAACTTATATCTTCCTTTGTGTTGCTTCAAAACTTTCTACTAAGAATCTATTGCTTTATGAGTTAACTCCTATGCAAGTCTTATTGATTCTTGTCTTGAAAGTACTATTCATGAAAAGTCTTTGCTATATGATTCAGTTGTTTAATCATTGTCTTTACCATTGCTTCGAATCACTTCATTCATATCATATGCTTTACAATAGTATTGATCAAGATTATGATAGCATGTCACTTCAGAAATTATCCTTGTTATCATTTACCTACTCGAGGGAAAGTAGGACCTAAGCTTGGGGATGCTTGATACGTCTCAAACGTATCTATAATTTCTTATGTTCCATGCTACTTTTATGATGATACTCACATGTTTTATACACACTTTATGTCATTATTATGCATTTTCCGGCACTAACCTATTGACAAGATGCTGAAGCGCCAGTTCCTCTTTTCTGCTGTTTTTGGTTTCAGAAATCCTACAAAGGAAATATTCTCGGAATTGGACGAAATCAACGCCCTGGGTCTTATTTTTCCACGGAGCCTCCAGAAGACCGAAGAGGATACGAAGTGGGGAGACGAGGCGCCCAGACCACAGGGCCGCGCGGCCAAGGGTGGGCTCGCACCGCCCTATGGTGTGGGGCCCTCGTGCCTCCACCGACTCTGCCCTTCCGCCTACTTAAACTCTTAGTCGCGAAAACCCTATTACCGAGAGCCACGATACGGAAATAGTTCTAGAGACGCCGCCACCGCCAATCCCATCTCGGGGGATTCAGGAGATCACCTCCGGCACCCTGCCGGAGAGGGGAATCATCTCCCGGAGGACTCTTCATCACCATGATCGCCTCCGAACTGATGTGTGAGTAGTTCATCCTTGGACTATGGGTCCATAGCAGTAGCTAGATGGTTGTCTTCTCCTCTTGTGCCATCATGTTTAGATCTTGTGAGCTGCCTATCATGATCAAGATCATCTATTTGTAATGCTACATGTTGTGTTTGTTGGGATCCGATGAATATGGAATACTATGTCAAGTTGATAATCAATCTATCATATATGTGTTGTTTATGATCTTGCATGCTCTCTGTTGCTAGTAGAGGCTCTGGCCAAGTTGATACTTGTGACTCCAAGAGGGAGTATTTATGCTCGATAGTGGGTTCATGCCTCCATTGAATCTGGGACAGTGACAGAAAGTTCTAATGTTGCGGATGTGCTGTTGCCACTAGGGATAAAACATCGATGCTTTGTCTAAGGATATTTGTGTTGATTACAATACGCACCATACTTAATGCAATTGTCTGTTGTTTGCAACTTAATACTGGAAGGGGTGCGGATGCTAACCCGAAGGTGGACATTTTAGGCATAGATGCATGCTGGATAGCGGTCTATGTACTTTGTCGTAATGCCCTAAGTAAATCTCATAGTAGTCATCATGATATGTATGTGCATTGTTATGCCCTCTCTATTTGTCAATTGCCCAACTGTAATTTGTTCACCCAACATGCTATTTATCTTATTGGAGAGACACCACTAGTGAACTGTGGACCCCGGTCCATTCTTTTACATCTGAATACAATCTACTGCAATAATTGTTATCTGCTGCTCATTGCAAACAAACATCATTTTCCACACCATACGTTTAATCCTTTGTTTACAGCAAGCCGGTGAGATTGACAACCTCACTGTTAAGTTGGGGCAAAGTATTTTGATTGTTTTGTGCAGGTTCCACGTTGGCGCCGAAATCCCTGGTGTTGCGCCGCACTACACTCCTCCGCCAACAACCTTCACGTGGTCCTTGACTCCTACTGGTTCGATAACCTTTGTTTCTTACTGAGGGAAAACTTGCTGCTGTACGCATCACACCTTCCTCTTGGGGTTCCCAACGAACATGTGCTTCACGCGTATCAGTGAACAACTTTGGTAAAGATCACCAGTACAAGTTCATCCTAGATCAAAAGTTATGCTCAAGCAAAGTTGGGACTTTTTAACAGATTCTGGTTCTTACCCAATTTGACATTCTTCAATTCTTTTTATTTTTGAATACCACCACCACCAATGTGTGTTGTTGATCATCTGAAGCAAGTCCATTTCATCTCATTCAAAATTTCCAAGTGCACTTGCATGAAGCAAATTGGACAAACACTTGTGATCAAATTCAACCCAAATCCGAAAATCACTATTCTCAATAGTGTTGGCCAAACCCTACTCACCACTTGATCTCACCATGTCCCCTGGTCCCCTCTAGCCCTAACCTCTGAATAGAAACCCTAGGGAAGGCCAAGCATGGCCATGCCAATGGCATGCCGACCATGCTCACCATGCCCCATGCTAACCCTAGCATCTCTCCTCTCTACCTTGGCCAACCTTGCCCTACTGCCTCCACTTGACCTCCTAAGCATGCCTGTGCCCTCCATTGGTCGAACGGTGGACGACAACGCCCAGACCAACGCGCGCCCGCGATGCTCTGGCGCGACAGGAACGGCATGGACGCGTCGAAGCGTGTCTGCCGAAGCGCGCCACGGCCACGCGTCGCCTCGCCACCTCGCACCACCCCTGGCCCCCTTCTCCTCACGTTGAGCATCCTCACTGCACCAGGAATCCGCTAGACACGCTCGCGACGCCGACCCGCGCCCGCCGCTGCCGGAGAAGATGACAGCATCCTGCCACTGCCGCGCAGTACTCCGCGACCACCCGACAGCGTTGGGCACCGCCTAGCCTAGCCGACGCTGCCCAGAGGACCGCCTGGACACGCGGAACAGGACGCCGCCCTCGCCTACCTCCCTACGCCACCGGAGAGCCCGCGCCATGGTCGACTTGCCGCAGCACCCACGGTAACCTTCCGCGCATATAAAAGGAGACCACCCCGCGTCGATTTCTCCACACCGCAAGCTTCCTCTCATCTCCCTTGACCTCCTCAGCCACTGGCCCATCGACATTAGCCGCCGTAGCCCCTCAATTGCACCACCACTGCCGTGAGCCAACGCGGAAGTTCACCATCGATTGGAGCCCTCCCCGGAGACGCCGCTGGTACTAGGGAGTTCGCCGTCGTCTACACCTTCCTCGAGCACACTGCCAACCATCGCTGGAGCCACAGTGAGCTCGCCGGACCACCTGCCTCGCCGCGCCAGTAGCTAGTCTCGCCGGAGATGACGACATGTGTGAGCCGTCCGATCCAACTCTAATCCTACGCCTCACAAACCCCCGTACCGCTTCGCGTTTTAACAGAGGCTGACAGGTGGAGCCCACCTCGTCAGACAGCCCACGCGTGCGAGACGCGTGGTGGGCTGGAATTCTCTTTTTGAACCGTTTCGGCCCAGTAACTTTTCCCGCGCGGCCTTTTCAATTCAAATTCGAATTTCTGTTTTAAATCTAATTTGCTCACATATACTTTTTCAAATTTAAATAGAATTAGTTTGGCTCAACCAAATTTGATGAACTGCATAAGGATAGAAAGCTAGAGAAAATATCTACACAACTACACTGGTCTTAGCATGAGATTCTTTGTAGAAATAATGTGACAAAAATAACAAGTCAGGGACTTTTGCAACTTCAAACATTATTTTAAAATCAACCAAACATGCTATTGAGTTGATTTCAACTCTCATAGATCAAATTTCACATACTCTAATTGATTATGTAAAAATATGGCATGGTTACTTTGTGTGATCATGGCCTAGTTGAAATAAAGGACTATATGGCTATTTCTAGTCAAATGATATTGTCCAAAACTATTATGTAAATCTTATAAGGGGTTTGCTCTCATTTAAATCTTGTCCCAAGTAACTTCATATGAGGTTGTGACCCTGGTCTACTTACTCTCACATTGAATTACTTGGTGATGTTAAATCATAAGTGGTATTGTTATATGGTATGAGGTATTCTACCTCATTTAAATCATTTCTCCCAACTGATGATTATGAATGGTTGACCTTGGTCAACATGGGTTCATACATTACTTACTTGTGGAGATTAAATCTTAACAAGATTCAATGAGAGGAAATTATTTCCTCCAAGAACTAAATAGAAACTCTAATCTATATTGTAACGAGAGGAAATTATTTTTCTTAAAGAAAGAAAATCAATTCAACTAATATGTGATGTGTGTCATGATACTAGAATAGTTTGTGTGAAGCCATGGTGTGCTTAGTCTAGCTCTTGAATCTTGTTTGGTGATTGTTACCTCGTATCCGTTTTTAGACGCTAGTACCGAGGAGTACTAGGAGGAGGAGGTCTACTTCCAGGAAGAGGAAGACCACTTTGATCAATACACCAACCAAGGCAAGCTAATATTCTTGCAAGTGCAAAGCTCTATTGAGCAAGGCAATCTTACCATTTACCTTATATGCAATGATCCCATCCCAAGTTTTACCCTTCAATCTTTTACTTTCTTTATCGAAGAATACCTTTATAGTTAACTTTGGTCTAAGTATAGAGTGTTACAAGAGTAGTAAAGTTAGCCTCAAAGCTTGACAAGCTAGATAGCACCCCTCATGATTAGTTGCTAGTGCTAACAAATAAAATTGACTACTCTAGATGGTAACTTGTGAATTGAAGTGCATTTGAAAACTTTGGAATGATGAGTCATTCTAGTGAAAGATCTTTGAAGGTAAATATGACCTGGATGAAATGGTGAATTTGATAAAAACTGATGTTGGTTTGGATGCGATACCTTTCCAATTAGTTAGTACCCCCACAATACCTGATTATGGGTAGGGCTTAACTGGAAGTTTATGCATCTTAGTATGGGTTTCCTCTGGACAAGCATCATAGGGGTTATGCCGAGGTTGCCTCCGTAGAATGTGAAATGATGTGAAATGAGGTGAATGTACGGCCCAAGCCCTGTGCAATTCCCAGGCTGACGGTTTGTCTTCACTTGGAGGCCAAGCTCATGGGGAGAGGTGCCTATACTAGGGTATGTAAGTGAAAGGTTATGGTTGATGATCCGCGTACCGAGTTACGATGATTCATGGTTATCCCTGACGGATGTAATCAAATGTTGTGGCACAAGTGTGCAACATCTGCAGAGTGTAAATCTATTCGAATAGTCGTGTCCACGGTTACAGACGGTTGGAAAGGCCATACTGTTTCCGGTGTCAGGTATTTTCTTGAAAACACTTGATGAATTGAATAGGTGACTTGACTCAAATCACAACTGAGTTGTGGGAATGACACTAATGTTCCCACTTGAGTTAGTTAGTACATGAAGAGTCTTTGATCAAATACTTGCGAACTAAAACTGGCTTTATGCAAAATGAACTAGAGCTTAGCACCCCCTTACTAAAATTGATAGTACCTACACTAGTATTAGTTTGCGAGTACATAAAGTACTCACGGCTATGTCCCTGGCTATTCAAATGGCCAGACTATGAAGAGGAGCAGCACTACCAAGGTGACGACCAGCAGGACGCCTACGCCAACTAGGAGTTCTTCTAACGTCAAGCGTTGGCATGTGGATTAGATAGTCCACTTCTATTACGCTTCCACTATGTATTGTGTTCGTTGATCATTAGATCAACTATTTGTGTAATATTGGATCATGTGATCTAAGTTGTAAGACAATTATGGTTTGTAATGAATGATGACTTATGATATCAACTATTATGTTTCGCAACAACAATCTTCCTGGGATTGCGATGTATGGCATGATAGGCATCTGGACTTAAAATTCCGGGTGTTGACAATCTCCGACTTCCGACTAGTTCAGAGGGGTGCGGCACTTCCTTCCATACAGGGCTTCAAAGGGGGCCATTTGCAATCTTGCTTGATAACTGTTGTTGTACGAGAATTCTGCGTATGGCAGGCAGCCTTCCC
The DNA here is from genome assembly GCF_019359855.2 of Lolium perenne. NCBI lineage: Eukaryota > Viridiplantae > Streptophyta > Magnoliopsida > Poales > Poaceae > Lolium > Lolium perenne. The sequence continues at coordinate 119,478,922 of NC_067246.2, forward strand.
ACTTAGATCCATATTCTAGCACACAGGCTCTCAACATATCTTCAAGTATCTGGTTGACTCTTTTGGTCTGTCCGTCAGTCTGCGGGTGATAAGCTGTGCTGAAATTCATCCGGGTTCCTAGTCCTTCATGTACTTTCTGCCAGAATCTTGAGGTGAATTGAGATCCTCTATCTGACACAATTGACTTCGGGGTTCCATGCAGTCTGACTATTCGGGAGATATATAACTCAGCTAGCCTTGGGCCTTGGTAGGTGGTCTTGACGGGGATGAAATGGGCTACCTTGGTTAATCTATCGACCACTACCCAAATAGAATCATTTCCTCTACTTGATTTAGGAAAACCAATGATAAAGTCCATTCCTACAGAGTCCCACTTCCATTCGGGAATCTGTAACCGCTGCAACAATCCTGCGGGTCGCTGATGTTCTGCTTTGACTCGTTGACAGATGTCACACTTAGCTATGTAGCTTCCAATTTCTTGCTTCATTCCATGCCACCAAAATTGTTCCTTCAAGTATTGGTACATATTGGTTCCTCCGGGGTGAATGGAATACAGGGTATCATGGGCTTCCTTCAGAATGACTTGCTTCAACTCTGAATCTGACGGCACACATAGGCGTCCGTTGTACCAAAGAACTCCTTCTTCATCTTCGGTGAATCCCGGTGCCTTTCCTGCAGCTATTTGACTCTTGATTCGATCAATGCTGGCATTTCCCTTCTGAGCTTCCTTGATCTGACTCATCAAGGTAGGCTGGAGCTCAATGCTCGCTAGGAATCCTTCACTAACTAGCTCTAGTCTTAACTGTTCAAACTCTTGGTACAAACTAGGTTGTTCTTCTGCGATCATGGAGTTCAACTGACTAGGTTGTCTACTCAGGGCATCCGCTACCACATTGGCCTTGCCGGGGTGATAGTGAATTTCCATATCATAATCCTTGATTAACTCTATCCATCTTTACTGCCTCATATTCATCTCCTTCTGGGTGAAAATGTACTTCAAGCTCTTGTGATCCGAATAGATCTCGCATCGATTATCCATGAGGTAATGACGCCATACTTTCAAGGCTAAGACTACTGCTGCTAACTCTAAGTCATGGGTTGGATAGTTCTGCTCATGTTGCTTCAGTTGCCTTGACATGTAGGATATCACCTTGCCTTCTTGAATCAACACACATCCAAGACCAATCTTGGATGCGTCACAATAGACGTCAAATGGCTTGGTGATATCGGGCATGATTAATATTGGGGTTGTGGTTAATCTGCGCTTGAGTTGCTGGAAACTCTCTTCACACTTGTCAGTCCATTCAAACTTCTTGTCTTTCTTCAGTAGTTGAGTAATTGGTCTTGCGATGCTTGAAAATCCTTCAACAAACCTGCGGTAATATCCCGCTAATCCCAGAAATGCACGGACTTCAATCTGGGTGGTTGGGGCTTTCCATTCCTCAACGGTCTTGATCTTAGCGGGATCTACGACAATTCCTCCTGCAGACAAGATATGTGTCAACACCCGGATTTTTAAGTCCAGATGCCTATTATATCATACATCGCAATCCCATGAAGATTGTTTTTGCGAGACATAATAGTTAAGTAGCATAGAGTCATCATTTATTACAACAAATACTCGTCTTACAACAATGGATCACATGATCCAATATTACACAAATAGATTGTTCAACAACACAAATAGTAGAGGAAGTGAAGTAGTAGTGGACTATCTATTCCACGGGCAACGCTTGATGTTAGAAGACGATCCTAGTTATCGTAGACGTCCTGTTGTCCGTCATGCTGATACTGTTGCTCCTCTTCAAAGTTTGGCATTTGAATAGCCAGGGACACAGCCATGAGTACTTTAAATTACTTGCAAACTAATAGTAATGTAAATACTTATTATTTGTAGTAAGGGGTGCTAAGCTCTAGGTTTATTTGCATAAAGCCAAGTTTTAGTTCAATAATTTTTTTAGTAAAGACTCTTCATTTGCTAGACTAACTCAAGTGGGAACATCAGTGTCATTCCCACAAATCATTTGTGATTCAAGTCAATTCACCTTTCAATTCACCAATCCATTTTAAGACAAAGATTCTGATAACGGAACAGTATGGCCTTTCCAATCATCCGTAACTGTGGAAACGGCTATTCGAATAGGTTTAACACTCTGCAGAGGTTGTACTCTTGTGCCACAACTTTTGATTACATCCGTCGAGGATAACCCCGAATCATCGTAACTCAGTACGCAGATCATCAACCTTAACCTTTCACTTATACACCCTAGTATAGGCACCTCTCCCCATGAGCTTGGCCTCCCGGTGAAAACCAACTGTCAACCCAGGAACTGCATAGGGCTTGGGTCGTACATTCACCTCATATTCACATCATTTCACTTTTAACGGAGGCAGCCTCGGCGTAACCTCTATGATGCTTGTTTAGAGGGAACCCATACTAAGATACACAAATTTCTAGTTAAGCCCTACCCATAATCAGGTATTGTGGGGGTACTTGTATAATTGGAAGGGTATCGCGTTCAACCCAATCATCAGTTTTCATTAAAATTCACCAAGTCACCCATGTCACATTCACCTTCAACTCCTTCAAAGTCAAATCACACGTTCCTATCTAGAGTAGTCAAATTTTATTTGATTAGTAATAGCAACTAGTTCATGAGGGGTGCTATCTAGCTTTGATTTGCTCTATGCTAACTTTGACTCTTGTTCTACTCTAGACCAAGTGAATCTTAAATCAAAAAGATACTTTGAAATACAATAAGCAAAAATAATTGCAAGGTAAAAACATGGGATAGGTAAGACTTAAAATAAAGTGTGATGGTGCCTTTCTCTTGTAGAGCTTTGCATTATGGTGGTTGGCAAGAATATTAGCTTGCCTTGAGCAGGGTAGTGGTCAAAGTTTTCCTCCTCCTCTTGAGAGTAAACTTCCTCCTCTTGATACTCCTCGTTACTAGCGTCTATATACGAATACGAGGTATACAATCACCAAACCAAACTTTACATGCTAGACTAAAACACACCAAAGGTTCACACAAACTAACTCTAGCATCACATCATTCATAGCATGGTGATTTACTTAGTTTTCTTATTTAAGAGAAGAATAATTTCCTCTCATTCCAATTGTTGAGTTTGGTTTGCAATTTAAGTCTTTGGAGAAATAATTTCCTCTCATTACATCCTATTAAGATTTAATCTCCTCCACTAATAATAGGGTATGAAACATAGGTTGACCATGGTCAACATTTCATATCTATTAGGTGGGAGCATAATTTAAATGAGGTGCTACACCTCATGCATTTTAAGTATAACATGGTAATGATTTAAAATCACTAAGTAATAGAATAAGAGGTTCATTAGCTAAAGGTCATTACCTCTCATTGTATTACTTAGGATCAAGATTTAAATGAGAGAGTAGCTCTCATACTATTTAAAGAATTTGAATTATAAGATTTAAATGCACTAGAAATGGCTCCATAGCCATTATTTTGATCTAGTCCATGATAGTACAAACAACTTGGCTATATTTTTGCATAATCAATTAGAGTACTTCAAATGTGATTTATGAGAGTTGGAACCAACTCAAAATCAATTATGGTTGAATTTTAAATAAAGTTTCAATTTGTAAAAGTCCCTGCCTTGTCATTTTTAGCATTTGAATTCTACTACGAATTTGGAGGTGGGACCAGTGGCATTGGTTAGATAATTTCATGGGATTTACATAGATGTAAAGTTTGCTAAATTCGGAGCAGTAGATTTGAAACTATTCAAATTTTAAGTTGACATCAGTATTTGATTTGAGCTGAAATGAATTATTCGGAATTTGAATTCCTGGGCCGCGCGAGAAAAGCCTACGGGCCCAAAACGATTTAAACGGAGAAGCTCAGCCCAGCAACGCATCCTGTGTGAGTGGGCCGTCTGACGAGGTGGGGTCCACTCGTCAGCGTCTCTTAAAACAGCGAAGCGGTACGAGTGATGAGAAGCGTCGGATTAGAGAGGAGATCAACGGCGCATAGGCATCATCGTCTCCGACGAGATGCCGTGGCTCTGCCGGCGAGCCTAGGGGGTCGGAGGGCGTACCAAGGCTCCGGCGGTCGGCGGCGAGGTTCGCGGCAACGTTGGCGAGGGTGCTGAAGCTACTGGTACAGGTGGCGGCGCTTGGGGAGGCTCAAATCGACGGCTGCAACCTCCGGGTACTGGCGGCTTCGAGCTTGCAATTCCGGCGACTCCGGCGATGATTGGGCTAGCTACTGGTGCGAGGCGAAGTAGAGAAGAGAGGAGAGTGAGATGGTGTGCAGGGTTGAGTTGAGGGAGTGCCCTATTTATAGGATTGAGAGGGTGCCGCGGGTGCTGTGAGATGGCGTCCATGGCGCGGCGGTTCCAGGGCACGAAGGGGCAAGGTAAGGACGACATCGTGTAGGCGTCATCATGGCGATGCTCAACCATCTTTCGGCGCTGCAAAAGCTTGACGGGATCGCTCAGGAGTTTGTGATGAGTGCGGCAGGGCTTGCGGTGCTTTTCCGACGAGGACGACGGCGACATGGCTTCTGCGCGCTCTGGAGTATGTCTAGCAGCTAGAGGATAGGGAGAGGGTGCTCGATGCAGTGGTAGGGATGCAGGGGAAGGACGGAGGCGATGGGTCGAGCGATGCCCTGGCGCGTCCAGTACGCGGTGAGCGCGCGTACTGGCTTGCACTGGCATAGTGCTGGGCGTGCATCGCCTGGCCAATGCCAGCCTCGCGCGTGCCTCGGCTGTGCATGGTCATGATCAGCATGCTGTGTAGATTCTCCAGGACAAGGTTTGGGTGAGAGAGTGAGGCCAGAGAGAAAGTGAGCAAGGGTGGCCGGCATGGCACGGCAATAAGAGAAAAGGGGCCTCTCCTCACTTTATTCATTACCAGCAAGGACATGGCTCGATGCAGAGGGTGCAGAGGAGCAACATCATCACAAAATTAAAGTGGTTTAGGCTTAGAACTGCTGGGTAATGAGGTGTGTTGCATTTCTGAAATGCTGCCTGCCATGTGTTCAACACAATGGCCGCATGAGATTTTTATTTGAATTTTGAAAATCTTTTTGGTGCATCTCATTCATATATTTAAAGAGGTAGAATGGTGGTGGTGGTGGTGGTCAATTTGGTGAAGTTTTGCAAGATTTCAAATTAGAGCTCATCTTCTCTTTGTTTTAATGTCTCATCTTGTCAACTCCTTTCTGGTCAACCTAGTCAGAGTCGACACTGGTGGTCAACATAAAATTGGTTCACCTTGACATGGTCTTGGATGAGGTGGCAAGTGTTGACCACGTTTGGTTTAAGAATAATCCAAACCAGGGGTGCAAAGTGGGTAAGATATTATAAAGTGGCCAAATGACCATTATCACATGTATGTTGAATTTGATTTTTCTTTGATTTGAATTGTGTTTATTTGATGCAAAAGTGTGTGTTATTGATATCTAAGTGTTTTACAAGTAAAGGAACAAGCCAAATAGGCCTTGGTTGATGATTTTCATAAGTGGCTAAATGTGTATGAGAGGGAAAATTGAATTCTTTTCCATTTCTTTTATTTCTCTCAAATTAGGGTTAGATGATCTTGATTTAGGGTTTAAGCACAATAGAACAACAAACAAACACTCATCATGGCAAATGGCATATAAGAATGCATGATCAATTATGCATAGCACTATATGTGAAGAAAAGTTTTTGTTAACTCCAAAATTTGGGAAATTGCATTTCTTGTCTTTATTGAATTTGGAAAACTTAGGATGTTACAATATGTCCCAGGAATCCTACTTCTTTTAACCAAAACTCACATTTGCTGAACTTGGCATACAACTGACGCTTCCTAAGGGTTTCTAGGATGACTTCCAAATGTTGCTCATGTTCTTCTTCTGATTTGGAGTAGATTAAGATGTCGTCGATGAAGACAACGACAAACTTATCCAAAAAGTTCATAAAGATCTTATTCATGAGATTCATGAAATAAGCAGGGGCATTGGTCAATCCAAATAACATGACATTGTTCTCATACAATCCATATCAGGTGGTGAAGGCAGTCTTAGGGATATCCGTTGCACGAATCTTCAGTTGATGGTAACCAATCCTAAGATCAATCTTAGAGAACACTTTGGCACCGGTCAGCTGGTCAAATAGGTCTTCTATCTTTGGCAAGGGGTATTTGTTCTTGATGGTGACATCGTTAAGCTTACGGTAATCCATACATAAACAAGTGGCACCGTCTTTCTTATCCACAAACAAAACTGGGGATCTCCAAGGCGATGCACTCGGTCGAATCAGACCTTTGTACAACATGTCATCAGTTCCACTAACTCTGCTGGGTTCATGTTATAGGCTCTCTGGGCTATAGGTCATGTTCCAGGGATTAACTCAATGATAAACTCGATATCCCGATCTGGGGGCATACCGGGTAGATCATCAGGAAACACATCGGGGTATCGACAGACTACCCTGATATGATCCAAGATTGGCTTGGCTAAACTCTGGTTGCAGGTGAACTTTCTGGGCAGCCTTTCAGACACGTGTTCTACTAACACTCTGGTGCTACTAGTCATGGTGATGGCCTTCTTGGCACAGTCAATCAATCCATGATGTTTCGACATCCAATCCATACCCAGTACTACTTCCAAACCTTTTGTTCCCAGAACAATCAAATTTGCATAAAAATCTATTTCATGGATTCTGATGGGTACATCTTTGCAAATTTTTCTAGCTTTTGTAGTTGAACCAGGTATTTGAACTATCATGACATGTTTCAAACTGATTGGTTGAATCTTACTAGTGCATGCAAAATCTTCTATAACAAACGAATGCGATGCTCCGGAATCAAACAACACTCTTGCAGGTATTGAGTTAACAGAGAACATACCCAACACGACATCTGGTGCTTCCTGGGCTTCTTCGCGTTCATGTGGAAGAGGCGGCCACTACGGTTGTTCGGGGTGAACTTCCTACCGGTGGAGACACGGCGTTGCTGCTGAGCAGGGGCAGAGGTATTGGGAGTGGTCTTGGCTAGCTTCTTGGGGCACTCATTGGAGTAGTGACCCACTATTCCGCATTCATAACAAGTCACAGTCGGCTTCTCCTTGGGGGCAATGGGGACAGCGTTGCTCCCAGTCCTTGGAGAGGTGTTGTTGTGGTGGTTGCCGGGGGCTCTCATTGGGGCACGGTTGAAGTTGTTGTTGTTGTTGGCATGGTGGTTTGTTGTTGTGGCCTCCTGGCCTTGAGTGTCCCCCACTCCGATTCTGGAAACTCGGACGTGACAGCGACACATGGGGCTTGTTGTTCCTGGGGTTGAATCATCCGCTTGAGCTGGGGCGATACCTTGGGGTATTGCTGGGCCCATTTTGATTCATCATGATGCGTTTGCGGTTCTCATTGGCTTGATGCAGTTTGCCCTCAATCTGGATCGCTGAGTCTACCAGGGCTTCTAAGTCAGCAAAGGGGATGTTGACCAGCACAGTCTGCATCTCATCGTGCAGTCCGTTCAGGAATCTCTCCTTCCTCTTTTCAGTGGTGTCGATTTCATCCGGGGCGTACCTTGACAGAGTAAGAAATCTGTCGCGGTATTCTACCACGGACATTCTGCCTTGCTTGAGTTCCCGGAACTCATCCCTCATATTCTTTATCAGACCCAGGGGCACGTGATACTTGATGAACTTGAGCTTGAAATCTGCCCAAGTCATTATCTGTCCGGCATTCATGGCACGGGTGCTGCTCCACCAGGCTCTGGCAGGTCCTGCTAAGTAATGTGTGGTGAACATGAATTTCTCTGCGGCTTCTACTCCCGCAACTTCCAGATTGTTTTCCATGCTCTGGAGCCAGTCATCGGCTTAAAGTGGCTCTTCGGTTTTGCTGAACATAGGAGGGTTGGTGTTTTGAAAGTTTTTCAGCTTTGACCCTGGTGATCATGGTTTCCATGGCCTTGGTTGCTGTTAGCAATCTGTTGCAGTGCGGCAATATTGGCTTGTTGACTGGACCGTAGCGAAGAAGAGGGGGCGAATGGACGCTATGTCAAGTTTTAATCTTTTTCAATTTTAGCGGTGCGGAAGGTAAAGGTAAGTCCTTTCGTGGTGACGGTGTTCCTACAATGATGCTAGAACAAGTGCAACAAGCAAAGGAACAAACAAGATAGTAAGAGTAAGGAGTGGGACAACCGGATGGCACATAGACGAGGCGAGGTTTGTTTCCCGCAGTTCCTCTCGCAAAAGAGAGTATGTCTGCGTTGAGGAGGTGCTAGCCTCACACAAGAGGCTAGGCGGCCACACCACGAAGGAAGGCCTCACCTTCTTCCTCGAGAGAGCTCCACAAAGGGGCTCCCCTTCTCCACTATGACACCGGTCGAGGTGGTGATTCCTTCACAAGATTGGGGCGAGCTCCACACCACAAGGAGGCTCCCAACAACCCATGGAGCTAGTACAACACCAAGCTAGCCTCCATGGATGCACTTCCTGCAAGATCCCACCATAGGAACCCTAACACCAAGATCCACTAAGGAATAGCATGTATTGGTGAAATCTCTCTTGGTAGAACTATAGATCGGGGTCTCCTCCAACACTCCTCAAAGTTTTTGCAAGATTGGTTGGATGGTTGAGGAGATCCACTGGGTTTAAGCTCATCAACAATGGAGGGGAGAGAGAGAGAGGAGAGATGAAAATGAGCTGGGGAAGAAGGGGCCTTTATATAGGTCTCTTCAAATCCAACCGTTATGTCCGTTTTTGCCTAAGCGGTACTACCGCTTTGGGTAAGCGGTACTACCGCTCAGAGTTCGAAATCCCACAGATCTGGTCCACGTGGACACAGAGCGGTACTACCGCTCGCGGTACCGCTCGAGGTACCGCAATAGGTTCCAAACCTTACAGGACACCAGGCGGTACCAGGGTGGTACCGAAGCGGTACTACCGTAACTGGTTACGGTACTTGAGCGGTACCGTGGGCGGTACTACCGCTTGCAAGCGTTACTACCACTCATGGTACCGCAGAGGTACCGTAACGAGTATTGTGGGTCAAGAACAGCGCAGAACTTCAGAGCGGTACCGTGGGCGGTACCAGTAGGGGTAGCGGTACTACCGCTACTGGTACCGGTAGTACCGACCTAACAAAAACTATATTTCTCCCCTTTTTCTCTCCAACCATGTCACCTCGCGATACACACACAAAACCAGAAAAACTATGAGCTACGCTTCAGTCCTCCGAGGTCACCGTGCACTTGCAAATCTAACAAAGATACTCAAAGCACACGGTGAGATTATTCGAGTGTTTTCATCAAACACACAAAACCCGGGGGTTAGACTTTGCTCTTTCAATCTCCCCCTTTTTGGTGTTTGATGACAACACAAGACTTTGCAATAGCATATGATATTATGATGAGATACTTAGATTTGCAAAAGCTCGACGGAGCTCCCCCTAAACGTGTGCATATTATGAATATGTATTTGAATACAAATACACACGTCCTAGAGGCATCACTCCCCCTAGATTTTACAAACCAAGCACATATGCAACAAGGATACTTGACATGTTGAACTAGCATATGCACAATATGGAGGCAACATAAGATCATGCAAGAAGATTTGGGTGAAGTTATCATACCATAGCCTTGAGAATACCCAAACTCACCATAAGATGCCTCCATAGAGTTGATGTAGCCACAAGAAAAGATAAGCAACGAGGACCAAGAGGCTACAAAACAATGAAGATCCCCATCCGAATAGGAACTTCTCCCCCTTTGGCATCGGAACACCAAAAAGGAGGGTAAGGAAACTATAAGGATGGAGGAGAAAGAACACGCAACCAAGCTTGCAAAAACCAAACACTACTAGGGAAAAGCCTATAGGTGGAGGCAAGTGGTGCCGGCGCACCACCTTGGACATGCGCCGGTGGAAAGAATTGCCGGCGCACCACTTTTCTGCCGCGCCGGTGATGAAGGACTACTGCCGGCGCACCTCGGGGAAAGACTCGCCGGCGCTATTTCCTGGCATGGCCCCGGCCGATTCGGGCCAGGCCCAAGAATCATTGCCGGCGCACCGGCCCAGTGGTGCGCCGGTGGAAAATTTGCTATTGCCGGCGCACCCCAGGGCCGGTGCGCCGGCAATGATTCGTGGGCCTGGCCCGGGGGTGATATAGCCGAAAGGGTATGTGCTGCCGGGGCACTAGCCTGTGGGTGCGCCGGCAGTAACTGGGCGATTATTTCTGCTCAACAACCACTCCCCCACTACTACCACTCCACTCCTCCACACAAACCCGAGCCTTCTCCCAACCCAGCTCATTTTTGCCCATTTCTATCCCCAATTTCACCAATTTGACCAAACAAAATCATATTTTTTGAGCAAATCTTCCCTTCCTACATGCATCTCCCACATCCCCCTATGTAGATCTAGATCTACTATCCCGCATTGACCGCTCAATCTAGATCTAGATCTAGAAAGTCGGCTTCCATACGCCATTGTCGCGGCGCGTCGTCTCGATCTTATCGACGAATATATCAAACAAATAGGTGATTAATGAACAAATTAAGGAATGAAATCAATGTATGTTGGACATTTGAAGAAAAGCTCTCGTGTGTGGCATATATATATGTTGTGCTTGTGCTTGTGTGTGTGTTGGCGTTGAAAATGAGTTGCCAACGTTGCGCCGAAATGTTGATTCTTCAAGTTTCCGTTTCGGCACATTTCTGGCGCTCCTATGTCCTACCGTGTAGGAAGGTCATGCCGAAATTTTCCGTGAAAACTACCGACGGATGCATGGTTCTAATGAATTATGTAATCTTACCATGCAGGCGATAATGGTTATCGAGATGAGTGAAAGCATCGTGATGAGATATCTGAAACACGCGATCATCGACATGTATGAAAATAACCGCACGGAGGTATTGTGTCCGTGCCGGAGATGCAAACGAGGGAAATGGTTTGACCCGTATTCAGGCAAATTGCAGGGGCACCTGCTCACTAATGGTTTCATGCATGGACACACTCAATGGATGAGTGATGATGGCGCGGAGGTCAATGGGGCGACGGCGGCAGGTGGTAAAAATGGCCGGCAAGAAGGAGGGCATCATGATATTGATGACGATGAAGAGTTTGTCGCACAGGACGATAACCTTGACGACGACGAAGAGGTGCCGCTAGCTTCAGTCGTGCGGGACCCTCATCTTCAAGATCTGCTTCTCGAAAAGACGAAAGGCGCCAAGCGGAAATCAAAGCTTGAGCAACTCGAGATAGACTCGAATACTCCGTTGTACGACTCAGGTCGGGGGTTGGGGGAGTCTCGCTTGAGAGTAACTCTCGATGTGCTGCAGATGAAGGCGAAACACGGATGGACGGACACAAGCGTCGACGACATCCTGGAATACATGAAAGATCTCCTTCCTGCCGGGAACACGTGTCCTGGTAGTCTAGCCGAGGCCAAGAGAATCACGTGCCCTCTCGACTTACCCCACGAAAAGTATCACGCCTGCATCAACGACTGTATCATGTATCGCAAGGAGCACATGGACAAGACCAAATGTCCTGTGTGTGAAGCTGAACGGTACAAGAAAGGGAAGAAGAAAGCTCCTCGGAAAGTTGTGTGGTACTTCCCGCTCGCCCCCCGGCTTCAACGGTTCTACGCGGACCGCAAGGAAGCAAAGCTCATGCGCTGGCACGCAGAAAGAAAGGAGGCAGTGTTGAATGATAAAGAGCGGATTGAGCACCCAGTGCTGACGCACCCTTCGGATGCAAGCCAGTGGAAAGCATTAGACAATGAATTCGGACGTTTTGGGGCAGATCCCAGAAACATCAGGTTGGGTGCGAGCACGGACGGATTCAATCCGTTCGGAAACCAGAGCAGCACACATAGCACATGGCCCGTGTTTGTATGGATCTACAACCTCCCGCCCTGGCTGTGCATGAAGAGGAAGTACATACAGATGAGTATGCTAATTCAAGGGCCGACACAGCCAGGAAATGATATCAACATGTATCTCGAACTATTAAAGGAGGAGCTTGAAACGTTGTGGGCGGAGGAAGGGGTAGATACATGGGACGCCGTCGCGGAAGAATATTTCCCTTTGAGAGCCGCGTTGATCACGACGGTGCAGGACTACCTCGGATACGGTTACATTTCGTGCCAGGTGTGCCATGGACACAAGGCATGTGTCAGGTGCATGGAAGAGACGATATTTTTGCAGCTTGGTAAGGATCCCGGCTCTTCGAAAACAGTTTACATGGGGCATCGAAGGTGGCTACAGAAGACTGACCCGTGGAGAAAGCGTGGAGAAAGCGTGGAGATCTGTTCGATGGTACAAATGAACCCCGAGGATCTCCACGTAAGAAGAGCGGCGAAGAGATCGATACATTACTGAAAGGTTGGAAGGAGTGCCCTGCGCCGGGAAAGATTCGTCAAAAGCCTCACTACAAGAGATCTGATATACTGTGACGAAAATCCTCATGACGGTGGTCCGTAACGTCACGGAATATCAAAATGTGTGACATTTTTCCCCTGGCGTCATGGACTCCCAAAATCCGTGACGGCCGCACAATCACCGTCACACATTACCACGTTCTGTGACGACCTCATTAGATTTCATGACGAGTGTGGATGGGTCACAGAAATATTATGGGAGATGAAGGAGAGCTAGTAATTAAAATAAGTTGTATAATCTGAGAAACCGAAAAACCGAACCATCTAACCATGACCATAAGGATTGAGAGCAGGGTTTTTTCTCGGCCGAAATTTCCGAGATTTCTTGTTTCATGATTTTTGTAATGGCTATTTTTATATTTCTGCCGTGTTGAAGTGACATGCATCAAGTTTGTTTGTTTCCTGAAGGTTTGCTTGTTTTAGATACCTGAAATCACTGATTAATATATATGAACTTGGGGAGATGCCGCCCAAAATTTTCATCACTTGATATGCAGTACTATATCTGCACATCGATTTAACATTTCAAGTTCAACTTCACAGAGAATATTGCTCTGGTCACAGAGGACATGTGCCCTGAACATGTACGCATGTTTCCGAGAGATTTCCTCAAGCTGTACTTTATCTATTTTTTCAGTCTTCTTCTCAGGTGCTTCAAATTAAATATTAAACCAAACTTGTATATTAATGCATCCGACCCAGGCATAGCCCGGTAGCTCATATATCATGTTATTTTCAACCATGGTCGGGGCTCATCCAAAACGGAGCATACCAATTTTCCCACAATATTTTTTGAAATGAATTTTCCCACAATAAAGATGGGCAATATGCCAGAACTGTAACTTTGGTAGTGAAAACACGAATGGCTACGAGGGAGGTTATGGTGGCGGCCTGGCGGCCACTCCCTCCAATTTTTTCACCAAAAATATTTTTCCCTGCACCTAAGGACCTACTCCCTCCAATATTCCCACAGAAAATATTTTTCCCTCCACCCAGAATACTGTTTTCGCTCCATTCTATTTTTTTCGCGGACTATACCTATCACTTTAAAATTGCAAACCCCTAGTCTAATCCTGCGAGGAGCCAACGCCCCTACTCCCTATTTCTCCTGCACTTCTCCCCCCATTCTCTCCACGCACAAGATCGGAGGTGCCTTCTGATCCAACCGCCCCAGCCAGGTCGAACGGCGCTGCCCTCACAATCGGCGGGATCGGGACGCCGGCCTTACTCGCAGTCCTCCGCCCCACCCAGCTCGCTCGAGTGCTGCCACCCTCCTCCGCACCCAGCGCACTCGAACGTCGCTGCCCTCACGATCGGCGGGATCGCACCCGCCACCCTCACCCACGGTGTCCTGCTCCGCACACGCGTTAACGCCGCCGGCCGCACCCAGGAATGCCTCCTCCGCAACCGCGAGAATGCCGCCGCCCGCACCTGCGAGATTGCCGCCGCCCTCCTGAAGGTAACAACCACTTCTACAAACCTTTGTAGTAGTGGATCCTTCAGGTAATTCGTGTATTGGTCCGTTCAGCGTATCTGAACTACTTCTAGATCAAGATTGGTATTTCAAAGGCCTTATGGTTCCCTGAATTAAACAATATAAACTAGAGCTTGCATGGAGTAATTTTAAGTTGGCTATTGTACTGCCGCTACCTATATTTTGATGATAATCGGAAAGAGATGAATTGTTGATGTTTTGTTTCGCGTGCACGAGTTGGCTAACTAACTGAACTGTATCCATGTGAGATTTTTGAAACTCTCTGAATTTTGATGTGGTTGATTTCGGTGCAGGTGTGATTTATTTTTTTTCGGTTCCTTTTTGCTGAATTTCTGATGGTTAGTATTGAATTGATTGTATTGAATCCTTTAGCTGGTGATTTTAGATGCTGATGATTGTAAACTCAAAGATGAACCTGAACGGATGAACCTGGCCTGATGCAAAACTGAACCTGGGAAAACTGAACTTGACAAGATGCAAAACAAACCTAATGGTTAGTTAGTTCCTCATTGTAAAAGCAATTTATACCTGCACCACGGCCAGTTAAATCAGAACACATGCCTACACGTTTCCTGTTTCCCGAATGATATTAATTTTGTCTTGCAAACCTGTACCACAACGGGTTTTTTCTAGGGATGTACCATAGCAGGCTAGTCACCTGACAAGCGGGAATGAAATATACTGACAGATGGCAGATCATACATGACGTATACTTAGCAAATAAACCCCAGAAATCAGGCATAACTTCTTTAAACGTCGGAACCTGTCAAATAACTTTTTTTTGCGGGTTACCTGTCAAATAACTTACTGTATGCTTATCGTCCTTGCTTTTCCAAATCTTACCATTAATATGTTAACATATTTTTCTTCTAATGTTTCCTGATATCCTTCTTCGCCAAGGTAGTACAATCATGCCCGCAACTCCGGAGTATGAGAAAAAAAGGTTGGCAAGCATTTAGAAGCGCAAGGCTGAGGAGGCAGGGCCTCTTGCAAACATATGGAACATATCTAGTCAATTGCTATACGGTCTGAATGCAAAAGACAAAGAGAGGCGCAAAGGTGATGATGTTGGCATTGGCTCCGACTATTAGCCAAATGATGATGAGGAGGCTGATGATGCCGATGAGGCTTCTGGAGAAGAAGAGGAGCAGGAGCCAACTCTACATATGTCAAAGGAAAAGGTAATATATCTTAGTGTCATACATAGTAGATAATGTCTTTCTTTCTACCATGTTCATGAACTTGTGTATATCATTGTTGAGTCACCAGACCGTTGGTTTTTCAATTAATGCTTTCCTTTCTTTCTGGTACATGGGTGTTGGTGAGCTGATAAACATTTTAAAGGGGAAAAGAGAGAAGTAATAGTGGATTTTTAAGTTCATTAAAACGGAGTATCTACGGACAATCTGTAATCTCAGATATTATAATCATCTTTAGCTAATTAGAAGCAAGTGAATCATCTGCTCTTGTCAAGTGGGATTTTGTTTTGCAGAGTGAGGCCTCTTGACCCTGTCAGCCAAGATTTCTTCTCAATGTGGTGTACATGTCCGCAGCAACATCATGCATGTTGCTACACATTGGAATGATTATAGCAAAGAAGGCCTAGACCATCTTATTCCTAAAGCTATTGGTCATGTTGCGGTGAGACATTTTCCTTCGTTCTTTTCATTCCCAGTTTCACATGATTTGCTATTTGTTTAGTGATTTTATATTTCATTGCTTTTAGAAAAACTTTGAAATGGATCCAAAAGAGAAGGTGACCAGGGGCGTATGCACAAAGATACTCCAGAAGGGTGTTCGACAACAACGATATATATTGAAGAGGATTATTTTACAGGTCGTATCTGTGAAGAAGCATTATCTCGTAAGCCACCCAAAGTTGGTCAACAAAATTGGGAAGCGCTTGTTAACAAATGGTCAGATGAAAGAAACAAGGTTTGTAGCAACTGAAACCGTGTGGGCTCTCTAGTAATGCTTGATTAGTGAACGAATCTTAAGAATAGAAGTACAACTCTGGTCAATATGTTACTGATTTTTTTCAAGTCTGGGAATAGACTTCCACATGCTGTTGAAAATTCTGTGTCAAAGTGTAAACCTTGGAAAGCCTAGTTGCCTTATTAATCAACAGAGGCAGATGCGTTTTACATTCATAAAATTTTACCGCAGATTACTATTTTCAATCCTAGCAGCTGTTATGCATATCTGATAACATGTATCCCTCTACTGTACTCGCAGTACAACATGTATATCTACATTCTTTATCCTTGTAGTGATAACATATTTACTGTTTTAACATTTATTCATTGCTACTTATAGTACTAAAATTATTTGCTTCATATAGGAGATGTTTGCCAAGAACAAGAAGAACCGAGAAGCTGTGAAGCATCACCAAACTACATGTTCTAGGTCTTATCGTTCTCATTTCCACCAACTCATAAGTATACTACGCATTTTCTCCGTTGTTTTTCTACAGTTGGCTACTGCACATTTTGGCAACTTTCATATTTTGAATACTAATTATATGAATTCCTACATCTTGTAGAAAAAACACAAGTACAACAATGAGGAACCTAGTCCCATTGAGTTTTTCAGAGAAACCCATACCAATAGGAAGACGGGAAGCCCTTGAAGCTTATGTGAGATTTCTCTCTATTTTGTTACATGAATAACATTTGTTGCTGGCTGCTTGCTATTCGTTGGCTATTTATTGTGCCACTGATTGTTTATGTGTTGCTTGCTGTTTGCTATCTCGTTAGCTGCTTGTGCCACTGGTTGTTGTACTCTTGGCTGTTTATGTGCTACTGGTTACTTGATGACTTGTTGTTGTTGGCTGTTTGCTTCATGAAAGAAAATTATATTTTTTTACACGTGTTTATGGCTCTTACCATGCTTTTGCAAGTTTAATTCGAATGTATCACTTTTATCTAAGCAACTATGCTTTTCTTTTGTAGACTGATATGGAAACGAAAAGGAGTGAAGTAGAAAGAGAAGATGACCAACCAGTGTCTGGTAGACATATTGTGGCGGAAGTTCTCAAAGAGCACAGCTCCTCAAGCACCTTCCTTTCAACCATTGGGTACCAATCAAGATCTAGGAGGTCTAGGACATCAGCTTCTAAAGAACACGTCTGACAATTAGAAGAAAACATTGAACAACAGAAGAGAGGCAGTATATGCAACTACGATGTACCAACAACAGTTAATCGAGAGAGGTAAAACGCAAGAGGCTGCACTTGAACAGATGCAAATGAAGCAACAAGAAGAATTGACGGTCATGAAAAAGAGCCAAGAAGAAAAGAATAAAACATATGAAAAAAGCAAGAGGAACAAGCGGCCTTATTAGCTTCCTCTTACGGAAGCATGCTACCCAGAACTAGACAAATTACATGACACGGAAACCAAAATTAGATGGTGCTATTCTACCATCAATTTAGTTTCCTCTTTCTTAGTTATGTCAATTTTATAGTGCTTAACTTATTTAGTTATGTAAGACAATATTTGGCTGTGAGGTTATATTTACTTGAGCTAGATATATATTGTGATTTTAATGGCATTTGAGTATATGTTGTCATAGGCATTCAAAATTAATTTTGATTCACAATGTAATTTATATTAAATTTAGAAATTATTACAGGCAATAATTTAAAATTTTAATAAAAGTAAATTGATATTGCCATAAAAATGATTCTAGAAAATAATACCTACAAAAATTGGAAAAATAAATATTATTTCTCGAAATAAATATATTTTTAATGAAAATAAAAACCAAAAATAAAAAAATTCGGAAAAACCAATAATATTTCTAAATCAATGAAATGACATCACATATGACATCATTCACATTCGTGACGCTAATCCGTGACGTTTCCTAGCCATAGGATGGTCTCCTATGTGCTGACATCACACATGATGTCATCCATACTTAGTGACGTTTTCTGGTGTGCCGCGTCACGAGAGAGTAATCTGTGACGGGGATTCCGTGACGATACTTGTGACGCTCAAACTACGTCACAGAGGGGTCTTCCGTGACGTTTACTACTATTGCATGACGTTTTGAGCTCGACACGGTATATCAGATCTCTTGTAGCTGGAGAGAAGAAGAAGAAAAAGGAAACGACGCCGCTCATTGGTGTATGGAAAAGGAGGTCCGTGTTTTGGGACTTGCCGTACTGGAAAATTCTCGATACACCTCACTGCCTTGATGTCATGCATATTACAAAGAACGTGTGCGAGAGCTTGCTTGGCACTCTTCTCAACATGCCGGACCGGACCAAAGATGGGCCGAAAGCAAGACAGGACCTGAAAGTTTTGGGCATCAGGGAAGAGCTTCAGATCCCGCCGGCCCAAGAGGGACAGTCGGAGGAGGAGGCGGACGGCGGTCAGAAGCGCAAAAGGATTAAGCAGCCAGACTATTACTGTCCCCCCTCCTGCTTCACTTTTAGTCCGGCCGAGGTCGATCAATTTTTCAATTGTCTTGTAGGAGTCAGAGTGCCCTTCGGTTAGTGCTAGGTAATGCTATGGTACTGCTATATTGGCAGAGACTAAAGTGGTCAAGTTCTATTGTCTCTGGTTATATTTGTGCTGTTTTAGTTGATAAAGTGGTTCTTCATTTAAATGCCTACTGCCAAGAATTGGTTGATATATAAAATTCACTATGTTCATTCTCTGGTTTTAAATGGATGCTGTCAAGTGTTATTTTTATGCTGATGTAAAATGCCACTGTAATGTATATGCTGAAATGCTACTGTAATTTATATGGTGATGGTTATGGTGATGGCATGGTTATGGAGATGGTTATGGTTATGGTTGAGCTCCGGTGAAAATGTATATGTTTGCATTTCTGTTACAGGGATTGAGTTGCTATTGAGTGCCGGAATGTCGATTCATTTCCGTTCCGGCAATTCTAGCACTCGGCATGACCAATTTTTAGCAAAGGTCATGCCGAATTTTTCCGTGAATTCTAACTCTTTTTCATCTTCTATTAGTGCAAGCCACCATGTCGTCTCAAGAAGAGTTAGAGGAGCACTACAATAGGCACTTCTTTAGGACGGAGGAGGATGCCGAGGCCGCTGGTGTTGGCGGCGACGAGGACCATGAGATGGAGGATGCCGCTGGGGGTAGTGCCGACGAGCCGAGCGGCAACGAGGCAAGCGCCGCCGCCGGGGGTAGTACCTACGAGCCTAGCGGCGATGAGGCAACCGGCGACGATCCTAGCGGCGCCGCTGGGAGTAGTGGCACCGGGACAAGTGGAGCCAGGAGGCCGCGGAAGGCAAGGCGCCAAAACACGGTCGGCACCGGCAGAGACACAGTCACAGAGGTGGACCCCGCCAGTGGTTTGCCGGTGGAGCCTAAGGATGTTGCCAAGGGGTACGGCAACCAACTGGTATGTATCCTCCGAGAGGTCGTCAATCTCAACGAGACAGACCTCCGAGCTGAGAGCAAAGCGCCTTTGCGAGCCCAGCTCATTGCGAGGTTGCACGCACGATACAAGTTCCTAGGCGACTACGCCTCCAGTCATCAAACCAACAACATTGTGAACTCACAAGCCCTCCTGAAGTTCACCAAACACCTCAGCAGCTATAAGTACATGGTGCGGAAGCTGATTGCTGAGGGCAAAGGTTTCGAAGAGGTCCACTCCGCCTTTCCGCATGTCACCCAGGCGGACTTTGATGCTTTTGTGGCCAATGAAGAGCTACAAGCAACCAAGAATCGCAAGTTGTGGGGGAAGGAAATGCGGGAGCTTAACATCGGCAACCACAACCTTGGGAGCCGTGGGTACGAGGGAAAGGAGCCCTATTGGGCGAAGGAGGATGAGGCGTATGTAAATGCCGGCATTGAGAACCCCTGGCTCAAGTACAAGGACCCGCTTGAAAGAAGATTCATCAGGTCCCGGTACCATAAGAAGAAACTAACCGGGGAACTTGTCACGGACCCGAAGGTCGTAACCGACATAATTTGGTTCACGAACGACCAGAAGGTCCTGGCGTTGGAGAAAAAACTGGTAAGCAATTTACCGGTTTTATTAGATCAAGTATCGTTCATATAATAGTAGCAACATTTCTAAATGGTTCGCGTTTCTTCCGCAGGAAGAAGAAAGACAAAAACTTTCTCAAGGCTCCCAAGGTGACGAAGGCTCCTCGTCCCAGGCGTCGACGGGCAGGGTAGCCTGGGACAAGCCTCTCGTACGGGTGCTAAACATCGTTAATGAGCATTCACCGACGAGAAGGCCGCATAGAGGCTGTGTGGCTGGCGCCGGTACAGGCTACAAGCATGGTCACTATGGCTTGTCGTCTGCGGCCGATAAAAATGCGCGTAATGAGAGGAAGCAGCGGGAGGCGGAGGAAATGAGGGAGTCAATCCTAGCCCAAGTCCAAGCTGGTTTGGTACCGCAACTGGTACCGCAACTCAAAGCTACACTCGTACCTGAAGTCAAAGCTGAAGTCGCCGCTGGAGTCCAAGCAGATTTCAACGCTCTACAAGCGTGGTATGAGGGTGGCAAACAAGGCCCCCCCCCCCCCGAAAATGCAAGTGGTTAGCTTCAACGGCAGCAACTCGATGGTGCCGCCGTCCGCCGGCAATGACAATGTTATAATGGAGACTCCTCCGGCCGCCGGCAATGTCGCTGGTGCTAGGGATTCACCGTCCATGCCGGGTAGCAGCCCCTCCGTCACTTGCACGCCCGCCGCCGCATGTGCTGGCCCGTCGACATTAGCCGAGCTCAACGCCCTCACGGTAATTAACTAATGTGTACATCAAGTTAATATATTAGTTTCGTCATCCTTGCCCTCTCTCTAACGCCATACACATGTTCTCGCAGGCGCTCTCGACGCCATGCACCTTTTTGATGAGAGTAAACGACGAACTCAAAGACGTCGCGAGGGGGTCCATCATTCGGCCCCTGGATAAGAAGTGGCACACACGAGATATGGCGGATGACGTTTACCGGGTTGAAGTGGATCGGGCATTACCGGGCTATGAGGATTTGTTTCCTCCTAATCAACCGCATGGTACCAATGACGATAGCCCGTTGAATCTGGCCTCACTGAAGGGTTGGGTACTGCTATGGCCGAAGACCCTAATTCGGATCAACACCTACTCGGGGTCGACGGCAAGCAAAGACAAGCACCTTGCGGCGCCACATGTCAGCGTCCCTCCACGACAGCCAGCGGCGCCCGTGGTCATCGCCCCACCAGAACGGCCAGCTGCGCCAGAGGTCAGCGCCCCACCACAACAGCCCGGCTGCGCCGAGGCCGAGGAATACGAACGTGACAACTTCCAATGGGATATTCCTACGTCTTCACAAGTTGTCCATGAGGATGCGCCGGGCTTGAAATATGTGTGCTCCAAGAAGCTGTTCGATTCTCAAGAAACGGCTGAGGAGGAAAATCCTGAGGAGGTCGCCACCGCCGCCGTCAAAAATATGTTGAGCCCAAACACACTCCGTGCTACGGCCACTACGGCGATGGAGGGTCCATCAGTACAACCCAAGAAGAGGAAGAGGCAAAATAAGAAGGACGCCCAAGACAAGGCGGCGGCGGCCAAATCCAAGGACAAGGTCCCACTCCTTGACAAGTTGCCAAACAATTGGCGACCTCTGCATCACTTGGGTCAACCGATGCTGCCGGAGCATGTCGTGAAGAAACTCACCCCGGATATGAGGAGCTTGCATGAGACTCTCTTGCATGTGGAGAACCTTCTTCTCAAATCAAAAGATCCTAGTTACCCTCTCTTCGTGGTGAAGGTGCCAACTGGCATGAACTTCATCGAGAAGTACCCCGCGGACTTGTGCTTCATCCGGTTCAACGACATCTTCAGCATCTATCGCATGCAAGCGCTCCACTTTAGTGTGGTTCGCCTAGTTGCTCTTAGCTTGTCTTCCCAGATTGTTAAGGAGGGGACGCCGACCATCGCGATAATGGACCCCTTCTATATGCGGGAGAGCATCATCTGCAACCCTGGGGATCGCGCGATTGCCACCCAGCAGGTCGAGGATTTCATGCTGGCGAACATTAAGAAGGGCGCCATTCTCATCCCTTACTTCCCCGAGTAAGTAATCACTCGCTAGTCCCCCATCACCATTCTATCCTATATCTCCATTTGCATTTCCAAAGGTTAATCCGTGTGTTTTCCGCAGAGACAAGTTCTGCACCCTCATCGTCGTGCACCCGCAACACTCGCATGCAGTCTATCTCGACTCGGGTAGGGACCGCAAGAAAGACTACTCCCACATTAGGGCCCTTCTCAATGATGCTCTCACCGGCTTCGCCAACAAGGCAGGCCCCCTCAAAGTAGAGAGGAAATCCCGAGGAGGCTTGGTCTTAACCCACACAACCAACTTCCCCGCCTCGAGCGATCGACGCCCGACAATGGGATGGACGCGTGGTACGCCATCCTTCAGATGCAGGAGTACATAAAGTATGCAGATGACATGTTGCTGCCAGAGAATCTCAGAAACAGGTTTGCAAACATGGCGGATGTCCCTGATAGAGAGATTAGAAAGAACTGGGGTCGCATCCAGCAGTTCATTTGCACGATAATCCTGCAGGATGTCAACAATAGGTCTGGCGAGTTCTTCTACGGCTATGGTCTACCACCTAATGACGAGATAGACCTCCGCTTGGAGATGTCGCGTGATGAGAGGCCGTTCAACTCGCTTGAGGGCTGCCGTCCATTCCCCCCTAGGCGTACAACCTGATCCTACGACGGGAACACTTGCTAAAGCTTGAACGATATGTCCTTGAACTTCCGTACTGTAATAATTGCTATATATTCCCATAGAATCGACTAGTTGCTTTTATTTAGTTGTATGAATGTGCATGTGAACATGTGTCTGTAGTTTCATTTACTTTGCTATATATTTCAAGATTATGGCGTACATAGCTTAATAATTATTTGCATTTACTCGACCACTACTTGCCTCGTATTTGGAGTTCGCCGATGATTAGAATGTTCGGTCAATCGTACACTCGGGGGTGGAGCCAGTGAGCCTTGGTGCGATGGCCACAAGTATCAATCTATTGTGCATCCTACCTAGCCTCACTGACTCCATCCCTGGATGTTAATATTTGTTTCGACCGACAAAGTATGAGGCACGCTATTTAATTCGTACTACTTGTCTTCTATTTGAGTTCGCACTTCTTAATTGCATTGGCCGATGATTAAAATGTTCGGTCACGTGTACACTCAGGGGTGGTGCCAGTGAGGCTTGGTGTGATGGCCACAAATATCAATCTATTGTGCATCCTACCTAGCCTCACTGACCCCATTCCTGTATGTTATTATTTATTTCGACCAACAAAGTATGAGGCACATGCTATTTAGTTCATACTACTTGTCTCTTATTTGAGTTGGCACTTGTTCATTGCATTGGTACTAACGTTTACTTGTCTTGTGAATGGAGATGCCGATGACATATGTCGTGTACAAGGGGAGGGTTCCTGGAGTCTACGACGACTGGGAGGACTGTCGGAGACAGGTGCACCGTTTCAGCGGCAACAGCTACAAGGGATACCCCACTAGGGTGGAGGCGGAAGGAAGATACGCCCGTTATCTAGCGGGAGAGATGAGGGACATGAGGAGGAACCGGATGAAGACCATGGCCTTCGTGATGATGGTCATGACCATGTTGGTCATGTTCTATGTGATTCTAGTTTAGGTTAGGACCTACATTGTGAGGTGTATGACGATACTTGTGATGACTATGTACCAAGACTTCTAACTTTGTGAAACTTCGTCGTTCGGTGTTGCATACGCACATGTGTTGTATGAATCAACACATTCCGAAACGAGACTTGCGTATTTGTGTACTGATACCGAAATGAAACTTGCTCTCTATGTGCTTCTCATATTGCATGTAATACTGTATAAATATGAACTGCATTGTAAATATATACTGCTGTCAAATATGTATTGTAATATGCTGGAAAAAAGCTGGAAAAAAGAATTTTCGAATTAATTGCCGGCGCACCTAAATGACATACTGCCGGCGCACGTGGCATGCGCCAGTGCTGGAAGCACTACTGCCGGCGCACCTGATTGTGCGCCGGTGGCATATATCTTTTCCGGCGAAGCTTGGGTGGTGCGCCGGCAGTAGCTGACATATCGCTGGCGCACTACCTGGTGCGCCGGCAGTGTCCATTTATCACCGGCGCGTTCGCACCGGCGGGCTCGTGGTGCGCCGGCAATGGGCGTTTTAGGTGCGCCGACAATGGGCCTTTTCCTAGTAGTGAAAAGGGGAAACAAGCTTGAATGAGGTTCTCCAAAAACATGAAGAAAACGATAGCAAAGAAGAAGGACAAAAAGAAAGTCACAAACAAACACTAATAACCAAAAAACTCCTCAAAGAGGAGGTTGGTGGCCGAAGCCACCGTGTAAGAGTGTAGTAGTGTGAGGTCGCGTAGATGTATCTAGGACTCGCGACTACAACTCAACATGAAGCTCATAAGTCACTTAATTTACAAATAGCATATGTTTTGGATTTCTTTATGCATTATGGGGGGAGGGATAGCTCAATAGGTTTAAACCGCACTCCCCCTATGTTCATGCGTGCCTTTCATCTAGATATAAAGGTTAGGAGTGGTATGTGCGCACGACGGTCAAGCAAAGTTCGATGGATCAATGATATTTAGCTCATGCCTCAACTCAATGAAACGCTTCTCATCCAAGGGTTTCGTGAAGATGTCCGCCAATTGCTCCTTGGTACCAATGAAGGATAGTACAATATCTCCGCAAGCAATGTGATCCCGGATGAAGTGGTTCCTTATCTCAATGTGCTTCGTCTTGCCATGAAGAACCGGATAGTAGGAGATCTTGATTGCGCTCTCATTGTCACACAAAAGAGGTACCTTGCTATACTCGATTCCATAATCCCTCAAGGTTTGCCTCATCCACAAGATTTGAGCACAACTACTTGCCGCGGCAACATACTCGGCTTCCGCGGTGGAGACAGAGACACAATTTTGCTTCTTCGAGGACCAACACACCAAAGATCTTCCAAGAAAGTGACAAGCTCCGGATGTAGACTTCCTATCAACCTTGTCGCCTGCCCAATCGGAGTCGGTGAAACCAACCAAAGCAAAGTCCATGTCCCTTGGGTACCATAGACCGAAGTGTGGGGTATCAACTAAATATCGAAAGATCCTTTTGACCGCCACAATGTGGCTTTCCTTCGGGCTTGCTTGAAACCGTGCACACATACCAACGCTTAACATTATATCCGGGCGAGAGGCAGAAAGGTAAAGAAGCGAACCTATCATCGAACGGTAGAGCTTGGTATCCACCGCCTTGCCGGTCTCGTCAAAGGAGAGTTGACACTTGAGATGCATCGGAGTTCCAATGCCTTTGGCGTCCTTCATATCGAAGCTCTTGAGCATGTCTTGGAGGGACTTTTCTTGATTCATGAAGGTGCCTTGTCGCATTTGCTTGATCTCGAACCCAGGAAAGTACTTGAGTTCACCCATCATTGACATCTCAAACCTATTTGTCATCAACATAGCAAACTCATCATTGATTTTTGTGTTAGTTGAGCCAAATATGATGTCAGCTACATAGAGTTGGCATACGAAAAGCTCCCCATTGACTTTCTTAGTAAAAAGAGTGGGATCAATTTTCCCCACTTCGAAACCACAGTCTTCAAGCAACTTCTTTAGATGCTCATACCAAGCTCTAGGAGCTTGTTTCAGTCCATATAGGGCCTTTTTGAGCTTGAAGACATGGTCCGGAAAATGGGGGTCCTCAAATCCCGGGGGTTGCTTCACATACACCTCCTCATGTAAAGGACCATTAAGAAAAGCACTTTTGACATCCATTTGTTGCATCTTGAAGCCATGGTGAGAGGCAAAGGCCAAAAGGATATGGATGGACTCAAGCCTTGCAACGGGTGCAAACGTTTCACCAAAGTCCACGCCTTCGACTTGAGAATAGCCTTGTGCCACCAATATTGCTTTGTTGCGGATGACCATGCCATGTTCATCTTGCTTGTTCTTGAAGACCCATTTGGTTCCGATAACATTGCGGCAATGATCGGGTCGCTTCATGAGAGTCCACACATCATTCCTCTTGAAGCTGTTGAGTTCCTCTTGCATTGCATTCAACCAAACGGGATCTTCAAGAGCCTCATTAACTTTGAGTGGTTCCACCATAGAGACAAAAGCGTGGTGCTCACAAAAGTTTGCTAATTGTCTCCGGGTGGTTACTTTGCTCTTTAGATCACCAATGACATTACGCAAAGAATGGGACTTGAGGCGCAAGTGTCTTGTAGTAGGATCTTCACGACGAGTGTCGGCTAAAGGAGTAGATTCTTGTGGGTCCTCTTGGCTTTCATCACGGTTTAGGTCCTCACCTTGACCTCCATTGTTGTTGAAGGAGACGTCATCATCATGAGAGCCGGATGACTCGGGGGTACTAGGAATAGTATTGTCCATAAAGATCATCCCCGAACCACTCAAAGAAGAACTTGAAGTTTGGCCTTGATCACATGATGTTGGTTGTTGTGCTAGATGAGCTTGTGGTGAATGTTGTTCTTCAGCTTGTTGAGGTGAGCTTGTACTTGATTGTTGTTGTGGTGGTTGAGGTTGAACTTGAGGTTGTTATAGAGGTTGGCTTGCACTTGTAAGATCAACGGAAGAAGCTTGGCCTTGTGGTGTAGATGGCTCCACTTGGGTGGAACTTGGTCCTTCCCCGGTACTCATAGAAGGTAGCTCTTGAGGTCGGCGAATGCCAACACCCATCCTTCCTATGGCATCCGGGGGAATTACATCTCCTTTCTCACAAGAAGCACTTCGCTCCTCCAAAGATCTATCATCTTCATCGAATGTCACATCACAAGATTCTAGAACTCGCCCACTTGACTTGTTGAAGACTCTATAGGCGTGAGAATCCGTAGCATAACCAACAAAAATTCCTTCTTGAGCTCTTGAATCAAACTTAGATAGACGTGTGTCTTTGACAAGCACATAGCATTTGCATCCGAAGACCTTTAAATATGACACATTTGGCTTGTTGCCGGTGAGAATCTCATATGGTGTCTTCTCAAGACCTTTGCGAAAGTAGAGACGATTAGTAGCGTGGGATGCGGTAGAGATAGCTTCCGCCCAAAAATTGTAGTTAGACTTGTATTCCATCATCATGGTTCGAGCGGCTTTGATCAAGGTTCGGTTCTTCCTTTCGGCGACCCCATTTTGTTTGGGAGTATATGGCGTGGAGTATTGATGTTGGATTCCTTTTTCGCCGAGGAAGTCATCCAAGGTGTAGTTCTTGAACTCCGTTCCATTGTCGCTCCTTATTACGAGGATCTTGTTGTCGTACTTGATTGGAAAACTCCATCATAGTCCGTTGAGTCTCACTCTTGTACTTGAAGAAGAATACCCAAAAATAGCGTGAATAGTCATCAACAATGACGAGGCAATACTTCTTTCCTCCAAGAATTTCATGAGACGGTGGACCGAAGAGATCAACATGTAGGAGCTCCAAGCATCTTGTGGTAGAGATGATAGTCTTGGCCTTGTGAGGAGCTCCATGCATTTTTCCTTGTACGCAAGCCCTACAAACACGATCTTTACAAAAGGAGACATCTTCTTTTAGTCCGAGAATGTGGCCACCCTTGTGGAGACTTTGCAAAGTCCTCATGTTGACAAGGGCTAGTCGGCGATGCCATAACCAAACCTTGTCACCTTTGGCGAATAGGCAAAGAGCAGAAGATGTTGTCTTTCCGGAGAAATCAACAACATATAATCCGTTCTCTACATATCCAACAAAAGCTAAGAGTGTCTTGATCCACAAGAGGACCACCATATGTTCTGATACGTCTCAAACATATCTATAATTTCTTATGTTCCATGCTAGTTTTATGACAATACTCACATGTTTTATACACACATTATGTCATTATTATGCATTTTCCGGCACTAACCTATTGAAGAGATGCCGAAGAGCCAGTTGCTGTTTTCTGCTGTTTTTGGTTTCAGAAATCCTACAAAGGAAATATTCTCGGAATTGGACGAAATCAACGCCCAGGGTCTTATTTTTCCACTGAGCTTCCAGAAGACCGAAGAGCATACGAAGTGGGGCCACGAGGCGCCGCCACCATAGGGCCGCGCGTCCAGGGAGGGGCCCGCGCCGCCCTATGGTGTGGGCCCCTCGTCAGCCCTCCGACGCTGCCCTTCCGCTTATTTATTCCCTCCGTTGCAAAAACCCTATTACCGAGAGCCACGATACGGAAAATCTTCCAGAGACGCCGCCGCCGCCAATCCCATCTCGGGGGATTCAGGAGATCGCCTCCGGCACCCTGCCGGAGAGGGGAATCATCTCCCCGAGGACTCTTCATCACCATGATCGCCTCCGGATTGATGTGTGAGTAGTTCATCCTTGGACTATGGGTCCATAGCAGTAGCTAGATGGTTGTCTTCTCCTAATTGTGCTATCATGTTAGATCTTGTGAGCTGCCTATCATGATCAAGATCATCTATTTGTAATGCTACGTGTTGTGTTTGTTGGGATCCGATGAATATGGAATACTATGTCAAGTTGATTATCAATCTATCATATATGTGTTGTTTATGTTCTTGCATGCTCTCCGTTTCTAGTAGAGGCTCTGGCCAAGTTGATACTTGTAACTCCAAGAGGGAGTATTTATGCTCGATAGTGGGTTCATGCCTCCATTGAATCTGGGACAGTGACAGAAAGTTGTAAGGTTGTGGATGTGCTGTTGCCACTAGGGATAAAACATCAATGCTTTTTCTAAGGATATTTGTGTTGATTACATTGCGCACCATACTTAATGCAATTGTCTGTTTTTTGCAACTTAATACTGGAAGGGGTGCGGATGCTAACCCGAAGGTGGACTTTTTAGGCATAGATGCATGCTGGATAGCGGTCTATGTACTTTGTCAAAATTCCCTGATTAAATCTCATAGTAGTCATCATGATATGTATGTGCATTGTTATGCCCTCTGTATTTGTCAATTGCCCAACTGTAATTTGTTCACCCAACATGCTATTTATCTTATTGGAGAGACACCACTAGTGAACTGTGGACCCCGGTCCATTGTTTTACATCTGAAATACAATCTACTGCAAACATTGTTCTTTACTGTTCTTCGCAAACAAACATCATCTTCCACACTATACATTTTATCCTTTGTTTACAGCAAGCCGGTGAGATTGACAACCTCACTGTTACGTTCGGGCAAAGTATCTTGATTGTGTTGTGCAGGTTCCACGTTGGCGCCGGAATCCCTGGTGTTGCGCCGCACTACACTCCATCACCAACAACCTTCACGTGTTCCTTGACTCCTACTGGTTCGATAACCTTGGTTTCTTACTGAGGGAAAACTTGCTGCTGTACGCATCACACCTTCCTCTTGGGGTTCCCAATGGGTGTGTGCTTGACGCGTCATCAAGACTGTTTTCTGCCGCCGTTGCCGGGGAGGTAAGGTAAAAGGTATTCACATCCTCCGACTACTAAGCTATTTCCTAGCACTGTTGCCGGTGTGTGAGTGCTCGAAGCTATTTCCTTTAGATCCTGCAATTATATCTTTTTGTTTCTTGTTTATATTTCACTAGTTAGGCTTAATGGAAAACAACAAAAATATTAGAGATCTTTATAGTATTTATCTTGAGTTAGGACATGAGGTGTTTGAAGAGAAAATTAAAAAACCTATGGAACTTTATATGCATGCTAATGGCAATGTTATTAGTATGAACGCTTTGAACACCATTGTTGCTAATGCTATGGAAAATTCTAAGCTTGGGGAAGCTGGTTTTGATGAGCATGATATTTTTAGTCCCCCAAGCATGGAGGAGAAAATTTACTTTGATGATACTTTACCTCCTATATATGATGATTACAATGATGACTATCATATTTTCAGTCCACCTACTATGGAGGATAAAGTTTATTATGATTACAATATGCCTCCTACATTTGATGATTATGGTGATGAGAATAATAATGATAGCTACTTTGTTAAATTTGCTCCCACTACAATTAATAA
Source organism: Lolium perenne (assembly GCF_019359855.2). Taxonomy (NCBI): domain Eukaryota; kingdom Viridiplantae; phylum Streptophyta; class Magnoliopsida; order Poales; family Poaceae; genus Lolium; species Lolium perenne. Next base: position 119,508,813 of record NC_067246.2, read on the forward strand.
GAATGACTATACTTATGTTGGGAGTAGTAATTATTTTATGCATGAGACTCATGATAAGAATGCTTTATGTGATAGTTATATTGTTGAGTTTGTTCATGATGCTACTGAAAGTTATTATGAGAAAGGGAAATATGGTTATATGCATCTTAATAATATTAAGTTTCCCCTCTTTATGTTGAGAATCTTGAAGTTACTCATGTTTTATCTTCCTATGCTTGTCACTTTGCTCCTCATAAATTTATTTGTGTACAAGATTCCTTTTTATAGGAAGTGGGTTAGGCTTAAATTTGTTTCTTATTTGCCTTTTGATGCTCTCTTTGCTTCAACTCTCATTCTTATGTGAGCATCATTAAAATTGCTGAGCCCATCTTAATGGCTATAAAGAAAGCACTTCTTGGGAGATAACCCATGTTTTTATTTTGCTACTGTTTTGTTGTGTCTTGGAAGTTGTTACTACTGTAGCAACCTCTCCTTATCTTTATTTTATTGCATTGTTGTGCCAAGTAAAGTCTTTGATAGTAGGGTTGATACTAGATTTGGATTACTGCGCAGAAACATATTTCTTAATGTTACGAAATTGAGTAGCCCCGTCTGTAAGTAACTCATAAAAATCTACCAATTTACGTGCGTGATCCTCAGATATGTACGCAACTTTCATTCAATTTGAGCTTTTTCATCTGAGCAAGTTAAGTGCCCCAGAAAAATTCATCTTTACAGTCTGTTCTGTTTTGACAGATTCTACCTTTTATTTTGCATTGCCTGTTTTGCTATGTTGGATGGATTTCTTTGTTCCATTAACTTTCAGTAGCTTTGTGCAATGTCCAGAAGTGTTAAGAATGATTATGTCACCTCTGAATATGTGAATTTTTGATTATGCACTAACCCTCTAATGAGTTTGTTTTGAGTTTGGTGTGGAGGAAGTTTTCAAGGATCAAGAGAGGAGGATGATACAATATGATCAAGAAGAGTGAAAAGTCTAAGCTTGGGGATGCCCCTGTGGTTCATCCCTGCATATTTAAAGAAGACTCAAGCATCTAAGCTTGGGGATGCCCAAGACATCCCCTTCTTCATCGACAACTTATCAGGTCACCTCTAGTGAAACTATATTTTTATTCCGTCACATCTTATGTGCTTTACTTGGAGCGTCTGTTTGTTTTTATTTTTTTGTTTGAATAAAATGGTATCCTAGCATTCTTTGTGTGGGAGAGAGACACGCTCCGCTCGTTCATATGAACACTGGTGTTCTTAGCTTTACTTTTAATGTTCATGGCGAAGGTTGAAAACTGCTTCGTTCATTGTTATTTGGTTGGAAACAGAAAATGCTTCATGTGGTAATTGGTATATGGTCTTGAATAATTTGATACTTGGCAATTGTTTTGCTCAATAGATCATGTTTAAGCTCTTGCATCATGTACTTTGCACCTATTAGTGGAGAATTACTGTAGAGCTTGTTGAAATTTGGTTTGCATGATTGGTCTCTCTAAAAGTCTAGATATTTTCTGGTGAAGTGTTTGAACAACAAGGAAGATAGTGTAGAGTCTTATAATGCTTGCAATATGTTCTTATGTAAGTTTTGCTGTACCGGTTTATACTTGTGTTTTCTTCAAACAACCTTGCTATCCAAAGCCTTGTACTGAGAGGGAATTCTTCTCGTGCATCCAAAACCTTGAGCCAAAACCTATGCCATTTGTGTCCACCATACCTACCTACTACATGGTATTTCCCTGCCATTCCAAAGTAAATTGCTTGAGTGGTACCTTTAAAATTTCATTCCTTGTCTTTGCAATATATAGCTCATGGGAAAATAGCTTAAAAACTATTGTGGTAAAGAATATGTCGCTTATGTATCTTATTTCTTATAAGTTGCTTGTTGAGCGGTAACCATGTTTCTGGGGATGCCATCAACTTTTACACCTTTGTTGAATATCATGTGAGTTGCTATGCATGTTCGTTGTGGCACCCCCAGGATCAGGGTTAGACAAATACCAGATCTTCGTCTGACATAAGCCTAACCTCGAGCTCGAGAGACAACAGTGAGGGAATCGGTAGCGCAACAGTGACTCTACGACTCAAAACAATATATTACAACTCTTAGCAGAGTAAGATCCAAATTGTTACACGCAGAGGTCACTGACCAACATTCAACAAGCAACAGAAGCAAATTATGTTATTCTAAATAACAAGATAGCAAAGGGCTTAAGAAGCCATAACATAAAGCGACGTCCCAGCCCATAAGTCGCAGGCTGCTGCCAGGGAACTCCAAACTAACCATCGATGTTAACGTAGAAACCACCTTCGGCTATAGCGACTTCATGGTTAAAGTTGTCTATGATCACAGAATCCATTCCCAAGTCGTCCGTAACCGTGGACACGGCTTTTCGAAAAGATTTAACCCTGCAGGGGTGCACAACATTACCCACACGCGCCAACCGACTCTTAGTGCCAACGTTTAAGCTCTCTTCCTTGGAAAGCCAGCAGAGGGTGGTTGACCACGACCTTTACCTTGCTGTCGCCGAGACCATGAGTCACTCGCTAAGGATTATTCCGCCGTAACGGGTCAAGTCCCGAAGTCGGTCCTTAACGATGTGAGGCGAGGTGGGTTTCCCCATAGGCCGCAACCCCCAGCCACCACGGCCACGCTTACCTACCTGTTATGTAGCTTTAGCCCCCAAGCAAAATGCAGTGCATATGACCAGGTAACGCGCAAACTATGTGACTCATGGAATCTACTAGGCAAGTTAGTGAGTCGAGAGGGTACCATAATAGGGCCTCGTGTGGTTGTACGCTCGGTCTTGGTTCAAGAGGCGAGAACTCGGTTCCTAGGGTCGGCAGAAATGAAACAACCCACCACATCTCAATGTCGCCTCTCGTCTGAGCCTTTAATCAGGTTTATCATCATCTCTATACTTACCACGTCAACCTGTCATGCTAGATTCATTTCATTGTAAGGCTCCAGTCCGAAGACCGGAGTAGTAGCGTAACAAACTAAGCATGGCTAAGCATAAGAGATAAAGGCTCTCGCGACGCACACATGCCAAACCTAGTTATGCTAGGAGCAGTGGATCAGGGTATCGAGGCTACAAAGGTCGGACATGCAACAGATATGGTAACTTTATCTATCGATAAAAGACAGTTGAATCGTATGCGATATGTAGGAACCACAGATAAAAGCATTTCGAAAACATAGATGAACCAGGTTAGGGCTTGCCTTGTCCCTCAGCCGACGAGTACTGTTCTTTAGTAGTGTTGACGTCGGACTCCGGCTCAGATCCTATCGCGAAGAACCAAACACCGAAAAGGGAAATAAACAATCACCACATGGCATAATGCAATGCGCATCCAATATGAATGATATGTCAGGTTAAAGGAATTCGGTAAACCCTAGGTGCATCGTCAGATTAAAGGGGTTCCGACATCGGACACCGCCATATGAGAGGGTTCGGTTAGGGTTTCACTACATTTGCAAGTTTAAATGTCGAAATGATGTATGAAATGCTCACAAACATGTAGGATTTCAAATTCTGAACAATTTGATATATTACACATCATTTTCTGAATAAGAAATAAACAGAAAATAAATAAAAGGGTCGGCTGACGTCATCATGATGTCAGCACGACCATGGCTGGCCAGATGGTGCACGGGGATGGCGCTGCAGGGCACCAGGGGCAACGCGGGCATGCGCGTTCGACGCGCGGGAGCTCCGCGAACCAAAAGAGGGAGGCGCCGCCCTCCAATGGCCGCCGGAGACACGCCGGCAACCATGCCCGACGGCGGCGCGGCTAGGCTCACGTGGCCGGGGTGCTACGGCGAGCAATCGGCGAAGGGAGGGGCACCAGGACGCTCAGAAGCTCACCGCGAGCGTGTGGAGCTCGACGCCGTCGCCGAAGATGGCCGGGAACGCCGGCGAGCAGTGGAGGCCTGCGGCTCGGGCTCCTCCCGATTGGCGCAGTAGAGGGCTCCCGGCGTGCGCTGGTTAGCGGAGGAGGAAGAGGGCGTCGAGGCGAAGCTTCTGGCGGTGGTGGCCGAGCGTGGGGAGGTCGGCAACGGCGGCGACGGCGGGCTCTTGCCGGGGCTAGGGTTTGGCCCCCGAGCTTGCAGAGAGAAGGGGAGGAGAGGAGGGAGGCGTGCAGGGGCTTCTTGGAGGGGCGGCGGCGGCCTTTATAGGCGTCCAGGGGGCGGCGGGGCCATCCAGGCCGCCGGCGCCATCGACGGCGAGGGGCGCGCCAGGCAGCTGCCTGCCTGCGTGGAAGAAGAAAGGGGGTTTTCTGAAAACCCCCTGGATTTTTGGGATTTCTCTGGAAAAAGAAAAACAGGGCCAAATTTTGATGATTTTAGGGTATTTTGACCCAAAATTGGAGAGAGTTTTTGCACAAAATTTTCTTAGAACAAAACTACAACATTTGCAACATTGTTTCAACACATTTTAGTGCAAGATTTCTCAAATTAAATGCAAATGCATGAATGCTTATGAGCAACTTAGCAACAAAGTTTGATTAACAAAGTTGGTCTGTTACAACTCTACCCCCCTTACAAGAATCTCGTCCCCGAGATTCCTAAGTTTTAGAAAAGAAGGCAGGGTACTCAGATCGGAGACGATCCTCTCGTTCCCAGGTTGCTTCTGACTCAGAGTGATGAGACCACTGAACTTTCAGGAATTTGATGGTTTGACGCCGAGTTTTACGCTCAGCTTCATCAAGGATACGGATAGGATACTCTTGATAGGTCAGATCCTCTTGGAGATCAAGTGTTTCGTGATCAACACCACGGATGGGATCTTTGAAGCAACGTTTGAGTTGGGAGACATGGAAGACGTCATGAACTTCAGGAAAAGTTGGAGGGAGTTCCAACTTGTAAGCAAGTGTACCTCGTTTAGCAAGAACGCGGAAAGGACCAACATAGCGAGGAGCTAGTTTGCCTTTTATACCGAAACGATGGACACCTCTTAAAGGAGTGACTTGAAGATAAGCTTGCTCGCCAACTTCATAGTGAACTTCTTGATGATGACGATCATAATTGCTCTTTTGACGAGACGGTGCAGCTTTCAAACGTTCTCGGATAATGCCAACTTGATCTTCTGCTTCCTTGATCATGTCCGGTCCAAAGAACTGTCTTTCACCGGTTTCTGACCAATTCAGAGGGGTTCGACATTTTCGTCCATAAAGAGCTTCAAAAGGCGCCATGCCCAGGCTAGATTGGAAACTGTTGTTATAGGAGAATTCAGCAAATGGAAGGCACTTTTCCCAATTCTTGCCGAAGGATATAACACAGGCTCTGAGCATGTCTTCAAGGATTTGATTCACCCTTTCGGTTTGACCACCGGTTTGAGGATGATAGGCCGTGCTGAAGGAAAGACGAGTTCCCATAGCTTGTTGGAATCTGGCCCAGAACTTGGAAGTAAACAAGCTTCCTCGGTCAGAGATAATCCTCTTCGGAACACCATGAAGAGAGACTATTCGGGAAACATACAGATCTGCCAACTTGCTAGCAGTAATGTCTTCTCGGATAGGAAGGAAGTGAGCAACCTTGGATAGGAGATCAACAATTACCCATATAGCATTGCTTCCTTTTTGAGTTTTGGGAAGTCCGGTAATGAAATCCATACCAATTTCATCCCATTTCCATTCAGGAGTAGATAGAGGTTGAAGAGTACCAGCTGGTGTTTGATGCTCAGCTTTTACACGACGGCAAACGTCGCATTCAGCTACAAAGTGAGCGATTTCTCTTTTCATCCGGGTCCACCAGAACCTTTGGCGAAGATCCTGGTACATCTTTGTACTTCCAGGATGAATAGATAGAGGAGACTCATGAGCTTCTCGAAGGATAAGCTCTCTCAGGTTCTTTTTCTTCGGCACCACCAAGCGGTTACCAAAGTAGACAACACCTTGATCGTTGACGGAGAAACATTTAGCATCTCCGCTAGCAATGTTCTCTTTAATCTTAGTGATACCCAAATCACGCTTCTGAGCGGCTTTGATCTGGTCTTCAAGAGAGGTTTTTACCTCTAAGTTAGCAAGGAATCCCTGAGGAACAACTTCAAGATTGAGTCTTGCAAATTCCTCATGGAGGGCAGGTTGACATTGCTTGAGCATCAGATTGGTGCAATATGACTTCCGACTTAGCGCGTCAGCAACGACGTTGGCCTTGCCGGGCTGATAGTTAAGACCCAAATCATAGTCCTTGATGAGTTCCAACCATCTTGTCTGCCTGAGATTCAGATCCGGTTGGGTAAAAAGATACTTCAGGCTTTGATGATCCGAGTATAACTCGCAACAATTACCGTAAAGGTAAGGTCGCCATTGCTTAAGAGCATGGACCACAGCTGCAAGCTCTAGATCATGAGTTGGATAATTGAGCTCATGTGGCTTCAATTGTCGAGAGGCATAAGCCACTACATGGCCATCTTGCATCAACACACATCCGAGCCCTTGAAGAGATGCATCACAGAAGATGACAAAGTCTTTGCTTGTGTCTGGAAGGACAAGTACCGGAGCGGTAGTTAGCTTTATCTTCAGTGTCTAAAAACTTTCTTCAGCCTTTTCTGACCACTCAAACTTCTTATCTTTCTTCAGAAGATCAGTCATTGGTTTGGCGATCTTGGAGAAATTCTCGATGTATCGACGGTAATAACCCGCCAATCCAAGAAAACTCCGAATCTCTTTGGCTGACTTAGGAGTCTTCCAGTCAAGAACGGATTGAACTTTATCTGGAATGACTGCAACACCTTTTGCAGAGACCACATGGCCTAGGAAGATGAGCTCTTGTAGCCAGAACTCACATTTAGAGAACTTGGCATAGAGGCGATGTTCACGAAGCTTTGTCAGCACCAAAAGTAAGTGTTCAGTGTGTTCTTCTTCGGTTTTGGAGTAGACCAGAATATCATCAATGTAGATAATGACGAATTTGTCAAGATACTCCATAAACACTGAGTTCATGAGCCGCATAAAAGTGGCTGGAGCATTTGTGAGGCCAAAGGACATGACGGTGTACTCGTAAAGACCATAACGAGTCATGAACGCCGTTTTTGGAATGTCCTCCGTTCGGATTTTGATTTGATGGTAGCCTGATCTCAAATCCATCTTGGAAAAGACGGTGGCACCACTCAATTGGTCGAAAAGATCATTGATTCGAGGTAGAGGATACTTGTTCTTGATGGTTACTGCGTTGAGCGGCTGGTAATCAACAACCAGACGCGGAACATTGGTATCCCTCTTCTTGACAAAGAGTGCAGGACATCCCCAAGAAGAAGTACTAGGTCGGATGTATCTTTTCCCTTCTAACTCTTCCAACTGCTTCTTTAGTTCAACCAACTCTTCTCGAGGCATACGATAAGGACGTCGAGATACAGGAGCAGTTCCAGGAACCAGCTCGATGACAAACTCCACGCTTCGATCAGGTGGCATGCCAGGTAATTCTTCCGGAAAGACATCAGGGAAGTCACAAACCACCGGAACATCAAAAATTTCAAGCGGAGGTAAGACATCAAGGGCATACAACTCAGCATCAGGAATATGTACTGCTGATGGAGATGTTGCTGACGAAGACCAATACAGAATGGAGCTTCCGGAAAGGTCAGAGTAAGAGACCTGGCTGCACAATCAATGACAGCTTGATATTTAGCTAGCCAATCTATGCCCAAAATGATATCAATGTCGGTTGACTTGAGGGCAATGAGGGGAATTGGAAAAAGAAGATATCCAATTTCGATTTTATTCCCATGACTAACCATATTTGTTCGCCAAATGGAACCCGGAGACTGAACCATTAGAGTAGTAGGCAACTTCACAAAGGTTATCCCATGCAACTGAGCAAACTCTTGGGATATGAATGAATGCGATGCTCCAGAATCAAACAGAACTGTAGCTATAACGGAGTTGATTCGAAGCGTACCCATTATGACGCTTGGATCTGCTTCAGCTTCTTCAGCAGTGACATGGGTCAGACGACCCTGACCAGCAACTGGAGGCTTAGTAAACTTCTTTGGTGGTGGAGCACCACGAACAGAAGTATTGTGGGGGCACTCTTTCATGTAGTGACCAGGTTGACCACAAGTGAAGCACGCACCACTGCCTGGAGTACCCATAGCGGGACGATAGTTTGTTCCGCCGGCATTGTTTGGAGCTTGTGGACGAGGAGCATAACTAGAAGACTTCGGTGCATTAGGAGCACGAGGCACAGCACTGTATGGAATGAAAACACGACGGCGCTGATTGCCTGATCCAGAAGACTGAGAAGTATCTCGAGGACGCTTGCGAGTTTCCTCATACTCCACCTTTCCTCTTTCTGCCTTCATAGCCTTGTTGACAAGATCTTGGCAGGTTGGGAAGTCCAGGAGATGAAGATCTCGACGAAGATCAGGATCCAGTCCCTTGCGGAACAAGGCTTGCTTCTTGGCATCAGTGGAAGTTTCTTCAGGAGCATAGCAGGCAAGACGATAGAAATTACCTTGGTAATCACAGATAGAACCACTGCCCTGCGTCAGCTTCAGAAACTCTTCTCTTTTCTCGTCCATCAGACCCTCTGGGATATGATATGCACGGAAAGCAGCTTTGAATTCTGGCCAAGTTACGACATGACTGGCAGGCTGCATCAACAGGAAGTTTTCCCACCATGAACCAGCAGCTCCTTCAAGATGGTAGGTGGCAAAGTTCACCCAATCTGCTTGAGCAGCGTGGGCAACCTCAAGCTTGCGCTCGATGGTACGGAGCCAGTAGTCAGCATCAAGTTGCTCAGTGGAATAACTGAACACTGGTGGGGTGAGGTGGATGAAGCTTCGGATCCCCACTTGTTCCTCATGACACTGAGCTGTGTTACGTTCAATCCTTTCAAGGAGCCTAATGTTGTCTGCGCGATTGGCTTCATACATGGCCATAAGTTGGACCATAGAAGGAGGAGGAGGAAGGTCAGCATTCTCCTCATGACCATCTCCACGGCCATTGCCACGGCCATGAACACGACCACGACCACGGCCAGCACCACTTCTAGTACCGCCTGACATCCTGAGGAGAAGACAAAAACCATGAGACACGGATTCACCGGAAGGATTCAACAGAAGGATAGAATATACCGAATGCAATGAGCATGCTGATAAGACAAGACATGTGATATGAAGATATATCATCGTATCGATCATAGTAGTTAAACAAGCATACAAAATGTACACACTACTAACCGACTCACAAACCATGAAGATGGAATGCAAAGATGACATACAATCACTATGTCGCATAAAGGCAAACAATTGGATGCTAAGTACCCGAAGCAAGAATAAAGGAACAATGCTTCAGATTAACTGAGACATTCTGGAAACTCTGAGACAAGCAACCAGATACGGAGTACTGGAGAAAAATAACCCAAACCCTTGTATCCTAGAGATTGAATTGATAGGAAAGAAGAGAAACCTTTTTCCAATCAAAACTAGATAAGATGACTCAGCATAGAGTGACACCAGGTAAGGAGTAAAAAGAATCCTATTCAGAGTTTTGCAAATAAACTTTAGCTTTCAAATAGTTTTCGCAACAACTAGACTCAACATCGACCAGTGAACAAGGGTTTCCTACAGGCAGTCCTGCTCTGATACCAAAACCTGTGGCACCCCCGGGATCAGGGTTAGACAAATACCAGATCTTCGTATGACATAAGCCTAACCTCGAGCTCGAGAGACTACAGTGAGGGAATCGGTAACACAACAGTGACTCTACGACTCAAAAGAATATATTACAACTCTTAGCAGAGTAAGATCCAAATTGTTACACGCAGAGGTCACTGACCAACATTCAACAAGCAACGGAAGCAAATTATGTTATTCTAAATAACAAGATAGCAAAGGGCTTAAGAAGCCATAACATAAAGCGACGTCCCAGCCCATAAGTCGCAGTCTGCTGCCTGGGAACTCCAAACTAACCATCGATGTTAACGTAGAAACCACCTTCGGCTGTAGCGACTTCATCTGAAACAAAAGCATGCAAAGCTGAGTACAGGGACTCAGCAAGACTTAGTACAACCTTTTAGCAAAGCGGGTATGCGGGCTTTCTGGTAGATCTTCTTTTGCGTAAAGCCAGTTTTCCTTTATAAGATAAGAGAGAAGAGAAGCTTGACTACTCAGAACCTTTGAAAGGGGATAAGAGAGCGATATCTCTATCTCTATTGATCATCATATTGTATCCACCAATCTTCATCATCTCGAACCACTATCCTCGGACTACCCCCTCAACACCCGAAGAAGGTATCCGTAAACACACATTGCTTGCCAAGTTTTACGATCAGGTTAAAGTTGTCTATGATCACAGAATCCATTCCCAAGTCGTCCGTAACCGTGGACACGGCTTTTCGAAAAGATTTAACCCTGCAGGGGTGCACAACATTACCCACACGCGCCAACCGACTCTTAGTGCCAACGTTTAAGCTCTCTTCCTTGGAAAGCCAGCAGAGGGTGGTTGACCACGACCTTTACCTTGTTGTCGCCGAGACCATGAGTCATGCGCTAAGGATTATTCCGCCGTAACGGGTCAAGTCCCGAAGTCAGTCCTTAACGATGTGAGGCGAGGTGGGTTTCCCCAGAGGCCACAACCCCCAGCCACCACGGCCACGCTTACCTACCTGTTATGTACCTTTAGCCCCCAAGCAAAATGCAGTGCATATGACCAGGTAACGCACAAACTATGTGACTCATGGAATCTACAAGGCAAGTTAGTGAGTCGAGAGGGTACCATAATAGGGCCTCGTGTGGTTGTACGCTCGGTCTTGGTTCAAGAGGCGAGAACTCGGTTCCTAGGGTCGGCAGAAACGAAACAACCCACCACATCCCAATGTGGCCTCTCGTCTGAGCCTTTAATCAGGTTTATCATCATCTCTATACTTACCACGTCAACCTGTCATGCTAGATTCATTTCATTGTAAGGCTCCAGTCCGAAGACCGGAGTAGTAGCGTAACAAACTAAGCATGGCTAAGCATAAGAGATAAAGGCTCTCGCGACGCACACATGCCAAACCTAGTTATGCTAGGAGCAGTGGATCAGGGTATCGAGGCTACAAAGGTCGGACATGCAACAGATATGGTAACTTTATCTATCGATAAAAGACAGTTGAATCGTATGCGATATGTAGGAACCACAGATAAAAGCATTTCGAAAACATAGATGAACCAGGTTAGGGCTTGCCTTGTCCCTCAGCCGACGAGTACTGTTCTTCAGTAGTGTTGACGTCGGACTCCGGCTCAGATCCTATCGCGAAGAACCAAACACCGGAAAGGGAAATAAACAATCACCACATGGCATAATGCAATGCGCATCCAATATGAATGATATGTCAGGTTAAAGGAATTCGGTAAACCCTAGGTGCATCGTCAGATTAAAGGGGTTCCGACATCGGACACCGCCATATGAGAGGGTTCGGTTAGGGTTTCACTACATTTGCAAGTTTAAATGTTGAAATGATGCATGAAATGCTCATAAACATGTAGGATTTCAAATTCTGAACAATTTGATATATTACACATCATTTTCTGAATTAAAAATAAACATAAAATAAATAAAAGGGTCGGCTGATGTCATTATTATGCATTTTCCAGAACTAACCTATTGATGAGATGCGGAAGAGCCAGTTGTTGTTTTCTGCTGTTTTTGGTTTCAAAAATCCTACAAAGGAAATATTCTCGGAATTGAACGAAATCAACGCCCAGGGTCTTATTTTTCCACGGAGCTTTTAGAAGACCGAAGAGCATACGAAGTGGGGCCACGAGGCGCCGCCACCATAGGGCCGCGCGGCCTGGGAGGGGCCCGCGCCACCCTATGGTGTGGGCCCTCGTCAGCCCTCCGACGCTGCCCTTCCGCCTATTTATTCCCTCCGTCGCGAAAACCCTATTACCGAGATCCATGATACAGAAAACCTTCCAGAGACGCAGCCGCCTCCAATCCCATCTCGGGGGATTCATGATCGCCTTCGGCACCCTTCCGGAGAGGGGAATCATCTCCCGGAGGACTCTTCATCATCATGATCGCCTCCAGATTGATGTGTGAGTAGTTCATCCTTGGACTATGGGTCCATAGTAGTAGCTAGATGGTTGTCTTCTCCTAATTGTGCTATCATGTTAGATCTTGTGAGCTGCCTATCATGATCAAGATCATCTATTTGTAATGCTACATGTTGTGTTTGTTGGGATCCGATGAATATGGAATACTATGTCAAGTTGATTATCAATCTATCATATATGTGTTGTTTATGTTCTTGCATGCTCTCCGTTGCTAGTAGAGGCTCTGGACAAGTTGATACTTGTAACTCCAAGAGGGAGTATTTATGCTCGATAGTGGGTTCATGCCTCCATTAAATGCAGGACGATGTGACGAGAAAGTTGTAAGGTTGTGGATGTGCTGTTGCCACTAGGGATAAAACATCAATGCTTTGTCTAAGGATATTTGTGTTGATTACATTACGCACCATACTTAATGCAATTGTCTGTTGTTTGCAACTTAATACTGGAAGGGGTGCGGATGCTAACCCGAAGGTGGACTTTTTAGGCATAGATGCATGCTGGATAGAGGTCCATGTACTTTGTCGTAATGCCCCGATTAAATCTCATAGTAGTCATCATGATATGTATGTGCATTGTTATGCCCTCTCTATTTGTCAATTGCCCAACTGTAATTTGTTCACCCAACATGCTATTTATCTTATTGGAGAGACACCACTAGTGAACTGTGGACCCCGGTCCATTCTTTTACATCTGAAATACAATCTACTGCGAACATTGTTCTTTACAGTTCTTCGCAAACAAACATCATCTTCCACACTATACATTTAATCATTTGTTTACAGCAAGCCGGTGAGATTGACAACCTCACTGTTACGTTGAGGCAAAGTATCTTGATTGTGTTGTGCGGGTTCCACGTTGGCGCCGGAATCCCTGGTGTTGCGCCGCACTACACTCCGTCACCAACAACCTTCACGTGTTCCTTGACTCCTACTGGTTCGATAACCTTGGTTTCTTACTGAGGGAAAACTTGCTGTTGTACGCATAACACCTTCCTCTTGGGGTTCCCAACGGGCGTGTGCTTGACGCGTCATCATGTTCATCAAAGAAAGTACATAGACCCATACAAGCAATTTGATGAACGGAGAGTAAGTTGTAACCAAGGGTCTCGACAAGGAGGACATTCACAAGTGAGATGTCGGGTGTTACCACCACCTTGCCAAGACCCAATACCTTAGAGCACGTGTTGTCGCCATATGATACAGTAGAGTGAGAAAGCTCGAGGTCGACAATAATATTCTTGCTTCCGGTCATATGACTTGTGGCTCCACTATCAACCACCCACTTTGCGCCACCGGAAGCATAGTCCTACAAGGAATCAAGTCTTGGATTTAGGTACCCAGTTTTCAATGGGTCCTAGCATGTTAGTAACAAGGGGTTTGGGAACCCAAATAGTCCAATCAACATTGTCCTCTTGAGGACCAATAAAGCGAGAATGAATATGTCCATAGTAATCAACAAAAAGAACATGAGAAGGGTTGTTAGAGCCGGCGAAACCCTTCGAGACGGAGTTGGGTACTCCATCCCTTCTTCAGCTAGCATCGCTCTCCTCAAGGTTGATCTCCATGTTCTCCTTGTTCTTCTTCTTCTTGGTCCTCCTATTTCTCTTCGCCTTTGGCTTGGTAGCCACTCCTCCTTCATTGCAAGAGCCCTCTTTGGCTCCATATTTGGCTCCAATGACTCCTTCCAAGTACTTGGTTTGAACTTGGAGTCTTGCTGTCTACTGTTGGCTTCTTTTCCTGTAGACAGTGTTGGGCCTCCAAGAGCAGAGGTTTGTAGAATAGCATCAAGTTTTCCCTTAAGTGGATCACCCAAGGTTTTATCGAACTCAGGGATGAAGAGGTCAAAGATATCCCTCCCAAACAACCCTGCAATCACGATACAAGAAGTCTCTTGTGTCCCCAACACACCCAATACACTTGTCAGATGTATAGGTGCACTAGTTCGGCGAAGAGATAGTGAAATACAAGTAGTATGAACATATATGAGTGGTAATAGCAATCTGAATAAAATATGGCAGCGAGTAAACATGTAACAGAACTTGTTGGAAACGGTGTTTCAATGCTTAGAAACAAGGCCTAGGGATCATACTTTCACTAGTGGACACTCTCAACATTGCAATCATAATTGAATATAAATAAGCACTTCACTATGCTATTCTGAATTACTCTCTGGCAAGATAACGAACACTAATTCATCATGTAGGCAAACCTTAAAGATGTATTCCCAAGTACTAATAAACACCCCACGCTGTCACTGTGAGCATTCATAGGAGGTACTAACACACCACAATTTCATAGAGACATCCAACTCAAATCATAACCCAGTGAACAAGTATTCTGTGAAATATAGCCTAAGAGACCCACACGGTGCACACACTGTCACCTTTACACACGTGGGACAAGGAGTCTCCGGAGATCACATAAGTAAAATCCACTTGAATAGCATAACGACATCTAGATTACAAAGCTCATCATATGGATCTCAATCATGTAAGGCAGCTCATGAGATCATTGTATTGAAGTACATGGGAGAGAGAGATTAACCACATAGCTACCGGTACAGCCCTTAGCCTCGAGGGAGAACTACTCCCTCCTCATCATAGGAGACAGCAGCGGCGATGGAGATGGCGGTGGTGTCGATGGAGATGACTTCCGGGGGCAATTCCCCGTCCCGGCGGCGTGCCGGAATAGAGACATCTGTCCCCCAGATCTTGGCTTCGCGATGGCGGCGGCTCTGGAAGGTTTCTCGTACCATGGCTTTTTCTTCTCGAAGATTTAGGTCAGGAAGGCTTAAATAGGCGAAGAGTCGGAGTCGGAGGGGCCACGGGGGCGCCACACACCAGGGGGCGCCCCCCCTTTGGCCGCGCCGCCACCCCGTGTGGGGCCCACCTGGCTCTCCTCTGGCCCCTCTTCTGTGCTCTGGAAGCTTCCTTGAAATATAAGATACTGGGCGTTGATTTCGTCCAATTCCGAGAATATTTCCTTACTAGGATTTCTGAAACCAAAAACAGCAGAAAACGGGAACTGGCACTTCGGCATCTCGTCAATAGGTTAGTTCCGGAAAATGCATCAAATCATCATAAAGTGTGAACAAAACATGTAGGTATTGTCATAAAACAAGCATGGAACATAAGAAATTATAGATACGTTGGGGACGTATCAGCATCCCCAAGCTTAGTTCCTACTCGTCCTCGAGTAGGTAAACGATAACAAATATAATTTCTGAAGTGACATGCTACCAACATAATCTTAATGCAATAATGATGTAAAGCATGTGAACTGAGATCAAATCACTCAAAGAAAATGTCTATATTGATATAAGAGATGATAATGCAAGAGTTAAACAAGCTAGAAGTTTTCATGAACTATTGCTTTAAAGACATGAAACCGTACAAAGTTCATTAAAGATGTGTTATGTATTCAGCGTAGAAGTTCTATCCTTCATTCCAAGCATCAAGTAAATTTTCACAACATAAGAAGGATTCAGTCAAGTAAACATAAACATGAACGTCATGAATCAACTGTTTCGAAGTCTACTCAACCGATGAGCGCAAGCATTTGGTATTAGCACCAGGATGTTATGGCATAAAGAACGTTAATGGGGGTTTGGAAGGCCAAATGGAAGAAAGTCTTACAAAGCTATAAGTGATCATTAGACAAGATGAAGCCTTATGATCGAAGCTATGCAAGGAGTAGTGATTGCCATGCAACGGATGCACATAGAGCTATATGTGTATGAAAGCTCTCCAATGGAACTAGTGGGGGTGCATCCAACTTGGTTGCTCACGAAGACCTAGAGCACTTTTGAGGAGGCTCATCATTGGAATATACAACCCAAGTTCTATAGTTTAAATTCCCCACATAGTTATACTAGTAAAACATGAAAACTCTCTCATATGGAGTGTAGGTGCTAAACATGAGCACAAATGATGAATATGAATTCTGCAGGTGCTAAGACATGAGCACAAGTGTGGATAAAAGATAGTAATGCTGCCCCCTTTTTCTTTCTCTCTTTTTCTTTTTTTTTCTTTTTCTTTTCTATTTATTTGTTTCTTTTCTTTTTCTCTTTTTGATGGCCTCCATGGCTCTTTTCACTTTTAGGGCCAACATCCTAATATGACAACACACTTTTTGGTACAAATAACTCATAATGAATAAAAACATGATGTATAAAACTGTATGCCTCTGCCAGTGTAGCAGGATGTGCAATGATCTAGCGTAACATGGGTAAACCTCACATCAGCTGTATAGAATCATGCAAAGCAATGTATAAATGATAAATGACAACATGTAATGTAAGATGGAAGTTGCATGGCAATATATCTTGGAACAGCTATGGAAATGTTGTGGTAGGTAGGTATGGTGGCTGTTTTAAGGAAGATGTACGGCTTATGTGTAGGAGGACAAGAGAAAGTCCTCCCACGGGTTTGGATGTAGTGGCGAAGTATGCACAATCCTCAATGTGGGCAAAAGGCAATGCACAGTACCGAAGAGGCTAGCAAATTTGGATGGTGGAAGTGCCAAAAACCGTAGCTTAACATTAGTCAAAAAGAACTCACAAGCTTATTGCAAACAACTAGCAGGTTCATCATTAAGAGCATGATTAAAATTTACTCCAAGGAGGGCCGTTCACGGTGGCACAAGTACCCCGCTAGCTCCCTCGACCTTCAGCACAACTTAGTTATTACGATGAACTCTTAGACATGGAAAGCTATCAAGTCCAACTACACCTTCAACTATTTAAATAGAGTTTGTAGTACGGCACAAGCTTAAAGACAACAATCCACTACTAATTTTAACTTATTTATCCAGCAAGCCTTACCATCTAAATACCTCAAAACTTTTGCAAAGAATCAAGTTATCAAAGCTGAATGATCTACAAGATTATGCAAGTGTTTCATTATACCACTACCACATGTAGCATTTCCTGAACCGACCAAATAACAATGAACGAAGCAGTTTCAACCTTCGCCATGAACATTAAAAGCTAAGAACACATGTGTTCATATGAACCAGCGGAGCGTGTCTCTCTTCCACACAAGCATTTATTCAGATAATGAAAATAACAAAACGAAAATAAAAGCACACAGATGCTCCAAGTAAAGTACATAAGATGTGACGGAATAAAAATATAGTTTCAATAGAAGAAACCTGATAAATTGTTGATGAAGAAGGGGATGCCTTGGGCATCCCCAAGCTTAGACGCTTGAGTCTTCTTGAAATATGTAGGGATGAACCACGGGGCATCCCCAAGCTTAGACTTTTCACTCTTCTTAATCATATATCATCCTCCTATCTTGACCCTTGAAAACTTCCTCCACACCAAACTCAAAACAAACTCATTAGAGGGTTAGTGCATAATCAAAAATTCACATGTTCAGAGGTGACACAATCATTCTTAACACTTCTGGACATTGCCCAAGGCTACTGAAAGTTAATGGAACAAAGAAATCCATCCAACACAGCAAAAGAGGCAATGCAAAATAAAAGGCAGAATCTGTCAAAACATAACAGTACGTAAAGACAAATTTTTCTGGGGCACTAAACTTGCTTAGATGAAAAAACTCAAATTGAATAAAAGTTGCGTACATATCTGAGGATCACCCACGTAAATTGGCAGATTTTTCTGAGTTACCTACAGAGAACCCTGCCCAAATTCGTGACAGACAGAAATCTGTTTCTGCGCAGTAATCCAAATCTAGTATCAACCTTACTATCAAAGACTTTACTTGGCACAACAATGCAATAAAATAAAGATAAGGAGAGGTTGCTATAGTAGTAACAACTTCCAAGACACAAATATAAAACAAGATTGCTGTAGTAAAATAAAAACATGGGTTATCTCCCAAGAAGTGCTTTCTTTATAGCAATTAAGATGGGCTCAGCAAATTTAATGATGCACTCCCAAGAAATAAGAGTTGAAGCAAAAGAGAGCATCAAAAAGCAAATTAAAAACACATTTAAGTCTAACCCACTTCCTATGCATAGGAATTTTGTAAATAAACAAATTCATGAAGAACAAAGTGACAAGCATAGGAAGATAAAACAAGTGTAACTTCAAAAATTTCAGCATATAGAGAGGTGTTTTAGTAACATGAAAATTTCTACAACCATATTTTCCTCTCTCATAATAATATCTAGTAGCATCATGAGCAAACTCAACAATATAACTATCACATGAAACATTCTTATCATGAGCTACATGCATAAAATTATTGCTACTCCCAACATAAGCATAGTCATCTCACGGTATGATTGCTGCACCCTCATGGGGCTCTCACAGGCGTTTGGATTTTGGGCCGTCCGATCGAGCTGACGTGGCGCGATCTCGGCCGACCGTTCCTTCCAGGGCGCTGAGGCCCTCCCACAGACCCACTTTTTATCCATGGGTCACTAAAAGCCCATCCCGGCCCGGTCGTGCGAGGAGACAAAACGAGCGCCCCAGCCACACCCACGCCCGCGCCCCTTCGTTCTCCCTCTTCCTCGCGAGAGGCGGCGGCTGCTGCGCCTCCTCCTCGATGCACCTCTGCCTCCCCTTCGGCCCCGCACACACCACCGCCGCGCGCCATGGCGTTGCCAGGAGGAGCGCCCGCTCGCGCGCCCCCTTCCCCTCCTGCTATTCCTCCCTCCGCAGCCGTCCTCCTCGTCCTCTTCTCTCCCCCAATCTCCACGCCCCCTCTCTCCAATCCCCTCAGATCTCATCCCTTCTCCTCTGCCACCCTATTTGCTGGTCTCTTCCATGGTGGGCGGACCAGGGAGAGGTGAAGGGACCGTGCCATGGCTGACGAGGTGGAGCTCTACGTGAAGCAGACCGCCATGGGCCCATGGCTGAGGAGGTGGAGTAGACATGAAGGAGCACGCGGGGAAGATGACGAGCCAGGCCATCTACATCAGCCCCTCTGCCTCCACGACATCCATCTTCCTCAAGAATGTTGGCCGGTTGAGCTCCCCCTTTTCTGGAGGAGAGATGGCAGGGAGGCCGAGCCATCTGCGCCGCAGTCGGCGTTGTCGCACACAGCCGCAGAGACAAGCGAGGAGGAGAAAGACAAGAAGGCCGAGCCATCTGTGCCCCGTCGCTGCACAGCTGCGAAGATGGGAGAGGAGAGGGGCGGTCGCCGGCATTCACAGCGGGTGCCCCTTGATGCTGCTGCACATGGACCTCGGCAACACCCGTTCTTCTCTCCTCTGGTTGTTTTGATTTGGCTCTGATGCACCATGTAGGCACCATGGTTTTTTCTTGGTCGAGCCAATAGTTTCGTCCAGCTACTTCATTGATGACTTTTCATTTGTTTAGATTCAGATTTACTATGATTTCTTGGTGCTATCATGTTGCAGGTTTGCAAATAAAAAGTTGGGGTTCCCACAAAATCTTCTGGGTTCAAGGGCCAGCCACGCCATGGTATAAACTAGAGCTCAGAAATAATCGGTATGTCAAGAGACGACATGTGTATGCTTCCTTCTATGTGAATGAATGAACGCTCTTTTCTTATGTCTTTGCAAGGCTGCCTGTTTATAATTAGTACAACCTGCATAAAAAGATAGCTTTAAAGTCTCTTATTTTCAGAGAATTTTGCAGGTATTGGCACAGGAAGTATGTGCACGTGAACTCTTGAAGTGTTGTAATCCTCTATCAAGTAACAAACAACACAAAAGTTGAGCTATCATAATGTGCGCTCATAAAATGTCCAGGTTTGAGGCTCACAGGAGATATCGATGAATTGAGTTGTTGTATGGATGGAAGTCACGTTTGATCCATTTCCTGAAGGCACATAGTTTCTCGAAGGTCGATCCTCGTTGTTTTATCTTAGGTAACTATCTCAACACATCCACTTCTACTCTGATTTTTAGAGCGCATATTCATGTTTATCTCTATATATATGGACTTATGTACCTCAAATCTACAGACAAAGTATACTGATAGGGCAATTTTTCTGTAATACACATGATCTACGTTTATTTTCAAAAAGGACATATGATCTAAGCTATAAAGAAAAACATGGATACCCTGATTCAGAAAGGAAAATGGTTAACTGTAAGTATCTTCCTGGGTTAGGTTAGATAAAACTGTCAGTATAAAAATATATAGTCCAGGTATATCTGACAAAAAGCTTCCTTTCCTAGCTGAAATGGGTAATTATAAGTAACAGTTTCCATCTGTTGTTTCCTTTCATCACTCGTTTCAAATTGCGGTGATTTGGTCACATATTGAGTATAACTTGTGGTGATCTAAGACGCCGCTCATATTTACGTGCATCATACATCCAGTCATATGTGATTTATGAGGTGTATAACTCCTATTGGTTTGATTCTCATATATACTTCCCATTTCATTGGCACTCTCTTCATTTCGGAGAAGTTTTTATTCCTACCCTATGAATCACTCTATTTATTCTCTAAATGTAGTGCAGAAATATATTTAGCTCACATTTTCAGATTGGTTGTCATTTAACCTCCGAACTGCAATTAAGTAGCTTGTGCTTGTGAATTTACCTAGCGAATATTTAAGTAGTTGGGTTTACATAAGATTATCCATGCATGTTTGAGGACTGTTTACCTTCTACAGACCAATTTTATATTTGTTGAAAGTTAAGATCTAATTTTATTGTCAATTCTCTCTGGTATATGGCAGGTATACATGCATCATCTATTTACAAAACGGTTATTTGGAATATTCGTGGCTTTGACATCTTATAGAAAAATGGTTAGCTGTTTTACACCTAATGCTCAATGGTGACTGCTCTGTTTTAGCTTCAAAAATTGCATGTGAAGCTAATTCCGAGTCAAGCTAATTCTGATGGGTCCTCTACAAACAACATATAATATTCATTTTTAACTTCATACATGGCCGGAGCTGATTCTTAGGCGTTCTTTCATTTCTACAGGTTCATTTGTTGTATAACTTCTGCAAGCGCCAGTGGTCTCGGTGGCTGAACCAATACTCTCACTGTGTGCCCTCGTTTTACTCTTTCCCAACTTAAGATGTGGAGATTTCCAGGAGGCTTGCTAATTTTGTTGACAACGTGGTGAGTTCCTTCTATTTTCTCTGGAAATTTGTGTGACATATGACTTTGAAAGCTCATGTAGGTTGTTCATCTACGAAACACAATGGCTTAATTGTTGAATGCCACTCTGTTATCTTTTGATCTCACCTTTTGCAATCAATCTGCCCAAAGAAAAAAATTTCTATGTGAAGTGAGGATAGAATTGAATAAAGTGGAACTTGTGCAGTATTATACATGATTTTTTTTGGGTATAGCTTCTTTACTTGAAAATATGCTATCCGCACATGCTGTGCCTGTTTAGATCTATTTTCTCTTAATAAAATTGTCAGTAGGGATTCATCAGAGGATGTGGGGCACAATGTCCTTTTCCTCTTGTACTCCTCTTCTCAAATTATAGAGAGGAAATGGGATATTATTACCGAGTTCTCTATGTTGAATCGTCAATTTCCTTGGTTCAATAGCGAGTGCTAAAAATAGTGTTATTTGGTAATTTTAGTTCATGCTAAAAAAAAGTTTCACCATCTAACTGTATCTTGAGTCTCAGATTGGATTTTAATGTGACTTTCACTCGAAAGAATGTCTACGATCTTACTGTTTATTATTTGACTAAAACCTATGGGAAGTTTCAGTTTAATAATTTTTCTTCTTTTCATTATTAACCTTTCCTCCTGCTGTATTAGTTTTATGGTATCTATTGTATTTTTCACTTCAGGTATTTGTATGTTACTTTTAATGTCGCCCTTAGTGTAGAAATTTTCCCTATCACTGATGATGAAGTTATGTCTCAAGCTCACGATGCCCCGTCGGTCGAGCCATGGAAGAAGCTATTGTGGTTGCTGCCTCAACACCGTCTGCAGGGCAAAATCAATATCCGTGCTGCCGCTGGTGAGATGGAGACGACGATTTGAAGTCCCAGCAGCATTTCTGATGGCAGAACCAGTTCTCGGACGCCCTCCATCAGCCCTCACCTATTGCCTTGAAGAGCAACACCCAACCTACAGCAGCAAGGTGAGCCCCCATCTCTACAGTTTTTAGGATCTTCTCTTCACCTGGTAGGTAGTGTCAACTGTTAATTTTGTACACAAAACTCAGTTTCTTTGAGCCTATTAAACCAGTCTACGCAGAACAACATAATATCTTTGATAGGGTTTATAATTGAGTATGTCAGTTATCATCTAACTTTAACAAAACTAAAAGCAGCACCGATGTTACTCTTTGATTCAACTTGCTTAGTAGTTACTGCATTCCACATATATTTACATTTCAGCTCACTTTGTCCAGTAGCTGATGTTACTCTTTGATTCAACTTGCTTAGTAGTTACTGCATTCCATATATATATTTCAGCTCACTTTGTCCAGTGGCTCTAAGTAGATCCTTGTCCCTCTTTCTAATAAATTTTTATTAGGCTGAGCTATGACATTTAATCTGTACTCAGCTTTTGGTTAGTAGTGTTCAGTTTAACACAATCAGTACTCTTAACTATATTATATTTGTACCTCCGCTTGTTTTGATGGTTTGTATTGCAGAAGAAAATAATGTGTTTATCTTAGTTAAATGGTAGCATTTTTTTTCTTAGCTGTAACAGTTTGCTCACTTACAAAAGAAAACCATGTGTTCAGCTTTTTAAGAAAACAATGCACTCATTGATGTTGCTTCATCCTGCGATGTCTTTTTGGATGCGTATATCTATATCTGACAAGCATATATAGTACAGACATTGATTGGAAACAGTGGTGCTTTCACTTCAGATTCAGTATATGTTTATCGCTATGTTATGTCAGAGTCAAATACATGTAACCCAAATTAATTTATCTTTTCATTAGATTTCTTTTGTGATGACCTGACGGGTCTGCAATTTTCTTGGCTCTACTCACGATGTTCTAATGGACATGATTATATATTAATTCCAATCTCCCCCGAGAAACAAAGTTCACATATTCTCTTTCTGATTTTATTGAAATGTTTTACTTACAAAAGCAGTTCAATCTTATATATCTTATATTATATACCTAATTTCCTGTTTAATATGAAAATTTCAGCCCGGAGCAACTCAGAGATGGTTTAGGGGAATGCACTCACCAATCTGGATATATTTGGACCACCATATTGTAGTTCCAAACCACAGTCATCTCGGCCATTCATTAATGGTAATACTTTATAAGTGCATTGTTCCACAATAGCTTTGAATTATGAAAAGGTCTAGACATAGCTTTGTTTAGTTTGGGTTAAGTGGTATCTAAAATCCTAGCCTGTTGTTGGAACCTAACATACTGGTATGAAGAAAGCGTATATCAACTGTGATTGAATTCAACATTGTTTCAGTTTATTAGATAGATACTTCGCCACAGTTTGATCATGTATCAAGTGGTTAAGAACAAGTCATGTGGCATGTCGTCAAAGCTCAAGAAGTACTATTAATATTTGGATAGGAATTGGATCGGATGGCAAATCAGCACGGTGGCCAAAATCTGCTTGCTACCGTGGCCGGGATGGACAATCCAACCTGCTTTTGCCCGACTCCCTTCAGCATCTGGCCAGCCAGACAACCATCACCTTCTCATGTAACCTGTTACCTCTCCAAACTTGTAGCACTGCAGAACATGAATTGTACTTCACTAGGCTCCCACGAGGTACATAAGAAAGTTCAATAATTTTGTAGGTTGTACACGTGTTCTTGTTTTCTGCAAGAGTTATAATTAAAGGAATGCATTTAAGCTCTGAACATTTCTATTGAGATTAATTTGAGAGCTTGAAACCTAGGACACTAGCATGTAGTGGAAATACATGTACAGCATCATAAGCAACTTTGTCAGCCTGTTAGCTCACCACTTATTCAGTTGTATAAGCAATGTCCTCATCAGTTCATCAGCGGTTATTAGCCTCCACAATGTCATTCAGCATAGAGAAATAAAAATTATCATTTATTTCTGAATTTTGCATTCACCAAGAAAACATTGTCAACTCTGAAGCTACCTGCTGCAACTATGGTCAGCTCCTAATCAACATATTGTGGTCTCTGCCCATCACAATTCACATTCTACCACCTCTATGATGCGGTAGCCACCTACACTGATCTTTGTCGTAGGATGCTAACGCGATGACTACATACATGGATCTCGGTTTGAGAGAGCCCCAAGTCCATGGGATATGGTAATCTTTGTCGTAGGATGCCAACGCGTATGTAGATTGTTTGCGGTGGCGTAGTAGGATTCTTTCACTGAAATGTAGGGCCATGGACATCATGGCGGTCGTTAAGGACTCTGATGTCGTCGGTAATTTCGGTTTGAGAGGGGGGATTTGGGAGAGGAATGGTAGGGGGTTTCAGTGTTGTTTGGGTGGTTTTCACAAAGTCGCCCGATGAGACGCACACCGGTGGCTTGAGTTGAATCAGATGGCTGTTGACGAAGGGATGCATGGCAGGGATGCACGGAGGCAGGTGGATTCATAGTTGTTATACAAACTCTAAAGTAGTACGAATTTCACGGGATCGTGCGCCAAGGCGCACATCTAAATCTAGTTCTTATTAATTGTAGTGGGAGCAAATTCAACAAAGTAGCTATCATTATTATTCTCATCAAGTGTAGGAGGCATAGTATAATCATAATAAAATTTATCCTCCATAGTAGGAGGCACCAAAAGACCACTATCATTATAATCATCATAAATGGGAGGCAAAGTATCATCAAAGAAAATTTTCTCCTCAATGCTTGGGGGACTAAAAATATCATGCTCATCAAAACCAGCTTCCCCAAGCTTAGAATTTTCCATATCATTAGCAACATTGGTGTCCAAAGCGTTCATACTAATATCATTGCTACTAGCATGCAAATAAGATTCCATAGGTTTTTTAATTTTTGCAGCAAACAATCCATGTCTTAACTCAGGAAATAGATTAAAAAGCTCATAGTTGCTTTCCATTATGCCTAACTAGTGAAATAAAAACAAGAAACAAAAAGATGCAATTGCAGGATCTAAAGGAATAGCTTCGAGCACTTACAAAGGCGCCAGAAAATAGCTTAGTTGCCTGGGACCGGAGTGTGAGTGCCTTTTACCTTTCCTCCCCGTCAACGTCGCCAGAAAATAGCTTGCTGTCTACTGTTGGCTTCTTTTCCTATAGACAGTGTTGGGCCTCCAAGAGCAGAGGTTTGTAGAACAGCAGCAAGTTTTCCCTTAAGTGGATCACCCAAGGTTTTATCGAACTCAGGGAGGAAGAGGTCAAAGATATCCCTCTCAAGCAACCATGCAATCACGATACAAGAAGTCTCTTGTGTCCCCAACACACCCAATACACTTGTCAGATGTATAGGTGCACTAGTTCGGCGAAAAGATAGTGAAATACAAGTAGTTTGAATGTATATGAGTGGTAATAGCAATCTGAATAAAATATGGCAGCGAGTAAACATGTAACAGAACTTGTTGGAAACGGTGTTTCAATGCTTAGAAACAAGGCCTAGGGATCATACTTTCACTAGTGGACACTCTCAACATTGCAATCATAATTGAATATAAATAAGCACTTCACTATGCTATTCTGAATTACTCTCTAGCAAGATAACGAACACTAATTCATCATGTAGGCAAACCTTCAAGATGTATTCCCAAGTACTAATAAAAAACCCACGCTGTCACTGTGAGCATTCATAGGAGGTACTAACACACCACAATTTCATAGAGACATCCAACTCAAATCATAACCCAGTGAACAAGTATTCTGTGAAATATAGCCTAAGAGACCCACACGGTGCACACACTGTCACCTTTACACACGTGGGACAAGGAGTCTCCGGAGATCACATAAGTAAAATCCACTTGAATAGCATAACGACATCTAGATTACAAAGCTCATCATATGGATCTCAATCATGTAAGGCAGCTCATGAGATCATTGTATTGAAGTACATGGGAGAGAGAGATTAACCACATAGCTACCGGTACAGCCCTTAGCCTCTAGGGAGAACTACTCCCTCCTCATCATAGGAGACAGCAGCGGCGATGGAGATGGCGGTGGTGTCGATGGAGATGCCTTCCGGGGGCAATTCCCCATCCCCGCGGCGTGCCGGAACAGAGACTTCTGTCCCCCAGATCTTGGCTTCACGATGGCGGCGGCTCTGGAAGGTTTCTCGTACCGTGGCTTATTCGTCTCGAAGATTTAGGTCAGGAAGGCTTAAATAGGCGAAGAGTCAGAGTCGGAGGGGCCACGGTGGCGCCACACACCAGGGGGGCGTGCCCCCCCTTTGGCCGCGCCGCCACCCCATGTGGGGCCCACCTAGCTCTCCTCTGGCCCATCTTCGGTGCTCTGGAAGCTTCCTTGAAATATAAGATACTGGGCGTTGATTTCGTCCAATTCCGAGAATATTTCCTTACTAGGATTTCTGAAACCAAAAACAGAAGAAAACATGAACTGGCACTTCGGTATCTCGTCAATAGGTTAGTTCCGGAAAATGCATCAAATCATCATATAGTGTGAACAAAACATGTAGGTATTGTCATAAAACAAGCATGGAACATAAAAAATTATAGATACGTTGGAGACGTATCAAGTCTATCAATTTTGGCCTTCAAACGATTGACTTCATCTTCATGCTCCGGGTGTGGATGCCAAATATCAAACACTTGGACTTCCTTTGCCTTGTTCACCCGGAAGTGTTCCATCAAAGCTTCTTCTTGGAGAGCATTCATCTTCATGAGTATACGCTTGTCACTCTCCAACTTGGCAATGTCACTTTCATGAGTGCAACACGCATGATCCTTGCTCAAATGAAAATACTCCTTCAATGCTTCCTCTTGCATGGATTTGACCTCCATGAGCTTGGCTTCCCTCCTCTTCAAGGCGGCTATTTCTTCCTCATGATCACAACAAGTGGCCTTCTCTTTTCTCATGAGGAGGCATTCCACCAAAGACTCTTCTTGCATGCTACGCAAACTCAATAGCTTGGCCTTGGTGGTCTCAAGAGTGGCAATTTCTTCTTCATGGTTGCAACATGAGGTCTTCTCCTTGCACAAGCGGTAATATTCATCCAAGGCTTCTTCTTGAAGAGCATTGATGTCCAAGAGAAGAGCATTGTGCTTTTTCAAGGAAGCAACTTGATCAACAAGCTCGTCATGGCAAGAGTTGGGGTCTTCCTCATCTTTCTCTTTGTTAGCTTCCTCGAGAGAGAGCATCTTCTTTTTGAGCTCACCCATCAAACCAAGAGCATGGTCTCGGTCCTTGGTGAGTTGGGAGACAATAGCCTTGTTGGAGTCTTCAAGGATGATGACACTAGCTTCAAGAGACATGCGCAAATTTTGTTCCTCTTCAAGCGCTTGATTGAGAAAGGCAATCTCATTTGCCGCCTCCCTTTCAAGCCTCTCCTTATCCTCTATAAGGTCTTGTGCCGCACCAAGTTGGCTAAGGAGAGCCCCAACATGAGTCTTGGTATCCCCTTGCATGTTAGTGAGAAAAGAATCCAAACCCATAATCTCACGCTTAATGGTGAGACTAGTGGCATCATCAATATTTAAGGCATTAGTTGATGATGAGAGTTTGGAAGGGGGTTCTACCTCCGTGGATACCTTTGCCATAAGGCAATGAGCGTTGTGGGTGATGAGATTCTCATTAGGAGAGTCGAAGAGAGAGATAGAGGGAGTGGTAATGGCGATGGCGGCCACTCCCTCTCCTTCCTTGTTGGAGCTCTTGTCCTCATGATCTTCATCCTCATCGGAGGAGTACTCTTCTCGAATGATGAAGGCTCTAGGCTTCTTGGTGAAGGAGACCTTGTCGTCATCAGGCTTGGAGGAGAACTTGGAGAATCCTTTAGAGAGAGACTTTAACTTTTCTTTGCGGACAAGTCTTCCACCATTATCTTCTCTTCTCTCAAACATACAATTCACAACAAAATGATTCTTTTCGTCGCAATTGTAGCATGTTCTCCCCCTTTGCCCCTCCCTTGGACTCTTGGAGAAGCTTCTTGGAGAATCACGTGATCTTCTTGGTCTTGTGCTTCGGGACTTGTTTCCGTCCAAAAATTTCTTGGCGGCGAGAGCCATGTGCTCATGATAGTTGGTCTTGAGATCATCCGGTCCCCACTCAATGGGATCCTCATCGCTTTCACTAGCCTCATGTACCTTCATCTTCAATGCAAGGTTGGGCTTGCCGGTGTTGTGGGCACGAGCAACAAGATCCTCCGCATTCTTCTTGGAAATGTCCAAAGCGATGACTTCGCTAAGAACATCATCGGATATCATAGCACGGAAGGAGGCGTTTTGGCGGATGGCCGTCAACTTCACTTCCTCATAAGGGAGGAGAGCATTGTAGAACTTGCGCTTGATCCAATGGTCATCCACAAACGTTGCTCCAAGATCTTGCATTTGTACGAAAAGAGCAATGAGGCGCCGATACATTTCTTCGGGGGACTCTCCTTCATTCATGACGAAGTTGTCGGCCATGTTGTTCACTTCATCGAAACGAGAGCTTTGGATGCTCGCATTTCCGAGGAAGAGTTTGTCGAGTTTATCCCATGCTTCTTGGGTGGTCTTGAGCGAGCGGATATGAGCGCGGTCCTTGGGCGTGATGGCCATGTGAATCATGTTGATGGCGATGACGTTGAGTTGGTCATCCACCACTTCTCTTCTTGTCAAGCTCTTTGGGTCTCGTGGTGAGTAGTCCTCCTCGATGATACGCCAAAGCTTGGTAGATGCTCTGCGCACATGAGAACACATTAAGAATTGCCAAGTTTCAAAGTTATTTGACTCAAGTAACGGTGGTAAACCGTGTGACAAGATATGTGGCATAGGTATTGGAACACTTATGGTGTAATCAGTTGGTGGTGGCACCGCATGATTATCCCCTAGGTGTTCCGCAACCGGTGTCTCATCCTTCCCCTTTGTTGAAGTGCCAGTCTCCCTGTGACGCCCCGGAACCGGTACCATGAGGATTCCAGCGATCCCGACGAAATCCGCACGATATCGATTCAAAGACGCCCTCCGACACGACGTGCGCGAAGAATCACACACGTGATGCCAGAGGAATTAACACGAGCGGTAACATTACAAAAGGATTACAATAGAGCCCACAAGATACATATATTACAACGACTCCAACGAGTTAAGATACAAATATACAATACAAAGATCCAAATCATACAGAAGATCGAATACGTCCGAGTACGGACAAGATACAAATCGGACTAAGAGTCCTGAAGATAACCAGTGGCGTCCATAACCCTGCCCAGGCCAAGCCGGAAGGGTAACCTTGCTAGCGTCGTCTTCATTGAACATATCTTCATACCTGCCCGGTTATATCCCATAGAAGCAGCAATAAGTACGGGTTCGTACTTAACAAGACTTCAAGACGTATAAGCATTCGTCAACCAGTCATCCTTTGTACTTGAGGCACGCAGGGGACTTAGAGGACGCAAGAGGAACGTCATAGGCAATATGGTTGGATTAAGCGGCAGCGCGTAAGCACTAAAAACCTATAGAGACACTCTACAACATTCGTCTAATCAGAGGAGATGAGAGAGCGCATAAACTAACAGTTCTATACTCTGCAAACATAACACAGCCAACGCTTTCCCCCTTCGCAAAGAAGTACTTACAAAGGCACCCACACGGTTGTCAAGTTTTAACCATTTATTATTGAGTTTGTGCTAACTTACTACGCCAGTTATTATTAATGAACAACAGGTGTAAGTTGTCTATGGTCGAGTCATACAGCTCCAAGTCATCCATAACCGCGGACGCGGCTTATCGATAAGATTATAACCCTGCAGGGGTGCCCAAATATGCCCACACGCACGATCAACCCACTTACGACAGGTGGATATCACGACACGCACTCTCCTTCACGACAACAATGTCCAGGAAGCCACCTAACTAAGTTAACCCATTTCGGAGCCCGATCGAAACTCCGACGCGGACCTAGCTGTTGCGAGAACGGCTAAGAGGATCAGAGCCCACTAGAGGATGACCTCTTAGCAATACGTGCCGCACCTATGGACGTGCAAGAGACAACGGGGATACAAGGCACTCACGGCTTCCCCAAAAGTAATATCATATCATCTGACCACAAAGAAACAAGCTTGCACACCCGGGAGAAACAAACAAACATTCGAACTAGTTGTGGCCACTGGACAAAGCTGTAGATTCCGGCAGTGGTCGAGGGGAGACCCGGTAAGCATACCCACGTGTGGTTAGAGCACTCAGTCTCGGAACAGATAACAGGAACTCGGGGTCCTAAGATATTTAGGAAACACAAGTGAGCCGTCACAAAACAAGCAGCTGACCCACCGATGCCTCCGCTAAACAATTATCAACAACTAAAGTAACCATGATTCTTCCCAACATGTAATCCGATAAGATAATAATAACGATAACAAGATAAGACAGTACTAGCATGCACTACGACTCGCAAGGCAGACCCGAAATCAAACAATAGCTGTAGGTGGTGGTGGTGGTGGCAATATGGGCTGCTTGAGGTAACAAGTGGAAAGGACACGTGACCAGAACGCAACTTAAGGATAGCATGAGGGAGAAGTCAAAATAAAATAGGTGAGTGACTCCTGCAGGGACAGGAGTATAGGGGAAATGCTTGCCTGTTAAAGCTTGTCGAGGGACATCCGGAGAACTCGTCGTATCTCACCGCACCACTTCGTGATCCTATCCGAAAAGAAGCAAATGCTGGAACAAACAACGCATGCAAGTCTTACTACTATGGATAAAGAAGATCCAGCATGATCAAGATGGTATGCATGACATGGCAACGATGTTGCAATGCAACTTATCCATATTAAGCGGGATCAGAAACCCGGACAAACAATTATTAGGTTCAAGTTGTTTATCTACCCCGCATATTAATTGTTGGTTAGCATGGCAAAGACAAGGCATAGGTGAGCTACGCAAGATTAAATGGAACCATGACAACATAATAACAATCCCGCACAATTCCATATTTTAATTAGGTGAATTGCTATTTAACCCTGAACAACCACAAGATGCACGATACGTTGCAACATGTATAGATGATGATGAACATGATAAGAGATGCAACAAGATATATAGCACATTTATAAAATAGGATTGGCTTAGGGTCGGGGTCTCACAGTATTGGAACAAGGTGGTCACCGGCTTCACGTTTAGATGGGAAGAAGATGATGCCGGGATCTTGGTCTTCGGATCCATGAAGGAGATCTTGATGTTCCGTGGTTCTTCGGGCTCCGCCTTCGCTAATCGATGATGAACTTGAAATGACGCCGGTGAACTTGAAAACGAACCAGAGATTAGCATCTCCGTTTCGCGAGGAAGAGCTCAAGGGTTTCACACAACACCATCTTCACCTCAACTTGCAACAACATCACGTAGCCAACAGCGTCGGGAGAACTTGATGGCATTCGCTGCTTCAACCACACCACCACATACAGTAGCACCATAGCATCAGCTCGGAGGGACACGCATAGCAGCTATCTGCACCGGAAAGATTATCCTGCGGGGAAAAACAGATTCAGAGAACCGAACATGATGTCGAGGAGAACCATCGGGACCAAAACGGTATCTCACGCACGCGAGCAGGTGACGACGGCGTCCGCGAGACAGGGCGCGCGACGGCGCGGAGCAGGGGACAGCGAGCCGCGGGCGCTGAGGGCGGCGTTGAGCTCGGGAAGCAGCTGCCTGGCGGGTGCACGCGCTCGGGAACGAGGGAGGAGCGGGGCCAACGCTGTCGGGGAGCGGCGGCCACGGGGGAAGGAGGGGTGCGCGGCTGGCAGATGAGGACGAGGAGACCACGCGCGGGTCGAGGAAGCAGCGGCCAGCGACGTGCTTGCAGGAGGTGCGGGGCCAGCGAGCGACGCGCGGCCAGGCGCAGAAGAGGGGCGCCGCGCGCGGGTGAGGAGGGTAGACGAGCAAGGACAAGGCGGAGAGGGGGCCGGGGCGGAGCAGACTAAACGGCGGCCGCCGTGGTGGCGAGCATAGGGAGGCGGAGGCGTCTGGTCGAGCGGGGATCGAGAGTGAGCAGGGCTCGGGCTCGCTCGGGTTGGGGAGAGAACGAGAGGGGTGAGGTGGGAGGACCAGCGCAGGAAAACAAAAAGAAGGAGGGGCTTTGTGAAAAAGGACTGGGGCGGCGGCGGGGGTGTGGGATGCAAAAATGCCAGGGTGGCTGTTAGGGTTTGGTAGGTGGGCTGGGGAAAAGGCTGCCGGCTGGGCCTTTTGGGCCTGGCCGGTTGGGAGGTTGCTTCCCTTTTTTTTATTTTAAAAATTGTTTGCTGTTTGTTTTAAAACCCATTTCTAAATATATTTTAGCAATGAAATTTAGCAGAGAAAGAAGGATTATAATTTGAAATAAAGGATGGGATTATACTAGAAATAAAACAGGGTTTAATATAATTTTGGGATGCAAAAATATGCATGGTGCCATGATGATGCACAAAAGAAAATAACAAACAAAATCTATAGGTGTACTACCCTGGGCCGTTACAATCGACACCACTAACAAGGAATCTTGCCCCGAGATTCCACGTCCAGGTACGGGGGAGAGAGGTGGAGCTATCGGATCTTCTGGCGACGTGTCGATCTCCTCGACACCAATAACAAGAGTTGTTGCTCCACGTAGATTGGCGACACCACTAACAAGAAGTCGTTGTTCCGCTGTTGATGATGCGCTGCTATCGGGATGCTTCGAAGATCGGACCTATTAGGTGAAGGCATAGATCGTCCAACCCGCGTCGGAAACTAAGACTCAGACAAGCAGATAAGAGAGAAAACTCAAAACGCGCAAAGGTAAGAGGAGAAAGAATATAGGTAAGGAGAAAAATCAGAGCTAACCAGATCTATCCAACGAGTTTTCAGAAAATAGTTTGGACGCTCTAGACTCAACGACCGTTGACAAGGTTATCCTACAGGCTGGACTAGTGGGGTACCGTCAACCTGAGCTCTGATACCAACTTGTGACGCCCCGGAACCGGTACCATGAGGATTCCAGCGATCCCGCCGAAATCCGCACGATATCGATTCAAAGACGCCCTCCGACACGACGTGCGCGAAGAATCACACACGTGATGCCAGAGGAATTAACACGAGCGGTAACATTACAACAGGATTACAATAGAGCCCACAAGATACATATATTACAATGACTCCAACGAGTTAAGATACAAATATACAATACAAAGATCCAAATCATACAGAAGATCGAATACGTCCGAGTACGGACAAGATACAAATTGGACTAAAAGTCCTGAAGATAACCAGTGGCGTCCATAACCCTGCCCAGGCCAAGCCGGAAGGGTAACCTTGCTAGCGTCGTCTTCATCGAACATATCTTCATACCTGCATGGTTATATCCCGTAGAAGCAGCAATAAGTACGGGTTCGTACTTAACAAGACTTCAAGACGTATAAGCATTCGTCAACCAGTCGTCCTTTGTACTTGAGGCACGCAGGGGACTTAGAGGATGCAAGAGGAACATCATAGGCAATATGGTGGGATTAAGCGGCAGCGCGCAAGCACTAAAAACCTATAGAGACACTCTACAACATTCGTCTAATCAGAGGAGATGAGAGAGCGCATAAACTAACAGTTCTATACTCTGCAAACATAACACAGCCAACGCTTTCCCCCTTCGCAAAGAAGTACTTACAAAGGCACCCACACGGTTGTCGAGTTTTAACCATTTATTATTGAGTTTGTGCTAACTTACTACGCCAGTTATTATTAATGAACAACAGGTGTAAGTTGTCTATGGTCGAGTCATACAACTCCAAGTCGTCCATAACCGCGGACGCGGCTTATCGATAAGATTATAACCCTGCAGGGGTGCCCAAATATGCCCACACGCACGATCAACCCACTTACGACAGGTGGGTATCACGACATACACTCTCCTTCACGACAACAATGTCCAGGAAGCCACCTAACTAAGTTAACCCGTTTCGGAGCCCGATCGAAACTCCGACACGGACCTAGCTGTTGCGAGAACGGCTAAGAGGATCAGAGCCCACTAGAGGATGACCTCTTAACAATACGTGCCGCACCTACGGACGTGCAAGAGACAACGGGGATACAAGGCACTCACGGCTTCCCCAAAAGTAATATCATATCATCTGACCACAAAGAAACAAGCTTGCACGCCCGGGAGAAACAAACAAACATTCGAACTAGTTGTGGCCACTGGACAAAGCTGTAGATTCCGGCAGTGGTCGAGGGGAGACCCGGTAAGCATACCCACGTGTGGTTAGAGCGCTCAGTCTCGGAACAGATAACAGGAACTCGGGGTCCTAAGATATTTAGGAAACACAAGTGAGCCGTCACAAAACAAGCAGCTGACCCACCGATGCCTCCGCTAAACAATTATCAACAACTAAAGTAACCATGATTCTTCCCAACATATAATCCGATAAGATAATAATAACGATAACAAGATAAGACAGCACTAGCATGCACTACGACTTGCAAGGCAGACCCGAAACCAAACAATAGCTGTAGGTGGTGGTGGTGGCAATATGGGCTGCTTGAGGTAACAAGTAGAAAGGACACGTGACCAGAACGCAACTTAAGGATAGCATGAGGGAGAAGTCAAAATAAAATAGGTGAGCGACTCCTGCAGGGACAGGAGTATAGGGGAAATGCTTGCCTGTTAAAGCTTGTCGAGGGACATCCGGAGAACTCGTCGTATCTCACCGCACCACTTCGTGATCCTATCCGAAAAGAAGCAAATGCTGGAACAAACAACGCATGCAAGTCTTACTACTACGGATAAAGAAGATCCAGCATGATCAAGATGGTATGCATGACATGGCAATGATGTTGCAATGCAACTTATACATATTAAGCGGGATCAGAAACCCAGACAAACAATTATTAGGTTCAAGTTGTTTATCTACCCCGCATATTAATTGTTGGTTAGCATGGCAAAGACAAGGCATAGGTGAGCTACGCAAGATTAAATGGAACCGTGACAACATAATAACAATCCCGCACAATTCCATATTTTAATTAGGTGAATTGCTATTTAACCCCGAACAACCACAAGATGCACGATACGTTGCAACATGTATAGATGATGATGAACATGATAAGAGATGCAACAAGATATATAGCACATTTATAAAATAGGATTGGCTTAGGGTCGGGGTCTCACGGTATTGGAACAAGGTGGTCACCGGCTTCACGTTTAGATGGGAAGAAGATGATGCCGGGATCTTGGTCTTCGGATCCATGAAGGAGATCTTGATGTTCCGTGGTTCTTCGGGCTCCGCCTTCGCTAATCGATGACGAACTTGAAATGACGCCGGTGAATTTGAAAACGAACCAGAGATTAGCGTCTCCGTTTCGCGAGGAAGAGCTCAAGGGTTTCACACAACACCATCTTCACCTCAACTTGCAACAACATCACGTAGCCAACAGCGTCGGGAGAACTTGATGGCATTCGCTGCTTCAACCACACCACCACATACAGTAGCACCATAGCATCAGCTCGGAGGGACACGCGTAGCAGCTATCTGCACCGAAAAGATTATCCTGCGGGGAAAAACAGATTCAGAGAACCGAACATGATGTCGAGGAGAACCATCGGGACCAAAACAGTATCTCACGCACGCAAGCAGGTGACGACGGCATCCGCGAGACAGGGCGCGCGACGGCGCGGAGCAGGGGACAGCGAGCTGCGGGCGCTGAGGGCGGCGTTGAGCTCGGGAAGCAGCTGCCTGGCGGGTGCACGCGCTCGGGAATGAGGGAGGAGCGGGGCCAACGCTGTCGGGGAGCGGTGGCCACGGGGGAAGGAGGGGCGCGCGGCTGGCAGATGAGGACGAGGAGACCACGCGCGGGTCGAGGAAGCAGCGGCCGGCGACGTGCTTGCAGGAGGTGCGGGGCCAGCGAGCGACGCGCGGCCAGGTGCAGAAGAGGGCTGCCGCGCGCGGGTGAGGAGGGTAGACGAGCAAGGACAAGGCGGAGAGGGGGCCGGGGCGGAGCAGAGCAAACGGCGGCCGCCGTGGTGGCGAGCATAGGGAGGCGGAGGCGTCGGGTCGAGCGGGGATCGAGAGCGAGCAGGGCTCGGGCTCGCTCGGGTTGGGGAGAGAACGAGAGGGGTGAGGTGGGAGGACCAGCGCAGGAAAACAAAAAGAAGGAGGGGCTTTGTGAAAAAGGACAAGGGCGGCGGCGGGGGTGTGGGATGCAAAAACGCCAGGGTGGCTGTTAGGGTTTGGTAGGTGGGCTGGGGAAAAGGCTGCCGGCTGGGCCTTTTGGGCCTGGCCGGTTGGGAGGTTGCTTCCCTTTTTTTATTATAAAAATTGTTTGCTGTTTGTTTTAAAACCCATTTCTAAATATATTTTAGCAATGAAATTTAGCAGAGAAAGAAGGATTATAATTTGAAATAAAGGATGGGATTATACTAGAAATAAAACAGGGTTTAATATAATTTTGGGACGCAAAAATATGCATGATGCCATGATGATGCACAAAAGAAAATAACAAACAAAATCTATAGGTGTACTACCTTGGGCCGTTACACTCCCCAAGCCCTTCCTTTTGTGGATCTTTTGTAATTGATTGCACGAAAAAATCAACAAGGGGAAATTGGTTAACTTTTGGTGGGGGATCCTCGGCACTTGCCTAGGACATATGATAGGGGTTGGTTTTTGAGCAACCAACTCCATCATCATTGCCTTCATTTGGTTAACGATGGATGACTCCAATTTCTTGAGGTCATCCAAAGTAGCCGCAGTGCTATCGATGGGAGATGATGGAGCGGGTGGCTCATGGGAAGGTGACCCATTCACAACCATCTCTTGTTCGGACATTTCTCAGGCGGTAAAGCCCGAGCAAGAAAACCTCGCTCTGGTACCACTTGAATGGATCGTAGCGAACAAGAGGGGGCTGAATGGACGCTACGTCAAGTTTTAGTCTTTTTCAATTTTAACGGTGCGGAAGGTAAAGGTAGGTCCTTTCGTGGTGACGGTGTTCGTACAGTGATGCTAGAACAAGCACAACAAGCAA
The DNA here is from genome assembly GCF_019359855.2 of Lolium perenne. NCBI lineage: Eukaryota > Viridiplantae > Streptophyta > Magnoliopsida > Poales > Poaceae > Lolium > Lolium perenne. The sequence continues at coordinate 119,545,804 of NC_067246.2, forward strand.
AGGAACAAACAAGATAGTAAGAGTAAGGAGCGGGACAACCGGATGGCGCGGAGACGAGGCGAGGTTTGTTTCCCGCAGTTCCTCTCACAAAAGAGAGTACGTCTGCGTTGAGGAGGTGCTAGCCTCACACAAGAGGCTAGGCGGCCACACCACGAAGGAAGGCCTCACCTTCTTCCTCGAGAGAGCTCCACAAAGGGGCTCCCCCTTCTCCACTACGACACCGGTCGAGGCGGTGATTCGTTCACAAGGTTGGGGCGAGCTCCACACCACAAGGAGGCTCCCAACAACCCATGGAGCTAGTACAACACCAAGCTAGCCTCCATGGATGCACTTCCTCCAAGATCCCACCATAGGAACCCTAACACCAAGATCCACTAAGGAATAGCACATATTGGTGAAATCTCTCTTGGTAGAACTATAGATTGGGGTCTCCTCCACCACTCCTCAAAGTTTGGGCAAGATTGGTTGGATGGTTGGGGAGATCCACTAGGTTTAAGCTCAGCAACAATGGAGGAGAGAGAGAGAGGAGAGATGAAAACGAGCTGGGGAAGAAGTGGCCTTTATATAGGTCTCTTCAAATCCAACCGTTATGTACAGTTTTTGCCTAAGCGGTACTACCGCTTTGGGTAAGCGGTACTACCGCTCAGAGTTCAAAATCCCACAGATCTGGTCCACGTGGACACAGAGTGGTACTACCGCTCGCGGTACCGCTCGAGGTACCGCAATAGGGTCCAAACCTTACAGGACACCAGGCGGTACCAGGGCGGTACCGAAGCGGTACTTCCGTAACTGGTTACGGTACTTGAGCATTACCGTGGGCGGTACTACCGCTTGCAAGCGGTATTACCGCTCATGGTACCGCAGAGGTACCGTAACGAGTACTGTGGGTCAAGAACAGCGCAAAACTTCACAGTGGTACCGTGGGCGGTACCAGTAGGGGTAGCGGTACTACCGCTACTGGTACCGGTAGTACCGGCCTGACAAAAACTGTATTTCTCCCCTTTTTCTCTCCAACCATGTCACCTCGCGATACACACACAAAACCAGAAAAACTATGAGCTACAATTCAGTCCTCTGAGGTCACCGTGCACTTGCAAATCTAACAAAGATACTCAAAGCACACGGTGAGATTATTCGAGTGTTGTCATCAAACACACAAAACCCGGGGTTTAGACTTTGCTCTTTCACCTGTCTTTCAGCTCTTTCAGCCTCTCTATCGGCCATCATCATCTGAAGCATTTGCATCATGGCATCCTGATTGGTGCTGCGGGTTGGAGGGGCCATCTGAACATTGAGATAGATCATGAGATGAGAGGGAATTTTTCTATGGCTTGTTTTTGGGTAAGTTAGAAGTTTAAAACTTGAGTACTTGTCATATTGAAAACAAACACACTTTCATTCATTTCAAACAATACACATTACAAGCTAACACATTAATGGATTTAAGAACCATTTATCCATGCTACGATACAAGGGACCCTGATACAAACTCACACCTACGCAAGTGAACAAGTGAAATTACTCATCATCTACATCTATCGGGATGTAGTCATATTCTCCGGCCTCCATGAACTCATAGTCCTCCACATCAGTGTTCTCATCCTCTTCGAAGTCATCATCGTCACTCAGGAAGGCTGCTCCTCCCTGAATGTCTTCACCTTCTTCTTCCATCTCCCTCAGCTGAGTCTCCTGAGCCTAAACAGTTGCCTCCAGGGATGCTATCTTCGCGCGGAGGCACTACAAGAAATGGGACATTTGTTGACGAAAACCCTGGTGACAAAAATGCATACCATCATGGATGTGTCCTTATAGGTGATGAATTCATCTTTCGTCATGCATTTAAGGTAATGCTTGACGGTATGATTTTTCGTCAACAAAAAATCATCACCCATTACCCAACCGGGAAGGGCTTCCATCGTGTCTGTTAATAGGTGACGAAATCAAAGATCGTGGTGTATGTAAACCGTGATTTCCATATACAACAGACCCACATAGCAGGTAAATAATACTAAGTTACTTTATTAAATGTTATTAGTTTTATATATCATGCGTGACCCACTTGTCAGGAACATATTTAATTAAGTAAAAGTTGTGGTTTGGAAGAATTGAACCAGGGCTTTGACGTGACCGACGCGGAGTGTTACGGCTAAGGTAGATATGGAGTTTTGATCTGGATCCGTAACTAGTCTATTCTACATATTTATTTCAATGGTGTGATCTAGATGTTACGACATAATAATTTCCTTATTAATATTTATGTCGGCCGCAGGTGCCTCGTTTAAGTCGCGCTGCTAGCAGACACGGCCTATCTAGGTGATCTTGCTAACAGTCGAATTGACTAGGGTTCTCGTTGAGGTGAGAAGAAATCCGTGAAGGCTCCATTGTGGAGGCGGCGAGACGCATCATCGGTGATTCTCCTGATTGTTCGTTAGGTCTAGATTTTTTAATCAGTTGTCAAGATCTGTTCTGAAGAACGTTGGCATGTTCTTAACTGAATTGTAGGCAATGGATCGAAGTTGGATAACTGATGGCACCCAGAAGTTCACAACAAAGTACATGGCAGGTGTTAGGGATTTCATAAAGTTTGCACGAGAACACTTGGACAATACAGATGAACCAATCTTGTGCCCTTGCAAGGACTGCCTAAATCTGATACGTCAGGATATAAAAACAGTCGAGGGTCACTGCAATTGTTCAGGTATGTCCATGACGTATACAAGATGGACTAGACATGGGGAAGGTTTTAGTGATGACGAAGGGCGGGATAGAAACGATGATGGTGTGTATGATAGTGACAATGATGAAGAGGAAGACAATGGTGATTGTTATGTTGATCATTCGTCTAGTATGATCGATGAACTGCAGAAGTCTGGAAATAAAGGTCCTAACCTGCCAAATATGTATGCTAATCTAATTGAGTCAGCCAAAAAAGAACTTCATGAGGGATGCACCACTTTCACTAGGTTGTCGTTCATTATTAAGCTCCTTCATGTCAAATCATACAGTCGGATAACAAACAGAGGATTTGATCTCTTACTTCAGCTTTTACGTACAGCTTTGCCACGTGTGGACTTTCCCAAATCATATGCTGATGCTACGAGTGTTCTTTCTGATGTTGGGCTTGGTTATGAGACAATTCATGTATGCAAGTTTGATTATTCTTTATTTTGGGGAGATCACAAGGACGATACGCACTGCCATGTTTGTGGATTATCAAGATATAGAGACCCTACTGCAAAAAAGAAAATCCCTCACAAGGTGTTAACTTACTTTCCTATAATTAAAAGGTTGCAGAGACTATTTGTTAAAAAGGAAATGTCGACACATACTAGATGGCAGAAAGAGAAGAGGGTTGTTGAGCCCAATGTACTGAGGCACCCTGCTGATGGTGAGGCATGGAAGCACTTTGATGGCAGGTTTCATTGGTTTGCTAAAGATCCTCGTAACATAAGACTAGGTTTTGCCACAGACGGCTTCAGTCCCTTTGGAAGTATGAGTAATCCTTATAGTATGTGGCCTGTTTTTGTCATTCCTTACAACTTCCCACCATGGATGTGCATGGATCAATCGAATTACATGATGGCATTGCTAATCCCCGGAAAGTATTCCCCAGGGAAAGATTTTCATGTATTTATGCAGCCACTGATAAAAGATATAATGCAGCTATGGAGTGGTGTGCAGACATTTGATGCATGCACAGAGGAATATTTCCCATTGCATGCTGCGTTTCTTTGGTCTATTCATGATTATCCTGGATATGCCACTATGTCAGGCCGAAGCACAAGAGGATTTCATGTGTGTGTGCATTGCGATGAGAATCCTTGCTATGAATCTTTGAAAAACAAAATTGGATATATTGGGCATCGGCGATTTCTTCATCAAGATCACCCATACAGGAGAAGCAGACTTTTCAATGGTAAAACTGAGACTAGAGATCCACCAAGGAAGTACACACCCAAAGAGGTAGCTGAGAAGGTAGAAAGGGTTAAGGATTTTGAAAATGGGAAAAATCCAATAAGTAGAAAGCGGAAGCGTGCAACTGTACTGTGGGGACCCCGGACCAGCTGTCCGAAATTCCCTGTTATGTATACAGTTCACGATCCCATGATCAGTGCGCCGTGAACACATAACCGAACTGATATCAAATTACACCATCCATTACAAAGAGGAATAAGAAAATTACAATGAGGTCACATGACCAATACTTACATAATAGCCTCGGAGGGCCTAACTAAACATCAGAGTAGCATCATCACTTCAGCAGCGCAGTACCCAAGTCATCTGCCATAACCCTACAGGCAACTGACTGGGAAGACGTTCCTAGCTCGCATAGACGTCGCCAACTCCTTCTTCATCCGTCGTGTTCCTCCAAGTCTGGCCAAGTAAATAGCCAGGGACAAAGCCATGGGTACATTTGGAATTGTACTCGCAAACCATCAAGAAGGTACTTTGCAAGAGTGCAAGATAACAAATGCTAATCTAAGATGACAAGAGGGAAAAGCTAATTTCACAAGTGGAAATAGCATGGGGAAGAGAATCAGTTTCTCTTGTGGATAAAGCATGTGGAAGAGACATAGTTTCTCTCGTGGATATAACATGTACAAGAGCGTCGGTTTCTCTTGTGGATATAGCATGTACAAGAGCGTCAGTTTCTCTTGTGGATATAGCATGTACAAGAGCGTCAGTTTCTCTTGTGGATATAGCATGTACAAGAGCGTTAGTTTCTCTTGTGGATATAGCATGTACAAGAGCGTCAGTTTCTCTTGTGGATATAGCATGCCGGCATCTCAAGTGATGCAGACACTATGGTGTTTCAAGGACAACTAGCTAACCATCTATGAGGAAAGGTAGCATGCCGCCATCTCAATTGATGGGGACGCTTTGGGAGTTCTATGATATATCTATATCTTTATTGAGGATGAGGTAGCATAAGTCCATCTCAGTTGATGGGAATGCTAGAGAATTCCTATGACATACCTATATCTTTATTGAAGAAGATACTTCAAAAGATACCTATGACATCTCTATATCTTTGTTAAAGAAGAGTTCCTCTTCAAGAAACATTAGGTAAGAGTTCCCCACTTGGTCCCAATTTTCTCACGACCATCTCCACATGGTCAACACACGCCCATTTTCCGTACCTTCCCGGTACACATAAACACACACCTCCTTTGCAAAACATTTGTCAAAACAAAACGCAAGCCCCGGTAAAGGTAGACCATTGCAACCCGTCCATGACCGCGGACGCGGCTATTCGAATAGATTTGACTCTGCAGAGTTTGCGCACTTCCCCACAAGAACTGATAAATCCGCCGGGATCATCCCCGGATTGTCATACGAATGTATGCGAGACTCGGATAACCAGTCATAGTCTTTCGCCCGTCTCCATTGGCACAAGTCCTTCCCTGCGGGCTTACCCCTTCCCGGCACCCCGGCAGCATACCTCCTTTTGAGCGTATCTCCGGTGCCACGACAGAAGACCCTCAGTAATCGTCCGGCTATAGACAACTACAGTGTATTGCCTCCTTCAGAGCGCAACCCGGCGTCGGAGGTCCTCGTGACCCTCCCTAGAGAGTTGTGAAGGGTGCTCATGCCAATTTCAACGAACTACAGACTAAGCCCGTGCCCATATTGGATAATGTGGTTGCGTGAATGAAGTTGGGCTGGTGTACACATATACGCAGTGCCCCTTTTTAGAAAACACCTCTTTTTCCCAAACACCTCGGTTGCTCAACCAACCTTCATACATCACTTTCCCAAACATCTTTATCAAGAGCTTTTGTTTTCATAAACTATACACTTGGGTTAACTCACCCAAGGTTTTCATAAACATTTACAACAAGGTAAACCTTGAGGGGTTCCCATCCTATAGTTTCATGAGAAGGAACTACTAGGGTACCATGGCCGAGATGAAGATCATCATGCCATGAAAGTATATGTGAGTGGCAAAAGAAAAGGATCTCACTTGCTTAAGGTAAGCATGTAAGATGATAATATAGAGTGGATCAACTTTCAGTTTTGGTGGTGTTATTATACATCTTGGGTGGGGTAGGTGCATCACTCTTTCAACAATCAAGAGGATACACGGCATACTTTTCTCAATGTGAGAATTACACCAAGCATCATGACTACGATACCTCTACTCAACAAAACGGGGGTAGTGTATAAATCTAATGTGGAATAGAACATGCTCATGTTGAGCACTCAAGAATACCCAAGGGAGTAGCACGGCAGTGACGCCATGCATCCCTTCACGTGTGAACCAAAATGAAGAAACACCACAAGGAACTATTCCTATTACAACCATACATAGACCAACATAGAGATATCATCACATAAAATAGGTAAGATGCTTAGGGATATCAACAAATGACACCCAACCCACATCAATCAGAGTTCAAAGATGGCTTGCCTTGGCTTAATTGTCCCTGTACTTCTTCAACTCCATCAATATAAGAATCCCAACAACATCAATAAAATCCACGTCCGATTCCACTTCTTCTTCTTCTCCGGAATTGTTCGCATCTATCACCGGAAAATATAAAAGGAACACAATCAATCACATTGCATCAACAAGACAACATTCGACAATCAACAACTAACCATGCGGCCAAGGTATAACATACTAAGGTCTTATAGATACCACAAACAACTTAAAGAGAACCCATTTTATTTACCTAGTAAAGGTATGAGAGTATCACAACTTAGCAATTGCCCCTCTCGGTATCACCAAGGCACAAGCTAAGTACCCCCTGGTAGATAACATCATAAAGAGGACAAGATCATTAGTTTGACATCAAATACATTCACAAAACATTTTCGGAAAAGCGGGCAATCATTCTCCCTACTATAAAAAGCTTACATAACACTACACAAGAATAGGAGCAAATGATATGCCCCACCCTTTGAAGACTTAAGAAAAACAAAAGAGCTAATGTTAAATTGCAGATTTTTTGTTTTGCAAGCATAAAACAAAGGTTGCCCATCTCTACTAAAAAGAGTTGGTCAAGGATTTTAAATAAACTGAAAAGTTTTGCTTCAACAATGCATGCCACACATATACATTACTAACAGCAACAAATATGTATGAACAGATACTAAAAATATTTTTCCTAGATAGCCAGTACTAATACAAGACTAACCCAATTGGAATCACCCAAAAAGGTTAATCCTACTATTTTAGGAATTTCTTTGAATCTGACTGTACAGAAAAAAAGATCTGTAAGCCATAAATCGTAGAAAAATCCTAAAAATATGGGACCACCGGCATTTGAAATATATTTAAACATAGATTCACACACAATTGGATTTGGGTTCAAATGGTTTCTGAAACTCTCACAAACGGATTTACAAATTTACTGCATGTCTGTACCATTTGCTTTCTCTCTGGATTTACACAACAGATAAATGTTTGAAACTTGTTTGAGATGATTAAGAAAACATTCAGTAGTCCTACAGAATTGGAATCACTCCATTTGGTTCAAAAATGGTTTTTTGGTGATTTAAAAGCTAACAGCTATGTCTGCAGAACACACAGAAGAAGTTTAATTCACCACAAATCGTACGTAAGTCACAAAAATATGAGGTCAGCTGCATCAGAAATTTATTGAATAGATGTTTCTTACCCAATTGGTTTCATTCCAAAATTCGTTTCCAAGCTCCTGGTTTAATTCGACAAAGTCAGATCTGACCAGATCTTGATCTGTGAACCATTTCAATTTCAAGAGGTCATTTGAAGTGAAACCAACGCCAAAATGAAGGTACTGGAGAGGGATTTCTCCCACAGTTGAGTTTGCTCAAAAAGGTTTTGTAAAACAGAAGAAATCTAATAAACAGTGATTCTGCATGTCTACAGAACTTTATTTACCATGCAAAATCCGTAACGAATTTGACGATGAGACCAACGCCAAGTTGTATATCTTTTCAATACCTATCTGCGAAACTTTGAATCACTCGATTTGGATCTGCACACGAGATTTGGCGGATTTTACAATTTCGTACCAGAATCTGAAACAGCAAGATTACAGAAATTACTACAGGGATTTGGACGAACTTTGCTCAAGAGTTTCAGATCTGAGGATTGCTCAACCTTTTCCATGCTTGGACCAACATACACCTGCATCAAGATCCAATCTTGTGAGAGGAGAAAGAAGAAATAGAGAGTGATTCAGCTGGGGTTAGGGGAGAAGAGAGTGAGAGAGATGCTCTCATGGTGAGGATGAGCTTGAGGGAGGGGGAGAGCTTCATCTTGGAGTGCTTCCCATGACCATGGCCGGCCATGGAGCTAGGAGGAGCACCATTTTCGTGGGAAGAGGTATGAGAGGAGTGTGAAGGAGTGGCTGAAGTGGAGGAATGAGTGGGGAGTGAAAAATGAGAGCCAAAGGTGGAGGTGTGGCCGGCCAAGGTCTTTTTATAGAGGGAGAGGGAGTTGGCTGCCTCTTCCTTGATTGGCCATGGTGGGTGGCTGGCTTGTGAGGGAAGAATTTGAACCAAGCTGAAATTATTAGTGGTATAGGAAAGGGACAAAGGAAGAGAGGCTTCCCAAGATGGAATAACTATGTGAGGGAGAGAGAGATGGAGAAACATGGTGCTTGTGCGCCGTGCATGGCATGGACAACCAAGATTGTGGCCATGCACAAGTGATCATCAAGAGAGTATTGCCACACATGCATGACACCCAAGGTTCAGTGTCTCACATTTTACAAAAATGGTGGCCTAAAGAGATATAGAATTTTAGGTAAAGTGATAACAATGCACAAGGGTGCCAAAGTAGATGGTGGTGGCATTCTATCCTGATAAAAGATGTGTCTAAGATATGATGGTGGTGATGGCGATTTAGACAATGGTAGATCAAGGCTATGAGAGATGGTGAGTGAAGTAACCAAATACTCAGGATGAATATGGTGACATGAATCTCCAATTCATGAGGTCAAGGTGATGATGGAAAGAAATGGAGGAGTGAGGTATGTATGATGAAATATAAGTTGTTTTTCAAATAAGAAGTCAATTTGGGAGTGGTTTGAATTACTCCCTAAGTCTAGGGTTATCTGAAGGAAGTCCAATAGAAAGCATCAAGAGATCATCTACTTGATCAAGAATTGGTGGATGAAGTAACATTATGGGGTAGATCAGAGATGTACACAAGATGTGCAAGAGTTGTCATTTGAAATAGAACTTATTTGAAAAGTATTTGAAACACCTCAATTGTCTAGGGACAATTGGGAATGAACTCAAGTGGAATGGGATTTGAAAGTGTTGAGATAAAACTAGTTGGAACATAGGGGTTCAAAATATTCTACTTACTTTCTCAAGTAAAGTAGAGTTTTTCTCCAATGTAAAAATAAGCAAGAGGAAAAACAAGAAATGGTATAGGTATCATAAACAAGCCTTTTGCTAAAAAGAAAACAAGATAGAAAATAATGTTTTAGAAATCAGTACTTGGTAGAAATGGGATGAAAAACAAAACCCATTTCAGTTCCTTGTTTTCCTTGAAGAAATATCTTGAAAAGATGCAGTAAAACTAGAAGTAGTTTTGTGATCAAACCTAGAGAAGGAAAATCAATAGGATTTTTGAGAGAAAAACTAATTTAGGGAGAAGTGCTCTCAAGGGTAGATGATGGCTACAAAATGTATCTATCATTCCCACTCTTGGTTTTGTGAAGATAAACTTGAATGAAAACAAAAACAAGAGGTAAAAGAGGAAGAAGTGATCTGATGCTGGAACATGGGATAGGATACCAGATCAAGTTGAATATATGAGTTGCAAGGATTTACTGAGACATGCAGGACGTGGAGGTTGAAGAGGGTGTTGCATAGATGAGATCCATGTATTGAGGCTACCAATAACAGTTGTGGTTGCTTAGGAATTAACTGCCAAAGTCTGGACATTTTAAGCATGTCAACACATATGGTCGACATGGCCTCAAAACCAACAAGGATGAGTGGGTGTAAGAGAGGGATGTAGATAGGGGTAGACGATGCTAAGTTTTGAATTAAGGATGATTGAGCTGTCTTGTACCACAAAGAGGAAAATCAAGATGGCACACTCATGTTGTCATCAGGAGAGAGGTTTGATGTAGTAAAAAGGAAAACAATTCTTCCTAAGCCACACATGTGTTTTATTTGGTGAGTTGCTTGTTTAACCACCAGGGGTGTTGTTCTATGAGGTAGCTCAAGACAAAACTCACAAGCAAATCAAGATAATACATCTACCAATAGATCAAGGCAATTCATCACAACAAACAGATCAAGGCAATTCATCACAACAAACAGATCAAGGCAATTCATCTAATTAGTCTTTTAGAAAAAGTTTTTGTTCCCCCTAATTTTTGCAATAAGTACAATTAATCAAGGTTGCAAAAGTTGGGGTGTTACAGATCTTCCACCCTTAAAATAATCTCGTCCCGAGATTACTGAGTGTAGAACTAGAGGGGTTGTAAAGTTTAACCAAAGTCAGTCTCCATCCTTCTGTAGACGTGCAGTTGCCGAGAGGGTCACAACTTCAGTTTCTGAGCGACATGATGGATTCCTACCGATGGCGAGCTTCATGAAAGGTTGACTACTCCATGCAGGTGTTGGATCTGTAGCTTCTTCACGATCCTGGCGGAGGTTCAAGACTGTGGGAGAGTTAGTGCACCCAGTGGTGCTTGAGCAGGGTTGAAATTTTTTTAGAGTTAGCCTAAATTTAGTGGAAGACGAAGTCTTCCACCCTTAAAATTGTTCATCGGGGAGGGGGCGTTAAAAACTGTAAGCTTCGGCCACGGGTCTTGTCGGTGCCTTCGAAGGAGTCATCAATCTCTCATCTTGAGTTGAACATCTTCAGGGGGGATGTATAGTCCATAGCCTCGAGGGGAGTTAGTGCATCCCACGTTCCCAACGGTGTTTTAGAAAGGTATAAAATTTTAGGGTCAGCTCCAATTTTTAGTGGAAGACGAAGTCTTCCACCCTTAAGATTTTTCATCGGGCTTTCAGAAAAACTCAGAGCGTCTGCCTTGCGGTCCTGTCGGGGGCTTCTGAAGAAGTTGTTGATCTTCCTTGTTCAGTTGAAGAATCTTCTGGGGCAACGTGCAGACCACAACTTCAAGAGGCACTCTCGGTGTTAACTCAACCATATGGGACGCGCGGTGAGTTAGTAAGTTGATGAAACGCCTGGTTGTTGTCCATATGAAGCAGCATCAGAGGTCATCGGAGACAATCTTCAGTTTGCGGTTTGGTGCTGACTTACAGCAGTTTGTGAGCAGGTAAGTTGCACCTAGTCTTGAGTTCTTGAGGTACCTTCAGGAGCTTCACTTGAGGAGGACCAGATGAACCATGTGATGTAGCTTGTCTTTGCCGCTAATGTTCTCTCATCTAGTTAGACGGTGTGTTAGGGGGGGGTTTCAAAAAGATATCCTCGAGGTTATCGCGATTATATACCAAGGTTAGACCAAGTTAGTAAGTCTTCTGGTAGAGGTGCAGTCACTCTTGAAGGTAGGGGCTTCTGCTTTCTTGATGAAGTGGAGGTGCTTCAGCGGATCTTGAAGGTATTTGCTTTTGCTTTGTTGGTGTAGTAGAGATGCTTCAGATGACCTTGAAAGTAGTCGGCGTAGATAAGGGTCTGAGTTAGTTTCCCTGACGGTTGAAAAACAACTGCTAACGGGTTTAGAGTTAGAGTCTTTCGTTAATATACCCAACTAACTAGCAGTTAGCAATTTATCAAACTGTAATCCTATCATTGCGCGTGATACCCATACAATCATAACCAGAGACAAAACACCACTAACAGAGGCTACTGGTATTTTTCCTAGATGCACAGTAACAAAACAAGATCAACACAATTGGAACCATTCAAAAATATTTATTTTTCAATTTTTGAGACTCAAAATACTAACCAGAAACAGTGAGCAAGTTTTATTTATTAAAAATCGCACAAAAATCCTAAAAATACAAGGTCGGTGGCATCTGAAAGATAATTTCATACTGGTTCTAGTGCAATTGGAATCACATCAATCTGAGCTACCAAACTATTTTTATTAGCAAAACAGTACACTGGCAGATTTCCATTTTTAATTTCTGTTTTACAAATTTTCAAACAATTAAAAAGGGCGGGAACGTCTAAATAGCAAGACATACATGCACACATCAAATAGATACAAACACTCAAGGCAACACACTAGGGAACTACAAGCAATCATCAAACCAGACATGGTACTCTAAGTACCCAGAAATTCCTAATGCGCGGGTTTATCTCAATCAAAGCGATTGAGTTTGTCATATCCATCCTATTGGTTTGGGGCTGGTCACATATGTCGACGTCTTCATATCGTCAGCATCAGCTTCAACTTGGATCCTTGTAGCAGTTGGTGGTGAAGGGGCCGGGTGTTGAGTCATTGATGTTGAGGCGGAGGAGAAAACTGTGTAGAACTTCTTGTCTCGACATCCCGGAAACATGAGGTCTTCGTAGAGGTAGCTGTTGAGGTGCTCCCGAAGTCGATATCTTCTCGTGGCTGGCCTAAAAATTACTAGCCAAGAAACGGAGGACTTGATCCCAGACGACTGCAAAAAGGTTCAAGTCCACGGAGGAACAAGGTCAGCTCCTTGACAGACTTTGGTGATAACCAAAGACATGATCTTATTTTCTCTTTTATGTGCACACTAAGTCGGCCTCCAATCTTCAATAGCTGCTGTTGGAGATACATGAGTCTTCCCGAGGGGTTGATCCATCTTTGACTTCGAGTCTCCAGGTCTGAGTTGGGAACATCGTCCAACATGTAGGTTTGAAGTGGATGAGACAACAGAGTAAGGATTTTCAAACCTTTTTATAAAGCGGAGAGGTAAGAATTTAGAAGCTTTGAATAAATAAGAGGAGTAGAAGCTATACTTTCGATTAAAGAAAGAATTTGTGGTTTAAATAGTTTTTCCCAAGTACTTGTTTCCTAACTAACGTCCATGCTAACTAAGGTCTCCTACAGTCAGGATAGCTCTGATACCAGCTCTGTGGGGACCCCGGACCAGCTGTCCGAAATTCCCTGTTATGTATACTGTTCACGATCCCATGATCAGTGCGCTGTGAACACATAACCGAACTGATATCAAATTACACCATCCATTACAAAGTGGAATAAGAAAATTACAATGAGGTCACATGACCAATACTTACATAATAGCCTCGGAGGGCCTAACTAAACATCAGAGTAGCATCATCACTTCAGCAGCGCAGTACCCAAGTCATCTGCCATAACCCTACAGGCAACTGACTGGGAAGACGTTCCTAGCTCGCATAGACGTCGCCAACTCCTTCTTCATTCGTCGTGTTCCTCCAAGTCTGGCCAAGTAAATAGCCAGGGACAAAGCCGTGGGTACATTTGGAATTGTACTCGCAAACCATCAAGAAGGTACTTTGCAAGAGTGCAAGATAACAAATGCTAATCTAAGATGACAAGAGGGAAAAGCTAATTTCACAAGTGGAAATAGCATGGGGAAGAGAATCAGTTTCTCTTGTGGATAAAGCATGTGGAAGAGACATAGTTTCTCTCGTGGATATAGCATGTACAAGAGCGTCAGTTTCTCTTGTGGATATAGCATGTACAAGAGCGTCAGTTTCTCTTGTGGATATAGCATGTACAAGAGCGTCAGTTTCTCTTGTGGATATAGCATGTACAAGAGCGTCAGTTTCTCTTGTGGATATAGCATGTACAAGCGCGTCAGTTTCTCTTGTGGATATAGCATGCCGGCATCTCAAGTGATGCAGACACTATGGTGTTTCAAGGACAACTAGCTAACCATCTATGAGGAAAGGTAGCATGCCGCCATCTCAATTGATGGGGACGCTTCGGGAGTTCTATGACATATCTATATCTTTATTGAGCATGAGGTAGCATAAGTCCATCTCAGTTGATGGTAATGCTAGAGAATTCCTATGACATACCTATATCTTTATTGAAGAAGATACTTCAAAAGATACCTATGACATCTCTATATCTTTGTTAAAGAAGAGTTCCTCTTCAAGAAACATTAGGTAAGAGTTCCCCACTTGGTCCCAACTTTCTCACGACCATCTCCACATGGTCAACACACGCCCATTTTCCGTACCTTCCCGGTACACATAAACACACACCTCCTTTGAAAAACATTTGTCAAAACAAAACGCAAGCCCCGGTAAAGGTATACCATTGCAACCCGTCCATGACCGCGGACGCGGCTATTCGAATAGATTTGACTCTGCAGAGTTTGCGCACTTTCCCCACAAGAACTGATAAATCCACCGGGATCATCCCCGGATCGTCATACGAAAGTATGCGAGACTCGGATAACCAGTCATAGTCTTTCGCCCGTCTCCATTGGCACAAGTCCTTCCCTGCGGGCTTACCCCTTTCCGGCGCCACGACAGAAGACCCTCAGTAATCGTCCGGCTATAGACAACTACAGTGTATTGCCTCCTTCAGAGCGCAACCCAGCGTCGGAGGTCCCTGGACATGATCCTATCGCGAAGAACCAAATACCGGAAAGGGAAACAAAAATTCATGACATGGCATAATGCAATGCGCATACAATATGGATTATATGTCAGGTTAAAGGAATTCGGTAAACCCTAGGTGCATCGTCAGATTAAAGGGGTGCCGACATCGGACACCGCCATATGAGAGGGTTTCTTTTAGGGTTTCACTACATTTGCAAGTTCAAAGGTTGTAATGATGTATGAATTACTCCTAAACTTGTAGAGAATGTTTTTCTGAACATTTCGGTATATTATACGTCTTTTTCTGAATTAATATGAATTAGTTATGAATTAAACAAGATTTAACTATTTTCTGAAATTTCTGGAAAATAATAAAAACATGACAAGTTGGACCCACTATCAGCATTTTAACATTTTAGAAATGATTAAATCCCTGACAGGCAGACCCCACATGTCATATAATTAATTAAAACAGAAAATAGAAAAAGAAAAGGCCGGCTGACGTCATAATGACGTCAGCGCGATGTCATCCATGGCCTGGCCGGCCAGGTCGACCACGGGGACGGCGCTGCAGGGCGCCAGGGGCCGCGGGAGCACGCGCGTTGGACGCGCAGGGGCTCCGCGAACCAAAAGATGGCGGCGCCGCCCTCAAATGGTCGCCGGAGGCCTATCTCCGATGAGCCCGAGCGGCGGGGCGGACAGGTGCGCGTCGCGGGCGCGCTACGCGGCGAAGAAGGGCGAACGGCGGGCACCCCGGGTACCAGAAGCTCACCAGGAGCACGGTGGGCTTGGTGGTTTCGCCGGAGATGGCCGGAATCGGCAGCGATAGGCGAGGTCCGGCGGCACGGGCTCCGCTCGATTGGCGCCGTAGAGAGCTCCGCCGTTGACGCCGTTTGGTGGAGGAGAACAAGGGCGACGCGGCGGAGCTGTTGGCGTCAGCGGCTTGGCGCGGGGAGGCGACTAGAGGCTGCGACGGTGAGTTGGCCGGGGGCTAGGGTTTCCTCCGGCTTGCAGAGAAGGGGAGGGGAGGAGGGGCGGTGGCGAAATAGGGGTTCTCCCCTGGCGCGGCGGCGCTTTATACGCCACGGGGGGCGGGGGGAGGCATCCGGGCCGCCGGCGCCATCGACGGCCGCGGCAGCGCCAGGCAGCTGCCTGCCTGCGTGGAAGAAGAAAGGGGGTTTTCTGAAAA
The DNA here is from genome assembly GCF_019359855.2 of Lolium perenne. Classification (NCBI taxonomy): domain Eukaryota; kingdom Viridiplantae; phylum Streptophyta; class Magnoliopsida; order Poales; family Poaceae; genus Lolium; species Lolium perenne. The sequence goes on from NC_067246.2 coordinate 119,561,430, forward strand.
CCCCCCTGGATTTTTGGAAAACTACCTGGAAAATAAAAACATGGAGGAATTTGGGGATTTTTAGGGTGTTTTGACCCAAATTTCAAGGGGATTTTTGCACAAATTTTATTAGAGCAAAACTAGAACCATTTGCAACATTGTTTCATAACATTTGGTGAAAAAGTTCTCAAATTTGAATGCAAATGCATGCATGCACATGAACAACTAGCAACATTATTTGATTAACAAAGTTGGTTCTGTTACAACTCTACCCCCTTACAAGAATCTCGTCCCCGAGATTCCTAAGTTTTAGAAAAGAAGGTAGGGTACTCAGATCGGAGACGATCCTCGCGTTCCCAGGTTGCTTCTGACTCAGAGTGATGAGACCATTGAACTTTCAGGAATTTGATGGTTTGACGCCGAGTTTTACGCTCAGCTTCATCAAGGATACGGATAGGATACTCTCGATAGGTCAGATCCTCTTGGAGGTCAAGTGTCTCGTGATTAACACCACGGATGGGATCTTTGAAGCAACGTTTAAGTTGGGAGACATGGAAGACGTCATGAACTTCAGGAAAAGTTGGAGGGAGTTCCAACTTGTAGGCAAGTGTACCTCGTTTTGCAAGGATGTGGAAAGGACCAACATAGCGAGGAGCTAGTTTGCCTTTTATACCGAAACGATGGACACCTCTTAGAGGAGTGACTCGAAGATAAGCTTGCTCGCCAACTTCATAGCAAACTTCTTGATGATGACGATCATAATTGCTCTTTTGACGAGACTGAGCAGCTTTCAAACGTTCTCGGATAATGCCAACTTGATCTTCTGCTTCCTTGATCATGTCCGGTCCAAAGAACTGTCTTTCACCGGTTTCTGACCAATTCAGAGGGGTTCGACATTTCCGTCCATGAAGAGCTTCAAAAGGCGCCATGCCCAGGCTAGATTGAAAACTGTTGTTATAGGAGAATTCAGCAAATGGAAGGCACTTTTCCCAATTCTTGCCGAAGGATATAACACAGGCCCTGAGCATGTCTTCAAGGATTTGATTCACCCTTTCGGTTTGACCACCGGTTTGAGGATGATAGGTCGTGCTGAAGGAAAGACGAGTTCCCATAGCTTGTTGGAAACTGGCCCAGAACTTGGAAGTAAACAGGCTTCCTCGATCAGAGATAATCTTCTTTGGAACACCATGAAGAGAAACTATTCGGGAAACATATAGATCTGCCAACATGCTAGCAGTAATGTCTTCTCGGATAGGAAGGAAGTGAGCAACCTTGGATAGGCGATCAACAATTACCCATATAGCATTGCTCCCTTTCTGAGTTTTGGGAAGTCCGGTAATGAAATCCATACCAATTTCATCCCATTTCCATTCAGGAGTAGATAGAGGTTGAAGAGTACCAGCTGGTCTTTGATGTTCAGCTTTTACACGACGGCAAACGTCGCATTCAGCTACAAAGCGAGCGATTTCTCTTTTCATCCGGGTCCACCAGAACCTTTGGCGAAGATCCTGATACATCTTTGTACTTCCAGGATGAATAGATAGAGGAGACTCATGAGCTTCTCGAAGCATAAGCTCTCTCAGGTTCTTTTTCTTCGGCACCACCAAGCGGTTACCAAAGTAGACAACACCTTGATCGTTGGCGGAGAAACATTTAGCATCTCCGCTAGCAATGTTCTCTTTGATCTTAGTGATACCCAAATCACGCTTCTGAGCGGCTTTGATCTGGTCTTCAAGAGAGGGTTTTACCTCTAAGTTAGCAAGGAATCCCTGAGGAACAACTTCAAGATTGAGTCTTGCAAATTCCTCATGGAGGGCAGGTTGACATTGCTAGAGCATCAGATTGTTGCAATATGACTTCCGACTTAGGGCGTCAGCAACGATGTTAGCCTTGCCAGGCTGATAGTTAAGACCCAAATCATAGTCCTTGATGAGTTCCAACCATCTTGTCTGCCTGAGATTCAGATCTGGTTGGGTAAAGAGATACTTCAGGCTTTGATGATCCGAGTATAACTCGCAACGATTACCGTAAAGGTAAGGTCGCCATTGCTTAAGAGCATGGACCACAGCTGCAAGCTCTAGATCATGAGTTGGATAATTGAGCTCATGTGGCTTCAACTGTCGAGAGGCATAAGCCACTACATGGCCATCTTGCATCAACACACATCCGAGCCCTTGAAGAGATGCATCACAGAAGATGACAAAGTCTTTGCTTGTGTCTGGAAGGACAAGTACAGGAGCGGTAGTCAGCTTTATTTTCGATGTCTCGAAAACTTTCTTACGCCTTTTCGACCACTCAAACTTCTTATCTTTCTTGAGAAGATCAGTCATTGGTTTGGCGATCTTGGAGAAATTCTCGATGTATCGACGGTAATAACCCGCCAATCCAAGAAAACTCCGAATTTCTTTGATCGACTTAGGAGTCTTCCAGTCAAGAACGGATTGAACTTTATCTGGAATACCTGCAACACCTTTTGCAGAGACGACATGGCCAAGAAAGATGAGCTCTTGTAACCAAAACTCACATTTAGAGAACTTGGCATAGAGGTGATGTTCACGAAGCTTTGTTAGCACCAAACGCAAGTGTTTAGTGTGTTCCTCTTCGGTTTTGGAATAGACCAGAATATCATCAATGTAGATAATGACGAATTTGTCAAGATACTCCATAAACACTGAGTTCATGAGCCACATAAAAGTGGCTGGAGCATTTGTGAGACCAAAGGACATGACTGTGTACTCGTAAAGACCATAACGAGTCATGAACGCCGTTTTTGGAATGTCCTCCGTTCGGATTTTGATTTGATGGTAGCCTGATCTCAAATCCATCTTGGAAAAGACTGTGGCACCACTCAATTGATCGAAAAGATCATTGATTCGAGGTAGAGGATACTTGTTCTTGATGGTTACTGCGTTAAGCGGCCGGTAATCAACAACCAGACGCGGAACATTGGTATCCCTCTTCTTGACGAAGAGTGCGGGACATCCCCAAGAAGAAGTACTAGGTTGGATGTATCTTTTCCCTTCCAACTCTTCTAACTGCTTCTTCGATTCAACCAACTCTTCTCGAGGCATACGATAAGGACGTCGAGATACGAGGAGCGATTCCAGGAACCAGCTCGATGACAAACTCCACACTTCTATCGGGTGGCATGCCGAGTAATTCTTCCGGAAAGACATCGTGGAAGTCACAAACCACCGGAACATCGGAAATTTCAAGCGGAGGTAAGACATCAAGGGCATACAACTCAGCATCGGGAATATGTACTGCTGATGGAGATGTTGCCGACGAAGACCAATACGTAATGGAGCTTAGGAAAGATCGGTCAGAGTAAGAGACCTGGCTGCACAATCAATGACAGCCTGATATTTAGCTAGCCAACCCATGCCCAAAATGATATCAATGTCGGTTGACTTGAGGTCAATGAGGGAAATCGGAAAAAGAAGATATCCAATCTCGATTATGTTCCCACGACTGACCATGGCGGTATACCAACTTGAACCAGGGGAATGAACCACTAGAGGGGTGGACATCACTTCAAAAGGAATCTCATGCAATTCAGCAAACTCTTGGGATAAGAATGAATGCGATGCTCCAGAATCAAACAGAACTGTAGCTATAATGGAGTTGATTCGAAGCGTACCCATTATGACGCTTGGATCTGCTTCACCTTCTTCAGCAGTGACATGGGTCAGACGACCATGACCAGCAACTGGAGGCTTAGTTAACTTCTTTGGTGGTGGAGCACCACGAACAGAAGTATTGTGGGGGCACTCCTTCATGTAGTGACCAGGTTGACCACAAGTGAAGCACGCACCATCGCTCGGAGTACCCATAGCGGGACGATAGTTTGTTCCGCCGGCATTGTTTGGAGCTTGTGGGCGAGGAGCATAACCAGAAGACTTCGGTGCATTAGGAGCACGAGGCACAACACTGTATGGAATGAAAACATGACGGCGCTGATTGCCTTATCTAGAAGACTGAGAAGTATCTCGAGGACGCTTGCGAGTTTCCTCATACTCCACCTTTCCTCTTTCTGCCTTCATAGCCTTGTTGACAAGATCTTGGCAGGTTGGGAACTCCAGGAGATGAAGATCTCGACGAAGATCGGGGATCCGGTCCCTTGCGGAACAAGGCTTGCTTCTTGGCATCGGTGGAAGTTTCTTCAGGAGCATAGCAGGCAAGACGATAGAAATTACCTTGGTAATCACAGATAGAACCACTACCCTGCATCAGCTTCAGAAACTCTTCTCTTTTCTCATCCATCAGACCCTCTGGGATATGATATGCACGGAAAGCAGCTTTGAACTCTGGCCAAGTTGCTACATGACTGGCAGGCTGCATCAACAGGAAGTTTTCCCACCATGAACCAGCAGCTCCTTCAAGATAGTAGGTGGCAAAGTTCACCCAGTCTGCTTGAGCAGCGTGGGCAACCTCAAGCTTGCGCTCGATGGTGCGGAGCCAGTAGTCAGCATCAAGTGGCTCAGTGGAATAAGTGAACACTGGTGGGGTGAGGCGGATGAAGCTTCGGATCCCCACTTGTTCCTCATGACACTGAGCTGTGTTGCGCTCAATCCTTTCAAGGAGCCTAATGTTGTCTGCGCGATTGGCTTCATACATGGCCATAAGTTGGACCATAGAAGGAGGAGGAGGAAGGTCAGCATTCTCCTCGTGGCCATCTCCACGGCCATTGCCATGGCCATGACCACGACCACGACCACGGCCAGCACCACTTCTAGTACCGCCTGACATCCTGAGGAGAAGACAAAAACCATGAGACACGGATTCACCGGAAGGATTCAACATAAGGATAGCATATACCGAATGCAATGAGCATGCTGAGAAGACAAGACATGTGATATGAAGATATATCATCGTATCGATCATAGTAGTTAAGCAAGCATACAAAATGTACACACTACTAACCGACTCACAAACCATGAAGATGGAACGCAAAGATGACATACCATCACCATGTCACATAAAGGCAAACAATTGGATGCTAAGTACCCGAAGCAAGAATAAAGGAACAATGCTTCAGATTAACTAAGGCATTCTGGAAACTCTGAGACAAGCAACCAGATACGGAGTACTGGAGAAAAATAACCCAAACCCGTGTATCCTAGAGATTGAATTGATAGGAAAGAAGAGAAACCTTTTTCCAATCAAAACCAGATAAGATGACTCAGCAAAGAGTGACACCAGGTAAGGAGTAAAAAGAATCCTATTCAGAGTTTTGCAAATAAACTTTAGCTTTCAAATAGTTTTCGCAACAACAAGACTCAACATCGACTAGTGAACAAGGGTTTCCTACAGGCAGTCCTGCTCTGATACCAAAACCTGTGGCACCCCCGGGATCAGGGTTAGCCGAATACCAGATCTTCGTCTGACATAAGCCTAACCTCGAGCTCGAGAGACTACAGTGAGGGAATTGGTAATACAATAGTGACTCTACGACTCAAAAGAATATATTACAACTCTTAGCAGAGTAAGATCCAAATTATTACACGCAGAGGTCACTGACCCAACATTCAACAAGCAACGGAAGCAAATTATGTTATCCTAAATAACAAGATAGCAAAGGGCTTAAGAAGCCATAACATAAAGCGACGTCCCAGCCCATAAGTCGCAGGCTGCTGCCTGGGAACTCCAAACTAACCGTCTGTTGCGGTCAAAACCCACCGGCGGGCAGCGACGGGCAACACAGTAGAGCCGGGAACAACCTAGGGCTGCGGCTGGCCCTGGTCCCTTCGAGCGACGGCCCGCAAAGCCTCTGGTACACACGTCCGATGCTGATCCAAGGGCATGCCACCTGACCTATACCTGGTCAGGAAGGTGATGGAGACGCCTCGCTTAGTTTCCTGCATGGCATACACGTAAACATTAAATACGAGCCTCGATCGGCTCTCAGGTTATCCTGTGAATCGGCTCAAGGAGCCGATCCACCCATGATTCGTACGAGGTGCACGAATATATGGTGGTCCTGCTTGATCAATATAAAGCTAATGCGATCTACGACGATTTAGGGTTTTCACCGCATAATCGGATCATCCTACTCACGATTGGGCCTCGCGGCCACGCACGGTGATCGTAAGCCGATCCTAGATAGGGCCTAAAAACCAACACGAGGTTGATCCCCGGAACATCCTGTCTAGGACTAGCAAACGACACCCTACGTGCCGCTGGATCCTCCAACCCTTTGTAAGGCCTAACTATTGCAGATATTAAACTAATCCTTGAAAACAAGGAGCAACCGTAACGGATCGGATCTACTAAATAATGATCAAGCGGGGTGCCGCCCCTACACCTAAGATAGGTGTAAGGGCGGCTAGATATGCAAGGGTTGCACTACGATAGCATGTTATACGAAGAACTAATGCTAACCCTAACACATCTATGATAACTACGTTGCTCGCCATCAAAAAGGCTTCAGTACGAGCAACGCATGAACAACATGAAGCTTATGCTGCCTAGATCGCAAGATGCGATCTAGGCAGCATGATGCTTACCGGTAGAAACCCTCGAGACGAAGGAGTTGGCGATGTGCCGAGATTGATTTGTTGGTTGAACGTTGGTTGTTGTTTATTTCATAAACCCTAGATACATATTTATAGTCCAGGGGACTTTCTAACGTGGGAATAATCCCAACCGTGCACGAAGCCAACTCTAACTAAAACGACACGTAATCTACTATGTTACAGATACATGGGCCAACTAGCCCATATTTTGCATATAAAGGCCGATTCACATATTTCTTCCATGTATATTCTTCAAATCCATCTTGATCGCGGCCCACCTCCGACTCGGTCAAATTCTGGTGATAACACATGCCCCCCTGGTTTTGGAATTGGTAATTCCAAAATCACTCTGCTTTTCCTTCGTTGGGTCATGTCGTGGCAGAACTGTTGCAGTATCCGTCATCATGATGCCTTGCCTTCTCAACTTCTCCGCGTGACCTGGCAGTTTTTTTTTCTTTTAGGCACCACTTCCTCGGAAACTGCTATGGCATTGAATTTCCACTATATCCCCTTTTATTTAACCGCTCCGCACAGTTTATTTCCGCATCTTCTTCGCATTAGCACTCCAAAAGCCCTCCTGCGCCACCATGTCTTCTTCCTCATCTGCTTCATCGGATCTTTCCACCCAGTCCTCTTCCTCTCGCGAGCCGACGCCGGAGCCGAACCCGATGGAGGTCCACGCAGCCAATACCCGCCGTGCCATTGAGGCCGGGGAGGAGTCTAGCCATGACTTCTCCATCTGGTCGGAGGATGACAAGTCCCTGACCGACGGGGAAAGCGACCTCCGCTTCCTCGCCGACGGGGAAATGGAGGAGGAGAGCGACGACGATCGCTTCTCCTGTGACTTCACCTCTCCCGAGGAGGAGGAGGAGGAAGAAGAGGAGGAGGAGGAGGATGACACCTCCTCCGACGAGCCGCCGGCCAAGCGGTTCTGCCCCTGGCCGGGGAACCTCAGCGACTTCGACAGCGACGACGATGACGCTGACGAAGAGGACGAGGACAATGAGGGCCCGGTCGGCGGCCATTGGAGCGACGACGAGCCCGCCGGGAGCAGCGCCGACAGCGGCGACGACGGCGATGACGAGGGCAGCGATAGCCCGTAGATAGGACCTTTAGTATAGGACCAGTAGCAGTAGATGGGGCAATGTATCCCCTAGTACTTCCTTTTGAGAGCAATCAGCTCTTTATGTAAGAAATCTATCAATGAAGAACTTTTCCCAATTTGATTTTGCCGATTTCCTTTGAGCTTAATTTAGCCGATTTCCTCTCATACTGATCTTGCCGATTTGTCCCCTTTGCCAATGCGTAATGAGCCGATAGCAATGCATCGGTCCTTTAAAATTCACCCTTCCATTCTTCAACTGATGATTTCGAAATCTGGTGGATAATGTAGAATCTTCAGGGAAGCCTTTGAATTCTTCCAACCAAACCTAATGGTCTTCTTTAAACACTCATCATTTTGTGAAGAAGGTTGCGATGAAAGATCAGCCGATGGTACCCCAATCGGCTCCTGAACAGAGCATCCACCAGGCCTGCTGCCCCCCGAGCCTTACTCGAGGCGAGAATGTCAGAGAGGATGCACCAAAGCCGATCACCTTTCTTCCTTAGAAAGCCGATATACCCCTTCTGTCAACACTGCTGAACTAGTACCAAGGGTTGAAAATCCTCGACAAGAAGGTTCAGGAACCCGGATCGGCTCAAAGCAGCTGAAGAAGTTCTCATTGTTTTACTCCCGCGTAGAAGCAGAGGGCCCCACAGCTGAACTGGATTTGGTGGAGATCCGGTAAACCTCGTATAATTGCACTAGAGTCGATGGCTGCGCATCGGCTTCATTTCTTAGTTCTAAAGTCGATGCCCTTGCATCGGCTGTATGTCATGTAAAATTTTTTTACTGGCCGATTTTTTCCTAACGGCCCCAATACTTCACTGCACACATGTTCTCCTGCACATGTTCACATGTTCATCGTGTTTAGGTGCCCCCCGAGCCGAATCTGTCAGGGAATGGCAGATATCGGCTCTGTAATTCGTACGTCGGCTCCGGTAGGATCAATGACGAACACAAGCAGAACATGTGGTGAGGATAATTTTGGCCGATTGCTGGGACCGGCCTCCATATTGATTGAAGCGGCTGATCGAAGGTTACGTAATGTCCCTTCATAGATTTTTGGGGCCGATCACAAGGATCAGCCTCGCCACGTTTGCTCATCGCTTTGCTTCAGCTACATGGTTAGGCCAGTGGATAAAACCAGCTTAACCCTTCCCTTCGTCACGTCGATGCGCTCGCAGTCGTCCAAATTGATACCTGAGAGGGGTTCTTGGCCTGCTGCTTCCCATGCGTTCATGCCAGCCGTTGAAATTTCGGCTGAGTCATCGGCCTGGACGACCTCTACCTCATCTCCATCCCACTGTATTATGCATTGGTGCATCGTGGAGGGAATGCAGCAGTTGGCGTGGATCCAATCTCTTCCTAGCAGAACAACATAAGTGCTCTTGCTATCGACGATGAAGAACGTTGTAGGGATAGTTTTCCTTCCTACGGTCAGATCCACATTCAGAACACCTTGTGCGTCAGATGCTTGGCCGTTGAAATCGCTCAATGTCACGTTGGTCTTGATTAGATCTGAGCTAGAGCGTCCCAGCCGACGTAGCATAGAGTATGGCATGATGTTGACTGCCGCTCCGGTGTCCACCAGCATCTTATTTACAGGCCTCCCATCGATATAACCTCGCAAGTACGGGACCTTCAGATGTCTCGTAGCTTCTTTCTCGTGGCTTCTCAAAGATAACCGGCCGTGGGCCGCAGTCAAGTTGTGCCACAGGTGCCTCGTCTAATCCTGGAGCACTGAACTCCGAAGGGAGGATGAACACCATGTTTGTGCCAGCCGATGTTTCATCATCGGCTTTCCTTTGCTTGGGACGCCACTCCATTTTCCGTGGACGACCCTCTTCGTCCAGGGTTCGCTGAACTTTCGCAGCCAGATCAGGTCGTGCCTTCCTTAACGTATGCAAGTATAACGTTTCGGCTTCCTCCAGGCCGCGCAATCGCTGAACCCTGCGCTTTTGTGAACGGCTGAGTCCATCAGGGCACCACCTTGGCCGGTGGTACCTGTCTTCTTCTTCTTCTTGTCCCTCGTCTTCTGAATCCTCGAGATCTTCCCACCGAGGGGACTCAGCGCGTTTGCTTTGTGGCGGGAGAGGCCCTAGGCGCTTGAACACGGACACGTTGGCTGCCTCCTTCTTCTTCTGGATGCCTGGGCAATTGCCGATTGTGGGCAATCGGCTCATTCCTGAATCCCAGCAGTGTCTGAAGAAGGGGCAGTCCCAGTGCCTATCGTTGTCGTCTTGCTCCCTTGATTTTCCTTTGGCACAGTGCTCGTGCTCCTCCTCATCGCGATCGTGCCGACGATGTCTTCTGGCTTCTCTAGCCAGACGATCTCTTTCATCATCATCGCTGGATCGTCGGCGTTGGTCATACTGACTCACATACTTGTTGAGGAGGTGATCAGAGAGGGGTCGCTGATATCTTATGTTCTTCACTTCTCCCTCTGTGATGTAGCGCTTGCCATCATGACGGAGCCGATCGCGTGGAGCGGCCTCCTCTGTGTCCTTGCTACGAGAGCAGCTGCCCTCGTCTCCATCTTTGCCAGAGTGGTGCCCAGCTCCTACCATGTTGATGCTGAACGAGGATCCTGGCTGGCAACCTTCAGGGTAAGTGCATTCCACCATGTTAACGGCGGGGAAGGGTTGGGTGCCGACCTTCATGGCGTACTGGTTGAAAATCAGACGTCCTTTTTCTATCGCCATTTGGATCTGCTGACGCCACACCCTGCAGTCGTTGGTGGCATGGGAGAGCGAGTTATGCCATTTGCAGTATGACTTTCCGTTCAGCTCTTGTACCGTGGGGAATTTGAGACCTTCGGGAATCGTCAACTGCTTCTCCTTGAGTAGGAGGTCGAAGATTTGCTCAGTTTTGGTCACGTGAAAATCAAACCCCCTGGGCGGGCCTGGTGGCTTTACCCATTTGCAGGACACGGGGGTTGCCCCCCGAGTCCATTCAGCCACTGCTACCTCTTGATCTCCCGCAGAAACTTCGTCTTCCTCGGCCTCGACCAGGACTACTGCACGCTTGAATTTGTCCTGATACAGGTCCGGGTGGCGCTGTTCATATGCCGACAGTTTCTGAACCATGTGCGCCAGTGAGGGGTAGTCTGCTTGGGAGGCCATGTCCTTGAGCGGCGCTGCAAGGCCCGCCACTGCCAACTCGACCGCTTCCTTTTCAGTCACACGAACCGAATAACATCGGTTCCTAAGATTCCTGAAGCGCTGGATGTATTCTGTCACAGTTTCTCCATGCTTCTGACGTATTTGTGCTAGATCGGCAAGGCCAGACTCGGAAACCTCTGAGTGGTACTGCGTATGGAACTGTTCTTCCAACTGCTTCCAAGTCCGAATCGAGTCTGGTGGCAACGAGGTGTACCACCCGAAAGCCCATCCCGTGAGGGACTGTGAGAAGAACCTCACGCGTAGTGGATCCGACACTGAGGCCGTTCCTAGCTGTGCCAAATATCGGCCCACATGCTCGATGGAGCTGGAGCCATCTGATCCGCTGAATTTGGAGAAATCAGGGAGCCGATATTTGGGTGGTAACGGGATCATTTCGTACTCATCGGGGTACGGCTTGGAATAGCCGATTGCCCTCCTTTTTGGCACCATGCCGAACTGGTCTCTTAGTATGGTACTGATCTGATCCGCTGTGCTGGCCACAGGAGTTGAACTCTGAAGATTCACCGGGGTGGCGTACTTAGCCAGCCATGCTTGCTTTTCCAGCTCTGAGCCAACTGCAGGAGCTGAGCTCGGGAGGTTCGTCGGGGTGGCATACTTAGTTAGCCACGTCTGCTTCTCAAGATCTGTCGCTGACGTTCCTCCTGTTTTCCCAGAAGTCCCTGATGTTGTGGCCTGGTTTGTGAGCGCCCAGTTACCGCAATCTGGCACATACGTGCACATGTACCCGTGAGGGATCTCCTTAGGCGCCTCATGCAAGAACTGGCAGTCACTAGGGTCACCACCGATCTTGTAGACGACGAATGTTGGTGAATTCGGCACTTCTGGTGCTGCCAACGCAAATGGCAGCGGTGGACGGGACTGGAGTGGCAACTCTCCTTGACGCGTCCCGAGAGCTGGTCCTGACGGTGAGTACTGGTGCCTCATGATCTCCTGGATCACCCGAAGAGCGACACGCTCCAACGTGTTTACCAGGTTCTCAGAGTGGCGGTGTAGCGAGTGAGCCACCAAGTAGTTGCTCTCCTGCCGCAGGGACCTGGTGCGTTCTTCTGACGGGGCAGAGAGGTCTATCCCATCGAGTGCACCATCAGGCGAGAACCCCTTCCACCTGATGCCATGTGAACGGGTTCTGTGAAAAGAGCCGATGAGATCGGCTTCGAGGATAGCTTTGACCTCGTCATACTTCTTCTTGAGCTCGTCGGTCAGATCCTCGTACGTGACTGGAGTGCCGTCCGCCATCTCAGATGTAGATGGCGAGGTGGTTGATGTCGAAGCTTGTCCCACTGGGCGTGCCAGAATGCGTTGCGGTCAAAACCCACCGGCGGGCAGCGACGGGCAACACAGTAGAGCCGGGAACAACCTAGGGCTGCGGCTGGCCTTGGTCCCTCCGAGCGACGGCCCGCAAAGCCTCTGGTACACACGTCCGATGCTGATGCAAGGGCGTGCCACCTGACCTATACCTGGTCAGGAAGGTGATGGAGATGCCTCGCTTAGTTTCCTGCATGGCATACATGTAAACATTAAATACGAGCCTCGATCGGCTCTCAGGTTATCCTGTGAATCGGCTCAAGGAGCCGATCCACCCATGATTCGTATGAGGTGCACGAATATATGGTGGTCCTGCTTGATCAAGATAAAGCTAATGCGATCTACGACGATTTAGGGTTTTCACCGCATAATCGGATCATCCTACTCACGATTGGGCCTCGCGGCCATGCACGGTGATCGTAAGCCGATCCTAGATAGGGCCTAAAAACCAACTCGAGGTTGATCCCCGAAACATCCTATCTAGGACTAGCAAACGACACCCTACGTGCCGCTGGATCCTCCAACCCTTTGTAAGGCCTAACTATTGCAGATATTAAACTAATCCTTGAAAACAAGGAGCAACCGTAACGGATCGGATCTACTAAATAATGATCAAGCGGGGTGCCGCCCCTACACCTAAGATAGGTGTAAGGGCGGCTAGATATGCAAGGGTTGCACTACAATAGCATGTTATACGAAGAACTAATGCTAACCCTAACACATCTATGATAACTACGTTGCTCGCCATCAAAAAGGCTTCAGTACGAGCAACGCATGAACAACATGAAGCTTATGCTGCCTAGATCGCAAGATGCGATCTAGGCAGCATGATGCTTACCGGTAGAAACCCTCGAGACGAAGGAGTTGGCGATGCGCCGAGATTGATTTGTTGGTTGAACGTTGGTTGTTGTTTATTTCATAAACCCTAGATACATATTTATTGTCCAGGGGACTTTCTAACGTGGGAATAATCCCAACCGTGCACGAAGCCAACTCTAACTAAAACGACACGTAATCTACTATGTTACAGATACAAGGGCCAACTAGCCCATATTTTGCATATAAAGGCCGATTCACATATTTCTTCCATGTATATTCTTCAAATCCATCTTGATCGCGGCCCACCTCCGACTCGGTCAAATTCTGGTGATAACACCGTCGATATTAACATAGAAACCACCTTCGGCTGTAGAGACTTCATCTGAAACAAAAGCATGCAAAGCTGAGTACAGGGACTCAGCAAGACTTAGTACAACCTTTTAGCAAAGCGGTTATGCGGGCTTTCTATAGATCTTCTTTTGCGTAAAGCCAATTTTCCTTTGTAAGATAAGAGAGAAGAGAAGTTCGACTACTCAGAACCTTTAAAAAGGGGATAAGAGAGCGACATCTCTATCTCTATTGATCATCATATTGTATCCACCAATCTTCATCATCTCGAACCACTATCCTCCGATCACCCCCTCAACACCCGAAGAAGGTGTCCGTAAGCACACATTGTTTGCCAAGTTTTACGATCAGGTTAAAGTTGTCTATGATCACAGAATCCATTCCCAAGTCGTCCATAACCATGGACACGGCTTTTCGAAAAGATTCATAACCCTGCAGGGGTGCACAACTTTACCCACACGCGCCAACCGACTCTTAGTGCCAACGTTTAAGCTCTCTTCCTTGGAAAGCCGGCAGAGGGTGGTTGACCATGACCTTTACCTTGCTATCGCCAAGACCATGAGTCATGCGCTAAGGATTATTCCGCCGTAACGGGTCAAGTCCCGAAGTTGGTCCTTAACGATGTGAGCCGAGGTGGGTTTCCCCAGAGGCCGCAACCCCCAGCCACCACGACCACGCTTACCTGCCTGTTATGTACCTTTAACCCCCAAGCAAAATGCAATGCATATGACCAGGTAACGCGCAAACTATGTGACTCATGGAATCTACTAGGCAAGTTAGTGAGTCGAGAGGGTACCATAATAGGGCCTCGTGTGGTTGTACGCTCGGTCTTGGTTCAAGAGGCGAGAACTCGGTTCCTAGGGTCGGCAGAAACGAAACAACCCACCACATCCCAATGTGGCCTCTCGTCTGAGCCTTTAATCATGTTTATCATCATCATCTCTATACTTACCACGTCAACCTGTCATGCTAGATTCATTTCATTGTAAAGCTCCAGTCCGAAGACCGGAGTAGTAGCGTAACAAACTAAGCATGGCTAAGCATAAGAGATAAAGGCTCTCGCGACGCACACATGCCAAACCTAGTTATGCTAGGAGCAGTGGATCAGGGTATCGAGGCTACAAAGGTCGGACATGCAACAGATAGGGTAACTCTATCTATGGATAAAAGACAGTTGAATCGTATGCGATATGTAGGAACCACAGATAAAAGCATTTCGAAATATAAATGAACCAGGTTAAGGCTTGCCTTGTCCCTCAGCGGATGAGTACTGTTCTTCGGTGGCGTTGACGTCAGACTCCGGCTCAGATCCTATCGCGAAGAACCAAATACCGGAAAGGGAAACAAACATTCACGACATGGCATAATGCAATACGCATACAATATGGATGATATGTCAGGTTAAAGGAATTCGGTAAACCCTAGGTGCATCGTCAGATTAAAGGGGTGCCGACATCGGACACCGCCATATGAGAGGGGTTCTTTTATGGTTTCACTACATTTGCAAGTTCAAAGGTTGTAATGATGTATGAATTACTCCCAGACTTGTAGAGAATGTTTTTCTGAACATTTCGGTATATTATACGTCTTTTTCTGAATTAATATGAATTAGTTATGAATTAAACAAGATTTAACTATTTTCTGAAATTTCTGGAAAATAATAAAAACATGACAAGTTGGACCCATTGTCAGCATTTTAACATTTTAGAAATGATTAAATCCCTGACAGGCAGATCCCACATGTCATATAATTAATTAAAACAGAAAATAACAGAAAATAGAAAAAGAAAAGGCCGGCTGACATCATAATGACGTCAGCGCGACATCATCCATGGCCTGGCCGGCCAGGTCAACCACGGGGACGGCGCTGCAGGGCGCCAGGGGCCGCGGGAGCACGCGCGTTGGACGTGCAGGGGCTCCGCGAACCAAAAGAGGGCGGCGCCGCACTCAAATGGTCGCCGGAGGCCTGTCTCCGACGAGCCCGAGTGGCGGGGCGGACAAGTGCGCATCGCGGGCGCGCTACGCGGCGAAGCAGGGCGAACGGCGGGCACCCCGGGTACCAGAAGCTCACCAGGAGCACGGTGGGCTTGGCGGTTTCGCCGGAGATGGCCGGAATCAGCGGCGATAGGCGAGGTCCGGCGGCACGGGCTCCGCTCGATTGGCGCCGTAGAGAGCTCCCCCGCTAACGCCGTTTGGTGGAGGAGAACGAGGGCGACGCGGCGGAGCTATTGGCGTCGGCGGCTTGGCGCGGGGAGGTGACTAGAGGCAGCAACGGCGAGTTGGCCGGGGGCTAGGGTTTCCTCCGGCTTGCAGAGAAGGGGAGGGGAGGAGGGGCGGTGGCGAAATAGGGGCTCTCCCCTGGCGCGGCGGCGCTTTATAAGCCGCCGGGGGCGGAGGGAGGCATCCGGGCTGCCGGCGCCATCGACGGCCGCGGCAGCGCCAGGCAGCTGCCTGCCTGCGTGGAAGAAGAAAGGGGGTTTTCTGAAAACCCCCTGGATTTTTGGGAAACTCCCTGGAAAATAAAAACATGGAGGAATTTGGGGATTTTTAGGGTGTTTTGACCCAAATTTCAAGGGGATTTTTGCACAAATTTTATTAGAGCAAAACTAGAACCATTTGCAACATTGTTTCTTAACATTTGGTGAAAAAGTTCTCAAATTTGAATGCAAATGCATGCATGCACATGAACAACTAGCAACATTATTTGATTAACAAAGTTGGTTCTGTTACATTCTCTGTAGGTAACTCAGAAAATTATGCCAATTTACCTGAGTGATCCTCAGATATGTACGCAACTTTCATTCAATTTGAGCATTTTCATTTGAGCAAGTCTGGTGCCTTAATAAAATTCGTCTTTACGAACTGTTCTGTTTTGACAGATTCTGCCTTTTATTTCGCATTGCCTGTTTTGCTATGCTTGATGAATTTTTCGATTCCATTAACTTTCAGTAGCTTTGTGCAATGTCCAGAAGTGTTAAGAATGATTGTGTCACCTTTGAACATGTAAATTTTGATTGTGCACTAACCCTCTAATGAGTTGTTTTAAGTTTGGTGTGGAGGAAGTTTTCAAGGATCAAGAGAGGGAGATGATACAGTATGATCAAGGAGACTGAAAGCTCTAAGCTTGGGGATGCCCCGGTGGTTCACCCTGCATATATCAAGAAGACTCAAGCGTCTAAGCTTGGGGATTCCCAAGGCATCCCCTTTGTCAACACCCGGATTTTTAAGTCCAGATGCCTATTATGCCATTCATCGCAATCCCAGGAATATTGTTTTTGCGAGACATAATAGATTAATATCATAACACATCATTTATTACAACGCATAATTGTCTTACAACACGGGATCACATGATCCAGTCTCATTACAATACTAGTTGATCTATTGATCAATTACAAAACACATAGCGGAAGCGAAGTAGCGTAGTAGTAGTCCATCTATTCCACAGGCAACTGTTGACGTCAGGAGTGATCCTAGTTGTCGTAGACGTCCTGCTGTCCTTCTTCCGGGTTCTGGTGCTCCTCTTCATAGTCTGGCCATTTGAATAGCCAGGGACAAAGCCATGAGTACTTTAAAGTACTCGCAAACTAATACTAAGGTAAGTATTATCAACTATGGTAAGGGGGTGCTAAGCTCTAAGTTTATTTGCATAAAGCTAATTTTATTTCATAAGCATTTAGTAAAAGCCTCTTCATTTGCCAACTCACTCACGTGGGAACATTAGTGTCATTCCCACAACTCTGTTGTGATTCAAAATCAAAGTCACCTTTCAATTCAAAATCACAAGTCACCATTCACAGGTCACATTTTTGAAAATGGTCTGATGACGGAACAGTATGGCCTTTCCAACCGTCCCTAACCGTGGACGCGGC
Organism: Lolium perenne; assembly: GCF_019359855.2. Classification (NCBI taxonomy): domain Eukaryota; kingdom Viridiplantae; phylum Streptophyta; class Magnoliopsida; order Poales; family Poaceae; genus Lolium; species Lolium perenne. The sequence continues at coordinate 119,578,552 of NC_067246.2, forward strand.
TATTCGAATAGATCTACACTCTGCAGAGGTCGTACACTTGTGCCACAACATTTGCAATAATCCGTCAGGGTTAACTGGCCCTGATTTACCACACTCCGTGTGCGGACTACCAACCCTAACCTTTCACTTACATACCCTAGTATAGGCACCTCTCCCCATGAGCTTGGCCTCCCAGTGAAGACAAACTGTCAGCCTGGGAACTGCACAGGGCTTGGGCCGGACATTCACCTCAATTCACGTCATTTCATATCACTTCACTTTTGTAGAGGCAGCCTCCAGCATAACCCCGATGACGCTTGTTTAGAGGGAACCCATACTAAGATACATAAACTTCTAGTTAAGCCCTACCCATATCAGGTATTGTGGGGGTACTTGCAAAATTGGAATGGTATCGCATCCGAACCCAACCATCAGTATTTTTGTAAAATTCACCAAGTCATTCACCAGTCATATTCACCTTCAAAATCTTTCAATAGAATGACTCATCATTCCAAGGTTTTCAAAGTCATTTCAAAATCACAAGTTCCCATCTAGAGTAGTCACTTTTGATATTGAGCACTAGCAACTAGTCATGAGGGGTGCTAACTAGCTTATAGCCTTCTAGGCTAAGTTTGATACTCTTGTAGTATTCTATCTCTAGACCAAAGTTAACTATAAAAGCAAGTTATAAATAATCAAAAACAAAAGCTTGTAAAGTAAAACTGGGAAATAGGATCATAAGCATAAAGTAAAAAGTAATGGTGCCTTGCTCTTGTGGAGCTTTGCACTTGGGTAGTCTTGCAAGAATATTTGCTGGCCATAATATGGTTTGCAAGGATGTTAGCTTGCATTGGTAGATAGCATGCAAGATTGTTAGCTTGCCTTGAGTGTTGTACTGATCAAAGTGATCTTCTTCTCCTTCTTCTTGGTAGAATACCTCCTCCTCTTGATAGTCCCCGGTACTAGCGTCTATACACGAATACGAGGATACAATCACCAAACAATTCATTTGCTATTCCAAACATCACATATATTCACACCAACTATTCTATTCACACAATTAATACGATTTGGTGCATTGGTGGTATTGCTTTGAGGAAGAATAATTTCCTCTCATTTTATATGTAAAAGATAGTTTCCATATAGTTCTCGAGGAATAATTTCCTCTCATTGAATCTTCTTTAAGATTTAATTTCTCAAACCATCACACATGAATTTAGGTTGACCTAAGTCAACCATTCATCATCATCATTTGAGAAAATGATTTAAATGAGGTAGGGATACCTCATACCATTTAATAGTGCCTATTATGATTTAAAATTCCAAGTATTTCATGTGAGAGTATTTGACCAGGGGTTCAAACTTCATATGAAAATACTTGGGACAAGATTTAAATGAAGTGAAACACCTCATAAAATTTACACAAGTAAACTAGCATCACTTATTACCATTAAGTGGGTAAATGGGTTGTTTTTCTTATTTAGGAAAAATAATTTCCTCTCATACTACATAAGGTGTTACTTTTAATTACTTAGAGAAATAATTTCCTCTCATCATCTTATTAAGATTTAATTTCTCTTATGCATAATAGGTGACCTAGGTTGACCAAAGTCAACCTCTTCACACTTATCATTTGAGAAAATGATTTAAATGAGGTGCCATACCTCATGCAATTTAATACCAACATAGTAAAGATTTAATATCATCAAATAATTCACTATGAGAGTTAATAGACCATGGTCTCTACCTCATGTAGAATTATTTGAGACAAAGATTTAAATGAGACCAAAGCATCTCATATGATTTAATAAGTAGTTTTGAACAATTCAAAACTACTATGAAAGGTTTAATATTTTCAAACAAGAACCTATGGGTCATGAGGACAGGTGTAATCAACTCACATTGAATCACTTGGAGTAGTGATTTACATGAGAGGCTACACCTCATACAATTTAAACACTATTTTTGAAAAAGTTTAAATGAGCTAGAAATGGCCATATAGCCACTATTTGAATCTAGCCCATGATCATATGAAACAACTATAGTATTTTATTACATAATAAATTAGACCACATCAAATGTGATTTTTGAGAGGTGGAACCACCTCAAAATAGTTTATGGTTGATTTTTAAGATTTATTTGAAGTTTGAAAAGTTACTGATTTGTTATTTTTACTATTCAAATTCTACAACATATTTTGATTTGAATCCAGTGGCATTGGATAGAGTTTTTGATGAGCTTTCCAAATATATAAAATTTGTAAGATTTGGCTCAGTAGATTTGGATCTATTAAATTTTGAAGCTAGCATCAGATTGCAAAATAACTGAAAAAGAAATAAACCAGTTTGAGTTCAAACGGGGGCGGGAAGCTAAGTGGGCCGGCCCAGCTAAGCTGGCGATGCGGGCGGGCCGCCTGACAGTGGGGTCCACTGTCAGGGCGTTTAAAAATGCCGAAGCGGTACGCGAAGGAGGGCCGTGGGATTTAAAGAGATCGGACGGCCAGGGTTTGTCCCCTTCGTCGACGAGCTCCGTCGAGGGCTAACCCTACCGGCGGCCAGGAGGGTGGCGAGGGGTGGCTTACCGGCGTCCAGCGAGGTCGGCGAGGCGGGCAAACGAACTGGTCGACGACGGTGAGTCGAGGGAGGGTCGCGGCAGAGCTTGGGGTGGAGGAAATCAACGGTGGCGCTGAGCTTCCGTGGCGGTGGACTCCGTCCAAATTCCGGCGGCCTCGGGCGTAATTGGAGAGGGGAAGGAGTCAGGGAGGTTCAGGGGAGGTAGTGGAGCGAGGTGGTGTGAAGAAATCGTCCGAGGAGCGTCGGCTTTTATAGCGGGCGAAGATGGCCGTGGTGTTCTGTGGAGGGGCGACCATGGCGACGCGTCTACAGGGAAGCTCGGGGGCTGGCGATGACGCGAGCGTGTTGGCGTTGTCATGGCGGTCACGCCAGGCGTGATTGTGGTGAAAACGAGGCACTACAGTGGCGGTGAGCTTGACGGGAGCTCTCAGGCAGTGGCGGATGGTCGTCGGAGTGGACGTCGCCTGCGGCGTTCCCGCGGGCCAATGGCCATGTCTGGGCGACTGCGGGTGACGTGGGGACGCGTTTGGTGCAGCGAGCAAGGGCGGAGGTGGCGCGAGCTGGTGGCTTGACGACGTGGCCAGGCGTGTCTGCGGCGCTCGCCAGGCGCGTTCTGGCGCGCATGTGCACGCCCTGGGCGCGTCTGGGCGTCGCGCTCCTGGCCACTGTGGTGCATGAATCGACCGGGGCTGGTGTCCATTCGACGCAGTGGAGTGTGGGGAACACCAGGGACATGCTGGTGCACGTTGGAGAGGGCCAGAGATGAGGATGGCATGAGGGTGGCATTGCCATGCCACGGCATGGCCAGCCTTGGTCAATGTCGAGCAACAGAGGTGGTGGCAAGTGGTGAAAAGATGTAGTGAGGTGAGAGGGGGGTCCAGGGGTGCAGAGAGGGCTCAGGCTTGGACTTGGTCTTCTCCAATTTTCAGCATGGGCACCATTATATACCCTGCCTATAAGGTGTTTGTAGAAATGCCCGAAAGAAAGTTTTTGTCAAATTTTGGAAAATCCTTTGGTGGATCTCAATCATATAATCTTGGAGATAGAATGGTGGTGGTGGGGTTCAATTTGGAAAAGAATTGCAAAATGGCAAAAGGGAGATGATCTTCTCTTTATTTCAATGTCATCACTTGCCTCCTCTATTCTGGTCAACCTAGTCAACATGAGATATGGTGGTCAACATGGAAGTTGGTGACCTTGACATGGTCTTGGATGACATGGTCATAGTTGACCAAGTTTGGTTGAAGAAAGGTCAAAACCAGGGGTGCAAAGTGGGGAAGAAAATATAAAAGTGACATATGACCATTATCATATGTGAAATGAATTTGAGATTTCCTTTGATTGGATTCTTGTTTCTTTGATGCAATTGTGTTTGTTTATCATATATAAGAGTTTTACAACCAATAGATCAAGCCATGGTGGCCTTGGTTGAAGATTTGCAATTTTGACTTAAGTGTATGTGAGTGAAATTGGGATTTTCTCCCTATTTGATTTCTACCCATTTTATTTGACTTTTGTTGACTCTAAAGTGATTCTTATTAGTTGAGAAACATTTTCAAACCATTGAATCCATTCAAAAAGGTCTTGATCAAGGATTTGCAAAATTGGCCATAACACATAAGAGGTGATGTGTTAAGTTTTATTATTTTTGAAAAGGGTTCACCTTGCTTTACTTGGACATGGGTTAGGGTCAAATTAGGGTTATATTAGGTTGAGAGATGGTTTCCCATCATTTGGTCAAGGTTTAAAGCCATAGGTCAAAGTTTGGTGAAATGGCTATGTGTCTCATATGCCTCTATGCATATATGGCATTTGATTTTTGATTTGAGTGTTCTTGGCCCAAAAGATGTTGTTGAAATGTTGAAATGGTATATGGAGGTGATCCATCCATTCACAACAAGTCCTAGGGTCAAACTTCTCAAATTCACAAATTTGCACTTTTCTCACATATGCCACTATGGCATTTTTAGTTTCTTTTTAATTTCTTTGGAAAACACTTGGAATTGGTTTGATAGGTACTAGGTAAGGTGTATGAAGGTTTTCCAAACCTCTAAGCAAAGTAGAAAGGCTTAGGGTAAAGTTTTATAAAAATAGCCATAGGCACATATACCTTTTTTCTTATTTAATTTCTTTTTATTTCAAAATAACTAGGGTGGTGGAATGAGAGGTGAGGTTTAGGGTTTTGTGAGGTTCACAATGGTTCACCAACATTTAGCAAAATTAATAAAGGTAGGGTTTAAGATTTTTCCTATTGGGGTTATATGTCCCCATAGGTCTTTTATTTTATTTTGGGTTTCTCAAAAAGGATCCAAAGGATTTTTGGAGAAGGTTAGGGTTTAAGGTTTTTCTTATTTGATTTCTTTCTCTTTTGTTTTATTGGGTTGGTGATCTTCACTTGATCACTTTGGGGTTTTAGGGTTTAGCACATCAGCATAATAACACTCATCATGGCAAAACACAAGATTTGAACAAGATCTATATGTATCAATCTCATTTTAATAAAAGTTTTTGTTGGTTCCAAAATTTGGAACTAGGGAAATTCATTTTGTTTGTTTTGAAATTTTTGGGTTGTTACAAACCCTTCCCCCTTAAACAAATCTCGTCCCGAGATTTTAAGAAAAGTTAGGTTCCTAAGAGAGATTGAGTATTTTCTTAACAGGAGGACATACTTGGCATGGTCTGGGGTGCTTCCTGAGCTTCAGTGGCAGTCATGTGGTAGAGACGGCCGTTGTTGTTGTTCTGGTTCCTTCTTCCAGCAAAGCGGCGTTGTTGCTGAGCAGGTGCTGCTGTATTGGCGGCAATCCTGGCAAGCTTCTTGGGGCACTCATTGGAGAAGTGACCCACAACTCCACATTCGTAGCAGTTGACGGTGGACTTGTCTTTGGGGTTGATGGGAACAGCATTGCTTCCAGTCCTTGGGGCAGTATTGGGGTTGCTGTGGTTGCCATTGGGGTGGTTGTTGTTGTTGTTGGGGTTGTTGTGTTTGTTGTTGTTGTTTCCTCCGGGCTTCGGGGGTCCTCCGTTGTTGTTGGTGTAGTTGGGGCGGTAATTCTGGGCAGGGGGCTTGTTGTATCTTGGGGTGAATCCTCCAGAGGAGTTATTGCGATACTTCTGATTATGGTGGGGTCCACTCTGGTTCATCATTCTGCGCTTGCGGTTCTCGCTGGCCTGATGCAGCTTTCCTTCCATCTGTATGGCTGAGTCTACCAGGGCTTCTAAGTCAGCGAACGGAATGTTCACTAACACAGTTTGCATCTCGTCGTGCAGTCCGTTCAGAAATCTTTCCTTCCGCTTCTCATTGGTGTCGGTCTCATCCGGGGCGTACCTCGACAGAGTGAGAAATTTGTCGCGGTATTCCACCACGGACATTCTTCCTTGTTTGAGTTCACGGAACTCGTCTCTCATTTTCTTGATCAGTCCCTGGGGCACATGGTATTTGCTAAACTTCAGCTTGAAGTCTTCCCAAGTCATCATTTGTCCTGCATTCATGGCACGGGTGCTGGTCCACCAGGCTCTGGCTGGTCCTGCTAAGTAGTGTGTGGCAAACAGTACTTTCTCTGCGGCTTCAACTTGGGCAACTTCGAGGTTGTTCTCCATGGTCTGGAGCCAGTCATCAGCATCTAGAGGCTCTTCAGTCTTGTTGAACATCGGAGGGTTGGTGTGCTGAAAGTTCTTCAGCTTTGACCCCGGGTGATCATGGTTTCCATGGCCTTGGTTGTTCTGAGCTATCTGTTGCAGTGCAGCGATGTTGGCTTGGCGTTCAGCTCTTTCGACTTCTCGGTCTGCCATCATCGTCTGCAGCAGTTGCATCATGGCATCCTGGGTGGTGTTGCGGGTTGGTGGGGCCATCTGATCATTGAGGTAGATGATAAGATAAGAGGGAAATTTCTATGGTTTGTTTTGTTAAAAATTTTAAAAGTTCACAATTTGAAATTTTGAGTAGTGTTGCGGGGGTGAAAACCGACAACACTTTTTCATTCATACCAAGCATCACATATTACAATTCTAACACACCGTTGGGTTGAAGAACCATTCATCGCTCTACGATACAAGGGGGATCCTGATACAACTCACACCTACTTAAGTGCTTAGAGATACTACTCTTTAGGGTGGAGTCTTCGTCTTCACGGGTGAGGTGCTTGGCGAGAGGCGAGGGCGTTGTCCAAATCCCTGCGGGTCTTGTACTGCCTGAAGTCCTGAGGTGCTTCATAGGGGTTCATCTTTGGTTGTGGTGGGGGCATGGTCATCGGTCTGCCCAAGGAGTCATGCCTTGGGTAGTAGATGAAGCGAGTGTTCTCGATCTTGTCCTCATTTTGTCCACACAGACGGGAAATTGCTTCTTGCATAGCTTTGTCTAGTCCTTCCTTCCAAGTGTTTCCCGTTACAGAAAACCATATGGTTTCCCATACTGGGGCATCAAGCTTCCTTCGTAGATCAGTAGAAACGTCCCACCGGGGTGGTTCTCCTAACTGAGCTTTGAGGGGTATTCCGAAGAACTCGGGATACGGGTGTCCTAGATAGTCCACTAGTTGCTTCAATTCCTTTTCGAAACTTTTGTCGTCTCCGGATCCAAGCTTATAGGATTCCCATTGGTACTTCATCTGTGAGCAAGTAGGATAAGTAAGTTAAAGAAGTAGTCAAGTGTGCAAAATTTTAGATAGTGCTACAAAGTAAAAGTAGAGCATGAATTTCTCATTTTGAAAAGGATTTCAAGGATAAGAGTGAGAATAAGTTTTTCACAAATATTCACTTCTTTGGTTTTGAAACTAAGTTTTACAGACGTCCATTCTAACTAGGGTCTCCTAAGGTCAACAATGGCTCTGATACCAACTTGTCAACACCCGGATTTTTAAGTCCAGATGCCTATTATGCCATTCATCGCAATCCCAGGAATATTGTTTTTGCGAGACATAATAGATTAATATCATAACACATCATTTATTACAATGCATAATTGTCTTACAACACGGGATCACATGATCCAGTCTCATTACAATACTAGTTGATCTATTGATCAATTACAAAACACATAGCGGAAGCGAAGTAGCGTAGTAGTAGTCCATCTATTCCACAGGCAACTGTTGACGTCAGGAGTGATCCTAGTTGTCGTAGACGTCCTGCTGTCCTTCTTCCGGGTTCTGGTGCTCCTCTTCATAGTCTGGCCATTTGAATAGCCAGGGACAAAGCCATGAGTACTTTAAAGTACTCGCAAACTAATACTAAGGTAAGTATTATCAACTATGGTAAGGGGGTGCTAAGCTCTAAGTTTATTTGCATAAAGCTAATTTTATTTCATAAGCATTTAGTAAAAGCCTCTTCATTTGCCAACTCACTCACGTGGGAACATTAGTGTCATTCCCACAACTCTGTTGTGATTCAAAATCAAAGTCACCTTTCAATTCAAAATCACAAGTCACCATTCACAGGTCACATTTTTGAAAATGGTCTGATGACGGAACAGTATGGCCTTTCCAACCGTCCCTAACCGTGGACGCGGCTATTCGAATAGATCTACACTCTGCAGAGGTCGTACACTTGTGCCACAACATTTGCAATAATCCGTCAGGGTTAACTGGCCCTGATTTACCACACTCCGTGTGCGGACTACCAACCCTAACCTTTCACTTACATACCCTAGTATAGGCACCTCTCCCCATGAGCTTGGCCTCCCAGTGAAGACAAACTGTCAGCCTGGGAACTGCACAGGGCTTGGGCCGGACATTCACCTCAATTCACGTCCTTTCATATCACTTCACTTTTGTAGAGGCAGCCTCCAGCATAACCCCGATGACGCTTGTTTAGAGGGAACCCATACTAAGATACATAAACTTCTAGTTAAGCCCTACCCATATCAGGTATTGTGGGGGTACTTGCAAAATTGGAATGGTATCGCATCCGAACCCAACCATCAGTATTTTTGTAAAATTCACCAAGTCATTCACCAGTCATATTCACCTTCAAAATCTTTCAATAGAATGACTCATCATTCCAAGGTTTTCAAAGTCATTTCAAAATCACAAGTTCCCATCTAGAGTAGTCACTTTTGATATTGAGCACTAGCAACTAGTCATGAGGGGTGCTAACTAGCTTATAGCCTTCTAGGCTAAGTTTGATACTCTTGTAGTATTCTATCTCTAGACCAAAGTTAACTATAAAAGCAAGTTATAAATAATCAAAAACAAAAGCTTGTAAAGTAAAACTGGGAAATAGGATCATAAGTATAAAGTAAAAAGTAATGGTGCCTTGCTCTTGTGGAGCTTTGCACTTGGGTAGTCTTGCAAGAATATTTGCTGGCCATAATATGGTTTGCAAGGATGTTAGCTTGCATTGGTAGATAGCATGCAAGATTGTTAGCTTGCCTTGAGTGTTGTACTGATCAAAGTGATCTTCTTCTCCTTCTTCTTGGTAGAATACCTCCTCCTCTTGATAGTCCCCGGTACTAGCGTCTATACACGAATACGAGGATACAATCACCAAACAATTCATTTGCTATTCCAAACATCACATATATTCACACCAACTATTCTATTCACACAATTAATACGATTTGGTGCATTGGTGGTATTGCTTTGAGGAAGAATAATTTCCTCTCATTTTATATGTAAAAGATAGTTTCCATATAGTTCTCGAGGAATAATTTCCTCTCATTGAATCTTCTTTAAGATTTAATTTCTCAAACCATCACACATGAATTTAGGTTGACCTAAGTCAACCATTCATCATCATCATTTGAGAAAATGATTTAAATGAGGTAGGGATACCTCATACCATTTAATAGTGCCTATTATGATTTAAAATTCCAAGTATTTCATGTGAGAGTATTTGACCAGGGGTTCAAACTTCATATGAAAATACTTGGGACAAGATTTAAATGAAGTGAAACACCTCATAAAATTTACACAAGTAAACTAGCATCACTTATTACCATTAAGTGGGTAAATGGGTTGTTTTTCTTATTTAGGAAAAATAATTTCCTCTCATACTACATAAGGTGTTACTTTTAATTACTTAGAGAAATAATTTCCTCTCATCATCTTATTAAGATTTAATTTCTCTTATGCATAATAGGTGACCTAGGTTGACCAAAGTCAACCTCTTCACACTTATCATTTGAGAAAATGATTTAAATGAGGTGCCATACCTCATGCAATTTAATACCAACATAGTAAAGATTTAATATCATCAAATAATTCACTATGAGAGTTAATAGACCATGGTCTCTACCTCATGTAGAATTATTTGAGACAAAGATTTAAATGAGACCAAAGCATCTCATATGATTTAATAAGTAGTTTTGAACAATTCAAAACTACTATGAAAGGTTTAATATTTTCAAACAAGAACCTATGGGTCATGAGGACAGGTGTAATCAACTCACATTGAATCACTTGGAGTAGTGATTTACATGAGAGGCTACACCTCATACAATTTAAACACTATTTTTGAAAAAGTTTAAATGAGCTAGAAATGGCCATATAGCCACTATTTGAATCTAGCCCATGATCATATGAAACAACTATAGTATTTTATTACATAATAAATTAGACCACATCAAATGTGATTTTTGAGAGGTGGAACCACCTCAAAATAGTTTATGGTTGATTTTTAAGATTTATTTGAAGTTTGAAAAGTTACTGATTTGTTATTTTTACTATTCAAATTCTACAACATATTTTGATTTGAATCCAGTGGCATTGGATAGAGTTTTTGATGAGCTTTCCAAATATATAAAATTTGTAAGATTTGGCTCAGTAGATTTGGATCTATTAAATTTTGAAGCTAGCATCAGATTGCAAAATAACTGAAAAAGAAATAAACCAGTTTGAGTTCAAACGGGGGCGGGAAGCTAAGTGGGCCGGCCCAGCTAAGCTGGCGATGCGGGCGGGCTGCCTGACAGTGGGGTCCACTGTCAGGGCGTTTAAAAACGCCGAAGCGGCACGCGAAGGAGGGCCGTGGGATTTAAAGAGATCGGACGGCCAGGGTTTGTCCCCTTCGTCGACGAGCTCCGTCGAGGGCTAACCCTACCGGCGGCCAGGAGGGTGGCGAGGGGTGGCTTACCGGCGTCCAGCGAGGTCGGCGAGGCGGGCAAACGAACTGGTCGACGACGGTGAGTCGAGGGAGGGTCGCGGCAGAGCTTGGGGTGGAGGAAATCAACGGTGGCGCTGAGCTTCCGTGGCGGCGGACTCCGTCCAAATTCCGGCGGCCTCGGGCGTAATTGGAGAGGGGAAGGAGTCAGGGAGGTTCAGGGGAGGTAGTGGAGCGAGGTGGTGTGAAGAAATCGTCCGAGGAGCGTCGGCTTTTATAGCGGGCGAAGATGGCCGTGGTGTTCTGTGGAGGGGCGACCATGGCGACGCGTCTACAGGGAAGCTCGGGGGCTGGCGATGACGCGAGCGTGTTGGCGTTGTCATGGCGGTCACGCCAGGCGTGATTGTGGTGAAAACGAGGCACTACAGTGGCGGTGAGCTTGACGGGAGCTCTCAGGCAGTGGCGGATGGTCGTCGGAGTGGACGTCGCCTGCGGCGTTCCCGCGGGCCAATGGCCGTGTCTGGGCGACTGCGGGTGACGTGGGGACGCGTTTGGTGCAGCGAGCAAGGGCGGAGGTGGCGCGAGCTGGTGGCTTGACGACGTGGCCAGGCGTGTCTGCGGCGCTCGCCAGGCGCGTTCTGGCGCGCATGTGCACGCCCTGGGCGCGTCTGGGCGTCGCGCTCCTGGCCACTGTGGTGCATGAATCGACCGGGGCTGGTGTCCATTCGACGCAGTGGAGTGTGGGGAACACCAGGGACATGCTGGTGCACGTTGGAGAGGGCCAGAGATGAGGATGGCATGAGGGTGGCATTGCCATGCCACGGCATGGCCAGCCTTGGTCAATGTCGAGCAACAGAGGTGGTGGCAAGTGGTGAAAAGATGTAGTGAGGTGAGAGGGGGGTCCAGGGGTGCAGAGAGGGCTCAGGCTTGGACTTGGTCTTCTCCAATTTTCAGCATGGGCACCATTATATACCCTGCCTATAAGGTGTTTGTAGAAATGCCCGAAAGAAAGTTTTTGTCAAATTTTGGAAAATCCTTTGGTGGATCTCAATCATATAATCTTGGAGATAGAATGGTGGTGGTGGGGTTCAATTTGGAAAAAAATTGCAAAATGGCAAAAGGGAGATGATCTTCTCTTTATTTCAATGTCATCACTTGCCTCCTCTATTCTGGTCAACCTAGTCAACATGAGATATGGTGGTCAACATGGAAGTTGGTGACCTTGACATGGTCTTGGATGACATGGTCATAGTTGACCAAGTTTGGTTGAAGAAAGGTCAAAACCAGGGGTGCAAAGTGGGGAAGAAAATATAAAAGTGACATATGACCATTATCATATGTGAAATGAATTTGAGATTTCCTTTGATTGGATTCTTGTTTCTTTGATGCAATTGTGTTTGTTTATCATATATAAGAGTTTTACAACCAATAGATCAAGCCATGGTGGCCTTGGTTGAAGATTTGCAATTTTGACTTAAGTGTATGTGAGTGAAATTGGGATTTTCTCCCTATTTGATTTCTACCCATTTGATTTGACTTTTGTTGACTCTAAAGTGATTCTTATTAGTTGAGAAACATTTTCAAACCATTGAATCCATTCAAAAAGGTCTTGATCAAGGATTTGCAAAATTGGCCATAACACATAAGAGGTGATGTGTTAAGTTTTATTATTTTTGAAAAGGGTTCACCTTGCTTTACTTGGACATGGGTTAGGGTCAAATTAGGGTTATATTAGGTTGAGAGATGGTTTCCCTTCATTTGGTCAAGGTTTAAAGCCATAGGTCAAAGTTTGGTGAAATGGCTATGTGTCTCATATGCCTCTATGCATATATGGCATTTGATTTTTGATTTGAGTGTTCTTGGCCCAAAAGATGTTGTTGAAATGTTGAAATGGTATATGGAGGTGATCCATCCATTCACAACAAGTCCTAGGGTCAAACTTCTCAAATTCACAAATTTGCACTTTTCTCACATATGCCACTATGGCATTTTTAGTTTCTTTTTAATTTCTTTGGAAAACACTTGGAATTGGTTTGATAGGTACTAGGTAAGGTGTATGAAGGTTTTCCAAACCTCTAAGCAAAGTAGAAAGGCTTAGGGTAAAGTTTTATAAAAATAGCCATAGGCACATATACCTTTTTTCTTATTTAATTTCTTTTTATTTCAAAATAACTAGGGTGGTGGAATGAGAGGTGAGGTTTAGGGTTTTGTGAGGTTCACAATGGTTCACCAACATTTAGCAAAATTAATAAAGGTAGGGTTTAAGATTTTTCCTATTGGGGTTATATGTCCCCATAGGTCTTTTATTTTATTTTGGGTTTCTCAAAAAGGATCCAAAGGATTTTTGGAGAAGGTTAGGGTTTAAGGTTTTTCTTATTTGATTTCTTTCTCTTTTGTTTTATTGGGTTGGTGATCTTCACTTGATCACTTTGGGGTTTTAGGGTTTAGCACATCAGCATAATAACACTCATCATGGCAAAACACAAGATTTGAACAAGATCTATATGTATCAATCTCATTTTAATAAAAGTTTTTGTTGGTTCCAAAATTTGGAACTAGGGAAATTCATTTTGTTTGTTTTGAAATTTTTGGGTTGTTACACCCTTCTTCATTGACAACATTATCAGGTTCCTCTAGTGAAACTATATTTTTATTCCATCACATCTTACGCACTTTGCTTGGAGCGTCGGTTTGTTTTTGTTTTTTTTGTTTTTGTTTGAATAAAATGGATCCTAGCATTCATTGTGTGGGAGAGAGACACGCTCCGCTGTTGCATATGGACAAATATGTCCTTAGGCTTTACTCATAGTATTCATGGCGAAAGTTTCTTCTTCGTTAAATTGTTATATGGTTGGAATTGGAAAATGATACATGTAGTAATTGCTATAATGTCTTGGATAATGTGATACTTGGCAATTGTTGTGCTCATGTTTAAGCTCTTGCATCATATACTTTGCACCTATTAATGAAGAAATACATAGAGCATGCTAAAATTTGGTTTGCATAATTGGTCTCTCTAAGGTCTAGATAATTTCTAGTATTGAGTTTGAACAACAAGGAAGACGGTGTAGAGTCTTATAATGTTTACAATATGTCTTTTATGTGAGTTTTGCTGCACTGGTTCATCCTTGTGTTTGTTTCAAATAAACCTTGCTAGCCTAAACCTTGTATCGAGAGGGAATACTTCTCATGCATCCAAAATCCTTGAGCCAACCACTATGCCATTTGTGTCCACCATACCTACCTACTACATGGTATTTCTCCGCCATTCCAAAGTAAATTGCTTGAGTGCTACCTTTAAAATTTCTATCCTCTACCTTTGCAATATATAGCTCATGGGACAAATAGCCTAAAAACTATTGTGGTATTGAATATGTACTTATGCACTTTATCTCTTATTAAGTTGCTTGTTGAGCGATAACCATGTTCCTGGGGATGCCATCAACTACTCTTTGTTGAATATCATGTGAGTTGCTATGCATGTTCGTCTTGTCTGAAGTAAGGGAGATTTACCGCTAGAATGGTTAGAGCATGCATAATGTTAGAGAAGAACATTGGGCCGCTAACTAAAGCCATGATCCATGGTGGAAGTTTCAGTTTTGGACAAACATCCTCAATCTCATATGAGAAAATTAATTGTTGTTACATGCTTATGCATAAAAGAGGAGTCCATTATCTGTTGTCTATGTTGTCCCGGTATGGATGTCTAAGTTGAGAATAATCAATAGCGAGAAATCCGATGCGAGCTTTCTCCTTAGACCTTTGTACAGGCGGCATAGAGGTAGCCCTTTGTGACACTTGGTTAAAACATATGCATTGCAATGATAATCCAGGAAATCCGAGCTAATTAGGACAAGGTGCGGGCACTATTAGTATACTATGCATGAGGCTTGCAACTTGTAAGATATAATTTACATAACACATATGCTTTATTACTACCGTTGACAAAATTGTTTCTTGTTTTCAAAATCAAAGCTCTAGCACAAATATAGCAATCGATGCTTCCCTCTGCGAAGGGCCATTCTTTTACTTTTATGTTGAGTCAGTTCACCTATTTCTCTCCATCTTAAGAAGCAAACACTTGTGTGAACTGTGCATTGATTCCTACATACTTGCATATTGCACTTGTTATATTACTCTATGTTGACAACTATCCATGAGATATACATGTTATAAGTTGAAAGCAACCGCTGAAACTTAATCTTCCTTTGTGTTGCTTCAATGTCTTTACTTTGAATTATTGCTTTATGAGTTAACTCTTATGCAAGACTTATTGATGCTTGTCTTGAAGTACTATTCATGAAAAGTCTTTGCTATATGATTCATTTGTTTACTCATGTAATTTACATTGTTTGGATCGCTGCATTCATTACATATGCTTACAATCGTATGATCAAGGATATGATGGCATGTCACTCCAGAAATTATCTTTGTTATCGTTTACCTGCTCGGGACGAGCAGAAACTAAGCTTGGGGATGCTGATACGTCTCCGACGTATCGATAATTTCTTATGTTCCATGCCACATTATTGATGATATCTACATGTTTTATGCATACTTTATGTCATATTTATGCATTTTCCGGCACTAACCTATTAACGAGATGCCGAAGAGCCAGTTGTTGTTTTCTGCTGTTTTTGGTTTCAGAAATCCTAGTAAGGAAATATTCTCGGAATTGGACGAAATCAACGCCCAGGGGCCTATTTTCACATGAAGCTTCCAGGAGACCGAAGGGAAGACGAAATGGGGCCACGGGGCGCCGCCACACTAGGGAGGCGCAGCCCAGGGGGCCCACGCGGCCCTAGCGTGTGGGGCCCCCGTGTGGCCCCCTGACCTGCCCTTCCGCCTACATATAGTCTTTGTCGCGAAACCCCCAGTACCGAGAGCCACGACAAAAACCTTCCAGAGACGCCGCCGCTGCCAATCCCATCTCGGGGGATTCAGGAGATCGCCTCCGGCACCCTGCCGGAGAGGGGATTCATCTCCCGGAGGACTCTACACCGCCATGGTCGCCTCCGGAGTGATGAGTGAGTAGTTCACCCCTGGACTATGGGTCCGTAGCAGTAGCTAGATGGTTGTCTTCTCCTCATTATGCTTCATTGTCGGGTCTTGTGAGCTGCCTAACATGATCAAGATCATCTATCTGTAATGCTATATGTTGTGTTTATTGGGATCCGATGGATAGAGAATACTATGTTATGTTGATTATCAATCTATCTTTGTGTTGTTTATGATCTTGCATGCTCTCCGTTACTAGTAGATGCTTTGGCCAAGTTGATGCTTGTAACTCCAAGAGGGAGTATTTATGCTCGATAGTGGGTTCATGCCTCTATTGAATCCGGGGGAGTGACAGAAACCCCTAAGGTTGTGGATGTGATGTTGCCACTAGGGATAAAACATTGATGCTATGTCCAAGAATGTAGTTATTGATTACATTACGCACCATACTTAATGCAATTGTCTGTTGTTTGCAACTTAATACTGGATGGGGTTCGGATGATAACCTGAAGGTGGACTTTTTAGGCATAGATGCATGCTGGATAGCGGTCTATGTACTTTGTCGTAATGCCCAATTAAATCTCACAATACTCATCATATCATGTATGTGCATTGTCATGCCCTCTCTATTTGTCAATTGCCCAACTGTAATTTGTTCACCCAACATGCTATTTATCTTATGGGAGAGACACCACTAGTGAACTGTGGACCCCGGTCCATTCCTTACATCGAATACAATCTACTGCAATACTTGTTCTACTGTTCTCTGCAAACAATCATCATCCACACTATACATCTAATCCTTTGTTACAGCAAGCCGGTGAGATTGACAACCTCACTGTTTCGTTGGGGCAAAGTACTTTGGTTGTGTTGTGCAGGTTCCACGTTGGCACCGGAATCCCTGGTGTTGCGCCGCACTACATCTCACCGCCATCAACCTTCAACGTGCTTCTTGACTCCTACTGGTTCGATAAACCTTGGTTTCTAACTGAGGGAAACTTACTTCCGTACGCATCACACCTTCCACTTGGGGTTCCCAACGGTCGCGTGCTGTACGCGTGTCACCGTGCTCTGTCCACCCTTGCTTGCGCTATTGTATCTCTTGATCCACTTGTTCCTTCGGGAGCTGCTGCTGCTGCTGCCGCATGTCGTGGACTATTTTGCCTTGCTGTTCCTTCGGGAGGTGTTGATGCAAACGCCGTTCCCATGGCTCCGACTCCTGCCATTGCCATGTTGTACAGTGCCTCCCTTGGATCTCCTGGAGGTGGCCTGGACGCAAGGATAAAGGCTTTTGTCGCCATATACCCAGCTTCTGGTGTCTTGGGGATAATATTCCCTCTCGTGTCTATCGACATAAAAGACATGTCGAGGTTTTGAACCAAGTGCTCTCTTTCTCCTTCGGGTATATGTTGCAACCTTGATCTTGCTCTGTTTCGAGCTTCCCTGTGGCTATCTCCCGAGGTTCCAGATTGTCGACTCAGCTCTGCCCTTCGCCTGCTTGACGCAGAGGCTGCCTCCTTTCTTCTGTTCAGGGCAGCTGTCTGTTTTTCCAATTCCCTCGCAGCCCGTGCGAGCCTATATTGATATGCTTGCAACTCTTCTGGCGTGGCTGTTGTGGCCATTGGTTCTGAGCCATCCATAGCTCTTGCGGCTCTATCCCATGCTGCTTGCGGAAGTTGAACTCTATCACGAGGCTCAGATCCGATATATTTGTTGCCTAGACCTCGTCGTAGATCGGAGGGATCGACGTATGGATTTCCCAAATCGTCGAAAGCCTCAGACATTTCCTCCTGATCGCGGCTTGGCTCTCCGATGGCATAAATCTGATGGTATTTTGTATTCTCGCTCTGTTCTGGTTTGGTGACACCATCATAAAGATTGGTGAAGACCTTGCCCACTGTAGTGGATTTGTCGATGAAGTTGAAGCTGTCGACACTGCTCGAGTCATCGCTTATATAGGAGTCCGCAGATGACTCGAAGGACATGTCGCTGAAGATCTTGGCGAGCTTTTCGCTTGCCCTGGTACTGATGAAGCGTGGCGATGAAGTCTCCTCTTCGCCTGACTCGATTGACGATGTTGAGCTCGAAAAATCATAATCGACCGCCGACAATCCCGACGAGATCGGAATTTCGAGACGATACATTCCCTCTTTCTCGACGCGAAAGTGGAATCTTCCGAACGTCATCTCCATAGGCTCCTCCAGATACGCATATGCATCCAAACGGGAGGGCGGGTGAGGAACAAAATCGACAGGACCAGTTGCGATCTGTTTACCTCGATCCATCGCGTTGCTTGCTGTTGATGAAGTCGACGAACTTGAACGTGCCATCGAGACCAGATCCTTGACGCCTCTAATTCCCACAGACGGCGCCAATTGACAAGGGATTAACTTGTCAATGCCTACGGGTTGTAGACTAGGGTTTAGTTGGAAGTAGAGGGCAAGTAGATCTCGAAGGTTTCAGCTGAAAAGTACTCGACGATTGTGAAAACTTGGGTTTGAGAGACAATGATTCGATGCTTTCGTTATCCCTCGACTCCCCCTTATATAGGAGGCGGAGCCAAGGGATTCGTATTGTACAAGTTACAGAGTCCGGGAGGGTTTCCAACTCATCCCGCAAGATTACAAATATCATCTCCTAATACAACTCTAGCTTTCCTTAATAACAACTTGGGCTTCCGATTCTTCTTATTCTTCGAGTCGTGGGCCTTCAGTAAACCCTGGGTACTATCTTCGGCAGGCCCATTGGAGGTGCCTATGTCACTATGGGTCCATAGCAGTAGCTAGATGGTCGTCTTCTCCTAATTGTGCTATCATTGTTGGATCTTGTGAGCTGCCTAACATGATCAAGATCATCTATCTATAATGCTACATGTTGTGTTTGTTGGGATCTGATGAATAAGTGAATGCTATGTTTGTTGATTATCAATATCATCTATGTGTTGTTTATGATCTTGCATGCTCTCCGTTGCTAGTAGAGGCTCTGGCCAAGTTTTTGCTTGTAACTCCAAGAGGGAGTATTTATGCTCGATAGTGGGTTCATGTCTCCATTAAATCTGGGGGAGTGACAGAAACCTCTAAGGTTGTGGATGTGCTGTTGCCACTAGGGATAAAACATCAATGCTATGTCTAAGGATATATTCGTTGATTACATTACACACCATACTTAATGCAATTGTCTGTTGTTTGCAACTTAATACTGGAGGGGGTTCGGATGATAACCTGAAGGTGGACTTTTTAGGCATAGATGCATGTTGGATAGCGGTCTATGTACTTTGTCGTAATGCACAATTAAATCTCACAATACTCATCATAACATGTATGTGCATGGTCATGCCCTCTTTATTTGTCAATTGCCCAACTGTAATTTGTTCACCCAACATGCGTATTCTTATCGGAGAGACACCACTAGTGAACTGTGGACCCCGGTCCATTCTTTTACATCGAATACAATCAACTGCAATACTCGTTCTACTGTTTTCTGCAACAATCATCATCCACACTATACATCTAATCCTTTGTTACAGCAAGCCGGTGAGATTGACAACCTCACTGTTACGTTGGGACAAAGTATCTTGGTTGTGTTGTGCAGGTTCCACGTTGGCGCCGGAATCCCTGGTGTTGCGCCGCACTACACTCCGTCGCCATCAACCTTCAACGTGCTTCTTGGCTCCTACTGGTACGATAAACCTTGGTTTCTTACTAAGGGAAAACTTGCCGCTGTACGCATCACACCTTCCTCTTGGGGTTCCCAACGGACGCGTGTTGTATGCGTATCAAGCGACTAAGGGATCTTTTGGTGATGCAGATGAGACCGAGTTCTATGGTGTTCTGCAAGAAGTTGTTGAACTGCAGTATGGGACTAACAAGCACGGTGACAGGTCCGTGTACTTGTTTCGTTGCGACTGGTTCGACCTTGCGGGCAGGGGTTCCAAGATAAAAGATGATGGTTATTTTAAAAGCGTTAACACTTCTGTCCTATGGTTCAAGAATTCACCATTCATATTGGCCAGTCAAGCTGAAACATGCTTCTATTTGGAGGATACAAAGTTTGGTGATCCGTGGAAAGTGGTGCAGAAGTTCAGCCATAGACACGTGTACGACGTTCCAGAATTAGAAGATGGTAACGATGATGCATTTGTACGGAATGAAGACGCATACCAGTAGGGTGAAGGTTCAGTCGACCATACATTTCATGATGTTGTCGACCTAGACGAGGAAGCAGAGGTGGAAGCAGAGGAGGATGATCATCGTGCTGATGAAGTTGTACATATTGATGATGCTCGTACAATTCGTGAACTAGAGAATGGGGAAGATAGTCCCAATGTTGACATGGATATGAGCGAAGATGAACTAGAGAATGAGGAAGATAGTCTCATATTGGAAGAGAACATACATAATGTCGAGGGAAAAACTTCAGAAGAAGATAGTGATGTAGATTGATAGAAACATGTAATGCATACAACTATATGTTTTGTTCGAAACATTTGAAATGTTCTTATTTAGATGTTTACGATCTCGAACTTGTCATTGAATTATCCAGAAGAGTTTAAGAGCAAATTAATATAAGCTAAAATATGGACAGATATAAGAAAAGCCAACATGTCAGTAACATAACTTTGACAATGGTTTTAATTAATCGACACTTGACACGATTACAACCAGCAGCACGATATGACTAAATATTGTTTTAACACAAGCAAAATCGACAATCGCAAAAAGAGTCTTACAACTTAATTTAAACCTAAAGGGGCTACATAGTTGGACACATGGGCACCATGAATCACTGACTAGCTACTCCACATCGATTTCAGGCACATGGGTAGCAAACAAGTAAACCCCTGCATTTCCCAGGTAAAGCAAGAACAACATCTTGTCACCCATCTGAAGGTGCTTTTCCTTGTCAATGAACTCCTTCCACCCACTGACGCAGAGACGACCATTGTCAGAAGAAATTGCGTAGGACGCACGCACCAAAGTATTGGGATGGCACTCAATATTGATTGCACCATATTGTTCCATATCTTTAGGAACCAAACGGCTAGGTATTTTCTGTTCCAATGTAGCTCGCAAAGTTAATGAAATGATATGATCTACTGCTTACCACGTGTTTGTTGTAATTTTCGCTGTTTGTCCAATTCAGAGTATGCAGCATTGGGACAACGAGTGCTCCTTGATCATAATCTCCAGCATTGTGGTACTCAACAAGGTAGTCCAAGTTGTCCACCTGAAGAATGACGGTATGCATCATCCTCCCATTTATCATTGTTCCATCAGTAGTACTGAGCGAGTCAACAATGTCACGCTTCGTACGGGACAGCTGGTAGTGAGCTGCATAATTAAAATAACTGACATAAGATGGAATAATTAATATGATCAATCATTCTGTCCAAAGGTGGAAAATTACCCGGATGGATTAGTGGTTCAGTTCCAGTTATTACAAAAGTATCCTGACCAGATGAGTTAATTCTGAAAATTAACTCCATGCCAACCTTAAAATTGTACACTCTAGCAAATTCGTTCCAAAATCTTTCGTTGATATAGGTTCTGCCAGCTCTGTTGGTAACATTAACAACAAATGCAAGGCCATCTTTGGTTCTAAGTGCAGCTTCAAAACTTGTCCTGTGGGAGGTCTGGACACCATACTTCTGAAGGAAATACGGTCTATAGTAGCATGGGATGACCTAAATTCAGTAGAGTTAATATAAAAGTAAGTTAACTATTCTGAAAATTTAATAAGATAGAAACATGTGAATGTTACACATCGTGTCATATTAGGACCTTGAAGAATCACGAATTGCATGTAGCTACAACTATTGTAAAACTCATATGAACGTAAAAGTTATCACAACTATCCTAAAACTCAACCATAAATAAGCGGTTAATACATATGGTGAACAACAATTATTACACACATCTGAATAATAGTACTAAACTAGCAATAACTACTAGGATCACGTGTTAAACTTTGATGTGGCGGTGAATTAATAAAACATCTGAATGAATTTTAAACTTATAAGTGCATGTACCATCTTCTCCTCAAAACCCTCTTGTAGTGTTTGCACGAAAAAACCTAACGCGATTCCCCCTCCGCTGCACATCCCCTTCTTGTCAAAGCAAACTGGACACTGCAAAAAATATGAAGAAAGATTACAAATCGGAAACAATGATCGATCGCGAGATGTACATGTTATTTACGTACTCCACTAGTAGGCGCCATCCTTGGTCTCGACGCGGAGCGAGAGTCTTACAAGTGTCGCCGGCGAGAGACGTGGCGAGCTGTGGCGGCGAGAGACGTGGCGAGATCTAGCGGCGGCTGAAGGAGGTCGTGATATGATGGCCAGTTATATCGTGGAGTAATTTTCGGTAGGTCAAGAGGAGGGCAAATGAGCGGTGCTGGGTTTTGACGTGACAACACGATCGAATGCGCAGGCCCCATTGGTCAGTTGGACTGCACGTCACAAGTCAAGACCCGCGTCAATAGTCTCGTCGTCTACCGTCTCAATATTCGCACGGAGTAATTAATGGGGATGATATTTATCCCCTTTCCCCTCCCCTACCGTCTCAATATTCGCACCGCATCCTGGTTTCCCCACTTCTCGTCGTCTCCGCTCCCTCAGTCTCTTCATCTCCCGCCGCCGCGTCGCCATGGACATGGATGAGTAGGAACTGCACTACTGGTCCAGCACGTGCCCAGTCCACATCCACGATGGCCAGGACCTGGAGGTGGTCTACACCAACGACCCCTGGAAAGTGTGCCGCGTCCTCGACATGTACACGGAGTGGCTCAAGGATGACGAGCACAAGTTCGTGGGCCTCGACTTCGAGTACACCAACCATCGAGCCGAGGACAAGAAGAAGATCGCGGTGGTTCAACTCTCCATGCGTCGACATGTGCTGGTGTTCCACTACGCAGCGTAAGAACTAATCCCCTTTTTGAATCTTTCGATTGGGGTTTTTTAGTTGCCGTCGTTGTGTCTCTCTTTGACTCTCGTTAGACATTGTTCCCGAAAATCAGTACATTCCCGATCTAAATCTGCTAGACATTGTTCCCGAAAATCAGTACATTCCCGATCTAAATCTGCTAGACATTGTTCCCGATTTATTAATTTTTTTCATCTTCGTCTCCTCTGTAGGTTCTTGCATATTTGTAACTGAAATAAATGCATTGCAATGAGATTTATTTGGTTCGTAGATAGGTAGTAGTAAGTATGCTTGATCGACACCCAGTTCTGCATCTGATCTTTCCAAATATGTAGTTTATCATTGTAGGACATAGGGAAGCTACTTAGTTTACTTGATTCCTCATTTGATTGACTAGTTCATATGCTCGATCTGTGACTCCTTATTAGTTTACTTGATTCCTCATTTGATTGACTAGTTCATATGCTCGATCTGTTACTCCTTTTTTACTTTACTTGATCCCTAATTTGTTTCCTAGTTCATATGCTCGATCTGTGACTAGTACATTACTTTGTTTACTGCAGTGCTGCCAGGTGGATGCTCCGGCTATCTGCGATTTCTTTCGAGAAGGAATTACGTTTGCGAGTGTTGACATCCGTGGTGACAATAGAGTTCTGTGGAGGACATGGACATGCAGATTCCTCGTGAGTACTACGTCGATCTCCAGGACGAGTACTTCAAGTACACTGGCCATTAGAGGGCTGGCATGGGTACCATGGCACAAAGACTCATTGATTCATCGTACGGTGATATGAAGAAGAAGTTCCACCACCATCGGCACAGAATGTGGGGGGACTTCCCACATCCAAAGATGAACATCGACTATGCAGCCATTGATGCTTGGGTCTCCTACGAGCTCTACCGCAAGATCATGGTCGACAGAGTCCTTGATCGTAGTACAAACAACCTTCCTTGGCCCTGCTGATGGTGGAATGATCATCTCTTCTGCTGCATGACCCCCTGATCTTTTTGTTTGGTCTCCCTCCTGCGTGAGGTGCTTTTGGCTCACTGGACTCTGTCCAAATAACCCATGTAGTCAGTTCTTTTGAAACTGTGGCTGCTAGTCGCTACTTGTTTATATGTATGCATGGTCAACAACCCAGCACTGGTTTCTACTATATATAAGTAAACTAGCATGGTGGCCCTCGCAAATGCGAGGGTGCCGCTTTTATTGGTTTCAAAATAAATGAAAACTAATTTTATATTTCCGAGTATATTTAGATTGTGTTATAAGAAATAATAACAGAGATTCACCATAAATATTCAGCAAAAAAAATCACATGAGAAGGATTTTTTACCAGCTTTAGTTTAGTGTAGAAATGGCCTTTACGTGATAAAAACATCATATGGATTGTTGTATGCCATATTTCTACATGATAATAAATAAGTAAAACAATTACATATTCTGACCGCGAGTTTTCCGGTAGATGTAGAATTACAAAATATGGTTTCTCAAGGGATTTTGATCAGACATATTACATACCACATGTACATATTGATGTTCTATTTTCTAAATCTGCAACCATAATATTATTTAAAATACTGTATATTAACTTCTACCATGAAAAGAATTCTAGGGAATTCTCCATTTGCACTCACTTTTCTGCTGCACATTTTCTTTCTATTCCTGCTGCACCAGCACGTATATGTTCATTGTGTGCCCTTGTGAGGTCCTGTTAAGTATTTTCTCCTATCGTAAACAACGAAAATGAGTGTTTTGTGCCCCAAGAGAATAAATACTGAATGTTAGTTATGACCTACAAATATAGTACATGCATCTATGCACTGCACAGAAAGGACTATGGTCTGTTGAGTCTATTGAAACAGTAAATTAAATTGACTATCCTGTCTTGTTTAAAAGAAGGCAATGAACTCTCAAGTCAAATTACAGGAATCGGGAGATTTATGCTGGCATCCACACATATGGCAGAGGATGGGATGAGCATGTGATGCTTCCGCTGCAGCTAATCCAGAAGCCAGAGCCAGGATATGCCTCCTCAATCAGCTTGAACTATGACGGAAAATGAACAGCGTGGCCTTTGCATCATCAGCGGCATATCATTCTCACCATGAACGAAGTAACAAAGTTTTTTAGAAATGAACGAAGTAACAAAGTAATGGACATGATAAAACGAATAAAAACTGTAGGAGATCCAGACCATGAAATCAAATCTGCAGGGGAACATGTTATGCCTCACCCCTCACATATTTATTTTAAAATTCTCAAGAGAACACAGTCAAGAAACCCAACACAGATATATCAAAAGCAGATATGCAGGAAACGATTTTAATAAAAAAAATGGAAATTGCATAAATACTCCTTGCATCATGCATTAGCTGCATTTTGTATTTAGACTCGTAAGGAGGTAGGAGCAGATCAGTGATTCGCAAAAAATAAAAGTAGCCGCATGTCAATAGAGTTAAAGCAATCCTGCAGACATCCCTGATAAAATTATCGACATCTACATATAGAACAAAATACAGAGAGAAATGTATCAAGAAGGGGGTCATGCAGACGTTTGAGCCACCCTCTCGCTGGTATTGGAGGCACATGGCCGTCGCTTCTCTCCTCCGTCGCCTCTAACTCTCGGCAAGATCTCTTACGGCTAAGCCCCACTGGCATGGTGGATGGTGCAGCCACCACAATATCACATATTCAACCTAGGTTTCAGTTCCATCAACGCATTCGAGTGCTCCTGTTCTTGTTAGAATTCATCTACACCGGCTAGGCCAGTGCTGTCGTGAACTGATCTGGATCGCAGACGATTGTGAATAACGCAATGACAACATCGTTCCCTGTTTTTCCACAGAGCATGGCGGCGGTTCCCGATTGAAAATGGGGAGAGAGGATGAGTAGGGCATCAGTGAGATCGGAAAGGAGACGAACTTAAACTGGCGCGTTGAAGGAATATTTGGAAGCAGTTCTAAACATTGCAATCGCTGCCAGATTAGCCGCCTACGTGAGATCGGAAAGGGGCCAGCGATGGCGAGATCGCAGAGGATGCGGTCAGAGAGCGGCCCTGTCGGAGGTACGCATGGGACGCCAAGACGAAGGCATCATAATCTTACGCTCGTGGGCTCGTGGCGTGGTCGCCTGTGCCCCAATGGCATGATGCAGCCATCTTGCTTCTTGCTGGTGGCAGCATCCTGAATTCCTGATCTTAAACACGGAGAAACTGTCTTTGCGCAGCCTCGCCCCCGACACGGCGCCCCCATCTTCTCCTCGACATGCTCCGGCTTCCTCCGGTGCGGCGGACTCTCTCGCTGCGGTTTCCCACGCCCCTTTCTTGAAATCGTAGTGGGACAACGCGTGTCAGCCCCGCGATATCGGCCGCTACCTCTTGGGCGTCTTGACGGGGACGCGGAGCGCGGCCTGATTGTCCATGACGTACTCGTAGGATACCGTCGACTGCTTCTCGGGCGTCTTGACCGCAACGCCGATCGATGGTCGTTTCTTGCATCCATCCGAGGAGATCCTTGAAGATTTTTTTGGGCCCATGAGAGAGACGGATGATTGCACCGAGGAGCTGGCCTAGCAGCATGACAACATCTCGTTCTTGACTTTGGTGAGCACGTTCCTATTGTACCAACCGAAGTGCTGGGAGACCGTAGCAGGCACAACTCCTTCATGGATTTGCTCTATCACGTGGTCTCGCCAGAGCCGTTGGCGCCATCACCGGCATCTCCTGCAGAGTCGCCTACCAGCCACGGCTCGGCCTGAGATATCCTGGTAGTTGCCTTCCATGAGATGCAAGCGAGATTGTCTCCTATTGATTTCGATCGTTTATATATGCACTCCTTTTAGATTAGACGTGCATGCCTTGAACATCCATCCGTGTACCTTTCAATTTTTCTATCTTGTAGCTCTGTGCGTTTATCTAGTTTTTAGATTACAATGTGCGGCATGCTACACGTGATAAATCTACACCGTTTCTTTGTCTTAGTTTTAGGTGGATAAATCTCCACCGTTGGAATGTTGTTGTTTTAATAATATAATAGATATTTTGCCATGATATGTCAACAATTGTCCTCTGAGGTTTCAATTTCATGTTGTGTACCTCCTAGTACTTCAAAGTGCTAGTAAACTAAATGTTCAGAGCAGGAGAGTTCTTCAAAATCAAAACATACCACACGTAAAAATCAGCAAAAATTGTGATTCAAATTTTCTTTATGACTTTTACTCATTTTCTGAAATTTTTCATCGACAAAATCTCAAAGTGGTGAACAATAACATAAATTTGAATTTTCCACATGAATGTGACAACATTTACTCAGTCCTACTAGTTAATGATGATTTTACATTGAATTTAGCATTTATTATGAGTTTTACTCGTTTTCTGTCATTTTTTAATTAAAAAAATAAACAAACACCTAAAATTGTCAGAAAAATCTGAAGCTCCTCAGGCACACATACCTACCCTTCATGACCATTCACAAAAATTTGCAGCTCAATCTGAGTCTTTCAAGTGCAGCTTGCTTGAAAAAGAGCCCTTCACCGACATGATCGATGTGGGTCCACACATGGATCGACCCAACCAACATGAGGTTTCACAAGTGTTTCCAGACAAAATCTCACATGTGCGAACAATAAGATGTATATGTGGGATGTGTTCTCACAATAACCTCACATGCAAAAGGTTTTACAACTTCCGGGGTCGACGATTCGACCGTTATGCCGAAAATGCCCTCACTTGTGTAAATTCACATCAAACTACACCAAACCTCATGAAAAATTTAAATTTGAATTTTCCACATGAATGTCACAACATTTACTCAGTCCCACTAGTTAATGATGATTTTACATTGAATTTAGCATTTATTATGAGTTTTACTCGTTTTTTATCATTTTTAATTAAAAAAATAAACAAACACCTAAAATTGTCAGAAAAATCTGAAACTCCTCAGGCACACATACCTACCGTTCATGACCACTCACAAAAATTTGCAGCTCAATCTGAGTCTTTGAAGTGCAGCTTGCTTGAAAAAGAGCCCTTCACCGACATGATCAATGTGGGTCCACACATGGATCGACCCAACCAACATGAGGTTTCACAAGTGTTTTCAGAAAAAATCTCACATGTGTGAACAATAACATGTATATGTGGGATGTATTCTCACAATAACCTCACATGCAAAAGGTTTTACAACTTCCGGGGTCGACGATTCGACCGTTATGCCGAAAATGCCCTCACTTGTGTAAATTCACATCAAACTACACCAAACCTCATGAAAAATTTAAATTTGAATTTTCCACATGAATGTCACAACATTTACTCAGTCCCACTAGTTAATGATGATTTTACATTGAATTTAGCATTTATTATGAGTTTTACTCGTTTTCTATCATTTTATAATTAAAAAAATAAACAAACACCTAAAATTGTCAGAAAAATCTGAAACTCCTCAGGCACACATACCTACCCTTCATGACCACTCACAAAATAATCTTTCCTTGATAATAGGATGTTATAAATGAGGTGCAGTTCTAAGTTTTAGATGACAATAGTGAACATGAACAATAATAGAGTTTTAGCCAATTTATAATATTAGATCTATCAAACAATTTGCATCGCAGGAGCTCGCTCAGGTCTGGCACACATTTTATCAAACACATGGTGTGTACATAGTGCAGATAATGCTAAGCTCTATCTAAGGAGTCAACAAATCAATTCGCAGTAACATTCAGCCCTCCCTAAAGCAGCTCCTCCCGCTGCCCCCTAACCCTAGCCCCCAACATCCTCCTCCTCTTATGTTTTGTCCGCCGACATCATACGTAGACTCTTATGTTTTCAATCATTTGCTGTTGTACAATATTTTGCAAAGACAATTATTTGCTATTTTCTATGGAATTGGCCCCCTCTTATGTTTTGTTCACGCTCCGCTCTTCCGATTATTTCAGCGGAGACAGAAAACCCCATCAAGCCGGCATATGAGCTTGTCAAGGAGAAACAAATGCAAGAAAATATTGTACGCATGGAAAAAGTTTTGGCTGAAAGATATGGACCTGGCCACAAAATTCACCAAGATTTCTCTGGTTTTGCATGTTCATTAGTGTATGGTGGGCGACAAATAGGAAATAGTAACAATGTAAAGGACACAGACTGCCAAGATAAGGAGGTCGAAGAGGACCCTTCATACGAACCGAATCCAGAAGAGATATCTAATGCTGCTGATGATCTTCATTCAGATGAGGATCAGCGCACTGTCGGCAAAACTTTCAGCTCAGGTCTGTGGAACTATGTCTGAACTATGATGGCAAATACGTACATGCTAAATGTTTCCTACTAATGTAGCCTCTACTTTTCTTGCAGATAGTTGCTTCTTCTGCAACAGTTGCACAGAAGAAGCGATCCAGACCAGAAGTTGCACCATCCAACATTGCAACAAGATCAATGGCAACAACTGAACCTGAAGCTGGGTCATCTGATGAGCCGACGGCCACTGCTGGTCAGAACACTGAAGGAGCACCCTCACCTAACCAGATCATGACATCTGGAGGCAGCAAATCATCCCCTGAGGACAATCAAATTGTAAACTTTCAGAGGCAAGGTATGAAAGTTTGTAAAAACTAAACACTGTACCGCATATTTTCATATAAAAGAGAATCATTTCATCTCTGTTATTTCAGAGACATTGACAACATCTGGCGGTACTAAGAGAAAGAGAGGTGGACGCAGACCTACCATGGGGCATGGACTACATGAGTACACAAGAAGAAATGGTGGCAATAAGATGCAAATTGACTTCACTGCTGGTGTCAGGAGACCCAAGGATTATATCCAGTCAGCAAAGCTGAGCAGTGAGGTTGGTATTCACATACGTGCCAAAATGCCGCTTGCAACACACTGGACACAGTACAAGAAAGATGAAACTCTCAAGCATGTCATTCCTCATGCTATAAATACAGTAGCGGTGAGTCCTGTACAATCTTGGTTTAACCTAATTAGTATGCTACATGATCAACTATCTAATAATCTACTGATTAATGCATCACTATTTTGCAGGGAAAGTTTACTATGGACAAAAATGATGAGGTGGCTCAAGATTTGTGCACTGATATGCTGCAAGTTAGTATTCGGCAGTTCCGATATAGGCTTAAAAAGGAGTATTGGCCCAAAATTAAAAATCTCACAGTGGAGCAAGCATATCTGAAGAAGCCAGATCATGTAGAAGAGAAAAGCTGGAAAGAACTGGTGAAGAGATGGTTTGATGAGAAGTACCAGGTACATAAACGTTATTCCTTTCAATAACAGCTACTGAATTCTTATATTTCTCTGATCTGGATAAATAAAATGCATGTACTGAACATAGGGAGTGTGTGTAAAAAATGGAAAGAACAGAGAAGCTGTGAAACAGTTCCATACCACTGGATCTCGAAGCTATGTTGCTCACTGGGAACATGTAGTAAGTGTTATGAATTTCCCCATACAGTTCATACTTCTGTCATACACAGTGTACAATGATAATGTGCATTCTACATTTTTTCAAGCAGAAGGCTAAGCAGCAGGAAGAAGAAACCTCTCCAATTGAATTTTTTGGAATCACACACACTAACAAGGATAACATTATGAGTGCTGAAGCAAAAAGTGCATATGTAAGAAATATTTCATATTAGCACAATATAATATATTCGAGTTTTGTATGTTGTCCATGCAATGATTGTAATCTTTATGCAGGATAAAATGGTGGCAAAAAAAGCGGCGCCACGCAATGAAGATGAACCTGATTTGACTGTTTTGCAAATTTTTCAGCTAGTTCTGAGCGAGAAAAGCCCATCCACCACCTGCAACAGCACATTCCAACCAAGATTGTGCGTCGCAACAAGCTTCAGGAAGTCTTCTGTCTCAGCTACATGCATCCGAGAGCTACAACAAAGACTGGCAGATCAAGAGCAGAACTCCATACAGGCAGCTGAAAGGTACCACAGTGAGATGCAGGCAAGACTGCAAGAACAAGATCAAAAATTTGAAGAGATCAGGAAGAAGCAGGAGGAAGAACTTGAAGCTCTGAAGAAAGCCCAAGAAGAAAAGACTCTGGCTTATGAAAAGAGGCAGAGAGAAATGGATGCCGTGCTTAATTTGCTCTTGAGGACATCCCAGCCACCATCCATGTCTGAATCCCAGGGCAACTAATCTATTGCACCACCGTCCTACAACATTATTAATCATAGGTCTTTTAATTTCTTTGTGTTCCAATTGTAATTTTTCTTATGAATCTTTCGGTCTATGAGAGACATATATACTTCTTGTGCCACCATTTATGTATGATATTTATTGTCTATTTTTTATATTTCGCCAGATTTTTTGTTTCCCACATTTTGCAAATAATTCAAATGCTCTCAAATTTTGTCAAATTCAAAAGGTGACGGAAAATGTCACAACGTCACTATTAAATGAAACCACGTGGCACCAACTTCTGGTCCAACTTGTCAGAATTTGTGGGTCCCACCAGTCAGCATTATTGGGACCCATATGTCGGCAACAACCTGGTCCCACTTGTCTGAATTTTGTGGATCCACCGGTCAGAATATTGTGGGTCCAGCTTGTCATAATATTTTGTGGGTCCCACATGACAGATATCCACGTCAGCGCCGTCGGACCCATGTTGTCAGAAGCCAAATGGGACCCACATGTAAGGCCATGTATGCTTTTTTTGGACCAATCAGAAACTTCCCAAGATTTAGATATTGACGAAAGTTGCAATTTTTCGTGACAAACCTGTCTGTCAACAATCAACCTTTGATGT
Organism: Lolium perenne; assembly: GCF_019359855.2. NCBI lineage: Eukaryota > Viridiplantae > Streptophyta > Magnoliopsida > Poales > Poaceae > Lolium > Lolium perenne. The sequence goes on from NC_067246.2 coordinate 119,609,834, forward strand.
TGACGAATTTGCAGGTCGTCACCATCAAACATTTGACGTTGACGAAAAAATGCATACCGTCACCCCCGATATTTTATGATGGAGCTTCCTTGACGAATCCCATGATGATCAAATTTCGTCACCGCGAAGTAATCCTTGATGAAAATTGGCCTTCACATGACGAAAGTGATTTGTCAAAAAAAGGTTTTTCCTTTGTAGTGAGGCGAGCGATGGTGGAGTCCTTCTTAGCTCGCTGCTGGCGGAGTGTCTTGCGATCCTTGGCAAGCATCTTGATGGTCTCAGTCTGCTGAGACAGGTGGAGGTGAGTCTGGTTGGCGTAGATGCGGGAGTTGTCCAGCTCCTTCTGGGTCTCGTGCAACATAAAGTCCAGATGCTCCACGTGGTGCTTCAGCTCCATGGGTCCTCCAATGGAGTCATGCCTCGCAAAGTGAGCGAAGCGAGAGTCCTGGATCCCAATCACATTCTGCCCGCACAGACGGGCAAGTGCTTCCTGAAGAGCACGAGCGAGTCCATCCAGCCAGTTGCTCTCCCGGATGGTGAAGTGGATCCTCTCGGATGTGGGAGGCTCCATCCTGCCTCTCAGATCCGCAGCGATGACCCACTGTAGTTCCATTCCGGGCTGGTCGTTGACTTGAGTTCCGAAGAACTCCGAGTGTGGGCGCCCGAGATCTTCAGACAAAGCATCCAAGTCCCTCTCGAAAATCAAGCTACCGCCTTTGCCCAGCTGGTAAAACTTGGTCTGGTTGAGTGGCTCCATCTGTAAGTGAACTGGAAGAGTAAGTTAGAGAAGTGCAAGTGTATCAAAATTTTATGTAGAGTTTCAAGGTGAAGCATGAATTTCATCTTTTGAAAAAGGTCTCAAGGGTAAGAGTGTGAATAAGTTTTTCGCAAATATTCACTTCATTTGTTTTTGAAACTAAGTTTTCAAACGTCCATTCTAACTAGGATCTCCTAAGGTCAAACAATGGCTCTGATACCAACTTGTCAACACCCGAATTTTTAATTCCAGCTGCCTAATATGCCATACATTGCAATCCTAGGAAGATTGTTTTTGCGAGGCATAACAGTTGAATATCATAGAGTCATCATTCATTACAACACAATAATAGTCTTACAATAAAAAGGATCACATGATCCAGTCTCATTACAACACTTGATCTAATGATCAATACATAACACGTAGCGGAAGCGAAGTTGTAGAAGTCCATCTAATCCATAGGCAACGCTTGACGTTAGGAGAAGCTCCTAGTTGTCATAGACGTCCTGCTGTCCGTCCTCCTGATACTGCTGCTCTTCTTCATAGTCTGGCCATTTGAATAGCCAGGGACACAGCCGTGAGTCCTTTCAAGTACTCGCAAACTAATACTAGTGTAAGCACTAACAATTTAGTGAGAGGGTTCTAAGCTCTAAGTTTATTTGCATAAAGCCAATTTTATTTCATAAGCATTTAGTAAACCAAGACTCTTCAATTGCCTAACTTAACTCAAGTGGGAATATTAGTGTCATTCCCACAACTCTGTTGTGATTCAAATCAAAGTCACCCTTTTCAAGTTCAAAACACAAGTCACCCTTTTGGAAAAGTTCTGATGACAGAACATTATGGCCTTTCCAACTGTCCATGACCGCGGACGCGGCTATTCGAATAGGTTTACACTCTGTAGTGGTTGCACACTTGTGCCACAACATTTGATAACATTCGTCAGGGATAACCCTGAATAATCATAAATCAATATGCGGATCATTGATACATCTCCAACGTATCTATAATTTCTGTTGTTCCATGCTAGTTTTATGACAATACCTACATGTTTCGCTCACACTTTATAATGATTTTATGCATTTTCCGGAACTAACCTATTAACAAGATGCCAAGGTGGCAGTTCCTGTTTTCTGCTGTTTTTGGTTCCAGAAAGGCTTTTCGGGCAATATTCTCGGAATTCGACGAAACAAAAGCCAAACATCTTATTTCAGCGAGACGGACCAGAACACCGAAGGGGAGCCGGAGAGGAGGCGCAGGGCCCCCACACCATATGGCGGCGCGGGTGGCCCCCTGGCCGCGCCGACCTATGGGGAGGGAGCCCCCTGGCTCCTCTGACTCCGCCTCTTCGCCTATATAATCTCTCGCGACGTAGAAACCCTACACCAATTGACGAAACTCCAGAAAGACTCCAGGGGCGCCGCCGCCATCGCGAAACTCCGTTTCGGGGGACAGAAGTCTCTGTTCCAGCACGCCGCCGGGACGGGGAATTGCCCCCGGAGTCATCTCCATTGACATCACTGCCATCTTCATTGCCGTTGCTGTCTCCCATGATGAGGAGGGAGTAGTTCTCCCCTGAGGCTGAGGGCTTTACCGGTAGCTATGTGGTTCATCTCTCTCTCCCATGGTGTGATCTTTATGTGATCATGAGCTTTGTATCACTATTAATCTATGTGCTACTCTAGTGATGTTATTAAAGTAGTCTATTCCTCCTCCATGATGTAAAGTTGACAGTGTGTGCATCATGTAGTACTTGGCGTAGGTTATGATTGTAATCTCTTGTAGATTATGAAGTTAACTATTACTATGATAGTATTGATGTGATCTATTCCCCCTTTCATAGCTATTGGTGACAGTGTGTATGCTATGTTAGTACTCGGTCTAAATTGCAACGGTCTATTATGCACTCTAGAGGTTACTTTAATATGAACTACGGATGTTGTGGAGCTTGTTTACTCCGGCTTGAGGTGTGCTTTTGTATCCCTACACAATGAATGGTGTTTGTTATCCAACAAGAGAGTGTAGAAAGTAGCATTTATTTATTCAGTTATGTGATCAATGTTGAAAGTGTCCACTAGTGAAGGTATGATCCCTACGCCTTGTTTCTAAGAATTGAAACACCGTTTCCAACAAGTTCTGTTACATGTTCGCTTGCTGCCATCTTTATTTCAGATTGCAATTACTACTTACAATCATCCATATTACTTGTATTTCACAATCTCTTCGCCGAACTAGTGCACCTATACATCTGACAAGTGTATTAGGTGTGTTGGGGACACAAGAGACTTCTTGTATCGTAATTGCAGGGTTTCTTGAGAGGGATATCTTTGACCTCTACCTCCCTGAGTTCGATAAACCTTGGGTGATAAGCTTAAGGGAAACTTGCTGCAGTTCTACAAACCTCTGCTCTTGGAGGCCCAACACTGTCTACAGGAATAGAAGCGTGCGTAGACATCAAGCTATTTTCTGGCGCCGTTGCCGGGGAGGTAAGGTAAAAGGTATTCACATCCTCCGACTACTAAGCTATTTCCTAGCACTGTTGCCGGTGTGAGTGCTCGAAGCTATTTCCTTTAGATCCTGCAATTGCATCTTTTTGTTTCTTGTTTTTATTTTTCACTAGTTAGGCATAATGGAAAATAACAGTGAGCTATTTAATCTATTTCCTGAGTTAAGACATGAATTGTTTGATGCGAAAATTAAAAAACCTATGGAACCTTATTTGCATGCTAGTAGCAATGTTATTAGTATGAACGCAATTACTTCTAATGTTATGGAAAAGTCTAAGCTTGGGGAAGCTGGTTTTGATGAGCATGATATTTTTAGTCCCCCAAGCATGGAGGAGAAAATGTACTTTGATGATACTTTGCCTCCCATTTATGATGATTATAATGATAGTGGTATTTTGGTTCCACCTACTATGGAGGATAAAGTTTATTATGATTATACTATGCCTCCTATATTTGATGATTATGGTGATGAGAATAATAATGATAGCTACTTTGTTGAATTTTCTCCCACTACAATTAATAAGAATGACTATGCTTATGTTGGGAGTAGTAATTATTTTATGCATGAGACTCATGATAAGAATGCTTTATGTGATAGTTATATTGTTGAGTTTGTTCATGATGCTACTGGAAATTATTATGAGAGAGGAAAATATGGTTGTAGAAATTTTCATGCTACTAAAACACCTCTCTACATGCTGAAAATTTTGAAGTTACTTGTGTTTTATCTTCCTATACTTGTCACTTTGTTCTACATGAATTTATTTGTGTACAAGATTCCTATGCATAGGAAGTGGGTTAGACTTAAAAGTGTTTCTTATTTGCTTTTGATGCTCTCTTTTGCTTCAACTCTTATTTCTTGCGAGAGCATCCTTAAAATTACTGAGCCCATCTTAATGGCTATAAAGAAAGCACTTCTTGGGAGATAACCCATGTTTTTATTTTGCTACTGTTTTGTTGTGTCTTGGAAGTTGTTACTACTGTAGCAACCTCTCCTTATCTTTATTTTATTGCATTGTTGTGCCAAGTAAAGTCTTTGATAGTAAGGTTGATACTAGATTTGGATTTCTGCGCAAAACAGATTTCTTGCTGTCACAAATTTGAGTAGGTCTCTCTGTAGGTAACTCAGAAAAATCAGCGAAAATTCATGAGTGATCCTCAGATATGTATGCAACTTTCATTCAATTTGAGCTTCTTCATCTGAGCATGTTAAGTGCCTCTAAAAAATTCGTCTTTACAGACTGTTCTGTTTTGACAGATTCTGCCTTTTATTTCGCATTGCCTCTTTTGCTATGTTGAATAGATTTCTTTGTTCCATTAACTTTCAGTAGCTTTGAACAATTTCTAGAAGTGTTAAGAATGATTGTGTCACCTCTGAATATGTGAATTTTTGATTATGCACTAACCCTCTAATGAGTTTGTTTTGAGTTTGGTGTGGAGGAAGTTTTCAAGGATCAAGAGAGGAGGATGATACAATATGATCAAGAAGATTGAAAAGTCTAAGCTTGGGGATGCCCCCGTGGTTCATCCCTGCACATTTGAAGAAGACTCAAGCATCTAAGCTTGGGGATGCCCAAGGCATCCCGTTCTTCATGAACAACTTATCAGGTCACCTCTAGTGAAACTATAATTTTATTCCGTCACATCTTATATGCTTTACTTGGAGCGTCTGTGTGTTTTATTTTTGTTTTGTTATTTTCATTCTCTGAATACGGATCCTAGCAATCCATGCATGGGAGAGAGACACGCTCCGCTTTTTCATATTGAACACTGGTGTTCTTAGTTTTACTTTTAGTGTTCATGGCGAAAGTTGAAAGCTGCTGCATTTATTGCTATTTGGTTGGAAAACAGAAAATGCTTCATGTGGTAATTGGTATATGGTCTTGAATAATTTGATACTTGGCAATTGTTTTGCTCAAATAGATCATGTTTAAGCTCTTGCATCATGTACTTTGCACCTATTAATGAAGAACTACCATAGAGCTTGTTAAAATTTGGTTTGCATGATTGGTCTCTCTAAAAGTCTAGATATTTTCTGGTGAATTGTTTGAACAACAAGGAAGACAGTGTAGAGTCTTATAATGCTTGCAATATGTTCTTATGTAAGTTTTGCTGTACCGGTTCATACTTGTGTTTGCTTCAAACAACCTTGCTAGCCAAAGCCTTGTACTTAGAGGGAATTCTTCTCGTGCATCCAAAACCTTGAGCCGAAACCTACTATGTGGTATTTCTCTGCCATTCCAAAGTAAATTGCTTGCGTGCTACCTTTAAAATTTCATTCCTTGTCTTTGCAATATATAGCTCATGGGAAAATAGCCTTAAAAACTATTGTGGTAAAGAATATGTCGCTTATGTATCTTATTTCTTATAAGTTGCTTGTTGAGCGGTAACCATGTTTCTGGGGACGCCATCAACTATCACACTTTTGTTGAATATCATGTGAGTTGCTATGCATGTTTGTCTTGTCTGAAGTAAGGGTGATTTATCATGATTAAATGGTTTGAGTATGCATATTGTTAGAGAAGAACATTGGGCCACTAACCAAAGCCATGTATCATGGTGGAAGTTTCAGTTTGGACATTAATCCTCAATCTCTTAAGAGAATATTATCTGTTGTTGAATGCTTATGCATTAAAGAGGAGTCCATTATCTGTTTTCTATGTTGTCCCGGTATGGATGTCCTTAAGTTGAGATCTATCAAAAACGAGAAATCAAATGCGATCTATCTCCTTGGACCTTTGTACAGACGGCATAGAGGTACCCCTTTGTTGTAACAGAACCACTTTGTTATTCAAATAAATGTTGTTAGTTGCTCATAAGCATGCATGCATTTGCATTAAAAATTTGAGAAATCTTGCACCAAAATGGTTTGAAACAATGTTGCCAATGTTATATTTTGCTCTAAGAAATTTTGTGCAAAAGCCCCTCAAAATTTTGGGTCAAAACACCCTAAAATTCCCTTAATTCTTCCCTGTTTAAAATTTCCACAAATTTTACTAAAATGCAGGGGGTTTTGGGGAAATTTCCCCTTGTCTTCTTCCTCCTTTCGACAGGCAAGCAGCTGCCTGGCAGCTCGAGGTGGCTCGCCGAACACCTCCTGCTTATCCTAGCGAGATGATGAGGTCGCCCCGACCTCCCTTCTCCCCCTCCCGTCCTCACTTTCCCCCTGGCGCCCTCCTTCCTCTCTCTCTCTCTGTGAGACATGGGCAAACCCTAGCCCCGGCCAGGCTTCACCGTCGCCGCCACCCCGTTCCTCCCCGCGCCAAGCCAACGCCGCCAGGAGGTCCGCCGCGACACCCTCTACCTCCTCCGCCCAGCAGCGCCAGCCGACGGGGCCGGAATCGGCCGAATCGGGCCCCGCCCGTGCCGCAGGTCCCCGCCGTTCGCCGGCGTTCCCGGCCTCCCCCGGCTCCGGCGACACCGCCAGAAGCTCCACGGTGAGCTGGGCTTCCTCCCGGTCCCCTCCGCCTCCTCCATTTCCCCCTGGAACGCCGCCGCGTCGCGAGCCCGCACAGGCCTCCGCGCTGCTCCACGCCGGCGTCGCTCCGGCGACAATTGGCGGGCGGCGCCGCCACCATTTGGTTCCCCGCGTCAAGCTGCGTCATTTGCCCCCGCTCACACGCCCGATTTTAGCCTCAATCGCCCGATTGGAGATCGACCAGAGCTCCCAGGGAGCTCATGGCCGCGCTGACGTCATGCTGACGTCAGCATGATGTCATATTTCCCTTTTTCTATGTTTGTTTAATTCCGGTAATTGTTTAATAATTAATATAAATTCAGAAAAATACAAATTTATATATCATTTCGATCAGAAAAACATTTCCTATTCGTTTATACATGTTTCATACATGATTGAACCCATTAAATGTGGAGCTTAGTAGAAAACCCTAATACACCCCTCTCATATGTCGGGGTCCGATGCCGGAACCCCATTAAATTGACGATGCATCTAGGGTTACTCAATTCTAATAACATGACATATCATTCATATTGTATGCGCATTGCATTATGCCATGTCGTGATTGTTTATTTCCCCTTTCCGGTGTTTGGTTCTTCGCGAATAGGATCTGAGCCGGAGTCCGACGTCAACGCCACCGAAGAACAGTACTCATCCGCTGAGGGACAAGGCAAGCCCTAACCTGGTTCATCTATGTTTTCGAAATGTTTTATCTGTGGTTCCTACATATCGCATACGATTCAACTGTCTTTTATCGGTAGATAGAGTTACCCTATCTGTTGCATGTCCGACCTTTGTAGCCTCGATACCCTGATCCACTGCTCCTAGCATAACTAGGTTTGGCATGTGTGCGTCGCGAGAGCCTCTATCTCTTATGCTTAGCCATGCTTAGTTTGTTACGCTACTACTCCGGTCTTCGGACTGGAGCCTTACAATGAAATGAATCTAGCATGACAGGTTGACGTGGTAAGTATAGAGATGATGATAAACATGATTAAAGGCTCAGACGAGAGGCCACGTTGGGATGTGGTGGGTTGTTTCGTTTCTGCCGACCCTAGGAACCGAGTTCTCGCCTCTTGAACCAAGACCGAGCGTACAACCACACGAGGCCCTATTATGGTACCCTCTCGACTCACTAACTTGCCTAGTAGATTCCATGAGTCACATAGTTTGCGCGTTCTTTGGACATATGCATTGAAAATGTTTGTGAAAAGCTGCATAGCATACAGGTAGGTAAGCGTGGCCGAGGTGGCTTGGGTTAGAGTCCCTGGTGAAACCCACCTCGCCTCACATCGTTAAGGACCGACTTCGGGACTTGACCCGTTACGGCGGAACAATCCTTAGCGCGTGACTCATGGTCTCGGCGACAGCAAGGTAAAGGTCGTGGTCAACCACCCTCTGCCGGCTTTCCACGGAAGAGAGCTAATATATTGGCATTAAGAGTCGGTTGGCACGTGTGGGTAAAGTTGTGCACCCCTGCAGGGTTATGAATCTTTTCAAAAAGCCGTGTCCACGGTTATGGACGACTTGGGAACGGACTTGGAGATCATAGAGAACATGAACCTAATCGTAAAACTTGGCAACCAATGTGTGCTTACGGACACCTTCTTCGGGTGTTGAGGGGGTGATCCGAGGATAGTGGTTCGAGATGATGAAGATTGGTGGACTATATGATGATCAATAGGGATAGAGATGTCGCTCTCTTATCCCCTTTCAAACGTTCTGAGTAGTCGAGCTTCTCTTCTCTCTTATCTTACAAAGAAAAACTGGCTTTACGCAAAAGAAGATCTACCAGAAAGCCTGCATACCCGCTTTTCTAAAAGGTTGTACTAAGTCTTGCTGAGTCCCTGTACTCAGCTTTGCATGCTTTTGTTTCAGATGAAGTCGCTACAGCCGAAGGTGGTTTCTACGTTAACATCGATGGTTAGTTTGGAGTTCCCAGGCAGCAGCCTGCGACTTATGGGCTGGGACGTCGCTTTATGTTATGGCTTCTTAAGCCCTTTGCTATCTTGTTATTTAGAATAACATAATTTGCTTCCGTTGCTTGTTGAATGTTGGGTCAGTGACCTCTGCGTGTAATAATTTGGATCTTACTCTGCTAAGAGTTGTAATATATTCTTTTGAGTCGTAGAGTCACTGTTGTGTTACCGATTCTCTCACTGTAGTCTCTCGAGCTCGAGGTTAGGCTTATGTCAGACGAAGATCTGGTATTTGTCTAACCCTGATCCCGGGGGTGCCACAGGTTTTGGTATCAGAGCAGGACTGCCTGTAAGAAACCCTTGTTCACTGGTCGATGTTGAGTCTAGTTGTTGCGAAAACTATTTGAAAGGTAAAGATTATTTGCAAAACTCTGAATAGGATTCTTTTTACTCCTTATCTGGTGTCACTCTAATGCTGAGTCATCTTACCTGGTTTTGATTGGAAAAAGATTTCTCTTCTTTCCTATCAATTCAAATCTCTAGGATACACGGGTTTGGGTTATTTTTCTCCAGTACTCCGTATCTGGTTGCTTGTGTCAGAGTTTCCAGAATGCCTCAGTTCATCTGAAGCATTATTCCTTTATTCTTGCTTCGGGTGCTTAGCATCCAATTGTTTGCCTTTATGTGACATGGTGATTGTATGTCATCTTTGCATTCCATCTTCATGGTTTGTGAGTCGGTTAGTAGTGTGTACATTTTGTATGCTTGTTTAACTACTATGATCGATACGATGATATATCTTCATATCACATGTCTTGTCTTCTCAGCATGCTCATTGCATTTGGTATATGCTATCCTTCCATTGAATCTTTCCGGTGAATCCGTGTCTCATGGTTTTTGTCTTCTCCTCAGGATGTCAGGCGGTACTAGAAGTGGTGCTGGCCGTGGTCGTGGTCATGGCCGTGGCAATGGTCGTGGAGATGGCCACGAGGAGAATCCTGACCTTCCTCCTCCTCCTTCTATGGTCCAACTTATGGCCATGTATGAAGCCAATCGCGCAGACAACATTAGGCTCCTTGAAAGGATTGAGCGTAATACAGCTCAGCGTCATGAGGAACAAGTGGGGATCCGAAGCTTCATCCGCCTCACCCCACCAGTGTTCAGTTATTCCACTGAGCCACTCGATGCTGACTACTGGCTCCGCACCATCGAGCGCAAGCTTGAGGTTGCCCACGCTGCTCAAGCAGATTGGGTGAACTTCACCACCTACCATCTTGAAGGAGCTGCTGGTTCATGGTGGGAAAATTTCCTGTTGATGCAGCCTGCTGGTCATGTCGTAACTTGGCCAGAGTTCAAAGCTGCTTTCCGTGCATATCATATCCCAGAGGGTCTGATGGATGAGAAAAGAGAAGAGTTTCTGAAGCTAACGTAGGGCAGTGGTTCTATCTGTGATTATCAAGGTAATTTCTATCGTCTTGCCTGCTATGCTCCTGAAGAAACTTCCACTGATGCCAAGAAGCAAGCCTTGTTCCGCAAGGGACTTGATCCTGATCTTCGTCGAGATCTTCATCTCCTGGACTTCCCAACCTGCCAAGATCTTGTCAACAAGGCTATGAAGGCAGAAAGAGGAAAGGTGGACTATGAGGAAAGTCGCAAGCGCCCTCGAGATAATTCTCAGTCTTCTGGATCAGGCAATCAGCGTCGTCGTGTTTTCATTCCATACAGTGCTGTGCCTCGTGCTCCTAATGCACCGAAGTCTTCTGGTTATGCTCCTCGCCCACAAGCTCCAAACAATGCCGGCGGAACCAACTATCGTCCCACTATGGGTACTCCAGGCAGTGGTGCGTGCTTCACTTGTGGTCAACCTGGCCACTTCAAGAGAGAGTGCCCTCACAGTGTTCATGGAGTTCCACAGTCAAATAAGTCTACCAAGCCTCCAGTTGCTGGTCGTGGTCGTCTGACCCATGTCACAGCTGAGGAAGCTGAAGCAGATCCAAGCGTCATAATGGGTACGCTTCGAATCAACTCCATTATAGCTACAGTTCTGTTTGATTCTGGAGCATCGCATTCATTCATATCCCAAGAGTTTGCCCAATTGCATGGGATAACCTTTGTGAAGTTGCCTACTACTCTAATGGTTCAGTCCCCGGGTTCCACTTGGCGAACCAATATGGTTAGTCATGGGAATAAAATCGAGATTGGATATCTTCTTTTTCCAATTCCCCTCATTGCCCTCAAGTCAACCGACATTGATATCATTTTGGGCATGGATTGGCTAGCTAAATATCAGGCTGTCCTTGATTGTGCAGCCAGGTCTCTTACTCTGACCGATCTTTCCGGAAGCTCCATTCTGTATTGGTCTTCGGCAGCAACATCTCCATCAGCAGTACACATTCCTGATGCTGAGTTGTATGCCCTTGATGTCTTACCTCCGCTTGAAATTTCTGATGTTCCGGTGGTTTGTGACTTCCCTGATGTCTTTCCGGAAGAATTACCTGGCATGCCACCTGATCGAAGCGTGGAGTTTGTCATCGAGCTGGTTCCTGGAACTGCTCCTGTATCTCGACGTCCTTATCATATGCCTCGAGAAGAGTTGGTTGAACTGAAGAAGCAGTTGGAAGAGTTAGAAGGGAAAAGATACATCCAACCTAGTACTTCTTCTTGGGGATGTCCTGCACTCTTTGTAAAGAAGAGGGATACCAATGTTCCGCGTCTGGTTGTTGATTACAACCCGCTCAACGCAGTAACCATCAAGAACAAGTATCCTCTATCTCGAATCAATGATCTTTTTGATCAATTGAGTGGTGCCACAGTCTTTTCCAAGATGGATTTGAGATCAGGCTACCATCAAATCAAAATCCTAACGGAGGACATTCCAAAAACGGCGTTCATGACTCGTTATGGTCTTTACGAGTACACCGTCATGTCCTTTGGCCTCACAAATGCTCCAGCCACTTTTATGCGGCTCATGAACTCAGTGTTTATGGAGTATCTTGACAAATTCGTCATTATCTACATTGATGATATTCTGGTCTACTCCAAAACCGAAGAAGAACACACTGAACACTTGCGTTTGGTGCTGACAAAGCTTCGTGAACATCGTCTCTATGCCAAGTTTTCTAAATGTGAGTTCTGGCTACAAGAGCTCATCTTTCTTGGCCATGTGGTCTCTGCAAAAGGTGTTGCAGTCATTCCAGACAAAGTTCAATCCGTTCTTGACTGGAAGACTCCTAAGTCAGCCAAAGAGATTCGGAGTTTTCTTGGATTGGCGGGTTATTACCGTCGATACATCGAGAATTTCTCCAAGATTGCCAAACCAATGACTGATCTTCTGAAGAAAGATAAGAAGTTTGAGTGGTCAGAAACGGCTGAAGAAAGTTTTCAGACACTGAAAATAAAGCTGACTACCGCTCCGGTACTTGTCCTTCCAGACACAAGCAAAGACTTTGTCATCTTCTGTGATGCATCTCTTCAAGGGCTCGGATGTGTGTTGATGCAAGATGGCCATGTAGTGGCTTATGCCTCTCGACAATTGAAGCCACATGAGCTCAATTATCCAACTCATGATCTAGAGCTTGCAGCTGTGGTCCATGCTCTTAAGCAATGGCGACCTTACCTTTACGGTAATCGTTGCGAGTTATACTCGGATCATCAAAGCCTGAAGTATCTCTTTACCCAACCGGATCTGAATCTCAGGCAGACAAGATGGTTGGAACTCATCAAGGACTATGATTTGGGTCTTAACTATCAGCCCGGCAAGGCCAACGTCGTTGCTGACGCCCTAAGTCGGAAGTCATATTGCAACAATCTGATGCTCAAGCAATGTCAACCTGCCCTCCATGAGGAATTTGCAAGACTCAATCTTGAAGTTGTTCCTCAGGGATTCCTTTCCAACTTAGAGGTGAAATCCTCTCTTGAAGACCAGATCAAATCCGCTCAGAAACGTGATTTGGGTATCACTAAGATCAAAGAGAACATTGCTAGCGGAGATGCTAAATGTTTCTCCGTCAACGATCAAGGTGTTGTACACTTTGGTAACCGCTTGGTGGTGCCGAAGAAAAAGAACCTGAGAGAGCTTATCCTCCGAGAAGCTCATGAGTCTCCTCTATCTATTCATCCTGGAAGTACAAAGATGTATCAGGATCTTCGCCAAAGGTTCTGGTGGACCCGGATGAAAAGAGAAATTGCTCGCTTTGTAGCTGAATGCGACGTTTGTCGTCGTGTAAAAGCTGAGCATCAAAGACCAGCTGGTACTCTTCAACCTCTATCTACTCCTGAATGGAAATGGGATGAAATTGGCATGGATTTCATTACCTGACTTCCCAAAACTCCAAAGGGAAATGACTCCATATGGGTAGTGGTGGATCGTCTATCCAAGGTTGCTCATTTTCTTCCTGTTCGGGAAAGTATTCGTGCCAGTCAACTAGCAGATCTCTATATATCCCGGATAGTCTCTCTTCACGGTGTTCTGAAGAAGATCATCTCTGATCGTGGAAGCTTGTTTACCTCAAAATTCTGGGAAAGCCTTCAAAACTCCATGGGGACAAATATTTCCTTCAGCACGGCCTATCATCCTCAAACCGGTGGTCAAACCGAAAGGGTGAATCAAATCCTTGAAGACATGCTTAGAGCCTGTGTTATATCCTTCGGCAAGAATTGGGAAAAGTGCCTTCCATTTGCTGAATTCTCCTATAACAACAGTTTCCAATCTAGCCTGGGCATGGCGCCTTTTGAAGCTCTTTATGGACGGAAATGTCGAACCCCTCTGAATTGGTCAGAAACCGGTGAAAGGCAGTTCTTTGGACCGGACATGATCAAGGAAGCAGAAGATCAAGTTGGCATTATCCGAGAGCGTTTGAAAGCTGCTCAGTCTCGTCAAAAGAGCAATTATGATCGTCATCATCAAGAAGTTCGCTATGAAGTTGGCGAGCAAGCTTATCTTCGAGTCACTCCTTTAAGAGGTGTCCATCGTTTCGGTATAAAAGGCAAACTAGCTCCTCGCTACGTTGGTCCTTTCCGCATCCTTGCAAAACGAGGTACACTTGCCTACAAGTTGGAACTCCCTCCAACTTTTCCCGAAGTTCATGACGTCTTCCATGTCTCCCAACTCAAACGTTGCTTCAAAGATCCCATCCGTGGTGTTGATCACGAGACACTTGATCTCCAAGAGGATCTAACCTATCGAGAGTATCCTGTCCGTATCCTTGATGAAGCTGAGCGTAAAACTCGGCGACAAACTATCAAATTCCTGAAAGTTCAATGGTCTCATCACTCTGAGTCAGAAGCAACCTGGGAACGAGAAGATCGTCTCCGATCTGAGTACCCTACCTTCTTTTCTAAAACTTAGGAATCTCGGGGACGAGATTCTTGTAAGGGGGGTAGAGTTGTAACAGAACCACTTTGTTATTCAAATAAATGTTCTTAGTTGCTCATAAGCATGCATGCATTTGCATTAAAAATTTGAGAAATCTTGCACCAAAATGGTTTGAAACAATGTTGCCAATGTTATATTTTGCTCTAAGAAATTTTGTGCAAAAGCCCCTCAAAATTTTGGGTCAAAACACCCTAAAATTCCCTTAATTCTTCCCTGTTTAAAATTTCCACAAATTTTACTAAAATGCAGGGGGTTTTGGGGAAATTTCCCCTTGTCTTCTTCCTCCTTTCGACAGGCAAGCAGCTGCCTGGCAGCTCGAGGTGGCTCGCCGGCCACCTCCTGCTTATCCTAGCGAGAGGATGAGGTCGCCCCGACCTCCCTTCTCTCCCTCCCGTCCTCACTTCCCCCCTGGCGCCCTCCTTCCTCTCTCTCTCTGTGAGACATGGGCAAACCCTAGCCCCGGCCAGGCTTCACCGTCGCCACCACCCCGTTCCTCCCCGCGCCAAGCCGACGCCGCCAGGAGGTCCGCCGCGACGCCCTCTACCTCCTCCGCCCAGCAGCGCCAGCCGACGGGGCCGGAATCGGCCGAATCGGGCCCCGCCCGTGCCGCAGGTCCCCGCCGTTCGTCGGCGTTCCCGGCCTCCCCGGCTCCGGCGACACCGCCGTAAGCTCCACGGTGAGCTGGGCTTCCTCCCGGTCCCCTCCGCCTCCTCCATTTCCCCCTGGAACGCCGCCGCGTCACGAGCCCGCACAGGCCGCCGCGCTGCTCCACGCCGGCGTCGCTCCGGCGACAATTGGCGGGCGGCGCCGCCACCATTTGGTTCCCCGCGTCAAGCTGCGTCGTTTGCCCCCGCTCGCACGCCCGATTTTAGCCTCAATCGCCCGATTGGAGATCGACCAGAGCTCCCAGGGAGCTCATGGCCGCGCTGACGTCATGCTGACGTCAGCGTGATGTCATATTTCCCTTTTTCTATGTTTGTTTAATTCCGGTAATTGTTTAATAATTAATATAAATTCAGAAAAATACAAATTTATATATCATTTCGATCAGAAAAACATTTCCTATTCGTTTATACATGTTTCATACATGATTGAACCCATTAAATGTGGAGCTTAGTAGAAAACCCTAATACACCCCTCTCATATGTCGGGGTCCGATGCCGGAACCCCATTAAATTGACGATGCATCTAGGGTTACTCAATTCTAATAACATGACATATCATTCATCTTGTATGCGCATTGCATTATGCCATGTCATGATTGTTTATTTCCCCTTTCCGGTGTTTGGTTCTTCGCGAATAGGATCTGAGCCGGAGTCCGACATCAACGCCACCGAAGAACAGTACTCATCCGCTGAGGGACAAGGCAAGCCCTAACCTGGTTCATCTATGTTTTCGAAACGTTTTATCTGTGGTTCCTACATATCGCATACGATTCAACTGTCTTTTATCGGTAGATAGAGTTACCCTATCTGTTGCATGTCCGACCTTTGTAGCCTCGATACCCTGATCCACTGCTCCTAGCATAACTAGGTTTGGCATGTGTGCGTCGCGAGAGCCTCTATCTCTTATGCTTAGCCATGCTTAGTTTGTTACGCTACTACTCCGATCTTCGGACTGGAGCCTTACAATGAAATGAATCTAGCATGACAGGTTGACGTGGTAAGTATAGAGATGATGATAAACATGATTAAAGGCTCAGACGAGAGGCCACATTGGGATGTGGTGGGTTGTTTCGTTTCTGCCGACCCTAGGAACCGAGTTCTCGCCTCTTGAACCAAGACCGAGCGTACAACCACACGAGGCCCTATTATGGTACCCTCTCGACTCACTAACTTGCCTAGTAGATTCCATGAGTCACATAGTTTGTGCGTTCTTTGGACATATGCATTGAAAATGTTTGTGAAAAGGTGCATAGCATACAGGTAGGTAAGCGTGGCCGAGGTGGCTTGGGTTAGAGTCCCTGGTGAAACCCACCTCGCCTCACATCGTTAAGGACCGACTTCGGGACTTGACCCGTTATGGCGGAACAATCCTTAGCGCGTGACTCATGGTCTCGGCGATAGCAAGGTAAAGGTCGTGGTCGACCACCCTCTGCCGGCTTTCCACGGAAGAGAGCTAATATATTGGCATTAAGAGTCGGTTGGCACGTGTGGGTAAAGTTGTGCACCCCTGCAGGGTTATGAATCTTTTCGAAAAGCCGTGTCCACGGTTATGGACGACTTGGGAACGGACGTGGAGATCATAGAGAACATGAACCTAATCGTAAAACTTGGCAACCAATGTGTGCTTACGGACACCTTCTTCGGGTGTTGAGGGGGTGATCCGAGGATAGTGGTTCGAGATGATGAAGATTGGTGGATACTATATGATGATCAATAGGGATAGAGATGTCGCTCTCTTATCCCCTTTCAAACGTTCTGAGTAGTCGAGCTTCTCTTCTCTCTTATCTTACAAAGAAAAACTGGCTTTACGCAAAAGAAGATCTACCAGAAAGCCTGCATACCCGCTTTGCTAAAAGGTTGTACTAAGTCTTGCTGAGTCCCTGTACTCAGCTTTGCATGCTTTTGTTTCAGATGAAGTCGCTACAGCCGAAGGTGGTTTCTACGTTAACATCGATGGTTAGTTTGGAGTTCCCAGGCAGCAGCCTGCGACTTATGGGCTGGGACGTCGCTTTATGTTATGGCTTCTTAAGCCCTTTGCTATCTTGTTATTTAGAATAACATAATTTGCTTCCGTTGCTTGTTGAATGTTGGGTCAGTGACCTCTGCGTGTAATAATTTGGATCTTACTCTGCTAAGAGTTGTAATATATTCTTTTGAGTCGTAGAGTCACTGTTGTGTTACCGATTCTCTCACTGTAGTCTCTCGAGCTCGAGGTTAGGCTTATGTCAGACGAAGATCTGGTATTTGTCTAACCCTGATCCCGGGGGTGCCACATTTGTGACACTTGGTTGAAACATATGTAATGCAATGATAATCCATGGAAATCCGAGCTAATTAGGACAAGGTGCGAGCACTATTGGTATTCTATGCATGAGGCTTGCAGCTTATAGGATGTCTTATGCATAACACATATGAATTATTACTACCATTGACAAAATTGTTTCTATGTTTTCAAAATAAAAGCTCTAGCACAAAAATAGTAATCCATGCTTCCCTCTGCGAAGGGCCATTCTTTTACTTTATGTTGAGTCAGTTTACCTACTTCTTTCTATCTTAGAAGCAAACATTTGTGTCAACTGTGTGCATTGATTCCTACATACTTGCTTATTTGCATTCATCATATTACTTTGTGTTGACAAGCAACTGCTGAAACTTATATCTTCCTTTGTGTTGCTTCAAAACTTTCGACTAAGAATCTATTGCTTTATGAGTTAACTCCTATGCAAGTCTTATTGATGCTTGTTTTGAAAGTACTATTCATGAAAAGTCTTTGCTATATGACTCAGTTGGTTAGTCATTATCTTTACCATTGCTTCGAATCACTTCATTCATCTCATATGCTTTACAATAGTATTGATCAAGATTATGATAGTAGCATGTCACTTCAGAAATTATTCTTTTTATCTTTTACCTACTCGAGGGCGAGTAGGAACTAAGCTTGGGGATGCTTGATACGTCTCCAACGTATGTATAATTTCTGATGTTCCATGCTAGTTTTATGACAATACCTACATGTTTTGCTCACACTTTATAATGATTTTATGCATTTTCCGGAACTAACCTATTAACAAGATGCCGAGGTGCCAGTTCCTGTTTTCTGCTGTTTTTGGTTCCAGAAAGGTTGTTCGGGCAATATTCTCAGGATTCGACGAAACAAAAGCCAAACATCTTATTTCACCGGGAGGGAGCCCCCTGGCTCCTCTGACTCCGCCTCTTCGCCTATATAATCTCTCGCGACGTAAAAACCCTACACCAATTGACAAAACTCCAGAAAGACTCCAGGGGCGCCGCCGCCATCTTGAAACTCCGTTTCGGGGGAAAGAAGTCTCTGTTTCGGTACGCCGCCAGGACGGGTAATTGCCCCCGGAGTCATCTCCATCGACATCACCGCCATCTTCATCGCCGTTGCTGTCTCCCATGATGAGGAGGGAGTAGTTCTCCCCCGAGGTTGAGGGCTTTACCGGTAGCTATGTGGTTCATCTCTCTCTCCCATGGTGTGATCTTTATATGATCATGAACTTTGTATCACTATTAATCTATGTGCTACTCTAGTGATGTTATTAAAGTAGTCTATTCCTCCTCCATGATGTAAAGTTGACAGTGTGTGCATCATGTAGTACTTGGCGTAGGTTATGATTGTAATCTCTTGTAGATTATGAAGTTAACTATTATTATGATAGTATTGATGTGATCTATTCCCCCTTTCATAGCTATTGGTGACAGTGTGTATGATATGTTAGTACTCGGTCTAAATTGCAACGGTCTATTATGCACTCTAGAGGTTACTTTAATATGAACTCCGGATGTTGTGGAGCTTGTTTACTCCGGCTTGAGGTGTGGTTTTGTAGCCCTACACAATGAATGGTGTTTGTTATCCAACAAGAGAGTGTAGAAAGTAGCATTTATTTATTCAGTTATGTGATCAATGTTGAAAGTGTCCACTAGTGAAGGTATGATCCCTAGGCCTTGTTTCTAAGAATTGAAACACCGTTTCCAACAAGTTCTGTTACATGTTCGCTTGCTGCCATATTGCAATTACTACTTACAATCATCCATATTACTTGTATTTCACTATCTCTTCGCCGAACTAGTGCACCTATACATCTAACAAGTGTATTAGGTGTGTTGGGGACACAATAGACTTCTTGTATCATAATTGCAGGGTTGCTTGAGAGGGATATCTTTGACCTCTACCTCCCTGAGTTCGATAAACCTTGGGTGATTCACTTAAGGGAAACTTGCTGCTGTTCTACAAACCTCTGCTCTTGGAGGCCCAACACTGTCTACAGGAATAGAAGCGTGCGTAGACATCAATCATCAACCATTAACCTTTCACTTACACATCCTAGTATAGGCACCTCTCCCCATGAGCTTGGCCTCCTAGTGATAACCATCTGCTATCCTGGGAACTGCACAGGGCTTGGGTAGGACATTCACCTCATTTCACGTCATTTCACTTTCAACGGAGGCAGCCTCGGCATAACCTCTATGACGCTTGTTCAGAGGGAACCCATACTAAGACACATAAATTTCCAGCTAAAGCCTTACCCATAATCAGGTATTGTGGGGGTACTCAAGAATTGGAATAGTATCGCATCCAACCCAATCATCAGTTTTTATCAAATTCATCATGTCATCCAAGTCACATTCACCCTCAACATCTTTCAATAGAATGACCCATCATTCCAAGGTTTTCAAAGTCATTTCAAATCACATGTTCCTATCTAGAGTAGTCACTTTTAGTTTTTAGCACTAGCAACTAGTCGTGAGGGGTGCTAATTAGCTTGTATTGCTCTAGGCTAAATTTGATGCTCTTGTACTACTCCATAACTAGACCAAGTGAACCATGAATCAAAAGTAAACTTTGATAAACCAAAGTCAAAATCTTGTAAGGTAAAAACTTGGATTGGGATCATTAAGCATAAGGTATTATGTAAAAATGCCTTGCTCTAGGAGAACTTTGCACTAAGGTAGCTTGCAAGAATATTAGCTTGCCTTGGTTGGTGTACTGATCAAAGTGGTCTTCTTCTTCCTAGAAGTAGACCTCTTCCTCCTGGTACTCCTCGTTACTAGAGTCTATAATCGAATACGAGGGATACAATCACCAAAGAAGTCTTAAGGCTATACTAAGCACTCAATTGGTTCACACGGACTATTCTAGCATCACAACATTAATCACAAGGGTCTTGACTTGGGTGTTAAGTAACACTTGTAGGAGAAAATAATCTCCTCTCATTTAATCTTATTAAGATTTAATTTCCTCAAATAATAAGAAGGTATGAATACATGTTGACTAAGGCCAACACTTCATATCTATTATTTGGGGAAAATGATTTAAATGAGGTACTAAACCTCATGCATCTTAAATACTACTATTGCAACAATTTAATGTCTCTAAGTAATCCATTATGAGATTCTATAGACCAAGTCAACACATCATCTTGAATTGCTTAGGACCATGCTTTAAATGAGAGGGAACCCCTCATACTATTTAAGAAATAATTTTGGATAATTTTAAATGGACTAGAAATAGCTACATAGCCATTATTTTCCCTAGTCCAAGATCATACAAACAACTATGTGATATTTTACATAAACATGTAGAGTATGTGAAATGTGATTTATGAGAGTTGGAATCAACTCAAAATCACTTAGGGTTGATTTCTAATAATTGTTTGAAGTTGCAAAAGGCCCTGCCTTGTTATTTTTACCACATTATTTCTACAACGAATTTAGGGTTGAGACCAGTGGGGTTGGGTAGAGATTTTCACAAGCTTTCCAAAAACACCAATTTCATCAAATTTGGCCCAGTAGATCTTCCTAGATTTAAATTTGAAATTGGAGCCAGTATTGAATTTGTATTAAACTGAAAATCCCAAATTCAAACACTGGGCCTGCGCGGGAAATCTAAACGGGCCGAAACGGTTTAAAAATGTGAAAGCCAGCCCGACAGCGCATCTCACACGCGTGGGCTGCCTGACAGGGTGGGCTCCACCTGTCAGCGACTATTGCAACACGAAATGGTATGAGTTGTTCTGGGACGCACGATTAGATCGTGATCCAACGGCTCGCAGCCATCGTCATCGACGGCGAGAGGCAGGCTTATTGGCGGTGTGAGCAGGGGGTAGGGGAGCTCATCGGCGCTCCGGCGGTCATCGGCGAGGTACGCGGCGACGTTGTGGTCGACGGTGAGGCTCCAGGTACAAGCGGTGTCGCTGGAGGTGGCGCGAATCGTCTCCTCCTTCTGCGGCGGCTCCACGGGCTCCGATGGTGCGATTTGGTGGCTCCGGTGGGCGATGTCGAGGTGGAGAGGGTGGAGGAGGTCGAGTGAAAGGAGGGGAGGCTGCTGGTGTGGTGGATTGAGAGAGGGGAGTGCCCCTTTTATAGCGACGAGGGGAGGCCGTGGTGCTGCGGTGAGGTCACCCATGGTGACGCGTCTACAGGGGCACGGAGTGGCTGGTGATGACGCAGGCGAGTAGGCGAGGTCAGTGCGGTCATGTCAGGTGTGATTGTGGTGAAAACGAGGCCGTGACAAGGGCAGGCGACCGCCGTCTTTGTCGCGGGTACCGACGGAGGTCATCGACGGTGTTGTCGTCTACAGGGTTCCCGCGGGCCAATGAGCATGTCTGGTCGTCTCCTGGTGGCGTGGCGCTGCTGCTGGCGAGCGGAGAGAGCAAGGGGTGGCGTAGGTCATCGGGGCGACGTCACGCTCTGGCACGCTCCGGTGCGTGCCCGTGCGCATCCTGGCGTGCGCGGTGCATCACTGGGCGTTCTCGGGCTGGCGTGTGTGGTGCTCCTCTCTGACGATGGCGTGTACCAGCGAATCCAGGAGGGTGAGAGGGAGGTGTTGGACACGGTCGTGCACGATGGAGAAGCAAGGAGAGAGGGGTGGCATGTGTGTGTGCCATGCCATGCACGGCATGGTTGAATGGTGATGCAATCATGTAGTAGCTCGTGTCTCTGGTGCTTGTCAAGATGCAGGGGTACATGCGAGTACATTTGATGACCAAAGCTTGAGGGTTTAGGCCATGATCTGCTAGTTAATGGCATGTAGGGAGTTGGAAGCAATGGTGCTCGCCATGTGTTCGGTCAAATGGCCGCAAGAAGGAAATTTTCAAATTTTCAAATGAATTTTGGTGGAGTTGATTTGAATAATAATTGAGACACAATGGTGGTGGTGGGGTGCAAAAAGGAGTTGGTTTGCAAAAATCCACATGTGGCACAATCTTGAATCTGCTTTGAAGTTCCAACTTTGCTTGAGCATAACTTTGAATCTAGCAAGAATTTGCAGGGGTGGTTTTGACCAAAGTTGTTCATCTTGATGAGGTCTTAGATGAGGTGCAAAGAGTTGGAATTGTTTGGTTTACAAAACTCTTAAAATAGAGGCTCAAAGTGGGCATCATGAGATAAGTGGCAGATTTGACCATTATCTCATGTGAGCTCAATTTGAATTCTAATTTGATTTGATTTGATTTTCTTTGATTCCAATGGTTTTATTAAGTGTTTAGAAACATTATTCAACCATTGGCACAAGTCAAAATGGCCTAGGTTAAGTATTTTCAAAAATGTCCATAAGCCATATGTGAGGGTTTTTGCAATTTTCTATTTTCTTTCTTTTCTCCTTCTTTGTTCTTCTTTGTGATCTTCAAAGGATCAAAGTTAGGTTTTAATATTATGCATAAGCACACAAACAATCCTCATGACAAAGTCACACAATATTGCACAATTACTATGCATAGCACTATATGCAAATAAAAGTTTTTGTTAGGTCTAAAATTTGAAATTTGGAAACCACCTTCTTTTATTTATTTGAAATTTGGGATGTTAAAGGTTCGGTGATACCTGTGTTCCTTCGCGGACACGAATCTCTGGCAGATGTGTAGTACTAACCGTCATATAGGTTTCATGTAGGAGTCCTTTCGAAGCGGTTTGCAATCTGAATGCAGCAGCCTTGAACATATTTTGTAGCTATAAATATCTATCAACACCTAAATTTCATACCGACGTAGATTTTAGCATACCGTTGAAGGCATAGAAAATTCATGAGTGCAAATAAAATAGGTGTTTCACTGACCTGTATGAAATATTCCGTCATTTCATTCCTGTCCCATGACAACATGTATTTCAGTGTGTACGCCCCAGAGGAGTGGCTGCAATGTAAAGTTAAATTTCGGTAATCTTGTGCAGAGGAGTAATAACTTAGGAAGCAATACGTAACCGTCCTTCTGTTGTGGTATGTTAGTATAGCATACGGGTTTCCACTGTGTAATGTGTATATCCTTAGTTGTTATTAGCCAGCCATCATAGATGGCTTTGTTGATGCACGTCTGAATGGACAACGCCCTCTTTGTACAAATAGTTGTGTTAGTTATTTAGAAGTTTGCGTGTCATGCGGTACTCACAGGCCCTACCAGGTCTTTTTTCTCCTGTTGGTCACAATATGATTTGCTGGAGTTGAGGACCTGAAGCTCTTCCTTATCAAAATTAAACACTAGTAGAAGCCAATGGACCTTATGTACATTGAGTGGGACATGCACCTGCCGTAAAATTTAAAGGGAGTCAGTAAAGGCCATTGGAAGCTAGGTTGATAGGACCGATGAGATGAAATGTTTCATCTTGTATGTGATAAAAAATAAGGAATCAGGAGATGTATTTGACGAGGTATAAACTCATCAATGCCTACAGATTGTAGACTTAGGATTTCATGGAAATAGAGGGAAAGTAGAACTCGAAGGTGGTCAGACAAACAAAGGAGTCTAACTAGAAATACTACGGTGGCTAGGGTTTACAATGATCGATCCTCTTTTCGCCCTCGGCTTTGGCCTTATAAAGGAGGCGAAACCGAGGCTTTCCATGTCATACAAGTATACAAACATCGGGCCGTGTTGGGCCTTGCCATATATTATTACAAGTTTCCATATATCGACTCTACTCTCCTGGGCCCCGTATCACCGACTTCGCGGGCCTCCAAATCTTTGGGTCCGTAGTCCTTCGACTCTTCAGATGCTTGAAAACATAAGCAGGGGTATACTTGTTGTATGCCCATTAGGCATACCCATGTCAGTAGCCCCCGAGATTTTATATGAGTCCTAGGATTAAGTAAATTCTCCATCCTTCATCTCCATCGCTAATACTTCGAGTCCTTTAAGACGCTATTTTTATTTGACATCTATATTGTGCAGGAATATTGGTAAATGAGGTTGGTTCATCTGATGGATCAGGTATCAGTTAATTGCTCTTGTGGCAAATCCGCATAAACCTACTTCAAATTCGAGTTCCCGAACTCGAACTTGGGATACTGGCGTAATTCAGGGCGTGTCGCTTTAGGACTTATCGAAAACTGAATTCCAGCTAAGTTATCGGGTAACCAACACATCCGCTGGGATTTTCTTCACATCTGTTGACGTGGATAAAGTGGGAGAGCGCATTCGGGTTCCTTGCCACGCCACATAGGACGGATCCTGGGTTCTTACCTTCGTGACCTTTTTACAAGTCACAACATTCAGAGTTTTTATCGCGATGGACTCGCTCTGAGAATATATTGTTGACTGCCTTTGTTCGGCTGATAGAATGCTCCATTTATTCGGGCTGATATATTTTATTGAATAATATCTTGACACTCCCGTTGGGAGTACATGACGAGTTTATAAAACTCGAATATGTCTACCCACAGCCGAAATTTTCGAGTTCATCTAAATTGACTTGTTGTATTTCTCTTTCTTTATTAATAAATTTCATCGGCTGCACGACCAGCGCTCCCGATGGGAGTACCCCGAGGCTACATCCGAGTGTTTGCACTTGGGTGTAGGCTCAACTTGCCTTTTCATCAACTCTATACCTTTTCAATATTTTGCATCTTATCGGGAGCATGAACAATGCTGCCGATAAGAGTAGCCCCCGAGCCTATGATCAGGTGCTTGCAGCTGGACATAGGCTCCAAAATTTAATGTTGCGCATCTCATGTTGTCTCGTTCACTCAAAGATTTTCTTGCCCTTGACGTCAATGCTAATGTAAGTAATGCGATGTTCACTCGTTAGACTGTAACTGTTGGTCGACCACTATTTTGTGGGTCCAGTATAACTGCCCTTCCACCATGTTGCACTTAGTGGGGCTCGGACGTTCTCCGAAGCGCCCGACACGCCCGCGGTAACTCCATTACTTTCATGTGAAACTTAAAAAGTTTTTACTTCTTTGCCACGTGTAGGGTTAAGATTATTTTGTTTCCATTGAACGGCTGATCTGCTTTGCCTTCCAGGTTAAACGGTAAATCCTGGTCCTCACTTTTCCCCTTGTCACTCTGCCGCACAACTCCATCACTTTGCCATTGCCCATGCTCTCTGCTCCTTGCTCTCGCCTCGCACCCTAGCCCTTTCTCTTCGCCACCATGGCTCGGTCCAAGTGCGCGAAGAACACCTCTGCCGGTGCCGCCACCGCTGACCGATCGAAATAAGAAAGTGTCCAGTTGGTTAAAATCAAATTTAACCCAACAGAGCACCGGAAGCTGGAGAAGTTCGGGCATCTCACTAATGAGGGGAAGATGAAGATTCCCAGGGATGAAATGACCCCCAATACGCCCGCAGGATATCGGGTAATTTTATCAGATTTCCTCCTTTGCGGCCTTTCCGTGCATGTTCATGAGTTCCTTCGGGGAATCCTCTTCATTTACGGGATTCGGCTGTACCAGCTGACTTCCAACTCCATCCTCCACATTTATATTTTCATCACTCTCTGCGAGTGTTTCCTTAGCATCCACCACCATTGGGGCTTGTCGAAATGCATCTTCTACCTCCTCCGCAACAACTCGAGGGATGCCATCTATGACGTAGGTGGTGTCCGCATCTGCGTACGACCTGAAGCTAGATATTTTGACCTAAAATTCGTCAACTCGGTTCAAGGCTAGCGCAAGAAGTGGCTTTATGTGAAGGATGAGACCACTGGAAATTATCAATACGGCCTCGCTCCTTTCGACATGTCGCAAGAAATCTTGAGGCGTCAGTCTTGGGATAACGAAGCTACTCCAGAAGAGGTTGCTGCTATAGAGCATCTGCTGGAGCAGATCAAGAAATCGCAGACTACCCGAGGAAAAGAACTTTCGGGTGTTCAAATAATGGCACATTTCCCGGGAATTCACGTACAACCTATCCAAGCTCGCTCGGGTCCTCTCTGGCTTTACTCTGGAGCTGGTGATGCTGCGAAGATATCTGAAGATCTTCCTGTCAAGGACTTGGAAATATTGGTCCGCCGCTTCACCTCGCTTAGTAAGAAAGTTGAAGTTCCTGCATTTTTTCGCGTGAAGCCATTCAGTGGCACACATGCCCTTCCAGTTGTAAGTTTCCTTCTCGAATTTTTACTTATTTTTCCTGCCTATCTTACCTTTCACAATTTAACACGCAACTTATTTGTGTCGGGACACCACTCAATATCATCCCTTGCCCCTGTTCCCGAAAATGGGGAAGCGCCCAAATGGATGATTGTTTCTGATGATTCCCAGAAAGCTTCGGTTCACAATTGTGAACCCGTGGAATCTGAAAAAAGCGCGGGCTCATCTGAAAAGAGTGCAGGTTTGATGCACATCTCTGACTCATCCCACATGCATTCTATTCCTCCTGCGACTTCCCCATAAGGCCAAAAAGGGAAAAGGAAAACTGATGAAGAAGATTCGGGTACTTCAAAGCTAGGTGAACCTACAACAGAAGAGTCTTACCACGAACAGCCTCTAGCCTTTGATCCATTCGAGAAAGTTGTTGACTTAAGCTCGTAAGTTTGCTTCTCCTTCGCCGCACCATTTATACTTGACTTCATCCTTATACCAAAACCCTGCTTTATCCTAAGTCAGGGATGATGAGGTGCACTCCGGACATGATGTTTCTGGGCCAGCAAACAAAAGTGCAACGCAAACGCTGGTCGTCTGCGAGGACCCAAACCCCCCTGAAACCACAGACCCGCCGAAGAACCCCCGGGCGTTAAAGAAAAAACCAATGACGGGTGCTGTTGGCAAAGGGGTTATAACCGCCGGAAATCCGTCGACTCCCCATCTTGATGATGTAAGCTTGCTTCTCTCTTTCATTTGTTTCCTTCTTGTTCAACAACTACCATCTTCTTATACTTTTTTCCTCTTATGCATTTCGACTGTTTTGTAGCCTGCTTGACATGGCCACTCATTTTATTAGATTCCGTGATGAAGCTGACACATTGCAAAGTGAGTTTCGTGCATTTGTTTTAATATCCTATTATCGATTGCTGTGATGTAACTCTTTATTTTTCCAGGAGCTTTACGTGTCGCACAAGAGCACGCCAAGGAGTTCGAAAGAAGCTTGAGGCTAGCGAAAAAGCCCGCGGAGATGCCGAAGCAAAAGCTGCAAGTGCTAAGGATCTTCAAACTAGGCTTGACGCCGCAGAACTGGCCTTGAATGACAAGGATGAGCAGATTGCCTAGCTAGAAGCCAACATAACTGCGCGACTCGACAAACAATCTGATAGATTCTCGAGTACTGTTTTCCTATCCCTTCGTTCAATTTTTGCTTATGTCGCTGCCATGCTTGTACTGAAAATTACCCTCTTTCCAGCAGAGTGTATTGGTGAGATTTAAAAAACACCAAGAACCAGGAGCAAGAGGAAGACGAACTCCTGGATTCCCTCACCACGCTAGAGATGAACTGCACCCTTGCACGTGACTGCTTGAATGAAGGTCGAGCTGCTTTCGAACGTTTGTTCCCGCACTTCTTCCCAAAGGATCTTGTGCCAGACAAGTCCGAACCTCTCGCCAAGTGCTTCACGGGCAAAGATGGCCGTTTTCTAGCGCATCGCCAGACTGCTTTGAAGATTGGCGTTGAAGGTATCATTGCGCTATCAATAGCCGGTAGTGAAAAGGTTGATTGGGCAAACGTGGCGACTGTTCAAGGCGTGACCAAAGAAAAGTGGACTGGTCACTTGAAGAACGTGAAAGCCTTCTCGAAGAAACTGATTGCCATAATCGACCCTTCGGCTTCCTCCTCCGCTAGTGCCACTCAGACTGAGGTCAAGTAGATAACTTTGTGCCTTTGCTTTTGTAGAAGTTTATCCTTTTGCTCTTTTTAGCTACTTTGTAAGTAACTTATCGGCTGCGACCTTTTGGACTATCCCTTGTAATATATTTTGATGATGAATGAAAAATCAGCTTGCCAAGAAATTGATGTTGAACATTTTACACTTTTTCTAGTTATTTTTTGATCACTATACTGAGACTGGGTGTCTCGATACTTCTCACGATGCACGAAAGTCCACAGAGACTCTTGAGGTTGCTGGCTCAAGTGTACGTGTGGTACCGGACTCGATAAAAGGGGAGATGGAAGATCTGAGGCAACAACTATAGCTACTGAGGAAACAAGATATGACTACCCTCGATCAAGCAAGGAAATATTCTGAACGCGAACGGCACTTCTTCAAGCACAAATATCCGCCAAACTGGAAGAAACTGCTATTTTGAAGGCCACTCATGTTGCTGAATGATACGTTCCCCACCTTACTTCCCCTTGCGACACGTGGCAAGCAGGGAGACCACTTCCCAGGAATTTTCTGGCACCACAGCGCGCCACTTGTCGCGTGCGGAGCGAGTTGCCTTCCCTTCGCGAAGGTCAGCCTTTTTTTAATGATTTCGGGCGAAGTCAGTTTTGTCTTTCCGTAAGCCAATTAACTTTAGTGAATTTCATAGCTTGTCGTTTTTGTAATCACTCCCAGGCTCCCATCCAACGCACAGAACTCCACCTAGGCGACGCCGCTTAGCTCATCCCCTGCTCCTGCCTCCAGCGAATCCAGAGCGCGCCTTATGTGCATGCACTTGGCGAGCAACCAGCGGAGGCGCGCTTGGCGTGGAGAGTGGTACACGCTGCTATTAGCACGACTGTGATTGAAAATTCGTCGAACCCAATTGCTCAAATCCAGATTAAAATCGGCAGCGCGGATGGCTCACCTGCAAGTCGGGGAGTCTTGGATCCAGGCCGAACGCTTCGACGCCTCGAGCATCTGCGGGGATGGGGCCTAGCAGATGCGGGTGAGCAGGCAACAAAGGGGATCGCTGAGGCTGCAAGGCCGGTTGAGTAGCTCAGGAAGGCAGTGACGCCGCCGCGGCCCAACTTCTGCTGGCTGTCACGCTATCAACGCCATCATTCAAGGCCGCCCAGGCCGCTGCAGGTCCACTGCATCTCAGGGTGCAAGCGGGAACGGGCCATCCGCGGCGCCGCAGTTTTTAGCCCACCTAACGATCTCTGCGGGAGCCCACGGTTAGTCAGGAAAAAAGAACGGCACATGCAGGCTGGCCCGCGGTTGCCGCGTGACGCCGCGTAGCGCACCGAGTCAGCAAACTCGATGAGGCCCTCCTGTGGCTGCGCGCCAGAGCAGCGAACTCCCTGCCGTGGTACAACTTCCGCTCATCACCGTCCTGATGAGGCTGCGACAGCGACGTGACCAATCAACGCGGCGCGTGTGGCGCCGCAAAATTACTTAGACTAAGCGCGGCGGCTCGCGGTAAACCGCAAAAACGTTGCGGCTTGTGCGGCGCAAACGCGGTCTTCCGCGGTGCGTCCCGCCTGCACCTTGAACTGCATCTGCTCCGCTCGTCGTTGCCCTAATCGTCGCGGCCAATTGTTGGCGCTCCTTGCGCTGCCGCCGCCCACTGGTAACTGCTTCTCCACACTGACTGAGATCGAGGGGCAGCGACAGCTGCGAGTGAGATTGTTTTTTTTGGCAGCCAGTGAGATTGTTGGGGAGCGGCCGGCGTGTAGATCGCTGAGCTCACATCGCTCGCTGGAGGGAGCAGGCGTTGACGAGGTCTGAGTCCACGGTCGCCGGACGGCCGAAGGCTGGCGGGTAAGATTGGGACGCACGGATCCGGGTTTTCTTTTCGGACGAGCTTCGGGTTTTTTTTCCGACCATTCACGATCTTTTTTTTACGTACGACGGTTTTATTACGTATGGACACCTCCGATCGCAAACTAAGACTAGTCATAGTGGAAAGTAACATAGAGTAGTAACATGCATATGTTACTAACTCTATGTTACTACCTTCATAGTGGTTAGTAACATCAAAGTAGTATCATATATGTCTTCATTAATTAGCTTATAGACTCATTGTATCTTGAGAAGTGTGATGTTACAGTAACTAGTTATGTTACTCCATCCTCCTCTCTCCTCATTAACTCACTGCCACATAAGAAAATTTGCTGAGTTGAACACTTAGTTACTAGTGAAGTTACTCCCACTATGAGTAGTCTAATAGTAAAGATATGGTGCTTACCACCTTGTCATCCTTGTCGCCATTTTTCAAACAAGAGTTAGACAATGGATTGGGAGCACTGGAAAAATAGTTGTGAAAAGGTTTTCAAGAAAATAAGTTTTTCGAAAACCATGGAATGGGGTAGCCCTGCCCAAGTGTGAGTTTATGAAAGGAATAAAGGTTTTGGAAAGAAATTTGTTGGAGGCAAGTGGAGGAAAGAAAATGTTTTCAAAAACTTTAGCGCCTAAGTACTCACCTGGACTAAAAGATAGTGCAACCACATTACCCCAAAGTGGGCACGGGGCGTAGCATAGTAGTTTGTCTCGCCTTAGTTTGAGTCCTGCAAGTGTAGTGGCAGTCCGACCATGGACGCTTCAACCGGGGTTCATCCCATGAGAAGGGACACAACCCATTTGCATGTTTAGGTACGCGGAGTACAACTTATGAGCTCCCATTGAAAGATGCCTAAGTGGTTGGATGGCATTTCGGAGGGTTGGGTCTGTCGGGGACTTTGCAACTCATGGGTAAACGGCATCCCGGACTCTGGTGTTGGGAAGTACAACTCATTCGGCATGTCTTAGGCTAAGGGGAGCAAGCGAAAAACTACGACCGGTTATCCAAGCCTCGCGTTGTGATGCATGGCAAACCAGGGGTGATCTCGGCGGATTTACCGGATGTTGTGGGGAAAGTTTACAACCTCTGCAGAGTGAAAACTATTCGAATAGCCGTGTCCGCGGTTATGGAAGGTTGGCATGGATGTTGCTTAGCCTGAAGAGTTTGGTTTATAAAAGTGTTTTCTCACAAAAAAATGTTCGGGAAAATGATGCCAGCGGGACTGGTGGAAATGTACCTGAGAGGTATGGTGGAAAGTTGGAAAAGTTGTTTTGGCCATATGAGATGGCCGGAAAGAAAAATGGGTCACCCTTACCTATTAGTCTTTAAAAGAAACTTGTTTTCAAAATGTTTTTCAACAAAGATATAGAGATGTCATACTCTCGAGAGAAACTATCTCTCACTCCTTGTAACCCTAGAATAGTGCATGTTCCTTACTACTGCCAAATTGCATATCCATTACTGCTCTCTAACGTGGTTTGCAAGTACAATTCATAATGTACTCATGGCTTTGTCCCTGGCTATTTACTTGGCCAGACTTGGTGGAACCAGAAAAATGAAGGAGTCGGCAGCGTCTATGCGATCTAGGAATGTCCTCCCAGTCAGTTGCATGTAGGGTTATGGCATGACTTGTGCCATGCAAATGTTTTCGTCTGAAGTATTTCCGATGTGTGGTTGTTGATCACTTGCCACTGAGGCTCTTATGTAAGTACTTGGTCATGTGACCATTGTAATCTTTTTATTCGGTACTGTAATGGATGATGTATTTGATACCAGTTCGGTTATGCCTTCACGACACACTGATCGTGGGATCGTGAATGTGTATGCATAACGGGTGTTTCAGACAGCTAGTCTGAGGCCCCAGTTTTGTTCGCATTGCTTTATTCATATAACGGTATGACAATGTGGTATCCTCCTCTGAATGCTTCATTTGAATCAACTTGGCACATGCTCAAGCATGCATACGACTAAAAAAATCATTTAAGGCTTGATGATTTATCTTGCCTCGGAGTTCTTGTATTACTTTTATGCTTCCTTTAATTTTGTCCGTCACAATCATGATTATGACAGCTACTGCTTTCTTGATTATCGCTTCCCAGTCTATTGATAGCCTTCACTTCTCCTGACAATGATCTCTACTCGTGCATACAAACCACCAAAAACCAAAGTTCCAATTGTGTCCACCATACATACCTTGTGTGCTATTTCACCGCCACATCAAAGTGAATTTCTTGTGTGCTACCTTTAAACCTTCAAAATAACCACCTATTTTTTGTTTTGTTTTAGGTCATGAGGAAGTATTGAGTGCTTTATTGTCCTTTCATGACTTCATACCGCGACTAGCATGCATAATGTCCTGGTCCATAATATTGCAAAAAGAGCAAGGCAACTGGGTGCCCATCCCAAATAAAATATAAAATGAACAAAGAAACAAACAGTGCTCCGCACATTATATACTGGAGAGATCCTAAATAACGGTGTGCATTGGGGAAATACATGGGAGCCGCTCTTGAGGTCACTATATGAAAGGATGATAAATCACTCAATGCCAGTCGTTAACATAGACATGCATACCTCTCAAAAAAATAGTTTCAACACTCCTATTGCATTCAAAATGAAAAGCTCTACCACATGAGTAATCTTGCTTCCCTCTGCGTAGGGCCAATCTTTTACTTTTTATGTTGAGTCACCATCTATCGTTGCCTATTCGACGGTACTCCAGAGGAGGGATCCTCATGGAAGGAAGAAGAAGTAGGGATCGTTGGGCGGAGAGTCCTCGGGACGGTGGTACGCGATTTACCCAGCTTCGAAACACCTACTTGATGACAGGGCCTACTGCTGCTTATCTGGAATTATCTGGGCGCTTTCACGTTGTTACAATAAGTTGTGGTTGTGCCTCTACGGCCCCTAGGATCCGGCTTATAAACACGTCCGGATCTATGGTTTACACGGAGAGTCCTAGCCGGAATACAAGATGCCTAACTACGGAATATTACATTGCTGTGCACGTCAAGGATCCACCTTTTCTTATGTGTCATATGGGATCTGGATACTTCTTGGGCCGTCATGGATCCGACTCCCTGCAAGGTCGGTTTAGATCCGGCTCCTGTTCCTGGGCTGGACTTCATCCATCTTCTATCTACAGCAACTGGGCCGCCCGATGGGCCATATGCCACCATCACCATCTGTGGGCCACCCGGGCTTGCCCGATCTAGACCATGTCGTTGATATACACATAAAGTATACCCACAACATTAGCCCCCGAAGTTCTTCAAGATTCATCATTCCTCCGCCTAAGTTTATCCGGATCCGAAGAGAATCTCGAAGAGCTTCCAAATCTCCATCGTTTCCGACTACATTAAACCGGAAATCTTTCGTTCTTCTGTAACGGTAACTTAGCAGATTTCTCACCCACGTCGCGCACCACTTTCTCCATTCAGTTAGGTCACCACTGCATCCATTTCACCACTTTTGACCTAAGACACGTGGCGATCATCCAATGGTGTGACCGTTCGTTCCCACCGTAGGATCCAACCCACGAATCTCAGCGCGAGGTCTATAAATACGCCCGCGCACACGATCACTTCCATTCTTTCACCGCCCTCACCACTTCGTCTTCCTCCTCGCGCCAGCGCCTCCTGGTAAATCTCACTTCCGGCGAGCTGCTCCCCGGAAAATTTCAAGTGCAGCCGCTCCAAGGCCTCCCTCGACCCGAGCTGCTCATGGTTGATCGGGAAATCGTCTCCGCCGCCATTTCGTGGTATCACCGGAGGTCTACGCGTCACTTCCGCGACCTTCACCTTCGCTGGCATCATGGGGAACCGCCACACCATCGCCGGTAAGTCTGCCAGACTTGTAGAAGACAACTTAGCTAGTTCTGGTTACTTAAACGTTTCACCATATGCATGCAGCCGGAAATATGACCACTAGCTCATCTCGGTTTACCGATAGTTCTCCGAATAGCCCACAGCCAAACTACATAGAACCAAAGTTCATTAAGTTGTTTCATTAAGGTTATTCACTTTAAATTTTTGAAACAACACTTTAACCAACAAATGAAATAAGGCATTGGCATCATTTTTAAATCACTTCTGACAATCCTAGCAAGTTGTATTTAAGGCGCAGCTATACACTACTAGGATCTAAGCATAGCATATATATTTTACTTTTGAAAACAAAAACCCTACCATGCATACTAATTAAAATCACTAATGCATAATATAAAATAGATAGGATTTGAATGTCACTTGCCTTTTTGGTAGTTGAAGCACGTTCACTTCTCTTAATCAAAATACGTGCCTCTCCGTACGAACTATAATATAAAATATAGCACAACATAAACACACCATTCAACAACAACAAAATCAAACAAGACGACTATCAGAAAACGCTCTATGGTACTAAGATATGGCATGAGGTTCGGTTTGCAAGACATGGCTGTGAGAGTTTGGTTGGCAATTCACATGATTAGAAAAAAAAATGGATCATCCAAGATATAATTGAAGAATCCTTATGCTTTACAAAAGCATGAAAAGAGTTTGGAACAACTCATGTGAATTGAATCACATAAGTGACAATTAGTGCAACACAAATACTATTGAATAAGTGTGACAACAATTACTTAAAATTGTATATATTACACATAAGCTTGGTTATGGATTTGTGACATATTGAATTACTCAATTAACTCATTTGTAAATTGAATAGTTAAATATAAGCTAATAATGACCCTCAAAAAAATATAAGCCAATAAGATTAAGTGGACCTAAGATTGAATATGTATAAATGATATTTAGGATGATGGTGGATGTTTGGACTCAAGATATGTGTGATATGAGGTGGAGTGTATCGAACACAAGTATCCAAGGCATACCTAATAGAGATACATTAGCAATTAGTGAAATAACTCAAGTGAAAAGTGAATATATGTGAACTAGGCAAGGAGGTTTGATGTAGTAAGGATATAGGCTCAAGGTGTAATATTTAAATGGATTTGGTAGATGAGTATGATAAGATCATAAGGTTTACTTTTGTAGAAGGAGTCATATTGAAAGGAATCATATAATTAATTCTATAAGGAACATACTCAAATCCACATATTTGAATTTGAATATTTGCAAGGTGATTCAAATATTTTGGGACAGTGATGCTATCGGATGGAGTACTGTAAAACAAGGCTCATGCAATTGACATAGTGTGACAACACTTATCAGAGTAGCACGAGGTCACACCTAGCATTGGATATGAACTAATGATATATTGAACTACTCAAATCACTCATTTGAAAATTGAATAGTTCGAACTAACTGGAAGGATATCGGGATTTGGTTCGTGGAACCTAATGGATAACAAAGGTTCATCACATGTGATATGGGGTAGAGTATCTCCACCCTACTAAAGCAAGGTAAAAATGTAAACTATGACATGTCACACTTTACTCAAATAACTCAATTGTTATTTGAATAATATGAACTAGACAACCAGGGGTAAGCTATGCATTATCCGAGAACATGATAATGAGTTATAACTGGTCCTGGAAGATGGGTATGAGCATAAGGATCATTTTGGCTAAAGAAACTATGTCGAAGCCAGACATAGGAGTGCACTTTTCGCGAAAAGTCATTAGAACAAGTTTTCCGGATGGAAGACCTTTCTACACGGAAGTTGTAGAAAATTCCATTACAAACGTATCGCCAAAAAAATCTCTCGGAATTTTTTTGTAGGATTTATTTCATAGACGATGTTGCGGATCAAAGTGGTACCACAAAAATAAAGTGGGCGAAACTGCCACGCAAAATGTCTATCATGATCTACCTGATTTGCTGATTACAACAGTATAAAGTTTGCCGAAATCCAAGTTCTAATGGTGTACGAAAAGTTGTCCGAACAAGTTGCTCGGATGAAAAACATCCTACATATGAAAGTTGTAGAGGATCTATTTACAAACTTAACGGAAGAACCACTATTCTAAACGGAGGTGTAGATCTAAAGAAATAGAATTATTATCTGAGGAGGAATACGTTGAGTTGTGGCGCGAGTGTGCGTCACGAAACAGCTGGGCTGCGAAATAGAGAGAGATGCCCCGCTGCGCTGGTGTGTTTTAGGGCTCCTAGGGGGTCCCTTTTATAGGCTGTAGGCTGCAGGGAAAATAGCATGAGAAGGTGAGGTGGGACTAAAAGAAAAAGAACAGGTGGCGGCGCGCATGCGCAGGTCGAGCTGGGGCGTGCGTGCGTGCTGAGCGTGGGCTGGGCGGCCTGGGAAGCTGGGGTGCCCGGGTGGGCCAAATCGGCCAGGTGGACCGCAGCGTGGGCGAGGTTGCGCTGCGTGCCGCGCGTGGGCGGCGAGCGGGCTGGGGGCGGGGAGCTGGGCCGGGGCAGCTGCTGGCCGCTCGGCCTGGCTGCGTTCTGTTTTTTTGTTTTCCAAAAATTGAAAATACACTTTGAGGCTTAAAAAAAATCAGAAAAATGCAAATAAGGTATCGTTATGAAAAATCCTTTAATATGAGATCAAATTTGGAACAAAAATATAAACTTTATAAAACTAAAATTTGACATACATGTCTATGTGAGTATACTGCCTTTTTAGAGTTTAATGTTTTCTCAAATAAAATATTTTATAAGTTTCAAAACCTTCGAACAAAATAGAGTATTGTTAGAAAATATTTTGAAACTAAGGTTTATGAAAACTATTATATTTTTTCAAAAATATTTTTAATATCCATTTGGGAAAATAAAATAATCATTATATAAATTTGGCCTATATTGCTACTTAGTTATTATTTTGCAAATAGAGTTTTCTAGGGTTTTCTTTTCTCAAATACAAATTCATTAAGGATTTGAAAACTTTTAAAGCAAGGATAGGTTTGATTTTGAAAATACTTTAAAACCACAAGTCTTTGAAAACACTATTTTGGAATTAATTTGTAAATAACTTTAAAAAGTTTTAATTCTTTGTGAATTTTCAATCAAGTTCAAACAATCAAGCATTAATTTTACTTTTATTTCACATTCCAAAATTTAGAAAATTTCGGGATGTGACACCAGACCAGCTCCAAATAAGCTGAAAAGAACAAGTCCAAGGGCAATGATACAAGCGTCTCTTCTCCGACGAAGCAAGCTGAAGATAGCGACGATGAAGTAGTTTCTTCTCCGGCTAAGGAAGCGGAGAAAGAAAAATCACAAGCTAACGGTGAAGCTCGCTCTTCTCCGACCAAGGAGAAGTAAAAGACTTGTTCCTGTGGAAAAAACAGCGCATCATTTTGGCCCCATCGAGAGTTTGTAGTATAACCTAAAAAAATTATGTAGATAGGACGAAACAAGCGCATGGGCGGAAAAAACTTATGCTGCTATCCATTTAATATTATATGCGTGTTTCATTATTCGAAAGCAAGTACTAGCTTCTAAGTTTTCGGGCATGCTCATTTGACCTTCCACGAGCCGGAAGACCTTTAGCCGGAAATGCTCGCCGTCGGCGAGGAAGCCCAATGGCAATCTGTCAATAACCGCGGAAACGAGCCCCCAGCCAAGATGCCAGAAGTCGCTACCAGGAATCCATGACTTTGCAACGAAAAACTCACCCGCCAGAAAACTTAAGCTTACATCCTACAGGATGATTTTGAAAATCACAACTTTTATACACGCCTAGGAAGAAACATCCAGCTCTGCGGTTTTAGTTGGAAAACATACATGATTGAATGGATCGTAGCGGACAAGAGGGGGGATGAATGGACTCTACACAAATTTTAAGTATTTTTTAGTTTTTAGCAAAGCGGAAGGTTAAGGTGATAGCTGATACGTCTCCGACGTATCGATAATTTCTTATGTTCCATGCCACATTATTGATGATATCTACATGTTTTATGCATACTTTATGTCATATTTATGCATTTTTCGGCACTAACCTATTAACGAGATGCCGAAGAGGCAGTTGCTGTTTTCTGCTGTTTTTGGTTTCAGAAATCCTAGTAAGGAAATATTCTCGGAATTGGACGAAATCAACGCCCAGGGGCCTATTTTCACACGAAGCTTCCAGAAGTCCGAGGGAGAGACAAAGTGGGGCCATGGGGTGCCGCCACACTAGGGCGGCGCGGCCCAGGGGGCCCCGCGCGGCCCTAGCGTGTGGGGCCCCCGTGACGCCTCCTGACCTGCCCTTCCGCCTACTTAAGGTCTTCGTCGTGAAACCCCCAGTACCGAGAGCCACGATACGGAAAACCTTCCAGAGACGCCGCCGCCGCCAATCCAATCTCGGGGGATTCAGGAGATCGCCTCCGGCACCCCGCCGGAGAGGGGAATCATCTCCCGGAGGACTCTTCACCGCCATGGTCACCTCCGGAGTGATGAGTGAGTAGTTCACCCCTGGACTATGGGTCCATAGCAGTAGCTAGACGGTCGTCTTCTCCTAATTGTGCTTCATTGTCGGGTCTTGTGAGCTGCCTAACATGATCAAGATCATCTATCTGTAATGCTATATGTTGTGTTTGTTGGGATCCGATGAATAGAGAATACTATGATATGTTTATTATCAATCTATTACCTATGTGTTGTTTATGATCTTGCATGCTCTCCGTTATTAGTAGAGGCTCTGGCCAAGTTTTTACTCTTAACTCCAAGAGGGAGTATTTATGCTCGATAGTGGGTTCATGCCTCCATTAAATGCAGGACAGTGTGAGAAAGTTCTAAGGTTGTGGATGTGCTGTTGCCACTAGGGATAAAACATCGATGCTATGTCTAAGGATGTAGTTGTTGATTACATTACGCACCATACTTAATGCAATTGTCTGTTGTTTGCAACTTAATACTGGAAGGGGTTCGGATGATAACCTGAAGGTGGACTTTTTAGGCATAGATGCATGATGGATAGCGGTCTATGTACTTTGTCATAATGCCCAATTAAATCTCACAATACTCATCATATCAAGTATGTGCATGGTCATGCCCTCTTTATTTGTCAATTGCCCAACTGTAATTTGTTCACCCAACATGCTTATTCTTATCGGAGAGACGCCTCTAGTGAACTGTGGACCCCGGTCCATTCTTAACATCGAATACAATCTACTGCAATACTTGTTCTACTGTTTTCTGCAAACAATCATCATCCACACTATACATCTAATCCTTTGTTACAGCAAGCCGGTGAGATTGAAAACCTCACTGTTACGTTGGGACAAAGTACTTTGGTTGTGTTGTGCAGGTTCCACGTTGGCGCCAGAATCCCTGGTGTTGCACCGCACTACACTTCGCCACCATCAACCTTCAACGTGCTTCTTGGCTCCTACTGGTTTGATAAACTTTGGTTTCTTACTGAGGGAAAACTTGCCGCTGTACGCATCACACCTTCCTCTTGGGGTTCCCTACGGTCGCGTGCTGTAAGCGTATCAAGACTGTTTTGTGTCTCCGTTGCCGGTTAGATCAAGACACGCTGCAAGGGGAGTCTCCACCTCCAATCTCTTTACTTTGTTTTTGTCTTGTTTTACTTTTATTTAGTACTTTGTTTGCTGCACTAAATCAAAATACAAAAAAATTAGTTGCTAGTTTTACTTTATTTGCTATCTTGTTTGCTATATTAAAAACACAAAAAATTAGTTACTTGCATTTACTTTATCTAGTTTTCTTTATTTACTATTGCTAAAATGGGTACTCCTGAAAATACTAAGTTGTGTGACTTCACAACCACAAATAATAATGATTTCTTATGCTCCACCTGCTACTACAAAGAGAATTCTTTGAAATTAAACCTGCTTTACTGAATCTTGTTGTGCGAGAGCAATTTTCTGGTGTTAGTTCTGATGATGCTGCTGCCCATCTTAATAATTTTGTTGAATTATGTGAAATGAAAAAGTATAAGGATGTAGATGGTGACATTATAAAATTAAAATTGTTTCATTTCTCATTAAGAGGAAGAGCTAAAGATTGGTTGCTATCTCTTCCTAAGAATAGTATTGATTCATGGACTAAATGCAAGGATGCTTTTATTGGTAGATATTATCCCCCTGCTAAAATTATATCTTTGAGAAGTAGCATAATGAATTTTAAACAATTGGATAATGAGCATGTTGCCCAAGCATGGGAAAGAATGAAATCTTTGGTTAAAAATTGCCCAACCCATGGACTGACTACTTGGATGATCATCCAAACCTTTTATGCAGGACTGAATTTTTCTTCGCGAAACCTATTGGATTCAGCTGCTGGAGGTACCTTTATGTCCATCACTCTAGGCGACACAACAAAGCTTCTTGATAATATGACGATTAATTACTGTGAATGGCACACGGAAAGAGCTCCACAAGGTAAGAAGGTAAATTCTGTCGAAGAAACCTCTTCCTTGAGTGATAAGATTGATGCTATCATGTCTATGCTTGTGAATGGTAGGACTAATGTTGATCCTAATAATGTTCCGTTAGCTTCATTGGTTGCTCAAGAAGAACATGTTGATGTGAACTTCATTAAAAATAACAATTTCAACAACAACGCTTACCGGAACAATCCTAGTAACAACTATAGGCCATATCCTTATTATAATGGCAATGGCTATGGTAATTCTTATGGGAATTCTTACAACAATAATAGGAACACACCCCCTAGACTTGAAGCCATGCTTAAAGAATTTATTAGTACACAAACTGCTTTTAACAAATCTGTTGAAGAAAAGCTTAGGAAAATTGATATACTTGCTTCTAAAGTCGATAGTCTTGCTGCTGATGTTGATCTCTTGAAATCGAAAGTTATGCCTAATGAAAATAATAATAATAAAATTGTTACTACATCAAATGCCATCCAAGTTAGAATTAATGAGAATATAAGATTGATGGCCGAATTGCGTGCTAGGTGGGGAAAAGAAGAAAATGCTAAAGAAGATAATATAGCTAAAGTTTGGACTATTACCACCACTAGTAATGCTAATGCTCCACATGTTGCTGCACCTCCTACTATTAATGGTAAAAGAATTGGTGTTAGCAATGTTTCCACTTCTAATGCAAAGCGTGAGAAACTGCCTGGAACTGCTAAAACTGCTTTGAAAGCACTGTGATAAAGCTGCTGAAATTTTTTCCAACATTGGGGACAATGATCCCATTGCTTTAGATTATAATGGTTTGGATTTTGATGATTGTCACATCTCTGAAGTTATAAAGTTCTTACAAAAACTTGCTAAGAGTCCTAATGCTAGTGCTATAAATTTGGCTTTCACAAAACATATTACAAATGCTCTCATAAAAGCTAGAGAAGAGAAATTAGAACGCGAAGCTTCTATTCCTAGGAAGCTAGAGGATGGTTGGGAGCCCATCATTAAGATGAAGGTCAATGACTTTGATTGTAATGCTTTATGTGATCTTGGTGCAAGTATTTCCGTTATGCCTAAGAAAATCTATAATATGCTTGACTTGCCACCATTGCAAAATTGTTATTTGGATGTTAGTCTTGCTGATAATTCTACAAAGAAACCTTTGAGGAGAGTTGATAATGTTCACATTACCGTTAACAATAACCTTGTCCCCGTTGATTTTGTTGTCTTGGATATTGAATGCAATGCATCTTGTCCCATTATATTGGGAAGACCTTTTCTTCGAACTGTTGGTGC
The DNA here is from genome assembly GCF_019359855.2 of Lolium perenne. Taxonomy (NCBI): domain Eukaryota; kingdom Viridiplantae; phylum Streptophyta; class Magnoliopsida; order Poales; family Poaceae; genus Lolium; species Lolium perenne. The sequence continues at coordinate 119,650,951 of NC_067246.2, forward strand.
TATTATTGATATGAAGGAAGGTAATATTAAATATCAATTTCCTCTCTAGAAAGGTATGGAACACTTCCCTAGAAATAGAATGAAGTTACCTTTTGATTCTATCATTAGAACAAATTATGATGTTGATGCTTCATCTCTTGATAATACTTGATACACACTTTCTGCGCCTAGCTGAAAGGCGTTAAAGAAAAGCGCTTATGTGAGACAACCCATGATTTTACTACTGCACTTTTATTTTATATTTGAGTCTTGGAAGTTGTTAATACTGTAGCAACCTCTCCTTATCTTAGTTTTGTTGCATTGTTGTGCCAAGTAAAGTCGTTGATAGTAAGGTTCATACTAGATTTGGATTACTGCGCAGAAACAGATTTCTTTGTTGTCACGAATCTGGGCCTACTTCTCTGTAGGTAACTCAGAAAATTATGCCAATTTACATGAGTGATCCTCAGATATGTACGCAACTTTAATTCAATTTGATCATTTTCATTTGAGCAAGTCTGGTGCCTTAATTAAATTCGTCTTTACGAACTGTTCTGTTTTGACAGATTCTGCCTTTTATTTCGCATTGCCTGTTTTGCTATGCTTGATGGATTTTTCGATTCCATTAACTTTCAGTAGCTTTGTGCAATGTCCAGAAGTGTTAAGAATGATTATGTCACCTCTGAACATGTGAATTTTGATTGTGCACTAACCCTCTAATGAGTTGTTTTGAGTTTGGTGTGGAGGAAGTTTTGAAGGATCAAGAGAGGGAGATGATACAATATGATCAAGGAGAGTGAAAGCTCTAAGCTTGGGGATGCCCCGGTGGTTCACCCCTGCATATTTCAAGAAGACTCAAGCGTTAAGCTTGGGGATGCCCAAGGCATCCCCTTCTTCATCGACAACATTATCAGGTTCCTCTAGTGAAACTATATTTTTATTCCATCACATCTTATGTACTTTGCTTGGAGCGTCGGTTTGTTTTTGTTTTTGTTTTGTTTGAATAAAATGGATCCTAGCATTCATTGTGTGGGATAGATACATGCTCCGCTGTTGCATATGGACAAATATGTCCTTAGGCTTTACTCATAATATTCATGGCGAAGGTTGAATCTTCTTCGTTAATTTGTTATATGGTTGGAAACGGGAAATGCTACATGTAGTAATTGGTAAAATGTCTTGGATAATTTGATACTTGGCAATTGTTGTGCTCATGTTTAAGCTCTTGCATCATATACTTTGCACCTATTAATGAAGAAATACATAGAGCTTGCTAAAATTTGGTTTGCATAATTGGTCTCTCTAAGGTCTAGATAATTTCTAGTAAGGGTCGAACAACAAGGAAGACTGTATAGAGTCTTATAATTCTTACAATATGTCTTTTATGTGAGTTTTGCTGTACCAGTTCATACTTGTGTTTGTTCCAAATAACCTTGCTAGCCTAAACCTTGTATCGAGAGGGAATACTTCTCATGCATCCAAAATCCTTGAGCCAACCACTATACCATTTGTGTCCACCATGCCTACCTACTACATGGTATTTCTCCGCCATCCCAAAGTAAATTGCTTGAGTGCTACCTTTAAACAATTCAAAATTTATTACCTCTGATTTGTGTCAATGTTTTATAGCTCATGAGGAAGTATGTGGTGTTTATCTTTCATTCTTGTTGGGCAACTTTCACCAATGGACTAGTGGCTTCATCCGCTTATCCAATAATTTTGCAAAAAGAGATGGCAATGGTGTAACACCCCAACTTTCTCAACCTTGATTAATTGTCCTTAATGCAAAAATCAGGGGGAACAAAAACTTTTTCTTTAAGCTAATTAGATGAATTGCCTTGATCTGTTTGTTATGATGAATTGCGTTGATCTGTTGGTAGATAAATTGTATTGATTTGCTTGTCGAGTTTTGTCTTGAGCTACCTTAAAGAACAACACCTCTAGTGGTCAGACAAACAACTCACCTAATAAAACACATGTGTGGCTCAGGGGAATTGTTCTCCTTCTTACTACATCAAACTCTTTTTCTGATAGCAACATGAGTGTGCCATCTTGATTTTTCCTCTGTGCAATCTAGCTCAAATCATCCTTAATTCAAAACTTGGGATCGTCTACCCCTAGCTACATCCCTCTCTTATACCCACTCATCCTTGTTGGTTTTGAGGCCATGTCGACCATCTGTGTTGACAGGCTTAAAATGTCCAGACTTTGGCAGCTAATTTCTAAGCAACCACAAATGTTATTGGTAGCCTCAATACATGGATCTCATCTATGCAACACCCTCTTCAACCTCCACGTCTTGCATGTCTCAGTCTATCCTTGCAACTCCTTTATTCAACTTGATCGTATACCCTATCTAGTGTTTCAGCACTAGATCACTTCCTTCAATTTTACCTCTTGTTTTTATTCAAGTTTAATCTTCACAAAACCAAGAGTGAGAATGATGGGTACATTTTGTAGCCATCATCTACCCTTGAGAGAACTTCTCCCTAAATTAGTTTTCTCTCTCAAAAATCCTATTGATTTTCCTTCTCTAGGTTGGATCACAAAACTACTTCTAGTTTTATTAAATCTTTTCAAGATATTTCTTCAAAGAAAACAAGGAACTGAAATGGGTTTTGCTTTTCATCCCATTTCTACCAAGTACTGATTTCTAAAACATTACTCTCTATTTTGCTTTCTTTTTTTTAATAGAAAGCTTATTTATGGTACCTACACCATTTCTTGTTTTCCTCTTGCTTATTTTACATTTGAGAAAAAACTCTACTTTACTTGAGAAAGTAAGTAGAATATTTTGAACTCCTATGTTCCAACTAATTTCCTCTCAACATTTTCAAATTCCATACCACTTGAGTTCATTCCCAATTGTCCCTAGACAATTGAGGTGTTCCATATACCTTTCAAATAAATCCTTCTCAAATGACAACTCTTGCACATCTTGTGTACATCTATGATCTACCCTATAATGTTCCTTCATACTCCAATTCTTGATCAAATGGATGATCATTTGATACTTTCAAATCACTCCCAATTGACCTCTCATTTGTAGAGCAATTTATATTCTTTTCCATCATTGCCTTGACCTCATGAATTCATGATTTTAGTCACCATATTCTTCATTGTGGGTATATGGTTAATTCTCTCACCATCTCTCTTAACCTTGCTCTACCATTTGCCAAATCCACTATCACCACCCCATCTACCTTGGAATGCTCATGCATTGTTGCATGTGGTCAATCCCAATCTTTTCAATTTTGAATTCAAATGAAAACTTCTATTCATCAGCTCTACCTCGGGAATTATCTTCTTCATAAGTTGGTCTCAACCAAAGTGGTGGAGATTATTCTCATGGCACAGGGCATATGCCACCCTCATACTCCTTTCTATCTTTATGTATTTACTCCTAATCTTATCATCATCTAAATCACTCATTGACATTACCTCCTGAACATCATACCTTGATCTATTCACAAGGATGTTGTGCATCTCACTCTCTTTGTTTGGCAAGAATGGAGCCGGCTAATTTGTGTTGGCATGACAATTTCGGCCAGCCATTGTGCTCCTCACTTTCTTCTCTTGCAAGCCTTGTCTCCCAACTACCCCAACAATTAAATGGGCAGCCACCTTCCTTGGCCAATGAAAAAAGGAGGCAGCCACCCCTCTCCCTCTATAAAGTTCTGTAAACATGCAGAATCACTGTTTGGTAGATTTCTTCTGTTTTACAAAACCTTTTTGAGCAAACTCAACTGTGGGTGGAAGCTCTCTCATGTACCTTCATTTTGGCGTTGGTTTCACTTCAAATGACCTCCTGAAATTGAAATGGTTCACAGATCAAGATCTGGTCAGATCTGACTTTGTCGAATTAAACCAGGAGCTTGGGAACGAATTTTTGAATGAAACCAATTGGGTAAGAAACACCTATTCAATACCTTTCAGATGCAGCTGACCTCATATTTTTATGATTTATGTACGATTTGTGGTGAATTAAACTTGTTCTGTGTGTTCTGCAGACATGGCTGTTAGCTTTTAATTCATCAAAAATCCATTTTTGAACCTAATTGAGTGATTCCAATTCTGTAGGATTACTGAATGTTTTCTTAAGCATCTCAAACAAGTTTCAAACATTTATCTATTGTGTAAATCCAGAGAGAAAGCAAATGGTACAGACATGCAGTAAACTTGTAAATCCATTTGTGAGAGTTTCAGAAACAATTTGAACCCAACTTCAATTGTGTGTGAACCTCTGTTTAAATATCTTTCAAATGCCAGTGGCCTCATATTTTTAGAATTTTTCTACGATTTATGTCTTACAGATCTTGTTTTACGTACGATTGATTCAAAGAAATTCCTAAAATTGTAGGTTTAATATTTTTGGGTGATTCCAATTGGGTTAGTCTTGTATTAGTACTGGCTATCTAGCAAAAATATTATTAGTCTCTGTTAATACATATTGGTTGCTGTTAGTAATGTTTATGTGTGACATGCATTGTTGAAGCAAAACTTTTCGGTTTATTTAGAACCCTTGACCAACTCTTTTTAGTAGAGATGGGCAACCTTTGTTTTATGCTTGCAAAACAAAACCTCTGCAACTTAAGATTAGCTCTTTTGTTTTTCTTAAGTTTCCGAATGATGTGGAATATGGTTTGCTTCCTATTTTGAATGTAGTGTTATGTGAACAAATTAAGTTAGGAAAACTGTTTTATACTTTTCCAAAAATGTTTGAAAATGTATTATGAATGTTTTTGATGCCAAACTAATGCACTTGTCATCTTTATGATGTTATCTACCAGGGGATATTTGGTTTATACCATGGTGATAACCGAGAGAGGCAATTGCTAAGTTGTGATGCACTCATACCTTTACTAAGTAAATAAATGGGGATTTCTAAATTAAAACTCTTAAAGTTGTTTTGTGGTATCTATAGGTCCTTAGTATGTTATACCTTGGATGCATGGTTAGTTGTTGATTGATGAATGTTGTCTTGTTGATGCAATGTGATTGATTGTGTTCCTTTTATATTTTCTGGCAATAGATGCGAACAATTCTGGAGAAGAAGAAGAAGAAGTGGAATCGGACGAGGATATTATTTATATTATTGGAATTCTTATATTGATGGAGTTGAAGAAGTCCAGGGACAAATAAGCCAAGGCAAGCCATCTTTTGATCTCTGATTCGGTGTCTAGTTGGATGTCATTTGTTGATGTCCAAAGCACCTTAATTCTATGTGTGTTATTCTCTCTATTTATGTCATCTATGTGTGATTTCAAATGGGGTACTCCCTAGTGGTGATACTCCACTATTGTCCTTGTGTTATGGGATGCATGGTATTATGGCCGTGCTATTCCACTTGGTCATCTTGTATGCTCAACTTGAGCATCTTCCCTCTCAAGATAGTAACTTACACCACACCCACCACTTTTGTAATTTAGAGTTGTCAATGTCATGATCTTGGTATATTCTCAACTTGAGAGGAGTATGCCGTGTACCCATTGGAGAGTATGTTGGATAGTGATACTCCACTATCTAAGTTGTATATTTTTAGCACCACAAATCTGAAAGTATAATCCTCTTTGTGTTGTCATCATACATGATTATCTTAAGCGAGTATGATCCACCCATTACTCCTTTACACCTTCTATGGCAAGATGACTCTCATCTCGGCCATAGTGCAATTCTAGTTCAACTCATGAAACTATAGGTTGGGAACCCCTCAAGGCTTACCTTGTTGTAAATGTTTTATGAAAACCTTGGGTGAGTTAACCCAAGTGTATGGTTTAAGAAAGCAAAGGATCTTGGTAAAGATGTTCGAAAAAGTGGAGTATGGTTGTTTGTTGAACAACCAAGGTGTTGTGGGAAAAAATGGTTTTAAAAAAGGAGCACTGTGTATAAGTGTACACCAGCCCAACTTTTATTGCGCAACCACTCTACCCTGGTGTGGGACGGGGCTTAGCCCGTAGTTTGTTGAAGCTGGCATGGGACACCTCACAACTTTCTATAGGGGTGGATATGGCCCCTGAAGCCGGGTTGCGCTCTGGAGGAGGCAATACACTGTAGTTGTCTATAGCCGGACGATTACTGAGGGTCTTCTGTCATGGCGCCGGAGATACGCTCAAAAGGAGGTATGCTGCCGGGATGCCGGGAAGGGGTAAGCCCGCAGGGAAGGACTCGTGCCAGTGGAGATGGGCGAAAGGTTATGTCCGGGTATTCGTCGTGGCATATGTTGTTATGCAGGGATGATGCCCACACGATAGGTATCCGGATAGTTGTGGGGAAAGTGTGCAAACTCTGCAGAGTCAAATCTATTCGAATAGCCGCGTCCGCGGTCATGGACGGGTTGCAAAGGTCTACCTTTACCGGGGCTTGAGTTTTGTTTTGATAAATGCTTTGCAAAGAAAGTGTTGTGTTGGATGTACCGGAAGGGTATGGAAAAAGGGCATGTGTTGACCATATGGAGATGGTCATGGAAAAATGGAGGCTAAGTGGGGAACTCTTTCCTAAATGTTTCTTGAAGAGGAACTCTTCTTTAACAAAGATATAGAGATGTCATAAGTATCTTTTGAAGTATCTTCTTCAATGAAGATATAGGTATGTCATAGGAATCCTCTAGCATTTCCATCAACTGAGATGGACTTATGCTACCTCATCTCCAATAAAGATATAGATATGTCATAGTACCACTTTAGTGTCTCCATCAATTGCGATGTCGGGATGCTATATCCACAAGAGAAACTATTTCTCTTTCACATGCTATATCCACAAGAGAAACTATTCTTCTTCTCTTGTCTCTTTTAGTTAGCATTGTTAGCACCCTCTTGATGGTTTGCAGTACAATTCCAATGTACTCACGGCTTTGTCCACTGGCTATTTACTTGGCCAGACTTGGAGGAACACGACGGATGAAGAAGGAGTTGGCGACGTCTATGCGAGCTAGGAACGTCTTCCCGATCAGTTGCTGTAGGGTTATGCCGGATGACTTGGGTGCTGCGCTGCTGAAGTGATGCTGCTACTCTGATGCTTAGTTAGGCCCTTCGAGGCTATTATGTAAAAACTGGTCATGTGACCTCATTGTAATTTTCTTATTCCGCTTTGTAATGGATGGTGTAATTTGATATCAGTTCGGTTATGTGTTCACGGCGCACTGATCATGGGATCGTGAACTGTTTACATAACAGGGAATTTCGGACAGCTAGTCCGGGGTCCCCACAGAGCTGGTATCAGAGCTATCCTGACTGTAGGAGACCTTAGTTAGCATGGATGTTAGTTAGGAAACAATTACTTGGGGAAAACTATTTATGAAACAAATTGTTTCTTTAGTCGGAAGTATAGCTTCTACTCCTCTTATTTATTCAAAGCTTCTAAATTCTTATCTCCCCGTATTATAAAAAGGTTTGAACATTCTTGCTCTATTGTCTCATCCACATCAAAACGACATATTGGACGATGCCCCCAACTCAGACCCGGAGACTCGAAGTCGAAGATGGATCAACTTTTTATGAAGTTTCACGTATCTCTAACGACAACTATTGAAGATTGGAGGCCGACTTAGTGTGCAGATAAAAGAATAATAAGAACATGTCTTTGGTTATCACCAAAGTCTGTCAAAAATCTGACCTTGTTCCTCCGTGGACTTGCACATTTTTGCAGTCGTCTGGGATCAAGTCCTCAGTTTCTTGACTAGTAATTTTTAGGCCAGCCACGAGAAGATATCGACTTCGGGAGCACCTCAACAGCTACCTCTACGAAGACCTCATGTTTCCGGGATGTCGAGACAAGAAGTTCTACACAGTTTTCTCTTCCGCCTCAACATCAATGACTCAACACCCGGCCCCTTCACCACCAAATGCTACAAGGATCCAAGTGGAATTCGATGCCAGCAAGATGAAGACATCGACATGTGTGACCAGCCTTAAACCTATAGGATGGATAAGACAAACTCAATCGCTTTGATTGAGCCACCCCTGCGCATTAGGAATTTCTGGGTACTTAGAGTACCATGTCTGGTTTGATGATTGCTTGTAGTTCCCTAATGTGCTGCCGTGAGTGTTTGTATCTGTTTGCTGTGTGCATGTATGTCTTGCTATTTAGACGTTCCCGCCCTTTTAATTGTTTGAAATTTGTAAAACAGAAATTAAAAATGGAAATCTGCTAGTGTATTGTTTTGCTAATAAAAATAGTTTGGTAGCTCCGATTGATGTGATTACAATTGCACTAGAACCGGTACAAAATTATCTTTCAGATGCCACTGACATTTTATTTTTAGGATTTTTGTGAGATTTTTAATAAATAAAACTTGATCACTGTTTCTGGTTAGTATTTTGAGTCTCAAAAATTGAAAAATAAATATTTTGGAATGATTCCAATTGTGTTGATCTTGTTTTGTTAATGTGCATCCAGGAAAAATACCAGTAGCCTCTGTTAGTGGTATTTTGTCTCTGGTTATGGTTGTATGGGTGTCACATGAAATGATAGGATTAAAGTTTGCCTCGCCGATGTTTTGCTAACTGCTAGTTAGTTGGGTAGATTAACGAAAGACTCTAACTCTAAACCCGTTAGCAGTCGTTTTTCAACCATCGGAAAAACCAACCCAAACCCCTATTTGCACTGACTACCTTCAAAATCAGCTGGAGCATCTCTACTACGCCAACAAAGCAAAGGCCAATACCTTCAAGATCCGCTGAAGCATCTCCACTTCATCAAGAAAGTAGAAGCCCCTACCTTCAAGAGTGACTACACCTCTGCGAGAAGACCTACTAACTTGGTCTAACCTTGGTATATAATCGCGCTAACCTCGAGGTTATCTTTTTGAAAACCACCCCCCCAACACACCTTCTAACTAGATGTGAGAACATTAGCGTCAAAGACAAGCTACATCACATGGCTCATCTGGTCCTCCTCAAGTGAAGCTCCTGAAGATACCTCAAGAACTCAAGACTAGGTGCAACTTACCCGCTCACCAACTAGTATAAGTCAGCACCGACCCGCCAGCTGATGATTGTCATCGACGACCTCTGTTGCTGTTTCATATGGGTACCAACTAGGTGTTTCATCAACTTACTAACTCACCGCGCATCCCATATGGTTTAGTTAACATGTGAGTGCCTCTTAAAGTGGTGGTCTGCACGTCGCCCCCGAAGATTCTTCAACTGAACAAGGAAGATCGACGACTTCTTCATAAGCCCCCGACAGGACCGCAAGGCAGACGCTCTGAGTTTTTCTGAAAGCCCGATGAAAAATCTTAAGGGTGGAAGACTTCGTCTTCCACTAAAAGATTGGAGCTAACCCTAAAATTTTCCACCTTTCTAAAACACCGTTGGGAACTTGGGATGCACTAACTCCCCTCGAAGCCGTGGACTACACAACGTCCCCTGAAGGTGTTTCAACTCAAGGCGGGAGATCAATGACTTCTTCAAAAAGCGCCCGATAAGACCCATGGCCGAAGTTTACAGTTTTTAACGCCCCTCCCCGATGAACAATTTTAAGGGTGGAAGACTTCGTCTTCCACTAAATTTAAGCTAACTCTAAAAAGTTTTCAACCCCGCTAAGGCACCATTGGAGTGCACTAAATTTTCGGAGTCGTGAGCTCCACTAGGGTCGTTAAGAAGCTACAGGTCTAACATCTGCAGGGAGTAGTCAACCTCTTCATGAAGCTCGCCATCGGCAGGAATCCATCATGTCTACTAAAAGATGAAGCAACGACATTCTCTACAATGGTGCATCTACAGAAGGATGGAGTCTAACTTTCATTAAGTTTTACAACCCCTCTAGTTTTGCGCTCAGTAATCTCGGGACGAGATTATTTTAAGGATGGAAGATCTGTAACACCCCAACTTTCTCAACCTTGATTAATTGTCCTTAATGCAAAAATCAGGGGGAACAAAAACTTTTTCTTTAAGCTAATTAGATGAATTGCCTTGATCTGTTTGTTATGATGAATTGCGTTGATCTGTTGGTAGATAAATTGTATTGATTTGCTTGTCGAGTTTTGTCTTGAGCTACCTTAAAGAACAACACCTCTAGTGGTCAGACAAACAACTCACCTAATAAAACACATGTGTGGCTCAGGGGAATTGTTCTCCTTCTTACTACATCAAACTCTTCTTCTGGTAGCAACATGAGTGTGCCATCTTGATTTTTCCTCTGTGCAATCTAGCTCAAATCATCCTTAATTCAAAACTTGGGATCATCTACCCCTAGCTACATCCCTCTCTTATACCCACTCATCCTTGTTGGTTTTGAGGCCATGTCGACCATCTGTGTTGACAGGCTTAAAATGTCCAGACTTTGGCAGCTAATTTCTAAGCAACCACAACTGTTATTGGTAGCCTCAATACATGGATCTCATCTATGCAACACCTTCTTCAACCTCCACGTCTTGCATGTCTCAGTCTATCCTTGCAACTCCTTTATTCAACTTGATCGTATACCCTATCCAGTGTTTCAGCACTAGATCACTTCCTTCAATTTTACCTCTTGTTTTTATTCAAGTTTAATCTTCACAAAACCAAGAGTGAGAATGATGGGTACATTTTGTAGCCATCATCTACCCTTGAGAGAACTTCTCCCTAAATTAGTTTTCTCTCTCAAAAATCCTATTGATTTTCCTTCTCTAGGTTGGATCACAAAACTACTTCTAGTTTTATTAAATCTTTTCAAGATATTTCTTCAAAGAAAACAAGGAACTGAAATGGGTTTAGCTTTTCATCCCATTTCTACCAAGTACTGAATTCTAAACCATTACTCTCTATTTTTCTTTCTTTTTTTTAATAGAAAGCTTATTTATGGTACCTACACCATTTCTTGTTTTCCTCTTGCTTATTTTACATTTGAGAAAAAACTCTACTTTACTTGAGAAAGTAAGTAGAATATTTTGAACTCCTATGTTCCAACTAATTTCCTCTCAACATTTTCAAATTCCATACCACTTGAGTTCATTCCCAATTGTCCCTAGACAATTGAGGTGTTCCATATACCTTTCAAATAAATCCTTCTCAAATGACAACTCTTGCACATCTTGTGTACATCTATGATCTACCCTATAATGTTCCTTCATACTCCAATTCTTGATCAAATGGATGATCATTTGATACTTTCAAATCACTCCCAATTGACCTCTCATTTGTAGAGCAATTTATATTCTTTTCCATCATTGCCTTGACCTCATGAATTCATGATTTTAGTCACCATATTCTTCATTGTGGGTATATGGTTAATTCTCTCACCATCTCTCTTAACCTTGCTCTACCATTTGCCAAATCCACTATCACCACCCCATCTACCTTGGAATGCTCATGCATTGTTGCATGTGGTGAATCCCAATCTTTTCAATTTTTAATTCAAATGAAAACTTCTATTCATCAGCTCTACCTCGGGAATTATCTTCTTCATAAGTTGGTCTCAACCAAAGTGGTGGAGATTATTCTCATGGCACAGGGCATATGCCACCCTCATACTCCTTTCTATCTTTATGTATTTACTCCTAATCTTATCATCATCTAAATCACTCATTGACATTACCTCCTCAACATCATGCCTTGATCTATTCACAAGGATGTTGTGCATCTCACTCTCTTTGTTTGGCAAGAATGGAGCCGGCTAATTTGTGTTGGCATGACAATTTCAGCCAGTCATTGTGCTCCTCACTTTCTTCTCTTGCAAGCCTTGTCTCCCAACTACCCCAACAATTAAATGGGCAGCCACCTTCCTTGGCCAATGAAAAAAGGAGGCAGCCACCCCTCTCCCTCTATATAAGGAGCTTGGCCGGCCACTCCACCTCCCCTTTGCTCATTTTTCTCACTCTCCACTACCTCACACTCTCCCCCTGCCCTCCACCACGAGCTGCTCCTCCTCCCAAGCTCCATGGCCGGCCATGGCCATGGAAATCCACCAAGATGAAGCTCCCCTCCTCCCTCAAGCTTCCCCTCACCATGAGAGCTTCCCTCTCCCTCTCTTCTTCCCTAATCTTGGATGAATCCAGCCCTATTTATCATTTCTCCTCTCACAATATTGGATCTTGATGCAGGTGCATGTTGGTCCAAGCATGGAGAAGGTTGAGCAATCCTCAGATCTGAAACTCTTGACCAAAGTTCGTCCAAAACCTTGCAGTAATTTCTGCTATCTTGCTGTTTCAGATTCTGGTACGATTTTGTAAAATCCGTCAAATCTTGTGTGCAGATCCAAATCGAGTGATTCAAAGTTCCACAGATAGGTATTGAAAAGATCTACAACTTGGAGTTGGTCTCATCCTCAAATTCGTTACGGATTGTCCTCGGTAAATAAAGTTCTGTAAACATGCAGAATCACTGTTTGGTAGATTTATTCCGTTTTACAAAACTTTTTTGAGCAAACTCAACTGTGGGTGGAAGCTCTCTCATGTACCTTCATTTTGGCGTTGGTTTCACTTCAAATGACCTCCTGAAATTGAAATGGTTCACAGATCAAGATCTGGTCAGATCTGACTTTGTCGAATTAAACCAGGAGCTTGGGAACGAATTTTTGAATGAAACCAATTGGGTAAGAAACACCTATTCAATACCTTTCAGATGCAGCTAACCTCATATTTTTATGATTTATGTACGATTTGTGGTGAATTAAACTTGTTCTGTGTGTTCTGCAGACATGGCTGTTAGCTTTTAATTCATCAAAAATCCATTTTTGAACCTAATTGAGTGATTCCAATTCTGTAGGATTACTGAATGTTTTTTTAAGCATCTCAAACAAGTTTCAAACATTTATCTATTGTGTAAATCCAGACAGAAAGCAAATGGTACAGACATGCATTAAACTTGTAAATCGATTTGTGAGAGTTTTAGAAACAATTTGAACCCAACTTCAATTGTGTGTGAACCTCTGTTTAAATATCTTTCAAATGCCAGTGGCCTCATATTTTTAGGATTTTTCTACAATTTATGGCTTACAGATCTTGTTTTCTGTACAGTCAGATTCAAAGAAATTCCTAAAATTGTAGGTTTAATATTTTTGGGTGATTCCAATTGGGTTAGTCTTGTATTAGTACTGGCTATCTAGGAAAAATATTATTAGTCTCTGTTAATACATATTGGTTGCTGTTAGTAATGTTTATGTGTGACATGCATTGTTGAAGCAAAACTTTTCGGTTTATTTAGAACCCTTGACCAACTCTTTTTAGTAGATATGGGCAACCTTTGTTTTATGCTTGCAAAACAAAACCTCTGCAACTTAACATTAGCTCTTTTGTTTTTCTTAAGTTTCCGAATGATGTGGAATATGGTTTGCTTCCTATTTTGAATGTAGTGTTATGTGAACAAATTAAGTTAGGAAAACTGTTTTATACTTTTCCAAAAATGTTTGAAAATGTATTATGAATGTTTTTGATGCCAAACTAATGCACTTGTCATCTTTATGATGTTATCTACCAGGGGATATTTGGTTTATACCATGGTGATAACCGAGAGAGGCAATTGCTAAGTTGTGATGCACTCATACCTTTACTAAGTAAATAAATGGGGATTTCTAAATTAAAACTCTTAAAGTTGTTTTGTGGTATCTATAGGTCCTTAGTATGTTATACCTTGGCTGCATGGTTAGTTGTTGATTGATGAATGTTGTCTTGTTGATGGAATGTGATTGATTGTGTTCCTTTTATATTTTCCGGCGATAGATGCGAACAATTCCGGAGAAGAAGAAGAAGAAGTGGAATCGGACGAGGATATTATTTATATTATTGGAATTCTTATATTGATGGAGTTGAAGAAGTCCAGGGACAAATAAGCCAAGGCAAGCCATCTTTTGATCTCTGATTCGGTGTCTAGTTGGATGTCATTTGTTGATGTCCAAAGCACCTTAATTCTATGTTTGTTATTCTCTCTATTTATGTCATCTATGTGTGATTTCAAATGGGGTACTCCCTAGTGGTGATACTCCACTATTGTCCTTGTGTTATGGGATGCATGGTATTATGGCCGTGCTATTCCACTTGGTCATCTTGTATGCTCAACTTGAGCATCTTCCCTCTCAAGATAGTAACTTACACCACACCCACCACTTTTGTAATTTAGAGTTGTCAATGTCATGATCTTGGTATATTCTCAACTTGAGAGGAGTATGCCGTGTACCCATTGGAGAGTATGTTGGATAGTGATACTCCACTATCTAAGTTGTATATTTTTAGCACCACAAATCTGAAAGTATAATCCTCTTTGTGTTGTCATCATACATGATTATCTTAAGCGAGTATGATCCACCCATTACTCCTTTATACCTTCTATGGCAAGATGACTCTCATCTCGGCCATAGTGCAATTCTAGTTCAACTCATGAAACTATAGGTTGGGAACCCCTCAAGGCTTACCTTGTTGTAAATGTTTTATGAAAACCTTGGGTGAGTTAACCCAAGTGTATGGTTTAAGAAAGCAAAGGATCTTGGTAAAGATGTTCGGAAAAGTGGAGTATGGTTGTTTGTTGAACAACCAAGGTGTTGTGGGAAAAAATGGTTTTAAAAAAGGAGCACTGCGTATAAGTATACACCAGCCCAACTTTTATCGCGCAACCACTCTACCCTGGTGTGGGACGGGGCTTAGCCCGTAGTTTGTTGAAGCTGGCATGGGACACCTCACAACTTTCTATAGGGGTGGATATGGCCCCTGAAGCCGGGTTGCGCTCTGGAGGAGGCAATACACTGTAGTTGTCTATAGCCGGACGATAACTGAGGGTCTTCTGTCATGGCGCCGGAGATACGCTCAAAAGGAGGTATGCTGCCGGTGTGCCGGGAAGGGGTAAGCCCGCAGGGAAGGACTCGTGCCAGTGGAGATGGGCGAAAGGTTATGTCCGGGTATCCGTCGTGGCATATGTTGTTATGCAGGGATGATGCCCACACGATAGGTATCCGGATAGTTGTGGGGAAAGTGTGCAAACTCTGCAGAGTCAAATCTATTCGAATAGCCGTGTCCGCTGTCATGGACGGGTTGCAAAGGTCTACCTTTACCGGGGCTTGAGTTTTGTTTTGATAAATGCTTTGCAAAGAAAGTGTTGTGTTGGATGTACCGAAAGGGTACGGAAAAAGGGCGTGTGTTGACCATATGGAGATGGTCATGGAAAAATGGAGGCTAAGTGGGGAACTCTTTCCTAAATGTTTCTTGAAGAGGAACTCTTCTTTAACAAAGATATAGAGATGTCATAAGTATCTTTTGAAGTATCTTCTTCAATGAAGATATAGGTATGTCATAGGAATCCTCTAGCATTTCCATCAACTGAGATGGACTTATGCTACCTCATCTCCAATAAAGATATAGATATGTCATAGTACCACTTTAGTGTCTCCATCAATTGCGATGTCGGGATGCTATATCCACAAGAGAAACTATTTCTCTTCCACATGCTATATCCACAAGAGAAACTATTCTTCCTCTCTTGTCTCTTTTAGTTAGCATTGTTAGCACCCCTCTTGATGGTTTGCGAGTACAATTCCAATGTACTCACGGCTTTGTCCCTGGCTATTTACTTGGCCAGACTTGGAGGAACACGACGGATGAAGAAGGAGTTGGCGACGTCTATGCGAGCTAGGAACGTTTTCCCAGTCAGTTGCCTGTAGGGTTATGGCAGATGACTTGGGTACTGCGCTGCTGAAGTGATGCTGCTACTCTGATGCTTAGTTAGGCCCTTCGAGGCTATTATGTAAAAATGGTCATGTGACCTCATTGTAATTTTCTTATTCCGCTTTGTAATGGATGGTGTAATTTGATATCAGTTCGGTTATGTGTTCACGGCGCACTGATCATGGGATCGTGAACTGTTTACATAACAGGGAATTTTGGACAGCTAGTCCGGGGTCCCCACAAATGGGATTCCCAGTCCCAAATTAATTAACAAAAATAGACACTCCTCCATGGTATGTGATTGTTGGACGGCACCCGAAGGATTCGGTTAGCCATGGCTTGAGAAAGCAAAGGTGGGGAGGAGTGTCATCATAATAAAACTAAAATAAAATGGCACTCCTTCATGGTATGAGATTGTTGGCAGGCACCCGAGGATTCGTTTAGCCATGGTTTGTGAAAGAAAGGTTGGAAGGAGTGCCACCCAAAAATAAAAATAAAATGGGAGCCGCTCTTTGAAGGTTTGTCTGGCAAGGGGGTTAGAGTGCCCACTACCATTCGTTGACAACAACAAACACCTCTCAAAATTTTACTTTTATGCTCTCTATATGTTTTCAAAATCAAAGCTCTAGCACAAATATAGCAATCAATGCTTCCCTCTACGAAGGGCCCTTTCTTTTACTTTTATGTTGAGTCAGTTCACCTATTTCTCTCCATCTCAAGAAGCAAACACTTGTGTGAACTGTGCATTGATTCCTACATACTTGCATATTGCACTTGTTATATTACTTTACATTGACAATATCCATGAGATATACATGTTACAAGTTGAAAGCAACCGCTGAAACTTAATCTTCCTTTGTGTTGCTTCGATACCTATACTTTGAATTATTGCTTTATGAGTTAACTCTTATGCAAGACTTATTGATGCTTGTCTTGAAAGTACTATTCATGAAAAGTCTTTGCTATATGATTCATTTGTTTACTCATTGCATTACCATTGTTTTGATCGCTGCATTCATTACATGTGCTTACAATAGTATGATCAAGGTTATGATGGCATGTCACTCCAGAAATTATCTTTGTTATCGTTTACCTGCTCGGGACGAGCAGGAACTAAGCTTGGGGATGCTGATACGTCTCCGACGTATCGATAATTTCTTATGTTCCATGCCACATTATTGATGATATCTACATGTTTTATGCATACTTTATGTCATACTAGGAAAATTGCCCGTGCGTTGCAACGGTAGTTTTACTAACAAGTTGCGAGATACATTATTAAAAAATTGCAACGAAAAAAATTGACCTGCGTTGCAATGGGAGATATATCATTAAAATGTTTCGACTAGAAAACTCCCATGTATATGTCTTCCTGCATATGCAGAAATTCAAACAATAACTCATCTTCATTTTTAGCGGAAGTTTTCTTGTATTCTCATCTTCATTAATTAATATTTTTGTGTTTGCAAGTATGATAAATACAGAAGTATTGCACACTTGGATGTAATGCAGAACATATATATTTGAATGTAATTCTGAACTTTAAAGGATTGCAATTCGTAAGAGATTCCTGCTTATATTGGTGAGAAGCTATCATGACCGAAATAATAACACGATTCTGGTAGTGTTGCTATTGACTTGAGCTTCAGAAATCGGACACAACGGAAGCATGCAGTTCAGACTATAAAGGACGAGTGAGCAGACACATGTTCAATATGATGTGCTCCACGCTGCTTTAGTGATCTATGCTTCTGCTCGATGCAGTGCTTAATGTGATCGTTGCTTGGCGCACTTGATTTCCTGCTTTGCCGCACTTGATTCTCTGTTGGACGCCCTTGACGTGCTACATAAGCACATCGTGCGGTCGTGGGCATCCACGTCCCCTTGCAGAACCACCTTAGCACCTCCATCTTTCCTTTCGGACACAGATGCTGCTTCAGGAGTCAGGACGATGACCTGCACCTCTGTCAGGGCGAATCCTCCATGTCGCTTCTCCGGGCAGCTCCCGCCACTGCCGAATCCAAGCTACTCCCACGGCCCCATGACTGCAGGCTCCCCTACTGCCCTGTTTGCTGCATCATGGCACCATGAGCGCCTCGGCCGCATCTGAATAAGGTGAATAATAAATGGGTTGTGGCGGCCGCTAGGATCTTACTTTGCTCTTGAGTAATTTATCTTCATTAATCTGTAGAATTGAGTAGCACATCCCGCTAGTCGTCTCCAACATCGCGCACCAGGAGAGAATCACATAGTAGAATTGCTCCAGGCAGAACTTCTCGCCGTCAACCAGCTCCACAATGTATTCCATGAAGCCCATCGCGTCGGCTGTCGACAAGGGTCGGAAGGCTTCTCTTCCGTATCGTCGATGGTGTCATTGCTCTCCGACATCCAGCGTGATGATATAAACGTTGAAGGTCTTAACGAAGACCGCTGCGAGGTGTGACTTGATTCGAGGACGACGGACAATTTGAAGGGCGAAATAATGGAGGTGATCGGGCGACCCGCCACTTCTCCCCGGTTCCACGTATCGACTCAGATCAAGCCCTAGATCCCTGCGGAAGCGGAACACCCAGGTTTTGGCTCATAATTAACCCGGCGGACCTAACCGCACGGGAACGCCAACCTCTGTCCAATGTCACCGTGATGAGAATTGTCCAAGCTGGAGAGCTAATTTATCTTTGGCAATCCGAGCAGATATATAAAGAGAGATGTAGGGTTGCAGGCCAAGACCTGGCTAGCTATGGCGTTTTTGTTCCGAGCAGAATCCTGTTTGAGATTGAGATGGGATCGTACGTGGATCGGGCTCTGTTTGAGACGTGTTTTTGCACGTCATGGGATCGTACGTGGAAAGGGCAACGGAGGAAGGAAATCTTTCCTGCAGATCCATATAAGATAGGTCGGACGAAACAAAACCATATGTATAGATTATGTTGGACCTAAAAATAACACGTTTTGGCCCGTTTGTGACACCAGGCGGTCACCTATTGCAATTTAATAGTAAAGATTTATGCATTTTCTGGCACTAACCTATTAACGAGATGCCGAAGAGCCAGTTGATGTTTTCTGCTGTTTTTGGTTTCAGAAATCCTAGTAAGGAAATATTCTCGGAATTGGACGAAATCAACGCCCAGGGGCCTATTTTCACACGAAGCTTCCAGAAGTCCGAGGGAGAGACAAAGTGGGGCCACCGAGAGCCACGATACGGAAAACCTTCCAGAGATGCCGCCACCGCCAATCCCATCTCGGGGGATTCAGGAGATCGCCTCCGGCACCCTGCCGGAGAGGGGAATCATCTCCCGGAGGACTCTTCACCGCCATGGTCGCCTCCGGAGTGATGAGTGAGTAGTTCACCCCTGGACTATGGGTCCATAGCAGTAGCTAGATGGTCGTCTTTTCCTAATTGTGCTTCATTGTCGGGTCTTGTGAGCTGCCTAACATGATCAAGATCATCTATCTGTAATGCTATATGTTGTGTTTGTTGGGATCCGATGAATAGAGAATACTATGCTATGTTGATTATCAATCTATTACCTATGTGTTGTTTATGATCTTGCATGCTCTCCGTTATTAGTAGAGGCTCTGGCCAAGGTTTTACTCTTAACTCCAAGAGGGAGTATTTATGCTCGATAGTGGGTTCATGCCTCCATTAAGTCTGGGATAGTGACAGAAAGTTCTAAGGTTGTGGATGTGCTGTTGCCACTAGGGATAAAACATCGATGCTATGTCTAAGGATGTAGTTGTTGATTACATTACGCACCATACTTAATGCAATTGTCTGTTGTTTGCAACTTAATACTGGAAGGGGTTCGGATGATAACCTGAAGGTGGACTTTTTAGGCATAGATGCATGCTGGATAGCAGTCTATGTACTTTGTCGTAATGCCCAATTAAATCTCACAATACTCATCATATCATGTATGTGCATGGTCATGCCCTCTTTATTTGTCAATTGCCCAACTGTAATTTGTTCACCCAACATGCTTATTCTTATCGGAGAGACGCCTCTAGTGAACTGTGGACCCCGGTCCATTCTTAACATCGAATACAATCTACTGCAATACTTGTTCTATTGTTTTCTGCAAACAATCATCATCCACACTATACATCTAATCCTTTGTTACAGCAAGTTGGTGAGATTGACAACCCCACTGTTACGTTGGGACAAAGTACTTTGGTTGTGTTGTGCAGGTTCCACATTGGTGCCGGAATCCCCGGTGTTGCGCCGCACTACACTTTGCCGCCATCAACCTTCAACGTGCTTCTTGGCTCCTACTGGTTCGATAAACCTTGGTTTCTTACTGAGGGAAAACTTGCCGCTGTACGCATCACACCTTCCTCTTGGGGTTCCCAACGGTCGCGTGCTGTACGCGTATCAATAGCTTTAGTGGTGGAGATGTTCCTAGTATGATCCTAGGCAAGTGCCACAAGTAAAGGAAACAAGCATGATAGTAAGATTAAGGAGCGGGACAACCGGATGACGCGGAGATGAGGCGAGGTTTGTTTCCCGCAGTTCCCCTCACAAAAGAGAGTACGTCTGCGTTGAGGAGGTGCTAGCCTCACACAAGAGGCTAGGCGGCCACACCACGAAGGAAGGCCTCACCTTCTTCCTCGAGAGAGCTCCACGAAGGGGGCCCCTTCTCCACTAAGACACCGGTCGAGGCGGTGGTTCCTTCACAAGGTTGGGGCGAGCTCCACAACACCAGGAGGCTCCCAACAACCTATGGAGCTAGCACAACACCAAGCTAGCCTCCATAGGTGCACTTTTTCCAAGATCCCACCATAGGAACCCTAACTCCAAGATCCACAAAGGACTAGCACGAATTGGTGAAATCTCTCTTGGTAGAACTAGAGATCGGGGCCTCCTCCACCACTCCTCAAAATTTGGGCAAGATTGGTTGAATGGTTGGGGAGATCCTCAAAGATTAAGCTCAGCAACAATGGAGGAGAGAGAGAGAAGAGATAAAATCGAGTTGGGGAAGAAGGGCCCTTTAAATAGGCCCCCCAAAATCCAACCGTTATCTACAGTTTTTTCCTAAGCGATACTACCACTTTGGTAAGCGGTACTACCGCTCTGGATTCGAAATCCCCACAGAACTTATCCATGTGGACACGTAGCGGTGCTACCACTCGCGGTACCGCTCGAGGTACCGCAATGGCCTCCAGAGCTTACTGGATCCCAAGCGGTACCGAAGCGGTACCAGAGCGGTACTACCGTAACTTATGTTACGGTACTTAAGCGGTACTGAGAGTGGTACTACCTCTCTAAAGCGGTACTACCGCTCAAGGTACCGCAAAGGTACAGTAACCTGTTCTATGGGACTTTCTCAGTGCAAGTCTCCAGAGCGATACCGTTGGGCGGTACCAGTAGGGGTAGCGGTACTACCGCTACTGGTACCGGTAGTACCGGTCTGGCAAAAACTGCTTTCTCCTCTTTTCCTCTCCAACCATGTCACCTCACGATACACACACAAAACCAGAAAACCTATAAGCTACGCTTCAGTCCTACGATCTTGACATGTCCAGCGAGGTCACCGTGCACTTGCAAATCTATCAAAGAAACTCTTTGCACACGGTGAGATTATTCAAGTCACTACTAGGGAAAAGCCTATAGGTGGAGGCAAGTTGTGCCGGCGCACCACCTTGTGCATGCGCCGGTGGAAAGGATTGCCGGCGCACCACATTTCAGCCGCGCCGGCGATGAAGGGCTACTGCCGGCGCACCTCGGGGAAAGGCTCGCCGGCGCTATTTCCTGGCATGGCCCCGGCCGATTCGGGCCAGGCCCAAGAATCATTGCCGGCGCACCGGCCCAGTGGTGCGCCGGTGGAAAGTTTGCTATTGCCGGCGCACCCCTGGGCCGGTGCGCCGGCAATGATTCTTGGGCCTGGCCCGGTTGTGATATAGCCGAAAGGGGTATATGTTGCCGGCGCACCATGGTCCAGGTGCGCCGGCAATAACCTGGCAGTTATTTCAGCCACCAACCAGCCCACTCACTCACACACTCACTACACTCCACTTCTCCACACAAACCCGAGCCTTCTCCCAACCCAGCTCATTTTTGCCCATTTCTATCCCCAGTTTCACCAATTTGACCAAACAAAATCAAAATTTTTGAGCAAATCTTCCCTTCCTACATGCATCTCCCACATCCCCCTATGTAGATCTAGATCTACTATCCCGCATTGACCGCTCAATCTAGATCTAGATCTAGAAAGTCGGCTTCCATACGCCATTGTCGCGGCGCGTCGTCTCGATCTTATCGACGAATATATCAAACAAATAGGTGATTAATGAACAAATTAAGGAATGAAATCGATGTATGTTGGACATTTGAAGAAAAGCTCTCGTGTGTGGCATATATATATGTTGTGCTTGTGCTTGTGTGTGTGTTGGCGTTGAAAATGAGTTGCCAACGTTGCGCCGAAATGTTGATTCTTCAAGTTTCCGTTTCGGCACATTTCTGGCGCTCCTATGTCCTACCGTGTAGGAAGGTCATGCCGAAATTTTCCGTGAAAACTACCGACGGATGCATGGTTCTAATGAATTATGTAATCTTACCATGCAGGCGATAATGGTTATCGAGATGAGTGAAAGCATCGTGATGAGATATCTGAAACACGCGATCATCGACATGTATGAAAATAACCGCACGGAGGTATTGTGTCCGTGCCGGAGATGCAAACGAGGGAAATGGTTTGACCCATATTCAGGCAAGTTGCAGGGGCACCTGCTCACTAATGGTTTCATGCATGGACACACTCAATGGATGAGTGATGATGGCGCGGAGGTCAATGGGGCGACGGCGGCAGGTGGTAAAAATGGCCGGCAAGAAGGAGGGCATCATGATACTGATGACGATGAAGAGTTTGTCGCACATGACGATAACCTTGACGACAACAATAACCTTGACGACGACAATAACCTTGACGACGATGAAGAGGTGCCGCTAGCTTCAGTCGTGCGGGACCCTCATCTTCAAGATCTGCTTCTCGAAAAGACGAAAGGCGCCAAGCAGAAATCAAAGCTTGAGCAACTCGAGATAGACTCGAATACTCCGTTGTATGACTCAGGTCGCGGGTTGGGGGAGTCTCGCTTGAGAGTAGCTCTCGATGTGCTGCAGATGAAGGCGAAACACGGATGGACGGACACAAGCGTCGACGACATCCTGGAATACGTGAAAGATCTCCTTCCTGCCGGGAACACATGTCCTGGTAGTCTAGCCGAGGCCAAGAGAATCACGTGCCCTCTCGACTTACCCCACGAAAAGTATCACGCCTGCATCAACGACTGTATCATGTATCGCAAGGAGCACATGGACAAGACCAAATGTCCTGTGTGTGAAGCTGAACGGTACAAGAAAGGGAAGAAGAAAGCTCCTCGGAAAGTTGTGTGGTACTTCCCGCTCGCCCCCCGGCTTCAACGGTTCTACGCGGACCGCAAGGAAGCAAAGCTCATGCGCTGGCACGTAGAAAGAAAGGAGGCAGTGTTGAATGATAAAGAGCGGATTGAGCACCAGTCTTTGACGCACCCTTCGGATGCAAGCCAGGGGAAAGCATTAGACAATGAATTCGGAAGTTTTGGGGCAGATCCCAGAAACATCAGGTTGGGTGCGAGCACGGACGGATTCAATCCGTTCGGAAACCAGAGCAGCACACATAGCACATGGCCCGTGTTTGTATGGATCTACAACCTCCCGCCCTGGCTGTGCATGAAGAGGAAGTACATACAGATGAGTATGCTAATTCAAGGGCCGACACAGCCAGGAAACGATATCAACATGTATCTCGAACTATTAAAGGAGGAGCTTGAAACGTTGTGGGCGGAGGAAGGGGTAGATACATGGGACGCCGTCGCGGAAGAATATTTCCCTTTGAGAGCCGCGTTGATCACGACGGTGCAGGACTACCTCGGATACGGTTACATTTCATGCCAGGTGTGCCATGGACACAAGGCATGTGTCAGGTGCATGGAAGAGACGATGTTTTTGCAGCTTGGTAAGGATGGCTCTTCGAAAACAGTTTACATGGGGCATCGAAGGTGGCTACAGAAAACTGACCCGTGGAGAAAGCGTGGAGATCTGTTCGATGGTACAAATGAACCCCGAGGACCTCCACGTAAGAAGAGCGGCGAAGAGATCGATACATTACTGAAAGGTTGGAAGGAGTGCCCTGCGCCGGGAAAGATTCGTCAAAAGCCTGGAGAGAAGAAGAAGAAAAAGGAAACGACGCCGCTCATTGGTGTATGGAAAAGGAGGTCCGTGTTTTGGGACTTGCCGTACTGGAAAATTCTCGATACACCTCACTGCCTTGATGTCATGCATATTACAAAGAACGTGTGCGAGAGCTTGCTTGGCACTCTTCTCAACATGCCGGACCGGACCAAAGATGGGCCGAAAGCAAGACAGGACCTGAAAGTTTTGGGCATCAGGGAAGAGCTTCAGATCCCGCCGGCCCAAGAGGGACAGTCGGAGGAGGAGGCGGACGGCGGTCAAAAGCGCAAAAGGATTAAGCAGCCAGACTATTACTGTCCCCCCTCCTGCTTCACTTTTAGTCCGGCCGAGGTCGATCAATTTTTCAATTGCCTTGTAGGAGTCAGAGTGCCCTTCGGTTACTCCGGGCTAATAGCGAGATACCTGGACCCCAAGAAACGAAACTTCAGCGGCATGAAGTCTCATGACTGTCACGTGATGATGACGCAGATTCTTCCGGTTGCAATCCGAGGTATAATGGATGACCATGTCCGTGCAACGCTGACTGGGCTCTGTAACTTCTTCGACATCATAACTCGGAAGTCGATAAGCGTGAAGAAACTCGCAAGGCTCCAGGAAGAGATCATGGTGATCCTATGTGAGATGGAGATGTACTTCCCGCCTGCATTCTTTGACGTGATGGTCCATCTGTTGGTCCATATCATGGATGATATCGTCAGTCTAGGGCCGGCATTCTTACACAACATGATGCCGTTTGAAAGAATGAATGGGGTCATTAAAGGATACGTTCATAACAGGTCACATCCAGATGGAAGCATCGTACAGGGCTGGCTCACCGAAGAGTGCATCTCTTTCTGCACGAATTATCTAGACATCGAGGACCCTGTTGGTTTGCCTCAAAACAAGTACCTCTGTAGGTTCGAGGGAGTAGGCCACAAAAATGGAAGGAAGGAACTGCACGTGCACATGTCTGGTCGGAGTGCCGACTTTGACAGGGCCAACTTAGTAGCGCTACAACACATTGACTTGATCGATCCTTGGTTGAAAGAGCACAAAACCATGATAGAGAACAGTGGCAAGCCGATGATGACGGAAGCAGAAATATACAGAGAGCACAACTCCTCTTTCGCGCGCTGGTTCAAAGACCACATTGATGCTAATCCCCCACCAATGGATTCTGACAAGGATAAACTAGTATTGGCCTTGTCACATGGCCCCGCGCCCAACATCATGACTTACCAAGCGTACGATATCAACGGGTACACATTCTACATGTGGCACCCCGGACCAACTGTCCGAAATACCCGTTATGCATTCACTCATGATCCCATGATCAGTGTAACATGAGCACATAACCGAACTGATAAACAGAGTTACAACATCCATTACATAGTACCGAAAATAATAAATAGTCTTACAAATGGTCTTATGACCAAGTCTTACACAAATGGCCACATCGGGCTGAAATCAAACATCCAAAAGCAGCGGATACAAATCAACTTCGTCGGGCCCAAGTCATGCCTTAAACCCTACAGGCAGCTGACCGGGAAACGTCCTAAGTCGCATAGTCGTCCTGATAACCACCATCATCTTCGAAATCCTCCTCATAGTCTGGCCAAGTAAATAGCCAGGGACAAAGCCGTGAGTACATTTTGAATTGTACTCGCAAACCATTTACAAAGTAACATAATAAAGGGAACAAGGTACCGAGAACTAAACTAGGAGGTCAAGAGGGAATTTCTAGTTTCATGTAAGAATATATCATGTAGGAGAGAAGAAGTGTTTTGGTGGAGTTGGCATCTCAACTTCATGGGCGAAGGAGACACTTAAAGATTTATCTAAGACATCCCTACATGAATTAATTTAAGAAGACTCTTCACGACATAAACACCTAGGAAGGGTAGACCCAAATTTTATTTCCTTTCCGACCATCTCATCATGGCCACCACTATTTTTCCAGTACTCCAAGTACCAACACAAAACCCGTGTTCTTTCCTTAAACATTTTCATAAACAAAACACATCAGGCTAAGCAACAGCCAAACCAACCGTCCATGACCGCGGACACGGCTATTCGAATAGATTTCACTCTGCAGAGTTTGCGCACTTTCCCCACAAGATCTGATAAATCCGCCGGGATCATCCCCGGGCCATCATACGAAAGTATGTGGGTATCGGATAACCAGTCGAAGCCTTTCGCCCATTCTAAGTAGCAAGAGGTCCTACCCTATGGAGTATGTACCTCCCCGGCACCGTGGCAGCTCACCTTCTTTTGAGCGTGGCTCCACCGCCAAGCCAGGAGACCCATAGTGTCTTCCGGACGGGTCAGCCCCGAAGGCCTCCCGTTATACTATTGCCCCAACTTTGACAACCCGGACTCGGGGGTAACCTTACCCTTGTATAGTTATGCGGTGCCTCATGCTAAAGAGAACGAACGTCTAGCTAAGCCCCGTGCCCATGTTGGAGTAATGTGGTTGCGCTAGTTTGTTGTCATGGGTGAGTACTTAGGCGCCAAAGTTTTCGTAATACCCCAACCACTTTCTCATTCCCATCATTTTTACCAAACCCTTTCCTTTCTCAAAATCTCACTTGGGCATAGCATTATACCCAAGGTTTTAACAAAAACTTTTACAACAAGGTAAAAACCTTGAGGGTTTTCCCAACCTAAAGTTTATGTGTGAACTACGATGTACAATAGCATCAAGGTTGCCATCATACCATGAAGGGTGTCAACAACATCCATACTTACAAGGAGCATGGATGAAGATAATCAAAAAGTGGAGCAATAATCATGATGTTAACTCAAAGTTTGAACTAGAATTAGGAGGTGTCAAATGAGTGAGTTTTAATCCACATACTTAGAGTAAGTACGCGAATCTACCGAGAGGGAATAAATACATACTTGGCGGCAAGTATGTCAAAGAAGAGAATTACTCAACCGAAAAAAAACGCAAAGGATCAAGATGGGGAAGAATAAAAGATCTCAACCAAGAACATAGATAATCAAGGAGTCAAGGTAAATGGCTTGCCTTGGCCGGCTAGTCCCTGGTCTTCTTCAACACCTTCTCCAAAATCCTCTCCTTCGGCTTCTCCCACGTTCGTATCTAGCGTCGCGAAAAATAGAAGAACAACATACAATCAACACATAGCTCAAAATCAAGTTTTAAAAGAATATGATAAAGCATGCAGGGGTGTATGTTGTATCAAAGTAAAATCATGCATTGGCCAAATTTATAAAAAGGGGTTGGGGTGGGAGATTAAATAACAACAAAATTTCAATGAACAACAATTCATGTGACACACCACTATTATAAACGATCCAGAATTATTTCCTACAGGGACCCATGGTATTTTTCTGAGATGAGCAACAATAAAATAAGATCATTACAATTGGAATCGGTCAAAAATAATAATTCTACAATTTTAGGAATTTAGTGTAGTATGCAGAATACATAGAGCAAGTTTAATACACTAAAATTCGTATAAAAATCCTAAAAATATGGGGTCAGTGGCATGTGAAAGATCTTGAAAATATCTTTCTAACGCAGTTGGATTCACTAGTTTTCGATTTGTAGAACTCCGGTTATAAGGGATTTGGTTCACTGGTTTTTAGACAAAAACTGGAAAATTTAAAACGATTTTCAAACGAAAATCTGGGCGGGAAAGGTCTTGGGCCGCGCTGTGTGTGAAACGGGCCGGCCCAGGAGAATTGCCACGCGGGCAGAGAAGAAAAAAGGAAGAAAAACAAAAAGAAAAGGGGAGGGCCCGGGGTGGGCCAGGCTGTGCATGGCCACCTGGCCTGCATGGCCCATGCAGGCGTCGGATGGGGATCCGATGGCCCATGGCCATCGTCTCCTCCACGCGAGCGCGGGGCGCGACCAGAGTGGCCGGACTGGGCAGAGAAGGAGCGGGGACGGCCATGGGGCTCACCGGCGGTGTCTGCTTCCCGGCGGCGAGGTCGAGGGTGGTCGGCGGCGTCGCAGAACGGGCGGGCGGCGCCTTCTTCTTCTCCCTGGCCTCCGGCAACACCGTCCTCTTCACGGCGTCCGGCAGCAGGTCGTGGAGCGGCGGCGTCCGAGCGTCCTGGCACGGCAAGGGAAAGGTCAGGGCAAACGTAGGAGATGGCAGGGAGGGCTGGGCGAAAGAAGAGAGGACGGCGGCGGTTGGAGCTCTTGCAGCACCTCCCCGTCTTCTCCAACGGCGGTGATCACCGGGCAGGGCTCCGCCGCTGCAACGAGCAGCAGCCCAGAGCAGCGCCCTGGGTGCTCTCCAGGGAGAGTGTGGAGGTGGAGGGGAAGGAGTGGGGTGGTGTGAGGGCGGAGTGGGTGCGGGGGTGGGTTTTTATAGGCCAGGGAGGGCAAGGGACGGGCGACGGGCGGCGGCTTCGGCCAATCCCGCGAGGGGGACAGCGGCAGCGAGCGGGAGAGAGTCGAGGGGGCGCGCGGTGCCTCGAGGAGTCAGGGAGGTATACGAGGAGGCGAGCGTTTTCCCGAGGCGAGGGAGAGGGAGATCGAGGCGACGTCCTGTCGCGGGCGTCTGCGCGCGTGCGTGGGAGGTTTCTCCAGGGCGTGCACGTCCCTGGACCGATGGCCTCCATGGGAGTGGGCTGGTGCACGTTTGGGCTCGTGGAGAGGGGCAGGGAGGGTCCAAGGAGGTGGGTTGCGGGCCAGATTAAGGTGGGCTTGAGGGGTGGGGAGTGGGCACCAAGTGCCGGCCATAAGAGAGGGACATGGCCTCCCAAACTCGGCCATGCACAAGGGAAGAAAAGAGGGAGGGGTAAGAGAGGGGTGGTTACCCTCTAGGGTTTGTCAAAAAGAGAGATCAAAGTGGTGGTGAAAAAGAAAAGAAAAAAAAATAAGAGGGGTCCAAGGCCACGGCCTTATGCCAAGAAAAGAGAGGGAGATAAAAAGAATAAAAGAAAAGAGAGGGGGAAGTGTTCCCCCTTCCTAGGGTTTTCTCCAAAAGAGAGAAAGAGTGGGTGTCATGGTGAGGGAAGAGAGGGGAATGTCATGCTAATGCATGTGCACACATGCACCCAAATTTTTGATGAAGAGGGAAATTGTTGTTAAAGAGAGAAGTTGGGTGTGGGGGTGTTTTACACTTGGTGTCAAAAGGAGTTTTTCCCCTATTTAAATTTTGGTACACCAACTTGTTGCTAGGGGTTTTAGTGTGGGAAGTTGTTGATACACCCTCACTACCAACAATCTAAACAAAACTACAAGCTATGCACTCCAAGTAGCAAGATAAATAAATGTTTTTGTTGGCCCAAAATTTTAAAGCTAGAAAATATGCAGGGTTTGAAAAGTGGGTTGTTACAGACCTTCCCCCCTTAAAAGAATCTCGTCCCGAGATTCCGGATCTAAGAGCTGAAGAGATATGGGAACTCGCTCCTAAGATAATCCTCCCGTTCCCAGGTGGCTTCCTCCTCAGAATGATTACTCCACTGGACCTTGAAAAACTTGATCTTTCTTCTGCGAGTGACCCTTACGGCCTCTTCCAGGATTCGAAGTGGCTTCTCGCGGTAAGTTAAATCCTGGTTTAGGTTGATAGAGCGATGGTCGATGTTCTTGAACACCTCGGGCTTATCGGGCACTTGGAGGCATTTCCGGAGTTGGGAGACATGGAAGACATCATGAAACTCCGACAGTTCTGCGGGTAGCTCCAATTGATATGAGACTTCTCCGCGGTGACCAAGGACCTTGAAAGGACCAATGTACCTTGGTGCCAACTTGCCCTTGACGTGGAAACGTTGCATTCCTTTGAGAGGGGTGACACGGAGGTACGCAAAATCTCCGCTGTTGAAGGTCACCTCACGGCGTTTGGGGTCGGCGTAGCTCTTCTGACGAGATTGAGCAGCCTTCAAACGATCTCGGATAAGTTGAACTTGTTCTTCTGCTTCACGAAGTATATCAGGCCCGAATACTTGACTTTCTCCAGTCTCGGACCAATTGAGAGGGGTGCGACATTTGCGCCCATAGAGTGCTTCAAACGGTGCCATCTGGAGACTGGCCTGGTAGCTATTATTATAAGAGAACTCCGCAAAGGGGAGGCAGTCTTCCCATTTGGCACCATAGGCTAGAACACATGCGTGGAGCATGTCTTCCAGAATCTGATTCACTCGCTCAGTTTGTCCTCCGGTTTGTGGGTGGTAAGCGGTGCTGAAAGAGAGTTTGGTCCCTAAGGCCTCGTGTAACTTGCTCCAGAATCTAGAGGTGAACTGTGTGCCGCGATCAGATACAATCCTCTTGGGAACTCCATGGAGACTGACGATCCGTGAGATATAAAGATCTGCCAAGCGACGTCCATTGAATGTGGTCTTGACGGGAATAAAATGGGCGACCTTGGTAAGGCGATCCACAATTACCCAGATGGAATCATGTCCGCGACTTGACCGAGGAAGTCCAGTGATAAAATCCATTCCCACTTCGTCCCATTTCCAAACGGGAACTTGCAGAGGTTGGAGTAGTCCAGCTGGGCGTTGATGTTCGGCTTTAACTCGTTGACAAACGTCACATCTAGCAATGAAGAAGGCAATGTCACGTTTCATTCCGTGCCACCAGAAAGTCTCCTTGAGATCTTGATACATCTTTGATCCGCCAGGGTGGATGGAGTAAGGAGTATTATGAGCTTCCTCCATAATCAGGTTCTTCAATTCGGGAATAGTTGGTACACAAAGACGCCCATTGTACCACAAGATTCCTTCTCCGTCCACGGAAAATCCAGCTACTTCCTCTTTGTCCATACGGCGTTTGATACCTTCAATACTCTCATGATCTTTCTGAGCTTCCTTGATTTGATCCCGGAGAGTCGGTTTAACTTCCAAGGTGGCTAGAAAACCATGGCTAACAAGTTCCAGGCCGAACTCTTCAAACTCTTGGTAAAGCATCGGTTGTTCCATTTTGAGACGGGCATTCAGCGAACATGGTTCTCGACTAAGGGCGTCGGCGACTACATTCGCCTTTCCAGGGTGATAGTGAATACTCAGATCATAGTCCTTTATCAGCTCTATCCACCTTCTTTGTCTCATATTCAACTCCCTCTGAGTGAATATGTACTTGAGGCTCTTGTGGTCGGTGTAAATGTCACACCGATTTCCGATGAGATAATGACGCCAAGTCTTGAGTGCATGAACTACGGCAGCTAACTCCAGATCATGGGTTGGGTAGTTCATTTCATGTGGCCGCAGCTGTCGAGAGAGGTAGGCGATAACTTTCCCTTCTTGCATCAGAACACTACCAAGTCCGAGCTTGGAAGCGTCGCAATAGATTACAAAGTCTTTGGTGACATCCGGCATGGTGAGGATAGGGGCAGACACAAGACGCTTCTTGAGTTCTTGAAAACTGGCTTCACATTGTTCCGTCCATTCAAATTTCTTACCCTTCTTGAGCAACATGGTCATGGGCTTGGCGATACTTGAGAACCCTTCTACAAACTTACGGTAGTAGCCTGCTAATCCGAGGAAGGATCTCACTTCGGTCGGGTTAGTTGGCGGCTTCCGATCCATGATAGACTTGATGAGAGAGGGGTCGACGGAAACTCCTCCAGCGGACAAAACATGACCAAGAAATCCAACTTCCTTGAGCCAAAACTGACATTTGCTAAATTTAGCATAGAGTTGGTGCTTTCTTAAGGTTCCCAGAACTAGTCGTAGATGCTCTTCATGTTCTTCTTCACTCTTGGAGTAGACCAAGATGTCATCGATAAATACTACGACGAACTTGTCGAGATAATCCATGAAGACTTTGTTCATCAGATTCATGAAGTAGGCTGGAGCATTGGTTAAGCCAAAAGACATTACGGTGTACTCAAACAATCCGTAACGGGCGGTGAAGGCTGTTTTGGGGATATCTGACTCGCGTACTTTGAGCTGATGGTAACCAGTACGGAGATCAATCTTGGAGAAAACTCGGGCTCCATTCATTTGATCAAACAAATCTTCAATCTTGGGAAGGGGATACTTATTTTTGATGGTTACATCATTGAGCCTTCGGTAATCCACGCACAGGCGGATGGTACCGTCTCGCTTGTCCACAAATATCACGGGAGATCCCCATGGTGAGGCACTAGGTCGGATTAGACCTTTGCTCAACATATCGTCCAATTGTTTCTTGAGTTCTATCAGCTCTTGGGGGTTCATGCGATAAGGCCTCTGCGCTATGGGTGCTGTTCCGGGAATAAGTTCGATGATAAACTCGATATCCCTATTGTAACACCCCAACTTTTTGCAAGCTTGTTTAATTATCCAAAGTGCAAAAATTAGGGGGAACAAAAACTTTTTCTATAGACTAATTAACATGAATTGCCTTGATCTGTTTGTTATGATAAATTGCCTTGATCTGTTGGTAGATAAATTGTCTTGATTTGCTTGTTGAGTTTTGTTTTGAGCTACCCTTAATAACAACACCTCTAGTGGTTAAACAAGCAACTCACTAAATAAAACACATGTGTGGCTTAGGAAGAATTGTTTTTCTTTTTACTACATCAAACCTCCCTCCTGATGGCAACATGAGTGTGCCTACTTATAAGATTCCAACTTTGGCAGTTGATCTCTTAGCACCCACAACTGTTTTTGGTGACCTCAGTGCATGGATCTCTTCTATACAACACCCTCTACAACTTCCACATCTTACATGTCACATCCTCCACTTGCAACTCTTATAATCACTTGATCTGGTATCCTATCCAACTGTTTCAGCACCAGATCACTTCTTCCTCTTTTACCTCTTGTGTTTATTTAATCCAATTTTAATATCCACAAAACCAAGAGTAGGTATGATGGGTACATTTTGTAGCCACCATCTACCCTTGAGAACACTCCTTCCTAAATTAGTTTTCTTTCTCAAAAACCCTATTGTTTTTCTTCCCTGGTTTTAGCCACAAAAAAATCACTCCTTGTTATTAAAACTCCTTAAATGTTTTCTTCAAATAACAAGAGAGATTGTGGATGGTATTTTGTATCATCCCATTCCCTTCAACCCAAAAAGACTTTCTATAAAGGCATTTGATTTTCTTCCTTCTTTTAAGTGCATGGTTTTGGTACATGTGCCATCCTTGCACCTTTTGATAACACAAGGGAAAAATCTATTTGGCATTATTATGTAAGTAGACCCATTTTGTTTTAAAAATCATTGGATCTCTTTCAAAATGTTTTCAAAGGAAAGTTCAATATAAACCCTATCCAACATTTTGATCAACTCTCATAGTGGTGGAGACCCACCTCTGTAAAGTTCCAGATCTAATTAACAACTTCCATTCATTCATCACATCTCACTCTTGTATGGTTTACCATCATCATCTTGACCTCATGTTGATGGCTTATGACACCATATTCATCCTTGTGAGTATGGTTATTTCACTCACCATCTCTCTTAGCCTTGCTCTACAATTGTCTAAACCACCATCACCACCATCATCTTTTGGCCAAGTTGATCACTTGATCAAAGTGCTTCATTCCTCAACATTGGCACCAATGTTTATTAATACCTCTCTCTTTTCATTCTTACTTCATCAAATCAACATTACCCATCTACCTTGGCATGCTCATGCATTGTTGCATGTGGTCAATGCCAATCTTTTCAATTTTGATTTCAAATAAAAGTTTTATTCTTCAACTATACCTTTGGATCTATTTTCATTTTATGTTTGTCACAACCAAAGTGGTGGGAATTATCCTTAGAGTACATATCACCTCACACTTCTTTTTATCTATATGAATCCACTCATATTCTTATCATCATTAAAGTCACTCATTGACGTCATCTCCTCAACATCATGCCTTGGCCTACACACATGGATGTTGTGCATCTCTTTGTTTGTTCACTTATGTTTGGCAAGGATGGAGCCGGCCATTGTCTATGCATGGCACTTTCGGCCAGCCATTCCTCTCTATTTTTCTTCCTCTACAAGACTTGCCTCCCAACTACCCCAATCAATAAATGAGCAGCCTCCCAACCCACCCAATCAATGAGGAGGCAGCCACCATCCTCCCTCTTTATAAGGAGCTTGGCCGGCCACACCTCCTCTCATTTGCCTCATTTCTTTTCACTCCCTACTATTTCCTCCACTCCCTCACACTATCCTCCTCCACTTCCCCACGAAAATGGTGCTCCCCTTGCTCCCATGGCCGGCCATGGCCATGGCAAGCCACCAAGATGAAGCTCTCCCTCTCCCTCAAGCTCCTCCTCACCATGAGAGCCTCCCTCTCCTTCTTCTCCCCAACCCTAGATGGTTTTCTCTCCTCTTCTTCTTCCTCCCTTGCTAAGATTGGATCTTGATGCAGGTGCATGTTGGTCCAAGCATGGATAAGCTTGAGCTATCCTCAGATCTGAAGTTCTTGAGCAAAGTTCGTCCAAAACCTTGCAGTAATTTCTGTATCTTGCTGTTTCAGATTCTGGTACGAACTTATAAAATCCGCCAAATCTTGTGTGCAGATCCAAATCGAGTGATTCAAAGTTCCGCAGATAGGTATTGAAAAGATCTACAACTTGGCATTGGTCTCATCCTCAAATTCGTTACGGATTTTGCATGGTAAATAAAGTTCTGCAAACATGCAGAATCACTGTTTGTGAGATTTCTTCCGTTTTACAAAACCTTTTTGAGCAAACTCAACTGCGGTTGAAAGCCCTCTCCCGTACCTTCATTTTGGCGGTGGTTTCACTTCGATTGACCTCCTGAAACTGAAACGGTTTGCAGATCAAGATCTGGTCAGATATGACTTTGTCGAATTAAACCAGGAGCTTGGAAACTAATTTTTGAATGAAACCAACTGAGTAAGAACCACCTATTCAATACCTTTCAGATGCAGAAGACCTCATATTTTTTTGATCTGTGTATGATTTTTGGTGAATTAAACTTGTTCTGTGTGTTCTGCAGACATGGCTGTTAGATTTTAATTCATCAAAAATCCATTTTTGAACCTAATTGAGTGATTCCAATTATGTAGGATTACTTAATGTTTTCTTAATCATCTCAAACAAGTTTCAAACCTTTATCTGTTCTGCAACTCCATAGTTAAAGCAAATGGTGAAAACATGCAGTAAACTTGTAAATCCATTTGTGAGAGTTTCAGAAACAATTTGAACCCAAATCCAATTGTGTGTGAATCTCTGTTTAAATATCTTTCAAATTCCAGTGGCCTCATATTTTTAGGATTTTTCTACGATTTATGGCTTACAGATATTGCTTTCTGTACAGTCAGATTCAAAGAAATTCCTAAAATTGTAGGTTTAATATTTTTGGGTGATTCAAATTGGGTTAGTCTTGTATTAGTACTGGCCATCTAGGAAAAATAGTGTTAGTCTCTGTTCATGCATATTTCTTACTGTTACTAATGTGTATGTGTGACATGGATTGTTGAACCAAAACTCTTTGGTTTATTTTTAAACCTTTGCCCACTCTTTTATTTAAAAATTGGTCAACCAATGTTTTATTCTTGCAAAACAAAACCTCTGCAACTTAACCTTAGTTCTATTGTTTGGCTTAAGTCTTCAAATGGTGTGGCATATCATTTACTTCCTATTCTTGTGTAGTGTTGTGTAAGCTTTACAAAATAGAGAGAATGATTTCCCGCTTTTCCAAAAATGCTTCAAAAAATAATATGAATGTTTGTAATGCCCAACTAATGCACTTGTCCTCTTTATGATGTTATCTACCAGGGGATACTTAGTTGTGCCATGGTGATACCGAGAGAGGCAATTGCTAAGTTATGATACTCCCATACCTTTACTAGGTAAATAAAATGGGTTCTCTTTTAGTTGCTTTGTAGTATCTATAAGTTCTTTGTATGTTATCCCGTAGTAAGGTGGTTAGCTATTGCTTGTTGATTGTTGAATGTTGCATGCTTGTTATGATTGGTGCAATGTGATTGATTGTGTTCCTTTTATATTTTCCGACGATAGATGCGAACGATTCCGGAGAAGAAGAAGAAGTAGTTCGGACAAGGATTTTATTTATATTGACGGGATTCTTACATTGATGAAGTTGAAGAAGTCTAGGGACAAATAAGCCAAGGCAAGCCACCTTTTGATCTCTGATATGATGTCTCTTTGGATGTCATCTTGTGCTATCAATAGCATCTTGGTTCTATGTGTGATGATCTCCATATTGTTGTCATCTATGCTTGGATGCAAGCATGGTACCTCTAGTAGTTTTATCTTGTCAAGGTCTTGGTAATTGGTTGGGTGTATGGTATCATGGCCATTGCTATCCAACTTGCTTTCTATATTTAGCTTGAATATGTTCCACCTCGGGACAAGATTCATACTACACCCCCTTCTAGTGTAGATGTATCAATACCATGTTTTTGGTGTATTCTCAAATTGTGATGAGTATGCCTGTTTTCCCTTAATGGTGTTGGTGTTGGTCAATTCTCATCCCTATCTATCTATTGATTGGGTTAGATAGCACCACAAATCTGAAAGTATATTTCCTCTTGTGTTGTCATAATACATGCTTAGCTCAAGCAAGTATGATCCACTCCAATACCTCTTTTTCATACCCTCAATGGCGTGATGACCCTCATCTCGGCCATAGTGTTGTATTAGTTCAACTCATGAAACTTTAGATTGGGAACCCCTCAAGGTTTACCTTGTTGTAAATGTTTATGAAAACCTTGGGTGAGGCAATCTTACCCAAGCGTATGGTTTATGAAAGGAAAGGATCTTGACAAAGATGGTTGGAAAGAGGAAGGTGTGTGTGACTTGGGTTTTTGAGAAAAACGACACATGGTTCTTTGTATTCACCCGGAACAACTAAACAGCGCAACCATAGCTACTCCAACGTGGGCACGGGGCTTAACTTGACGTTTGTTCTTCTTAGCATGAGGCACCGCACAACTATACAAGGGTACGGTTACCCCCGAGTCCGGGTTGTCATGGTTGGGACAATAGTATAACGGGAGGCCATCGGGGCTGACCCGTCCGGAAGACACTATGGGTCTCCTGGCTTGGCGGTGGAGCCACGCTCTAGAGGAGGTGAGCTGCCACGGTGCCGGGGAGGTACATACTCCATAGGGTAGGACCTCGTGTTAAGTCGAATGGGCGAAAGGTTATGTCCGGGTATCCGTCGTGGCATATGTCGTTATGCGGGGATGATGCCCACACGATAGGTATCCGGATAGTTGTGGTGAAAGTGTGCAAACTCTGCAGAGTCAAAACTATTCGAATAGCCGCGTCCGCGGTCATGGACGGTTGGGATGGCCGTTACAGAGCTGTGTCGAGTTTTGGTTTTGAAAATGATTTCCAAAGGAAATGTGTGTTGGAAGTACCGGAAGGGTACGGGAAAGATGGTGTGCCGACCATGTGGAGATGGTCGAGGAAAATGAAACAAAAGAGGGTGACCCTTCCTAGTGTTTCATGTAGAGGAACTCTGCTTTAACAAAGATATAGAGATGTCATAGGACTTCTTAGTGTCCCCTTCAACTGTGATGTGAGATGCTATATCCACAAGAGAAACTGATTCTCTTTCACATGCTATATCCACCAGAGAAACTATTCTTCCTCTCTTGTCTTCTTTAGTTAGAATTGTTATCACCTTCTTGATGGTTTGCGAGTACAATTCAAATGTACTCATGGCTTTGTCCCTGGCTATTTACTTGGCCAGACCTGGAGGACTTCGACAGATGAAGAAGGAGTTCATGACGTCTATGTGAGCTAGGAACGTCTTCCCAGTCAGTTGCCTGTAGGGTTAAGGCAGATGACTTGGGCTCTACGCTGCTGAAGTGATTCTGCTACTCTGATGATTAGATTAGGCCCTTCGAGGCTATCTTGTAAAGATGGGTCATGTGACTTTATTGTAATTTTCTTATTCCGTTTTGTAAAGGATGATGTAATTTGATATCAGTTCGGTTATGTGTTCACGGCACACTGATCATGGGAACGTGAACTGTATACATAACAGGGTATTTCGGACAGCTAGTCCGGGGTCCCCACAGAGCTGGTATCAGAGCCATCCTGACTGTAGGAGACCTTAGTTAGCATGGACGTTAGTTAGAAAACAAGTACTTGGGCAAAACTATTTACCAAACAAATTCTTTCGTTAGTCGGAAGCATAGCTTCTACTCCTCTTGTTTCTTCAAAACTTCTAAATTCTTATCTCCCCACTTTATAGAAGTGTTTGAAAATTCTTACTCTATTGTCTCATCCACTTCAAACCTACATATTGGACGATGTCCCCAACTCAGACCGGAGACTCGAACTCAAAGATACATCAATCCCTCGGGAAGACTCATGAATCTCCAACGACAGCTATTGAAGATTGGAGGCCGACTTAGTGTGCACATAAAAGAATGATAATATCATGTCTTTGGTTGTCACCAAAGTATGTCAAAGATCTGACCTTGTTCCTCCGTGGACTTGCACTTTTTGCAGTCGTCAGGGATCAAGTCCTCAGTTTTTGACTAGTAATTTTTAGGCCAGCCACCAGAAGATGCCGACTTTGGGAGTACCTACACAACTACCCCTTCGAAGACCCCACGTCCCCGGGATGTTGAGCAAGAAGACTACACAGTTTTAGCCTCTACCTCAACCTCGACGACTCAACACCAGGCCGCATCACCACTCTCTGCTTCAAGAATCCTTGTTGAAGACGATGTCAACAATCTGAAGACTGCAACATATGTTACCAGCCCAAACCTATAGGATGGATAGGACAAAACTCAATCGCTTTGATTGAGCTACCCCCGCGTATTAGTCATCCATGGGTACTTGTGTTACCATGTCTGGTTTGATGATTGCTTGTAGTTCCCTAAAAGTGTTGTCTTGAGTGTTTTTATTTGTTTGTTGTGTGTTTGATTGTCTTGGTCTTTAGGTCTGAAAAACACTCTTGGTGTGATAAACCAGCGTAGGAAGCCCCTCTAAGACGTTTTCACAGTCATCTACCTCGCCGATAAAATGCTTACTGCTAGCTAAATGGATAAGTTAACCCTGTTAACCATCGATTCTCAACCGTCAGAGAAACTGACCAGACCCCTATCTACGCCAACTACTTTCAAGATCAGCTGAAGCATCTCCACTAAGCCAAGAAGACAGAAGACCCTACCTTCAAGAGTGACTGCACCTCTGCAAGAAGACATGCATACTAACTTTGTCTAACCTTGGAGTATAATCACGCTAACCTCGAGGATATCTTTTTGAAACCACCCTCTAACACACTGTCTAACAAACTGAGAGAA
The DNA here is from genome assembly GCF_019359855.2 of Lolium perenne. NCBI lineage: Eukaryota > Viridiplantae > Streptophyta > Magnoliopsida > Poales > Poaceae > Lolium > Lolium perenne. The sequence goes on from NC_067246.2 coordinate 119,689,872, forward strand.
CAATAGCGTCAGACCCAAGTTACATCACATGGTTCATCTGTTCCTCATCAAGTGAAGCTCATGAAGATACCTCAAGACTCAAGATTAGGTGTATTTTACCTACTCACTTCTTAAGTGGTATAAGTCAACACTGAGCCTCAAGCTGAAGATTGTCTTCGACGGCCTTCGTTGCTGCTTCATATGGAGACCAACCAGGCATTTCATCGACTTACTAACTTACCGCGCGTTATATGGTCTAATAAACACCGTGAGTGACTCTTGAAGTCGTGGACTACACATCGTCTCCTGAAGATTATTCAACTGAATACGGAAGATCGACGACTTCTTCAGAAGCCCAGACAGGACTACAAGGCAGAAGCTCTGAGTTTTTCCGAAACCCGATGAAAAATCCTAAGGGTGGAAGACTTCGTCTTCCACTAAAAATTGGAGCTGACCCAAAAAATTTAAACCTTTCTAAAACACCGTTGGGAATTTGGGATGCACTAACTTCCCTTGAAGCTGTGGACTGCACCTCGCTCCCTGTAGATGCTTCAACTCAAGACGAGAGAAAGATCACTTCTTCGAAAGCACTAACAAGACCCTTGGCCGAAGCTTAGAGTTTTTAAACCCCCCTATGAAAATTTTTAAGGGTGGAAGACTTCGTCTTCCACTAAAATTTAAAGTTAACTCTAAAAAGTTTTCAACCCTGCTAAAGCACCGCTGGAGTGCGCTAACTCTCCTTGAATCATGGACTCTAACACCTGCTTGGAGTATTCAACCTCTTCATGAAGCTCACCATCGGCAGGAATCCATCATGTCTCCCAGAAGATGAAGCAACGACCTTCTCAAAAATGGCACATCTACAAAAGAATGGAGTCTAACTTTAGTTAAACTTTACAACCCCTCTAGTTCTATGCTTAGTAATCTCGGGACGAGATTATTTTAAGGGTGGAAGATCTGTAACACCCCAACTTTTTGCAAGCTTGTTTAATTATCCAAAGTGCAAAAATTAGGGGGAACAAAAACTTTTTCTATAGACTAATTAACATGAATTGCCTTGATCTGTTTGTTATGATAAATTGCCTTGATCTGTTGGTAGATAAATTGTCTTGATTTGCTTGTTGAGTTTTGTTTTGAGCTACCCTTAATAACAACACCTCTAGTGGTTAAACAAGCAACTCACTAAATAAAACACATGTGTGGCTTAGGAAGAATTGTTTTTCTTTTTACTACATCAAACCTCCCTCCTGATGGCAACATGAGTGTGCCTACTTATAAGATTCCAACTTTGGCAGTTGATCTCTTAGCACCCACAACTGTTTTTGGTGACCTCAGTGCATGGATCTCTTCTATACAACACCCTCTACAACTTCCACATCTTACATGTCACATCCTCCACTTGCAACTCTTATAATCACTTGATCTGGTATCCTATCCAACTGTTTCAGCACCAGATCACTTCTTCCTCTTTTACCTCTTGTGTTTATTTAATCCAATTTTAATATCCACAAAACCAAGAGTAGGTATGATGGGTACATTTTGTAGCCACCATCTACCCTTGAGAACACTCCTTCCTAAATTAGTTTTCTTTCTCAAAAACCCTATTGTTTTTCTTCCCTGGTTTTAGCCACAAAAAAATCACTCCTTGTTATTAAAACTCCTTAAATGTTTTCTTCAAATAACAAGAGAGATTGTGGATGGTATTTTGTATCATCCCATTCCCTTCAACCCAAAAAGACTTTCTATAAAGGCATTTGATTTTCTTCCTTCTTTTAAGTGCATGGTTTTGGTACATGTGCCATCCTTGCACCTTTTGATAACACAAGGGAAAAATCTATTTGGCATTATTATGTAAGTAGACCCATTTTGTTTTAAAAATCATTGGATCTCTTTCAAAATGTTTTCAAAGGAAAGTTCAATATAAACCCTATCCAACATTTTGATCAACTCTCATAGTGGTGGAGACCCACCTCTGTAAAGTTCCAGATCTAATTAACAACTTCCATTCATTCATCACATCTCACTCTTGTATGGTTTACCATCATCATCTTGACCTCATGTTGATGGCTTATGACACCATATTCATCCTTGTGAGTATGGTTATTTCACTCACCATCTCTCTTAGCCTTGCTCTACAATTGTCTAAACCACCATCACCACCATCATCTTTTGGCCAAGTTGATCACTTGATCAAAGTGCTTCATTCCTCAACATTGGCACCAATGTTTATTAATACCTCTCTCTTTTCATTCTTACTTCATCAAATCAACATTACCCATCTACCTTGGCATGCTCATGCATTGTTGCATGTGGTCAATGCCAATCTTTTCAATTTTGATTTCAAATAAAAAGTTTTATTCTTCAACTATACCTTTGGATCTATTTTCATTTTATGTTTGTCACAACCAAAGTGGTGGGAATTATCCTTAGAGTACATATCACCTCACACTTCTTTTTATCTATATGAATCCACTCATATTCTTATCATCATTAAAGTCACTCATTGACGTCATCTCCTCAACATCATGCCTTGGCCTACACACATGGATGTTGTGCATCTCTTTGTTTGTTCACTTATGTTTGGCAAGGATGGAGCCGGCCATTGTCTATGCATGGCACTTTCGGCCAGCCATTCCTCTCTATTTTTCTTCCTCTACAAGACTTGCCTCCCAACTACCCCAATCAATAAATGAGCAGCCTCCCAACCCACCCAATCAATGAGGAGGCAGCCACCATCCTCCCTCTTTATAAGGAGCTTGGCCGGCCACACCTCCTCTCATTTGCCTCATTTCTTTTCACTCCCTACTATTTCCTCCACTCCCTCACACTATCCTCCTCCACTTCCCCACGAAAATGGTGCTCCCCTTGCTCCCATGGCCGGCCATGGCCATGGCAAGCCACCAAGATGAAGCTCTCCCTCTCCCTCAAGCTCCTCCTCACCATGAGAGCCTCCCTCTCCTTCTTCTCCCCAACCCTAGATGGTTTTCTCTCCTCTTCTTCTTCCTCCCTTGCTAAGATTGGATCTTGATGCAGGTGCATGTTGGTCCAAGCATGGATAAGCTTGAGCTATCCTCAGATCTGAAGTTCTTGAGCAAAGTTCGTCCAAAACCTTGCAGTAATTTCTGTATCTTGCTGTTTCAGATTCTGGTACGAACTTATAAAATCCGCCAAATCTTGTGTGCAGATCCAAATCAAGTGATTCAAAGTTCCGCAGATAGGTATTGAAAAGATCTACAACTTGGCATTGGTCTCATCCTCAAATTCGTTACGGATTTTGCATGGTAAATAAAGTTCTGCAAACATGCAGAATCACTGTTTGTGAGATTTCTTCCGTTTTACAAAACCTTTTTGAGCAAACTCAACTGCGGTTGAAAGCCCTCTCCCGTACCTTCATTTTGGCGGTGGTTTCACTTCGATTGACCTCCTGAAACTGAAACGGTTTGCAGATCAAGATCTGGTCAGATATGACTTTGTCGAATTAAACCAGGAGCTTGGAAACTAATTTTTGAATGAAACCAACTGAGTAAGAACCACCTATTCAATACCTTTCAGATGCAGAAGACCTCATATTTTTTTGATCTGTGTATGATTTTTGGTGAATTAAACTTGTTCTGTGTGTTCTGCAGACATGGCTGTTAGATTTTAATTCATCAAAAATCCATTTTTGAACCTAATTGAGTGATTCCAATTATGTAGGATTACTTAATGTTTTCTTAATCATCTCAAACAAGTTTCAAACCTTTATCTGTTCTGCAACTCCATAGTTAAAGCAAATGGTGAAAACATGCAGTAAACTTGTAAATCCATTTGTGAGAGTTTCAGAAACAATTTGAACCCAAATCCAATTGTGTGTGAATCTCTGTTTAAATATCTTTCAAATTCCAGTGGCCTCATATTTTTAGGATTTTTCTACGATTTATGGCTTACAGATATTGTTTTCTGTACAGTCAGATTCAAAGAAATTCCTAAAATTGTAGGTTTAATATTTTTGGGTGATTCAAATTGGGTTAGTCTTGTATTAGTACTGGCCATCTAGGAAAAATAGTGTTAGTCTCTGTTCATGCATATTTCTTACTGTTACTAATGTGTATGTGTGACATGGATTGTTGAACCAAAACTCTTTGGTTTATTTTTAAACCTTTGCCCACTCTTTTATTTAAAAATTGGTCAACCAATGTTTTATTCTTGCAAAACAAAACCTCTGCAACTTAACCTTAGTTCTATTGTTTGGCTTAAGTCTTCAAATGGTGTGGCATATCATTTACTTCCTATTCTTGTGTAGTGTTGTGTAAGCTTTACAAAATAGAGAGAATGATTTCCCGCTTTTCCAAAAATGCTTCAAAAAATAATATGAATGTTTGTAATGCCCAACTAATGCACTTGTCCTCTTTATGATGTTATCTACCAGGGGATACTTAGTTGTGCCATGGTGATACCGAGAGAGGCAATTGCTAAGTTATGATACTCCCATACCTTTACTAGGTAAATAAAATGGGTTCTCTTTTAGTTGCTTTGTAGTATCTATAAGTTCTTTGTATGTTATCCCGTAGTAAGGTGGTTAGCTATTGCTTGTTGATTGTTGAATGTTGCATGCTTGTTATGATTGGTGCAATGTGATTGATTGTGTTCCTTTTATATTTTCCGACGATAGATGCGAACGATTCCGGAGAAGAAGAAGAAGTAGTTCGGACAAGGATTTTATTTATATTGACGGGATTCTTACATTGATGAAGTTGAAGAAGTCTAGGGACAAATAAGCCAAGGCAAGCCATCTTTTGATCTCTGATATGATGTCTCTTTGGATGTCATCTTGTGCTATCAATAGCATCTTGGTTCTATGTGTGATGATCTCCATATTGTTGTCATCTATGCTTGGATGCAAGCATGGTACCTCTAGTAGTTTTATCTTGTCAAGGTCTTGGTAATTGGTTGGGTGTATGGTATCATGGCCATTGCTATCCAACTTGCTTTCTATATTTAGCTTGAATATGTTCCACCTCGGGACAAGATTCATACTACACCCCCTTCTAGTGTAGATGTATCAATACCATGTTTTTGGTGTATTCTCAAATTGTGATGAGTATGCCTGTTTTCCCTTAATGGTGTTGGTGTTGGTCAATTCTCATCCCTATCTATCTATTGATTGGGTTAGATAGCACCACAAATCTGAAAGTATATTTCCTCTTGTGTTGTCATAATACATGCTTAGCTCAAGCAAGTATGATCCACTCCAATACCTCTTTTTCATACCCTCAATGGCGTGATGACCCTCATCTCGGCCATAGTGTTGTATTAGTTCAACTCATGAAACTTTAGATTGGGAACCCCTCAAGGTTTACCTTGTTGTAAATGTTTATGAAAACCTTGGGTGAGGCAATCTTACCCAAGCGTATGGTTTATGAAAGGAAAGGATCTTGACAAAGATGGTTGGAAAGAGGAAGGTGTGTGTGACTTGGGTTTTTGAGAAAAACGACACATGGTTCTTTGTATTCACCCGGAACAACTAAACAGCGCAACCATAGCTACTCCAACGTGGGCACGGGGCTTAACTTGACGTTTGTTCTTCTTAGCATGAGGCACCGCACAACTATACAAGGGTACGGTTACCCCCGAGTCCGGGTTGTCATGGTTGGGACAATAGTATAACGGGAGGCCTTCGGGGCTGACCCGTCCGGAAGACACTATGGGTCTCCTGGCTTGGCGGTGGAGCCACGCTCTAGAGGAGGTGAGCTGCCACGGTGCCGGGGAGGTACATACTCCATAGGGTAGGACCTCGTGTTAAGTCGAATGGGCGAAAGGTTATGTCCGGGTATCCGTCGTGGCATATGTCGTTATGCGGGGATGATGCCCACACGATAGGTATCCGGATAGTTGTGGTGAAAGTGTGCAAACTCTGCAGAGTCAAAACTATTCGAATAGCCGCGTCCGCGGTCATGGACGGTTGGGATGGCCGTTACAGAGCTGTGTCGAGTTTTGGTTTTGAAAATGATTTCCAAAGGAAATGTGTGTTGGAAGTACCGGAAGGGTACGGGAAAGATGGTGTGCCGACCATGTGGAGATGGTCGAGGAAAATGAAACAAAAGAGGGTGACCCTTCCTAGTGTTTCATGTAGAGGAACTCTGCTTTAACAAAGATATAGAGATGTCATAGGACTTCTTAGTGTCCCCTTCAACTGTGATGTGAGATGCTATATCCACAAGAGAAACTGATTCTCTTTCACATGCTATATCCACCAGAGAAACTATTCTTCCTCTCTTGTCTTCTTTAGTTAGAATTGTTATCACCTTCTTGATGGTTTGCGAGTACAATTCAAATGTACTCACGGCTTTGTCCCTGGCTATTTACTTGGCCAGACCTGGAGGACTTCGACAGATGAAGAAGGAGTTCATGACGTCTATGTGAGCTAGGAACGTCTTCCCAGTCAGTTGCCTGTAGGGTTAAGGCAGATGACTTGGGCTCTACGCTGCTGAAGTGATTCTGCTACTCTGATGATTAGATTAGGCCCTTCGAGGCTATCTTGTAAAGATGGGTCATGTGACTTTATTGTAATTTTCTTATTCCGTTTTGTAAAGGATGATGTAATTTGATATCAGTTCGGTTATGTGTTCACGGCACACTGATCATGGGAACGTGAACTGTATACATAACAGGGTATTTCGGACAGCTAGTCCGGGGTCCCCACACCTATCAGGGGGCATACCGGGCAACTCTTCTGGGAAAACATCTGGATACTCACAAACGATTGGGACAAGATCGATGGGGGTTCCGGCGATACTTTGCTTACAGAAGGCTTTGGATGAAGGCATAGTGGCGGTGTATTTTATTTGGATTCCTTCGCTATTGGTTAAGGTGATAGACTTATGGGCACAGTCAATGTGGCCTTGGTACTTAGTCATCCAATCCATTCCCAGAATTACTTCCAATCCTTGGGCTCCTAGGACGATGAGGTCGGCTTGAAAGGGAACACCTAGGATTTCTACCGGAACTTGTTTACAAGATAAGCGAGTTTTAGCGGTGGATCCTGGTATTTGAACTAACATGAGTCTATCCATTAGGGTGGGTGTCATTTTGCTTTTCTTGACAAAGGGTTCGGTAACAAAGGAATGAGATGCACCGGAATCAAAAAGAACTTTGGCGGGGGTGGAGTGGACTAGGAACGTACCCAGCACAATGTCAGGAGATTCTTCAGCTTCTTCGGCATTGGCATGATTCAGGTGTCCTCTAACAGTATTAGCCTGCTTCTTAGGTGGGGGCTTCCTTCCGGTTGCAGCACGAGCTTGGCCTTGATTTGGTCTTGGCGCATTGGGGCGTTGAGCTGGGTTCATCTTAGAGGGGCACTCACGAGAGAAATGTCCAGGCTGTCCACAAGCGAAACATCCTTCTCCTTGAGGGCGAGCATTTGGGTTGTTGCGGGGGTTGTTGTTGAAGTTTCCTCCTCCAGTACGAGGCTGCACATTCTGGCGGTTGGTGTTGTTGTTGGAGGGACGGTAAGCAGGGGCTGGCGCTCGCTGAGGCTGGGGCGCCGGCCTTGATGGAGGCTGGCCGCGGAACCTAGCATTGCTGGGTCCACTCTGCTGTTGCTGCTGCATCTTGCGCTTGCGGGTTTCATAGGCTGCCTTGCGCTTGGACTCCACCATGATGGCGGCATCCACCAGAGTTTCCAGATCAGGGTAAGGAACGGCCACGAGAATACTCTGAATCTCTTCATGAAGACCATTAAGGAAGCGGTCCCTCTTCTTCTCATCGGTATCAGTGTCCTGAGGTGCATATCGAGCCAAGGTGTTGAACTTGTCCAGGTAGTCAATCACACTACCATTGTTCTGCTTAAGGTTGAAGAACTCATCTCTCTTGATCTTGATTAATCCAGAAGGGATGTGGGCTTTGCGGAACTTAGTGGTAAATTCCTCCCAAGTGATCACATGGTCAGCAGCTTGCATTGCCTTGATATTCTCCCACCAAGCTCTTGCGGGTCCGGCGAGAAAGTGAGTTGCAAGGACCACCTTCTCATTTTCGCCCACGGCCGCGACTTCCAGATTGTTCTCGATTGTACGGAGCCAATCGTCCGCATCAAGAGGGGCGGTGCACTTGGTGAATACCGGTGGATTAGTATTCTGGAAGTCCCTAAGCTTGGATCTTGGGCCGTCTTCACCATCTCCTCCATTGTTGTTGTTTCCCGCGGCAAGCTGCGCAATGTTCTGCAGAGCCGCAATGTTCGCTTGGCTTTCAGCGCGGGCGGCTTGACGGTCTTCCATAAGGATGCGAAGGATTTGAGCCATATTGGGTTCAGGTGGAGGTGGTGGAGGGTCATTGTGCGCGCCTCGGCGAGTGTCAACCATCTGATAAGATGAAGGCATAAGACAAAAAGGGAACAACTTTGATAGGCGAGTTCTTTCTAAGGGGAAGGGTGACATGATGCATAAAAACTTGTTGAAAACAAACTTGAAAGATAAAGAAAGCATGAAAACCAAAAGCATCCATCATCATAACATAAGCATCACCAAAAGCTCAAAGTTCACACATCAAGGTCACCATAGGACCAACATCGTCTACGCGATTACATCAAGGACATCATAACATAACATAGCTAGCGATAGTGCGGTGCTCAAACTAGTCGTCGTCAAGGATGATGGTGTCATCCTTGGTCGGCGGCTCCTCAAACGGTGGCTCCTCGGGGTCTTCTTCCTCGGACGACTCGCGAGGGGTAGGGGGTGCTGGCTCTTCGGGCTCGTCATTGATGAAATCCATATCATCCTCATCTTCCTCTTCGGATGGGTTGTTCCAATCATACCCTTCCTCATCCATGTAATCATCATCGTCACTAAGGAGGGCAGCGTTCTCCTTGCGGAGATCCTCGCCATCATCCTCCAGCTCCTCTATCTTGGTCTCGGCCTCGCGGAGCGCCGTCTTAAGGTGCTTCACCTTCACCTTAAGCATGTACTTGGCCTCTCTTGCCCTGAGCTTGAGCTTCCGCTGGCGGCTAGCCCTCTTCTTCATCTCCTCAAGGTCTTGCTTGACCTCGCCCAACTCATTCGTCAGCATCTCTTTCTCCATCCGGCAAATGTCAAGGCTGTTCTGAGTCTTGCCGAGGAGGAACTCCATCTGGCCGGCGTGACGACCGAGGGGGCAAACATAGGGCACAATGGTGGGAAGGCCCTCCTCGTCACGCCGCCCAAAGTGAGCGTAAGGGAGGTTCCTCTCCTCGAGCTCCGCACGGTGGTGGAACGCGAGGTGAGCAAGGGCTGCCTGGAGTGCGCGAACCAACCCATCCTCCCAAGTGCGCTCGAACAGCTGGATCTCGAACTCCGGGAGCTGCTTGACGTGGGAGCCCCGGACGGTGCAGACGATCATCCAGGACAAGTCCTCGTTCTCGATGTCGTTCATCTGTCCGCCCTTCACCTCGGGGCGGAGGCGACCGACGGCGTTACAAACGTCGATCAGGGCGGTCTCGAAGAGGAACAAGGGCTGCGACTCTCCCACCTGACGGCTCCGGGTGTACATAACTTCCTCCATCTACACAAAATTTTAATGTTAATACAAGTAGTAATATGCCAAGTGTGCAAAATTTTAAGGTACATAATATAAAACAGTTACGGTTAATGCAAGTAGTTTATCTCTAAGGAGAAAAATTTAGGGGAGAGACTAGGCATTCTTTCAGCTTAGAGTCATCTCGTTTTTGATATTGAAAATAATTTTGTTCTAACCTTAACGTCCATGCTAACTAAGGCTTTCCCTAGAGTCAGGATGGCTCTGATACCAGCTCTGTGGCACCCCGGACCAACTGTCCGAAATACCCGTTATGCATTCACTCATGATCCCATGATCAGTGTAACATGAGCACATAACCGAACTGATAAACAGAGTTACAACATCCATTACATAGTACCGAAAATAATAAATAGTCTTACAAACGGTCTTATGACCAAGTCTTACACAAATGGCCACATCGGGCTGAAATCAAACATCCAAAAGCAGCGGATACAAATCAACTTCGTCGGGCCCAAGTCATGCCTTAAACCCTACAGGCAGCTGACCGGGAAACGTCCTAAGTCGCATAGTCGTCCTGATAACCACCATCATCTTCGAAATCCTCCTCATAGTCTGGCCAAGTAAATAGCCAGGGACAAAGCCGTGAGTACATTTTGAATTGTACTCGCAAACCATTTACAAAGTAACATAATAAAGGGAACAAGGTACCGAGAACTAAACTAGGAGGTCAAGAGGGAATTTCTAGTTTCATGTAAGAATATATCATGTAGGAGAGAAGAAGTGTTTTGGTGGAGTTGGCATCTCAACTTCATGGGCGAAGGAGACACTTAAAGATTTATCTAAGACATCCCTACATGAATTAATTTAAGAAGACTCTTCACGACATAAACACCTAGGAAGGGTAGACCCAAATTTTATTTCCTTTCCGACCATCTCATCATGGCCACCACTATTTTTCCAGTACTCCAAGTACCAACACAAAACCCGTGTTCTTTCCTTAAACATTTTCATAAACAAAACACATCAGGCTAAGCAACAGCCAAACCAACCGTCCATGACCGCGGACACGGCTATTCGAATAGATTTCACTCTGCAGAGTTTGCGCACTTTCCCCACAAGATCTGATAAATCCGCCGGGATCATCCCCGGGCCATCATACGAAAGTATGTGGGTATCGGATAACCGATCGAAGCCTTTCGCCCATTCTAAGTAGCAAGAGGTCCTACCCTATGGAGTATGTACCTCCCCGGCACCGTGGCAGCTCACCTTCTTTTGAGCGTGGCTCCACCGCCAAGCCAGGAGACCCATAGTGTCTTCCGGACGGGTCAGCCCCGAAGGCCTCCCGTTATACTATTGCCCCAACTTTGACAACCCGGACTCGGGGGTAACCTTACCCTTGTATAGTTATGCGGTGCCTCATGCTAAAGAGAACGAACGTCTAGCTAAGCCCCGTGCCCATGTTGGAGTAATGTGGTTGCGCTAGTTTGTTGTCATGGGTGAGTACTTAGGCGCCAAAGTTTTCGTAATACCCCAACCACTTTCTCATTCCCATCATTTTTACCAAACCCTTTCCTTTCTCAAAATCTCACTTGGGCATAGCATTATACCCAAGGTTTTAACAAAACTTTTACAACAAGGTAAAAACCTTGAGGGTTTTCCCAACCTAAAGTTTATGTGTGAACTACGATGTACAATAGCATCAAGGTTGCCATCATACCATGAAGGGTGTCAACAACATCCATACTTACAAGGAGCATGGATGAAGATAATCAAAAAGTGGAGCAATAATCATGATGTTAACTCAAAGTTTGAACTAGAATTAGGAGGTGTCAAATGAGTGAGTTTTAATCCACATACTTAGAGTAAGTACGCGAATCTACCGAGAGGGAATAAATACATACTTGGCGGCAAGTATGTCAAAGAAGAGAATTACTCAACCGAAAAAAAACGCAAAGGATCAAGATGGGGAAGAATAAAAGATCTCAACCAAGAACATAGATAATCAAGGAGTCAAGGTAAATGGCTTGCCTTGGCCGGCTAGTCCCTGGTCTTCTTCAACACCTTCTCCAAAATCCTCTCCTTCGGCTTCTCCCACGTTCGTATCTAGCGTCGCGAAAAATAGAAGAACAACATACAATCAACACATAGCTCAAAATCAAGTTTTAAAAGAATATGATAAAGCATGCAGGGGTGTATGTTGTATCAAAGTAAAATCATGCATTGGCCAAATTTATAAAAAGGGGTTGGGGTGGGAGATTAAATAACAACAAAATTTCAATGAACAACAATTCATGTGACACACCACTATTATAAACGATCCAGAATTATTTCCTACAGGGACCCATGGTATTTTTCTGAGATGAGCAACAATAAAATAAGATCATTACAATTGGAATCGGTCAAAAATAATAATTCTACAATTTTAGGAATTTAGTGTAGTATGCAGAATACATAGAGCAAGTTTAATACACTAAAATTCGTATAAAAATCCTAAAAATATGGGGTCAGTGGCATGTGAAAGATCTTGAAAATATCTTTCTAACGCAGTTGGATTCACTAGTTTTCGATTTGTAGAACTCCGGTTATAAGGGATTTGGTTCACTGGTTTTTAGACAAAAACTGGAAAATTTAAAACGATTTTCAAACGAAAATCTGGGCGGGAAAGGTCTTGGGCCGCGCTGTGTGTGAAACGGGCCGGCCCAGGAGAATTGCCACGCGGGCAGAGAAGAAAAAAGGAAGAAAAACAAAAAGAAAAGGGGAGGGCCCGGGGTGGGCCAGGCTGTGCATGGCCACCTGGCCTGCATGGCCCATGCAGGCGTCGGATGGGGATCCGATGGCCCATGGCCATCGTCTCCTCCACGCGAGCGCGGGGCGCGACCAGAGCGGCCGGACTGGGCAGAGAAGGAGCGGGGACGGCCATGGGGCTCACCGGCGGTGTCTGCTTCCCGGCGGCGAGGTCGAGGGTGGTCGGCGGCGTCGCAGAACGGGCGGGCGGCGCCTTCTTCTTCTCCCTGGCCTCCGGCAACACCGTCCTCTTCACGGCGTCCGGCAGCAGGTCGTGGAGCGGCGGCGTCCGAGCGTCCTGGCACGGCAAGGGAAAGGTCAGGGCAAACGTAGGAGATGGCAGGGAGGGCTGGGCGAAAGAAGAGAGGACGGCGGCGGTTGGAGCTCTTGCAGCACCTCCCCGTCTTCTCCAACGGCGGTGATCACCGGGCAGGGCTCCGCCGCTGCAACGAGCAGCAGCCCAGAGCAGCGCCCTGGGTGCTCTCCAGGGAGAGTGTGGAGGTGGAGGGGAAGGAGTGGGGTGGTGTGAGGGCGGAGTGGGTGCGGGGGTGGGTTTTTATAGGCCAGGGAGGGCAAGGGACGGGCGACGGGCGGCGGCTTCGGCCAATCCCGCGAGGGGGACAGCGGCAGCGAGTGGGAGAGAGTCGAGGGGGCGCGCGGTGCCTCGAGGAGTCAGGGAGGTATACGAGGAGGCGAGCGTTTTCCCGAGGCGAGGGAGAGGGAGATCGAGGCGACGTCCTGTCGCGGGCGTCTGCGCGCGTGCGTGGGAGGTTTCTCCAGGGCGTGCACGTCCCTGGACCGATGGCCTCCATGGGAGTGGGCTGGTGCACGTTTGGGCTCGTGGAGAGGGGCAGGGAGGGTCCAAGGAGGTGGGTTGCGGGCCAGATTAAGGTGGGCTTGAGGGGTGGGGAGTGGGCACCAAGTGCCGGCCATAAGAGAGGGACATGGCCTCCCAAACTCGGCCATGCACAAGGGAAGAAAAGAGGGAGGGGTAAGAGAGGGGTGGTTACCCTCTAGGGTTTGTCAAAAAGAGAGATCAAAGTGGTGGTGAAAAAGAAAAGAAAAAAAAATAAGAGGGGTCCAAGGCCACGGCCTTATGCCAAGAAAAGAGAGGGAGATAAAAAGAATAAAAGAAAAGAGAGGGGGAAGTGTTCCCCCTTCCTAGGGTTTTCTCCAAAAGAGAGAAAGAGTGGGTGTCATGGTGAGGGAAGAGAGGGGAATGTCATGCTAATGCATGTGCACACATGCACCCAAATTTTTGATGAAGAGGGAAATTGTTGTTAAAGAGAGAAGTTGGGTGTGGGGGTGTTTTACACTTGGTGTCAAAAGGAGTTTTTCCCCTATTTAAATTTTGGTACACCAACTTGTTGCTAGGGGTTTTAGTGTGGGAAGTTGTTGATACACCCTCACTACCAACAATCTAAACAAAACTACAAGCTATGCACTCCAAGTAGCAAGATAAATAAATGTTTTTGTTGGCCCAAAATTTTAAAGCTAGAAAATATGCAGGGTTTGAAAAGTGGGTTGTTACACTACACGGAAGAAAAAGACAAGAACAGTGTTTACCAGAACTCAGGGGTAACGATGGATTCCTGGACGGGTGACGTAAAGACTAGATACTACGAAAGAATCGCGGAAATCTGGGAGCTTAGCTACGCTGGGGAGAAAGTGCCGATGTTCCGTATCAGATGGGCTAAGAGCGTCAGAAAAGAAGACCGGTATTTCACCACCATGTTTCTACCCGAAGCCAACAAATCAAAATCCACGAACGCCACCACGCAGAATGAGCCATGGGTACTGGCAGAACACGTGCACCAATGCTTCTTCATAACCGACCCATCCAGGCCTAGCCGTGTTATCGTGAGGAGAGGCAAGAGGACCATCGTCGGAATGGATGGAGTCGCCAACGAGGAAGACTTCGAAGGACAAGTCGGAGACCCAATGATGGAAGAATCCGAGGATGAAGACACAACATACACCACAAGAAGAAGCAGGACCACGCTACCGAGGTCAGGTCGACCCTTCAAAAGAAGAAGTCACGACACGGGGCTAAATTATTCAACGACGAGCAAGAAAAGCAAGAAGAAAGCGAAACACTCTTCTCAATCGATGATGTAAAAATTTGCTAGTTGTTTGTTTGTGGTACCAACAGGTGCACTCAACCTTGAGATAGTAATTGTTTAAGTATGAACTTCTGCTACCTCACCATGTGGATGATGCAACAGCCTAGTAGCTGATGCTGCTGTTTATTCCTGTATCATTCATATCTTATGTTGCACTGAGCACTAAGCAGAGTTTGATGTAGCACTGCTTATTAGATATATAAAATTCACTATGTTCATTCTCTGGTTTTAAATGGAGGTTGTCAAGTGTTATTTTTATGCTGATGTAAAATGCCACTGTAATGTATATGCTAAAAAGCTAGCTACTGTAATTTATGTGGTGATGGTTATGATGATGGCATGGTTATGGAGATGGTTATGGTTATGGTTATGGCATTTATATGTTTGCATTTCTGTTACAGGGATTGAGTTGCTATTGAGTGCCGGAATGTCGATTCATTTCCGTTCCGGCAATTCTAGCACTCGGCATGACCAATTTTTAGCAAAGGTCATGCCGAATTTTTCCGTGAATTCTAACTCTTTTTCATCTTCTATTAGTGCAAGCCACCATGTCGTCTCAAGAAGAGTTAGAGGAGCACTACAATAGGCACTTCTTTAGGACGGAGGAGGATGCCGAGGCCGCTGGTGTTGGCGGCGACGAGGACCATGAGATGGAGGATGCCGCTGGGGGTAGTGCCGACGAGCCGAGCGGCAACGAGGCAAGCGCCGCCGCCGGGGGTAGTACCTACGAGCCTAGCGGCGATGAGGCAACCGGCGCCGCCGGGGATGGCGGCGAGACAAGCGGCGATGATCCTAGCGCCGCCGCCGGGAGTAGTGGCACCGGGACAAGTGGAGCCAAGAGGCCGCGGAAGGCAAGGCGCCAAAACACGGTCGGCACCGGCAGAGACACAGTCACAGAGGTGGACCCCGCCAGTGGTTTGCCGGTGTTGCCTAAGGATGTTGCCAAGGGGTACGGCAACCAACTGGCATGTATCCTCCGAGAGGTCGTCAATCTCAACGAGACGGACCTCCGAGCTGAGAGCAAAGCGCCTTTGCGAGCCCAGCTCATTGCGAGGTTGCACGCACGATACAAGTTCCTAGGCGACTACGCCTCCAGTCATCAAACCAACAACATTGTGAACTCACAAGCCCTCCTGAAGTTCACCAAACACCTCAGCAGCTATAAGTACATGGTGCGGAGGCTGATTGCTGAGGGCAAAGGTTTCGAAGAGGTCCACTCCGCCTTTCCGCATGTCACCCAGGCGGACTTTGATGCTTTTGTGGCCAATGAAGAGCTACAAGCAACCAAGAATCGCAAGTTGTGGGGGAAGGAAATGCGGGAGCTTAACATCGGCAACCACAACCTTGGGAGCCGTGGGTACGAGGGAAAGGAGCCCTATTGGGCGAAGGAGGACGAGGCGTATGTAAATGCCGGCATTGAGAACCCCTGGCTCAAGTACAAGGACCCGCTTGAAAGAAGATTCATCAGGTCCCGGTACCATAAGAAGAAACTAACCGGGGAACTTGTCACGGACCCGAAGGTCGTAACCGACATAATTTGGTTCACGAACGACCAGAAGGTCCTGGCGTTGGAGAAAAAACTGGTAAGCAATTTACCGGTTTTATTAGGTTAAGTATCGTTCATATAATAGTAGCAACATTTCTAAATGGTTCGCGTTTCTTCCGCAGGAAGAAGAAAGACAAAGACTTTCTCAAGCCTCCCAAGGTGACGAAGGCTCCTCGTCCTAGGCGTCGACGGGCAGGGTAGCCTGGGACAAGCCTCTCGTATGGGCGCTAAACATCGTTAATGAGCATTCACCGACGAGAAGGCCGCATAGAGGCCGTGTGGCTGGCGCCGGTACAGGCTACAAGCATGGTCACTATGGCTTGTCGTCTGCGGCCGATAAAAATGCGCGTAATGAGAGGAAGCAGCGGGAGGCGGAGGAAATGAGGGAGTCAATCCTAGCCCAAGTCCAAGCTGGTTTGGTACCGCAACTGGTACCGCAACTCAAAGCTACACTCGTACCTGAAGTCAAAGCTGAAGTCGCCGCTGGAGTCCAAGCAGATTTCAACGCTCTACAAGCGTGGTATGAGGGTGGCCAACACGGGGCCCCGAAAATGCAAGTGGTTAGCTTCAACGGCAGCAACTCGATGGTGCCGCCGTCCGCCGGCAATGACAATGTTATAATGGAGACTCCTCCGGCCGCCGGCAATGTCGCTGGTGCTAGGGATTCACCGTCCATGCCGGGTAGCAGCCCCTCCGTCACTTGCACGCCCGCCGCCGCATGTGCTGGCCCGTCGACATTAGCCGAGCTCAACGCCCTCACGGTAATTAACTAATGTGTACATCAAGTTAATATATTAGTTTCGTCATCCTTGCCCTCTCTCTAACGCCATACACATGTTCTCGCAGGCGCTCTCGACGCCATGCACCTTTTTGATGAGAGTAAACGACGAACTCAAAGACGTCGCGAGGGGGTCCATCATTCGGCCCCTGGATAAGAAGTGGCACACACGAGATATGGCGGATGACGTTTACCGGGTTGAAGTGGATCGGGCGTTACCGGGCTATGAGGATTTGTTTCCTCCTAATCAACCGCATGGTGCCGATGACGATAGCCCGTTGAATCTGGCCTCACTTTGAAGGGTTGGGTACTGCTATGGCCGAAGACCCTAATTCGGATCAACACCTACTCGGGGTCGACGGCAAGCAAAGACAAGCACCTTGCGGCGCCACATGTCAGCGTCCCTCCACGACAGCCAGCGGCGCCCGTGGTCATCGCCCCACCAGAACGGCCAGCTGCGCCAGAGGTCAGCGCCCCACCACAACAGCCAGCTGCGCCAGAGGCCGAGGAATATGAACGTGACAACTTCCAATGGGATATTCCTACGTCTTCACAAGTTGTCCATGAGGATGCGCCGGGCTTCAAATATGTGTGCTCCAAGAAGCTGTTCGATTCTCAAGAAACGGCTGATGAGGAGGAAAATCTGAGGAGGTCGCCACCGCCGCCGTCAAAAATATGTTGAGCCCAAACACACTCCGTGCTACGGCCACTACGGCGATGGATGGTCCAGCACTACAACCCAAGAAGAGGAAGAGGGCAAATAAGAAGGACGCCCAAGACAAGGCGGCGGCGGCCAAATCCAAGGACAAGGTCCCACTCCTTGACAAGTTGCCAAACAATTGGTGACCTCTGCATCACTTGGGTCAACCGATGCTGCCGGAGCATGTCGTGAAGAAACTCACCCCGGATATGAGGAGCTTGCATGAGACTGTCTTGCATGTGGAGAACCTTCTTCTCAAATCAAAAGATCCTGGTTACCCTCTCTTCGTGGCGAAGGTGCCAGCGGCATGAACTTCGTCGAGAAGTACCCCGCGGACTTGTGCTTCATCCGGTTCAACGACATCTTCAGCATCTATCGCATGCAAGCGCTCCACTTTAGTGTGGTTCGCCTAGTTGCTCTTAGCATGTCTTCCCAGATTGTTAAGGAGGGGACGCCGACCATCGCGATCATGGACCCCTTCTATATGCGGGAGAGCATCATCTGCAACCACAGGGATCGCGCGATTGCCACCCAGCAGGTCGAGGATTTCATGCTGGCGAACATTAAGAAGGGCGCCATTCTCATCCCTTACTTCCCGAGTAAGTAATCACTCGCTAGTCCCCCATCACCATTCTATCCTATATCTCCATTTGCATTTCCAAAGGTTAATCCGTGTGTTTTCCGCAGAGACAAGTTCTGCACCCTCATCGTCGTGCACCCGCAACACTCGCATGCAGTCTATCTCGACTCGGGTAGGGACCGCAAGAAAGACTACTCCCACATCAGGGCCCTTCTCAATGATGCTCTCACCGGCTTCGCCAACAAGGCAGGCCCCCTCAAAGTAGAGAGGAAATCCCGAGGAGGCTTCGTCTTAACCCACACAACCAACTTCCCCTGCCTCAGGCAGTCGACGCCCGACAATGGGATGGACGCGTGGTACGCCATCCTTCAGATGCAGGAGTACATAAAGTACGCAGATGACATGTTGCTGCCAGATAATCTCAGAAACAGGTTTGCAAACATGGCGGATGTCCCTGATAGAGAGATTAGAAAGAACTGGGGTCGTATCCAGCAGTTCATTTGCACGATAATCCTGCAGGATGTCAACAATAGGTCTGGCGAGTTCTTCTACGGCTATGGTCTACCACCTAATGACGAGATAGACCTCCGCTTGGAGATGTCGCGTGATGAGAGGCCGTTCAACTCGCTTGAGGGCTGCCGTCCATTCCCCCCTAGGCGTACAACCTGATCCTACGACGGGAACACTTGCTAAAGCTTGAACGATATGTCCTTGAACTTCTTTGTAATAATTGTTATATATTCCCATAGAATCGACTAGTTGCTTTTATTTAGTTGTATGAATGTGCATGTGAACATGTGTCTGTAGTTTCATTTACTTTGCTATATATTTCAAGATTATGGCGTACATAGCTTAATAATTATTTGCATTTACTCGACCACTACTTGCCTCGTATTTGGAGTTCGCCGATGATTAGAATGTTTGGTCAATCGTACACTCGGGGGTGGAGCCAGTGAGCCTTGGTGCGACGGCCACAAGTATCAATCTATTGTGCATCCTACCTAGCCTCACTGACTCCATCCCTGGATGTTAATATTTGTTTCGACCGACAAAGTATGAGGCACGCTATTTAATTCGTACTACTTGTCTTCTATTTGAGTTCGCACTTCTTAATTGCATTGGCCGATGATTAAAATGTTCGGTCACTTGTACACTCCGGGGTGGGGCCAGTGAGGCTTGGTGTGATGGCCACAAATATCAATCTATTGTGCATCCTACCTAGCCTCACTGACCCCATCCCTGTATGTTATTATTTATTTCGACCAACAAAGTATGAGGCACATGCTATTTAGTTCATACTACTTGTCTCTTATTTGAGTTGGCACTTGTTCATTGCATTGGTACTAACGTTTTACTTGTCTTGTGAATGGAGATGCCGACGACATATGTCGTGTACAAGGGGAGGGTTCCTGGAGTCTACGACGACTGGGAGGACTGTCGGAGACAGGTGCACCGTTTCAGCGGCAACAGCTACAAGGGATACCCCACTAGGGTGGAGGCGGAAGGAAGATACGCCCGTTATCTAGCGGGAGAGATGAGGGACATGAGGAGGAACCGGATGAAGACCATGGCCTTCATGATGATGGTCATGACCATGTTGGTCATGTTCTATGTGATTCTAGTTTAGGTTAGGACCTACATTGTGAGGTGTATGACGATACTTGTGACGACTATGTACCAAGACTTCTAACTTTGTGAAACTTCGTCGTTCGGTGTTGCATATGCACATGTGTTGTATGAATCAACACATTCCGAAATGAGACTTGCGTATTTGTGTACTGATACCGAAATGAAACTTGGCTCTCTATGTGCTTCTCATATTGCATGTAATACTGTATAAATATGAACTGCGTTGTAAATATATACTGCTGTCAAAATTGTATTGTAATATGCTGGAAAAAAGTGGAAAAAAGAATTTTCGAATTAATTGCCGGCGCACCTAAATGACACATTGCCGGCGCACGTGGCATGCGCCAGTGCTGGAAGCACTACTGCCGGCGCACCTGACAGTGCGCCGGTGGAATAGATCTTTGCCGGCGAAGCAGGGTGGTGCACCGGCAGTAGCTGAGATATCGCCGGCGCACTACCTGGTGCGCCGGCAGTGTCCGTTTATCACCGGCGCGTTCGCACCGGCGGGCTCGTGGTGCGCCGGCAATGGGGGTTTTAGGTGCGCCGGCAATGGGCCTTTCCCTAGTAGTGAGTGTTGTCATCAAACACACAAAACACGGGGTTTAGACTTTTCTCTTTCAATCTCCCCCTTTTTGGTTTTTGATGACAACACAAGAATTTGCAATGGCATAAGATATTATGATGAGATTTTAGATTTGCAAAAGCTCGACGGAGCTCCCCCTAGACATGTGCATATTTCAAATATGTGTTTGAATACAAATGCACACATCCTAGAGACATAACTCCCCCTAGATTTTACAAACTAAGAACATATGCAACATGGATACTTGACATGTTCATATAGAATAAGCACAATATGGAGGCAACACAAGATCATGCAAAGAGTTTTGGGTGAAGTTATCATACCTTTGCCATGAGAATACCCAAACTCACAACAAGTGCCTCCATAGGGTTGGTGTCGCCATAAGAAGAGATAAACAACGAGGAAAAACCCATCCTAATAGGCAACTTCTCCCCCTTTGGCATCAGAACACCAAAAAGGAGGACAAGCAAACTAAAAAGGATGGTAAGGAAATACATAACCAAGCTTGCAAAAACCAACAAGAAAAACAAAGTTTGGATGAGACTCCCCAAAAACATGGAGAAAAAAAAGACAACAGAAGAAGAAGGACAAAAGAAAGTCACAAAGAAACAAGAAGAACCAAAAACTCCTCAAGGACGAGGTTTGTGGCCGAAGGCACCGTGTAATAGTATAGTAGTGTGAGGGCACGTACATGTATCTAGGACTCACGCCTACAACTCAACATGAAGCTCATTAGTCACTTACATGACAAATAGCATATTTTTTGGATTTCTTTATGCATTATGGGGGGAGGGATAGCTCAATAAGTTTAAACCGCACCCCCCCTATGTGCATGCGTGCTTTTCATCTAGACATATAGTTAAAGAGTGATATGTGCACACGAGGTCAAGCGAAGTTCGATGGATAATTGATATTTAGCTCATGCCTCATCTCAATGAAACGCTTCTCATCCAAGGGCTTCGTGAAGATGTCCGCCAATTGCTCCTTGGTACCAATGAAGGAAAGAACAATATCTCCGCGAGCAATGTGATCCCGGATGAAGTGGTTCCTTATCTCAATGTGCTTCGTCTTGCCATGAAGAACCGGATTGTAGGCGATTTTGATTGCGCTCTCATTGTCACACAAAAGAGGCACCTTGCTATACTCGAGTCCATAATCCCGCAAGGTTTTCCTCATCCATAAGATTTGAGCACAACTACTCGCCACGGCAACATACTCGGCTTCCACGGTAGAGACGGAGACACAATTTTTCTTCCTTGAGGACCAACACACCAAGGATCTTCCAAGAAAGTGACAAGCTCCGGATGTAGACTTCCTATCAACCTTGTCGCCCGCCCAATCGGAGTCGGTGAAACCAACCAAAGAGAAGTCTGTGTCCCTTGGGTACCATAGTCCAAAGTGTGGGGTATCAACTAAATATCGAAAGATCCTCTTTACCGCCACAATGTGGCTTTCCTTCGGACTTGCTTGAAACCGTGCACACATACCAACGCTTAACATTATGTCCGGACGAGAAGCACAAAGGTAAAGAAGCGAACCTATCATCAAACGGTAGAGCTTGGGATCCACCGCCTTGCCGGTTTCATCAAGGGAGAGTTAACATTTGAGATGCATTGGGGTTCTAATGCCCTTAGCGTCCTTCATGTCGAAGCGCTTGAGCATGTCTTGGAGGTACTTTGCTTGATTGATGAAGGTGCCTTGTCGCATTAGCTTGATCTCGAACCCGAGGAAGTAGTTGAGTTCACCCATCATTGACATCTCAAACCTATTAGTCATAAACTTAGAAAACTCATCATTGAACTTTGTGTTAGTTGAGCCAAATATGATGTCGTCTACAAAAAATTGGCATATGAAGAGCTCCCCATTGACTTTCTTACTAAAAAGAGTGGGATCGATTTTCCCCACTTCGAAACCACGGTCCACAAGCAACTCCTTTAGATGCTCATACCAAGCTCTAGGAGCTTGTTTGAGACCATATAGGGCCTTTTTGAGCTTTAAGACATGGTCCGGGATATGGGGGTCCTCGAATCCCGGGGGTTGCTTCACATATACCTCCTCATGTAAAGGACCATTAAGAAAATCACTCTTAACATCCATTTGTTGTAACTTGAAGCCATGATGAGAGGCAAAGCCCAAAAGGATACGGATGGACTCAAGCCTTGCAACGGGTGCAAAGGTTTCGCCAAATTCGACGCCTTCAACTTGAGAATAGCCTGGTGCCACCAATCATGCTTTGTTGCGGATGACGATGCCGTGTTCATCTTGCTTGTTCTTGAAGACCCATTTGGTGCCGATAACATTGCGACAATGATCGGGTCGCTTCATGAGAGTCCACACATCATTCCTCTTGAAGTCATTGAGTTCCTCTTGCATTGCTATCAACCAATCGGGATCTTCAAGCGCATCATTAACCTTGAGTGGTTCCACCATAGAGACAAAGGCGTGGTGCTCACAAAATTTTGCTAGTTGCCCCCGGGTGATCACTTTGCTCTTTAAATCACCAATGACATTACGCAATGAATGGGACTTGAGGCGCAAATGTCTTGTAGTAGGATCTTCACGGTGAGTATCGGCTATAGGAGTAGATTCTTGAGAGTCCTCTTGGCCTTCATCATGGTTTAGATCCTCGCCTTGACCTTCATTGTTGTTGAATGGGGCATCATCATCATCATGAGAGCCGGACGACTCGGGGGTATTGGGAATAGAATTATCCATAAAGATTGTCCCCGAGCCATTCGGTGAAGAACTTGAAGCTTGACCTTGGTCACTTGATGTCGGTTGTTGAGGTAGATGAGCTTGCGGTAGTTGTTGATGTTGTTCTTGAGTTTGTTGAGGTAGGCTTGCACTTGATTGTTGTTGTTGTTGTTGTTGTTGATGTTAAACTTGAGGTTGTTGTAGAGGTTGGCTTGCACTTGTATGATCAATGGAAGAAGCTTGGCCTTGTGGTGTAGATGGCTCCACTTGGGTGAAACTTGGTCCTTCCCCGGTACTCATAGAAGGTAGCTCTTGAGGTCGGCGAATGCCAACACCCATCCTTCCTATGGCATCAGGGGGAATTGCATCTCCTTTCTCACAAGAAGCACTTCGCTCCTCCAAAGATCTATCATCTTCATCGAATGTCACATCACAAGATTCTACAACTCGCCCATTCGACTTGTTGAAGACTCTATAGGCGTGAGAATCCGTAGCATAGCCAACAAAGATTCCTTGAGCTCTTGAATCAAACTTGGATAGACGTGTGTCCTTGACAAGCACATAGCATTTGAATCCGAAGACCTTGAAGTATGACACATTGGGCTTGTTGCCGGTGAGAATCTCATATGGTGTGTTCTCTAGATCCTTGCGAAAGTAGAGGCGATTAGTAGCATCGCATGCGGTAGAGATAGCTTCAGCCCAAAAGTTATAGTTGGACTTGTACTCCATCATCATTGTCCGAGCGGCTTCGATCAAGGTTCGATTCTTCCTTTCGGAGACCCCATTTTGTTGGGTAGTATATGGCGAGGAGTATTGATGTTGGATTCCTTCTTCGCCGAGGAATTCATCCAAGGTGTAGTTCTTGAACTCCGTTCCATTGTCGCTCTTATTGCGAGGGTCATGGCGTTGTACTTGCATTGAACTTGAGTGACAAACTCCATCATGGTCCGTTGAGTCTCACTCTTGTACTTGAAGAAGAATACCCAAAAATTGCGTGAATAGTCATCAACAATGATGAGGCAATACTTCTTCCCTCCAAGACTTTCATGAGACGGTGGAGCGAAGAGATCAACATGTAGGTGCTACAAGCATCTTGTGGTAGAGATGGTTGTCTTGGCCTTGTGAGGAGCTCCATGCATTTTTCCTTGTACGCAAGCCCTACAAACACGATCTTTGCAAAAGGAAACATCCTCTTTTAGTCTGAGAATGTGGCCACCCTTGTGGAGAATTTGCAAAGTCCTCATGTTGACATGGGCTAGTCTGCGATGCCATAACCAACCCTTGTCACCTTTAGCAAATAGGCAAAGAGCGGAATATGTTGTCTTTCCGGAGAAATCAACAACATACAACCCGTTCTCTATATATCCAACAAAGGCTACACGGAGTGTCTTGCTCCACAAGATGACCACCATATGTTCATCAAAAAATGTACATAGACGCATACGAGCAATTTGATGAACAGAAAGTAGATTGTAACCAAGGGTCTCGACAAGGAGGACATTCACAAGTGAAATGTCGGGTGTTACCACCAACTTGCCAAGACCAATACCTTAGAGCACGTGTTGTCGCCATTTGAAACGGTAGAGTGAGATGGCTCGAGGTCGACAACAATTTCCTTGCTTCCGGTCATATGACTTGTGGCTCCACTATCAACCACCCATTTAGCGCCACCGGAAGCATAGTCCTACAAGGAATCAAGTCTTGGATTTAGGTACCCATTTTTCAATGGGTCCTATCATGTTAGTAACAAGGGGTTTGGGAATCCAAATAGTACAATCAACATTGTCCTCTTGAGGACCAATAAAGCGAGCACGAATATGTCCATAGTAATCAACAAAAAGAACATGAGAAGGGTTGTTAGAGCCGGTGAAACCCTTCGTGGCAGAGTTGGGTACTCCATCCCTTCTTGAGTTAGCATCGCCTCCCTCATGGTTGCTCTCCATGTTCTCCTTGTTCTTCTTCTTCTTCTTGGTCCTCCTACTCCTCTTCCTCTTTGGCTTGGTAGCCACTCCACCTTCATTGCATGATCCCTCTTTGGCTCCATATTTGGCTTCAATGACTCCTTCCAAGTACTTGGCTTCGATTTGGAGTCTATCAATTTTGGCCTTCAAACGATTGACCTCATCTTCATGCTCTGGGTGAGTGATATCAAACACTTGGGCCTCATTTGCCTTGTTCACCCGAAAATGTTCCATCAAAGATTCTTCTTGGAGAGAGTTCATCTTCATGAGTAGATGCTTGTCACTCTCCATCTTGGCAATATCACCTTCAAGGTTGCAACACGCGCGGTCCTTGCTCAAGAAAAAATATTCCTTCAAAGCTTCCTCTTGCATGGAATTGACCTCCATGAGCTTAGCTTCGCTCCTCTTCAAAGAGGCTATTTCTTCCTCATGATCACAACAAGTGACCTTCTATTTTCTCATGCAGAGGCACTCCATCAAGGACTCTTCTTGCATGCCCCTCGAACTCAATAGCTTGGCCTTGGTGCTCTCAAGAGCGGCAATTTATTCTTCATGATTGCAACATGAGGTCTTCTCCTTGCACAAGCGGTAATACTCATCCAAGGCTTCTTCTTGAAGAGCACTGACCTCCAAGAGTAGAGCATTTTGCCTCTTCAAAGAAGCAACTTGATCAACAAGCTCATCATGACAAGAGTTGGTGCCTTCCTCATATTTATCCTTGTTGGCTTCCTCGAGAGAAAGCATCTTCTTCTTGAGCTCACCCACCAATCCAAGAGCATGATCTCAGTCCTTGGTCAGTTGGGAGATGATGGCATTGTTGGAGTCTTCGAGGGTGATGACACTAGCTTCAAGAGACATGCGCAAGTTTTGTTCCTCTTCAAGTGCTTGATTGAGAGAGGCAATCTCATTTTCCGCCTCCCTTTCAAGCCTCTCCTTCTCCTTTATAAGGTCTTGAGCCGCACCAAGTTGGGCCAAGAGAGCCCCAACAAGAGTCTTGGTATCCCGTTGCATGTTAGTGAGAAAAGAATCCAAACCCACAATCTCACGCTTAATGGTGAGACTAGTGGCATCATCAATAGATAAAGTATTAGATGGAGATGTGAGTTTGGAAGGGGATTCTACCTCCGAGGATACCTTCTCCATGAGGCAACGGGCGTTGTTGGTGACGAGGTTCTCATTTGGAGAGTCGAAGAGGGAGATAGAGGGAGTGGTAATGGCGACGACGGCCACTCCCTCTCCTTCCTCGTTGGAGCTCTTGTCCTCATGCTCCTCATCCTCATCGGAGGAGTACTCTTCACGGATGATAAAGGCTCTTGGTTTCTTGGTGAAGGAGACCTTGTCGTCATCGGGCTTGGAGGAAAACTTGGAGAATCCTTTGGAAAGAGACTTGAACTTTTCCTTGCGGGAAAGCCTTCCACCATTATCTTCTCTTCTCTCATAGATACAATCCGCAACAAAATGACTTTTGTCGCCGCAATTGTAGCATGTTCTCCCCCTTTGCCCCTCCCTTGGACTCTTGGAGAAGTTTCTTGGAGAATCACGTGCTCTTCTTGGTATTGTGCTTTGGGACTTGTTTCCCTCCCAAAATCTCTTGGCGGCGAGGGCCATGTGCTCATGATAGTTGGTCTTGAGATCATCCGGACCCCACTCAATGGGATCCTCATCGCTTTCACTAGCTTCATGCACCTTCATCTTCAATGCGAGGTTGGGTTTGCGGGTGTTGTGGGCGTGAGCAACAAGATCCTCCGCATTCTTCTTGGAGATGTCCAAAGCGATGACTTCGCTAAGGACTTCATCGGATGTCATAGAACGGAAGGAGGCGTTTTGGCGGATGGTCGTCAACTTCACTTCCTCATAAGGGAGGAGAGCATTGTAGAACTTTCGCTTGATCCAATGGTAATCCACAAACGGTGCTCCAAGATCTTGCATTTGTACGGCAAGAGAGATGAGGCACCGATACATTTCTTCAGGGGACTCTCCTTCATTCATGACGAAGTTGTCGGCCATGTTGTTCACTTCATCGAAACGAGAGCTTTGGATGCTCGCATTTCCGAGGAAGAGCTTGTCGAGTTTATCCCATGCTTCCTTGGCGGTCTTGAGTGATAGGATATGAGCGCGGTCCTTGGCGTGACGGCCATGTGGATCATGTTGATGGCGGTGGCGTTGAGTTGGTCATCCACCACTTCTCTTCTTGTCAAGTTCTTTGGGTCTCGTGGTGACTATCCCTCCTCAATGATGCGCCAAAGCTCGGTAGAAGCGCTACGCACATGAGAACGCATTAAGAATTGCCAATTTTCAAAGTTATTTGATTCAAGTAAGCGGTGGCGAACCATGCGAAAGGATATGTGGCATAGGTATTGGAACGTTTATGGTCTAATCACTTGGTGGTGGCACCGCATGATTATCCCCTAGACGTTCCTCAACCAATGTCTCATCCTTCCCCTTTGTTTAAGTGTCGGCCTCCCCAAGCCCTTCCTTTTGCGGATCTTTTGTCGATTGCGCAACAAAATCAACAAGAGGAAATTGACTAGCTTTTGGTGTGGGATCCGCGGCACTTGCCTTAGGATCTTCGGTAGGGGTTGGCTTTTGAGCAACCAACTCCATCATCATTGCCTTCATTTGGCTAATGATGGATGACTCCAATTTCTTGAGGTCATCCAACATAGTCGTTGTGCCATCGATGGTAGATGATGGAGCGGGTGGCTCAAGGGAAAGGGACCCATTCACAACCTTAAAACAAGATGGAGAATGAGGTGCGGAAGCATGAGATGGAGGGACTCAAGTTGGATTTGAAGCTAGCAAAGATCAAGCACCGTCGCCAGCAGAAGTAGTAGCTCTGCGTCCGTGAGGCCAACTACATGCTGAAGGTTAAGGTGATGCACCTCAAGAACGCCCTCCGTGATGCCGAGGACAAGCTGGAGAGCTTCCAGGATGAGGGCGAGGATCTCTGCAAGGAGGACACCGCTCTCATCAGCGACGATGGGGACTACATGGAGGAGGAGGGACTCGACGGACTTGATGAAGAGGACGACGAGGATCGCGCCTTCATCAACGAAGAGGCCGAGGACCCCACGCCCCTCCACACCGTTGAGGCCACTGTGGATGAGGAGGAGGAAGACCCCGAGGAGCCCCCTTTTCAGGACCTTACCACCCCTCTTGATGACTTCTAGATTGTGCACCCGCGAGACTTATGTTATGATATCCCCCATGTAGCATTGTACGATGATGGTCCTTATGTGACCTTGTGATGGTTGTGAACTATGGTTCTTTTGGGTAGTATCTATGTTACGACTATGCTTGTTGCTTTATATGTTTGTTGCTTTTTCAAAGTTTTGCGACATGTTTCCTTTTTTGCATTACATTCCCTCCCCCTTGGAAAGGACTTGCCTACCAGAGTTCCACTTTGTCTTACACTCTTATCTCACCAGATGGTCGAAACTCACCATGGAGGTTCCGGTTCCGAAAACCCTCCACCACCACCACCCCCAGAGGGCAACATGGCCTAGATTTTTTGACTCTTGATGGAGGGCCGTCAGAATTCTCGTGCCGAGAGTGAATCCAACATCTCCACGCTTAGGCAGATCGCTCAGCTTGCTGCGGGAAACCGCAACAATGAAGATGAAGAAGGATGACATGGTGAGGAAGCGCCCAGATCGCGCCTTAGGGACTTTCAGAACACCAACCCTCCTGTGTTCTCTAAGTGCACCGCACCCCTCGACACTGACGACTGGCTCCGCACCATCGAGAACAACCTGGAGGTAGCTGCTGTTGGAGAACAAGAGAAGGTAATTCTTGCCACCCACTTTCTCTCCGGACCAGCGAGAGCACGGTGGGAGAACATCAAGGCTATGCAAGCCGCTTACCACGTCATCAACTGGGAAGAGTTCACCGCCAAGTTCCGCAAGGCACATATCCCTACCGGACCAATCAAGATGAAGCGCGATGAGTTCTTCAATCTGAAGCAGAACAATTCCAATGTGGTTGAGTATGTCGACAAGTTTAACACCTTGGCGAGGTATGCCCCTCAGGACACTGATACCGATGAGAAGAAGCACGACCGTTTCCTGAATGGACTGCACGAGGAGATCCAGAGCATCCTCGTGGCTGCACCTTACCCTGACTTGGAGAAGCTAGTGGATGCCGCGATCATGGTGGAATCCAAGCACAAGGCTGCATATGAAACCAGGAAGCGCAAGATGCAACAACAACAGTGTGGACCCAGCAACCCCAAGTACCGCAGCCCACCCCGTTCAACGCCATCGAACCAAACCCAGAGAACCCCAGCCTCAGCTCCAGCATATCGCCCCAACAACTACAATGCCAACCGTTCAGCTCCACGACATCGTTCCGGAGGTGGAGGTTACAACAACAACCCCCGCCCCAATCCCCCAGCTCGTACACCCGAAGATGGTTCCTTCGCTTGTGGGAAGCCTGGGCACTTCTCTCGTGAGTGCCCCACGACGATGAATGCACCTCTGCGTTCCAATGCACCGAGGCCCAATCAAGCTCAAGCCAGAACTGCGTCCGGGAAGAAACCAGTTGTCAAAAATCAAGCCAATGCTGCTCGAGGACACCTGAATCACGTAAATGCAAAAGAAGCTGAGAAGACTCTTGACATTGTGATGGGTACGTTCCTAGTCCACTCCACTCCCTCAAGAGTTTTATTTGATTCTGGAGCATCACACTCTTTCGTTACCGAACATTTTGTTAAGAAAAGTGGGATGAAACCTACCGTCATGAGACGCCCCATGCTAGTCCAAATCCCTGGATCCACCGCTAAAACTCGCCTATCTTGCAAGAATGTTCCTATAATCATCGAAGGAGTACCTTTCCAAACTGAACTCATAGTCCTAGGAGCCGAAGGATTAGAAGTGATACTTGGAATGGACTGGATGACCAAGTATCAAGGACACATAGATTGTGCCCAAAAATCCATTACCCTATCTAATGACCAAGGAATTCCAGTAAAATACACCACCACTATACACTCATCCAAAGCCTTCTGCAAGAAGAGTATCTCTGTACCAACCCTTGACCAAGTTCCTATCGTTTGTGAGTATCCTGATGTTTTCCCTTAAGAGTTGCCCGGTATGCCCCCTGACCGGGATATCGAGTTCATCATTGAGTTAATCCCGGGTACTGCACCAATAGCTCAGAGACCCTATCGCATGAACCCTCAAGAGCTGATCGAGTTGAAGAAACAATTGGATGACATGTTGAGCAAAGGTCTGATCCGACCTAGTGCTTCGCCATGAGGATCACCCATGATCTTCGTGGACAAGCGAGACGGTACTATTCACCTGTGCGTGGATTATCAGAAGCTCAACGATGTTACAATAAAAAACAAGTACCCCCTTCCTAAGATCGATGACTTGTTCGACCAAATGAATGGAGCCCGAGTTTTCTCCAAGATAGATCTTCGTACTGGATACCATCAGCTTAAGGTTAGAGAAACAGACATCCCCATGACAGCCTTCACCACTCGTTACAGACTGTTTGAGTACACCGTAATGTCCTTTGGTCTTACCAATGCTCCTGCCTACTTCATGAAGCTCATGAACAAAGTCTTCATGGATTACTGATGACCCACAAGTATAGGGGATCGCAACAGTCTTCGAGGGAAGTAAAACCCAATTTATTGATTCGACACAAGGGGAGACAAAGAACACTTGGAAGCCTTAACAACGGAGTTGTCAATTCAGTTGCACCTGGAAACAGACTTGCTCGCAAGAGTTTATCAGTAGTAACAGTTTTATAGCAGTAGCAGTAGAGAAATAACAGCAACAGAGTAACAGAGACAGCAGTAGTGATTTTAGTAAACAGCAGGATTAAAATACTGTAGGCACGGGGACGGATGACGGGTGTTGCATGGATGAGAGAAACTCATGTAACAATCATAGCAGGGCATTTGCAGATAATAATAAAACGGTGTCCAAGTACAAAGCAATCAATAGGCATGTGTTCCATATATAGTCGTGCGTGCTCGCAATGAGAAACTTGCACAACATCTTTTGTCCTACCAGCCGGTGGCAGCCGGGCCTCAAGGGAAACTACTGGATATTAAGGTACTCCTTTTAATAAAGTACCGGAGCAAAGCATTAACATTCCGTGAACACATGTGATCCTCACATCGCTACCATTCCCTCCGGTTGTCCCGATTTCTGTCACTTCGGGGCCATCGGTTCCGGACAGCGACATGTGTATACAACTTGCAGGTAAGATCAATAAACAATGAATATCATGATGAAACAATAACATGTTCAGATCTGAGATCATGGCACTCGGGCCCTAGTGACAAGCATTAAGCATAACAAGTTGCAACAATATCATCAAAGTACCAATAACGGACACTAGGCACTATGCCCTAACAATCTTATGCTATTACATGACCAATCTCATCCAATCCCTACCATCCCTTTCAGCCTATAGCGGGGGAATTACTCACACATGGATGGGGGAAACATGGCTGGTTGATGTAGAGGCGTTGGCGGTGATGGCGGTGATGATCTCCTCCAATTCCCCGTCCCGGCGGAGTGCCAGAACGGAGACTTCTGGCTCCCGCGACGGAGTTTCGCGATGTGGCGGCGTTCTGGAGGGTTTCTGGCGACTTCGACTTCTCCCCTGGCGTTTTTAGGTCGAGGCGAATAAGTAGTCCGAAGGAGGGCGTCGGAGGCCGGCCGAGGGGGCCACACCACAGGGCTGCGCGGGCCCCCCTGGGCCGCGCCGCCCTATGGTGTGGGGCCCTCGGGCCTCCACTTCAATTGTCCTTCTGGCTCCGTTAGTTTCCTGGGAAAATAGGGCCTTCTGCATAAATTCCGAGGTTTTTTCCCGAAAGTTGGATTTCTGCACAAAAACGAGACACCAGAGCAGTTCTGCTGAAAACAGCGTTAGTCCATGTTAGTTGCATCCAAAATACACAAATTAGAGGCAAAATAATAGCAAAAGTGTTCGGGAAAGTAGATACGTTTTGGACGTATCAACTCCCCCCAAGCTTAGCTTATTGCTTGTCCTCAAGCAATTCAGTTAACAACTGAGCGATAAAAGAACTTTCACGAACACATTTGCTCATATGATGTATATATTCTCATGCAATGGCTAATACTCGAGCAGTTCATAATGAGATACATGCAAATAAGATCATCTAACAGCTATGTCAATCATGGAGAGGTACCAACAATTAATAAGAAGCATCATGAATCATGTATATAAGCAAGATTGCAATGTTCATAAGAGAGTATGATAAAGTGGTATCTCGCTTTTTGTATTTGGTTGGCAAAACATAAATGCCTGGGCACCTCTGGAGTTCATAGAAAGACTAGAAGTAGTGATTGTCAAAAGATAAATGCATCAAAGTTATACCACAATCAATCATATTTTGAGACAAGCATATTATACTAAGAATGACAGTTGTGCTCTCAAGATAGTGCTCAAAGAAATAATGGAGACACAACATAAAAGTAAAAGATTGACCCTTCGCAGAGGGAAGCAGGGATTAACATGCGCTAGAGCTTTTCATTTTTATAAAAGCAGGAGTAAAATTATTTTGAGAGGTGTTTGTTGTTGTCAACGAATGGTAATGGGTACACTAACTACCTCGCCACCCGGACTTTCAAGAGCGGCTCCCATGAATTATTGCATATTTATTTGGCACTCCTTCCAACCTTTCTTTCACAAACCATGGCTAACCGAATCCTCGGGTGCCTGCCAACAATCTCATACCATGAAGGAGTGCCTTTTTATTTTAGTTTTATTATGATGATGACACTCCCCCCAACCTTTGCTTACACAAGCCATGGCTAACCGAATCCTTCGGGTGCCGTCCAACAATCACAAACCATGGAGGAGTGTCTATTTAAGTTAATTAATTCGGGACTGGGAATCCCATTGCCAGCTCTTTTTGCAAAATTATTGGATAAGCGGATGTGCCACTAGTCCATATGAGAGTCCATCAAAAGTAAATGACAAGGTTGAAAGCTAAACACCACATACTTCCTCATGAGCTATGAAACATAAACACAAATTGAGAAGCATTTTGAAGGTTTTAAAGGTAGCGCATGAGAATTTACTTGGAATGGTTTGAAATGCCATGCATAGGTATTTATGGTGGACACTTTGGAATAACTTGGTTTTCATGTGTTTGGAAGCACGAGCAGCGTTCCCGCTCAGTACAAGTGAAGGCTAGCAATAGACTAGGGAGCGACAAATCAAGAGAGCGATGCTTGTCATAATCATGCTTGCGGCAAAATATATTAACGGAGGCATAAAAGTGATACAAGAACTCTGAAGCAATATAAATCATCGAGGCTTAATTGACTTTTTGTTCAGTCATATGCATGCGTGAGCATGTGCCAAGTCGATATAAATGAATTATTCAGAGGAGGATACCACAATGCCATACTTACTTATGAATAAAACAATGCAAACAAACATACATGACATGCTACTCATATTAATAAATTGGAGCTAAACATGAGAGATCATGAACTATTAGACTTTCTCAAATAACATATACCTCACACGAACCAACTAAGCATGCTCACATGGATGAGTATATGTACAAAAATGAAAGCAAATAGAGTTCATACCAGCCTCTCACCACAATCAGATTGTCGTAGATCGTCATTATTGCCTTTTCACTTGTGTAGCTTGGATAATATGAAATGAAAACCACGCTCCAGCCACCGAAGACCATTGAACTCACAAAGAACTTTACAAACCAGAGAAGAACAGCAAATATTTTTGGTGTTTTCGGATTTCAAATAAGAACAAGAGGGAACAAACAAACAAAACAAAATCTTTTTGGGTTTTCTTATAGCAAACTAGCAATAGCAAATAAAGTGAAACAAATGCAAGAATCCAAAGCAAACAAATGGTGAAGAGAAATAACAGAAATATTTTTGGTCTTTTTGTGTTTTGGGAAGGAAACAAAGCGAAATCAAGAAATAGCAAACTAAAAGAAACACAGAAAAGCGAGATGGCAGAAATCTGCCAAAACCTGACAGCAGTACAGAAATCGATTTTTACAAAATTTTTACGTTACTCAGATCGAAAAGTGTTCAACTAATGAAAGTTAGATAACAACCTGGGGAACCTACACAAAAATTTGCAGCTCAAAATGACGCTCTGGCTATTTTTGACGATTTTTACAGTAACGTTCCAGAATCTGTTTTCAGGCAGCATTTCCCCAAATATCATCTTCCTCTCATTAGAAAACCACTCAATCGAACAAAACAAGTATGTACAAGTATCCAGCAACCATAATATGCAAAGAATGAGTGATGCTGGTATACCTCCCCCCAAGCTTAGGCTTTTGGCCTAAGTGGAGTTCAATCCCATCGATCCCATGAGGTAGTGTCTCCGTAATATGAAGATGGGTCGTATTCCGGGTATGTGCTGGAAGAAGCACCCGGATATGTGACGGTGTGGTCGTAGGAGGTCCCGACGTCCTCGGAGTCATGTTGCTGGTGGAAGTCTTTTATCTTCAAATGTTCATCCACCTCCTCCTTAGTGCACGACCATGACTGCCTGTCAATACTAAGCAAACCAGGTTGGGGAAGAGGGATTTCCTTCTCCTCCCCGTCAGAAAACAACATTCTGTACACCATACTATCTAAAGTAGAGTCAGTAGTAACAAAATGATGACTCTTCATAGCAGTAATATCGAGTCTCCTAGGGGCCAATGGCACATCATTAGGATCAATAGGAAGATTAAGAAATGTTAAAACACGCAGTGCAATGGTTCCTCCAAAAATAGGCCCCCTGGTAGTCAGGCGGCGAGCAATAAGAGCACCAAGGTGATAGGAGGTTTGACCAGTAAGTGCAATGTTCAAGAAAGCAAGATGGTAGCTAGAAATATTACTAGTG
Organism: Lolium perenne; assembly: GCF_019359855.2. NCBI lineage: Eukaryota > Viridiplantae > Streptophyta > Magnoliopsida > Poales > Poaceae > Lolium > Lolium perenne. The sequence continues at coordinate 119,724,579 of NC_067246.2, forward strand.
TTCTCCCTACCAAGAATGCTAGTAGCAATGTAGTATGCAAAATATTTAATGGCGGGGAGTTGAATGTTCCTTATCTTGCCCCGCTGAATGGTGCGACAATCATCGTCGGTAATCCCGCGGTAGAGCTCCAGCAAGTCCCGGGGGTTGTCATCAATCCTACTTGCTGTACCTACAGGGGCAATATCCAAAGCACAACAAAAATCCTTCAATGACATGGTCACAGTATTACCGTAGATCCTGAATGCAACCGTTGGCTCATAGTGTTTGTTGTTGAGCTGAAACTCTCGACGAAGATTTTGGTGAGCAAGTAGTATTGCTCCCTTTCATCGCCCATATAAGTGGTTAACCCTGCCCTGTTGACAAGGGTTAAGAAATCCTCCAGTATCCCTGCATTCCTTAGAAAATCATAACATGGAAAAGTAGAAGCATTAGGAGGACCGTTGTCCTCTTCAGTATCGAATCTAGGCGCGAGAATGTCTTCATTGTATGATTGCCTAATCCGGGTGGCGGCCCTAGAAGGCCTCCCGGTGCTGGTTGTCCCCTTCTTGAACAACTCCCCAAAGCTAAACTTCTTCATAGCTTCTCTGAAATTTTCAACAAATGACATAAAAATTTGGTTTGGTGACATATAATTGAGGGAAACTACCATAGGAACTTGCTAGAGTACTAATCATGCATCAAAACTAGTTTCTACCACTTAGAACAAGCATGCAAGCTCACTAAACATGTTACCTACAGCAGCAAAATATTCAAGATATACTCAACCAAACGAAATTCTACTTGGATGGGTGGAGGAGTCACATACCGAAGAGCAAATGTGCCAAATTTCAGACAGAAATCTGGGCTGAGCAAAGAGATCGAGAAATCTGGAGCTCTGGAGCAAAAACGCGAGTGAGAGGAACTTGGTGTCGATTTTTTCGGGAGAGAGAAGAGTCTGGGAGGAAGAGATGGCAAAGTGGGGCAGAGGGGGACCCACACCACATGGTGGCGCGGCCACCTCCTTGGCCGCGCCGGCTGTGGTGCAGCGCCCTCTGGTGCCCCACAGGTCATCCTCTCGGTGCTCCCAGGTGCCTCGTCGAAAAATAGGACCAACGGTATAATTTTTGTGAATTTTTGAAAACTTTGAAAAACGCACATTTCTGGGTATTTAGTTTATTATTACTGGCCAGGAAAAATTTTGAAATCTTCAAATAACTAAAGAACTTTGCAAATTAAAAGTGCTACAGCAACTAGAGCAAGTGGAGGAAGAAAGATATGTTGTTTACCTCCTCTATGCATATAAAAAGTATCCGCTAACAAGGTTGATCAAGTCTTGTCACCAAATAACTTTTTCATAGCATAAGAAGAAATAAACCTCAAATCAATCATGTTACCTTGAATTGTATTGAAATGGATCCAATCACGAGAGTTTGATATTCTTCTTTAGGCTCATATATAGGACAATCAATAGTTCCCACTTTGATAGTTCTCACATTAGAAATAGTATTAACTCCACATGCCCTCTCAATCCTCTTGGGAAAATAAACGGTATGCTCCCTATCATCAACATTGAAAGTAACCTTTCCTTTATTGCAATCAATAACAACCCCTGCGGTGTTAAGAAAAGGTCTCCCAAGAATAATAGACATATTATCATCTTCAGGCATTTCCAACACAACAAAATCAGTTAATATCAAGCAGTTAGTAGTAACTTGAACAGGAACATTCTCACATATACCAATAGGAATAGCAGTGGATTTATCAGCCATTTGCAAAGATATATCAGTAGGTATCAACTTATCTAAGTAAAGTCTCTTATAAAGAGAAAAAGGCATAACACTAACACCGGCTCCCAAGTCACATAGAGCAGTTTTAACATAATTATTCTTGATAGAACAAGGAATAGTAGGTATACCTGGGTCGCCCAACTTCTTTGGAATTTTGCCATTGAAAGAGTAATTAGCAAGCATAGTGGAAATTTCCTCATTGGGGATTTTCCTTTTGTTAGTAACAATATCTTTCATATACTTTGAATATGGAGGCAATTTAATAGCATCAGTCAAAGGGATTTGCAAGAATAAAGGTTTCATCCAATCACAAAATTTATTATAGTGTTCTTCTTCCTTTGATTTTAGTTTCTTAGCAGGAAAAGGCATTTGCTTTTGCACCCAAGGTTCTCTTTCATTACCATGTTTCTCAGCAATAAAGTCTTCTTTAGTATACTTTTTATTTTTAGCATGCTTTTCAGGTTCTTCTTCAACCTCTTCTTTATCAGGAGTATCATTCTTATCATTATCATTATCATTATCATGTTCATTACCATTTTCAGTTTCAGCATCAGAAATAGAAATACTATTAGGATCATTAACAGGTTCAGAGGATTCTACAACATTTTTATGTTTCTTCTTCTTTTTCTTCCTAGAATGAGCACTAGGTTCAATGCGTTGAGAATCTTGTTCAACTCTTTTGGGATGCCCTTCAGGATATAGAGGATCCTGGGTAGAGACACCACCTCTAGTTGTTACTTCATAAGCATGTTTCTCTTTAGAATTATTCCCTAACAAGTCATTTTGCACTTTAGTGAGTTGATCAATTTGAGTTTGAATCATTTGAAAATGTTTAACAAGCATCTTAACATCATTGGAGGTTCTCTCCACAATATCATGCAATTCACTAATAGCTCGAGAATTTTCCATTAAATGATTCTCTACTCTCATATTAAAATTTTCTTGCTTAACAATATAATTATCAAACTCATCTAAGCATTGTGCAGGAGGTTTCGAATACGGAATATCTTCCCTAGTAAAGCGTTGAAGGGAGTTTACCTCAATCATAGACGAAGGGGGAATTATCTCACATATATCTTCAATAGGAGGTAGATTCTTCACATCTTCAGATTTAATACCTTTCTCCTTGAGAGACTTCTTGGCTTCCCTCATATCTTCATCATTCAATTTAATTAAACCCCGCTTCTTCAATATTGGAGTTGGAGTCGGTTCAGGCGTAGTCCAATCATCATAATTCCGGCTTATTTTAGCCAATAATTCTTCAAATATTGCCCTGGAGTTCTTTTCCTGAAAACACAACCAGCACAACTATCCAGGTATGCCCTAGACTCAATGGTTAGTCCACTATAAAATATATCAAGTAAATCATGCTTTTCCAAATCATGCTCAGGCCGAGCTCTAATAAGAGAGCAAAATCTCGACCAAGCCTCAGGCAATTTCTCTTCATCTTCCTGATTAAAGTTATAAATTCTCTGCAAAGCAGCATGTTGAGCACTAGCAGGAAAGTATTTGCGGAAGAAAACATCAAGCAATTCTTTTGGACTTTTAATAGAATTAGGTGGCAAATTATTATACCAAGTTTTAGCATCATCCTTTAATGAGAATGGAAATATTTTAGCAACAAAGTAAGTACGCATCTTGACATCATCAGAAAACAAGCTACTAAGAGTAGATAATTCAGTCATGTGTTCAACAGCACTTTCTTTTTCAGTACCACAAAAGGGTGTTTTCTCAACAATAGCTATATGAGATAGATCAAGAGAAAAATCATAATCTTTATCCCTAATGTTTATAGGAGATGTGGCAAACTTACGATCAGGAGACAGTTTATATCTAACAGCATGTTCTGCAAGCAACTTTTTAATTTTTCTTGCATCAGTAGTAGCATTGCATTTTTCAATAAAACCATCATTAAGCTCCACATAATCTTCCTCAGGATCATCACTAAAATAACCAAGTTCAGGTGAACTAACAGGTGTAGTAGCATTAGGAGTTTCAGTATTTTCAATTTGTCTAGACCTAGCAATTATAGCATCTAGAAAAGATCCCAATGAACCACTATCATCAAGCACAGCAGAAGCATTATCAATATTATGAGAGTGTTCAGATTCAGCAGATGTACCCGCATGCGAAGCATGTGGCGGTGAAACAAGTTTATCAATCACAGATGGTGAATCAAGTGTAGCAGAGGTATTCAGAATTGTACCTTTTCTTGTAGTGGATGGTAATATGGCGATCTTAGTATCGCGAGGTTTACCCATGATGGAGAATTTGCAGCGAACAATATTAATCCAAGTGAACTTCCAAATAAAGCTATGCTCCCCGGCAACGGCGGCAGAAAATAGTCTTGATGACCCACAAGTATAGGGGATCGCAACAGTCTTCGAGGGAAGTAAAACCCAATTTATTGATTCGACACAAGGGGAGACAAAGAACACTTGGAAGCCTTAACAACGGAGTTGTCAATTCAGTTGCACCTGGAAACAGACTTGCTCGCAAGAGTTTATCAGTAGTAACAGTTTTATAGCAGTAGCAGTAGAGAAATAACAACAGCAGAGTAACAGAGACAACAGTAGTGATTTTAGTAAACAGCAGGATTAAAATACTGTAGGCACGGGGACGGATGACGGGTGTTGCATGGATGAGAGAAACTCATGTAATAATCATAGCAGGGCATTTGCAGATAATAATAAAACGGTGTCCAAGTACAAAGCAATCAATAGGCATGTGTTCCATATATAGTCGTGCGTGCTCGCAATGAGAAACTTGCACAACATCTTTTGTCCTACCAGCCGGTGGCAGCCGGGCCTCAAGGGAAACTACTGGATATTAAGGTACTCCTTTTAATAAAGTACCGGAGCAAAGCATTAACATTCCGTGAACACATGTGATCCTCACATCGCTACCATTCCCTCCGGTTGTCCCGATTTCTGTCACTTCGGGGCCATCGGTTCCGGACAGCGACATGTGTATACAACTTGCAGGTAAGATCAATAAACAATGAATATCATGATGAAACAATAACATGTTCAGATCTGAGATCATGGCACTCGGGCCCTAGTGACAAGCATTAAGCATAACAAGTTGCAACAATATCATCAAAGTACCTATAACGGACACTAGGCACTATGCCCTAACAATCTTATGCTATTACATGACCAATCTCATCCAATCCCTACCATCCCCTTCGGCCTACAGCGGGGGAATTACTCACACATGGATGGGGGAAACATGGCTGGTTGATGTAGAGGCGTTGGCGGTGATGGCGGTGATGATCTCCTCCAATTCCCCGTCCCGGCGGAGTGCCAGAACGGAGACTTCTGGCTCCCGCGACGGAGTTTCGCGATGTGGCGGCATTCTGGAGGGTTTCTGGCGACTTCGACTTCTCCCCTGGCGTTTTTAGGTCGAGGCGAATAAGTAGTCCGAAGGAGGGCGTCGGAGGCCGGCCGAGGGGGCCACACCACAGGGCCGCGCGGGCCCCCCCTGGGCCGCGCCGCCCTATGGTGTGGGGCCCTCGGGCCTCCACTTCAATTGTCCTTCTGGCTTCGTTAGTTTCCTGGGAAAATAGGGCCTTCTGCATAAATTCTGAGGTTTTTTCCCGAAAGTTGGATTTCCGCACAAAAACGAGACACCAGAGCAGTTCTGCTGAAAACAGCGTTAGTCCGTGTTAGTTGCATCCAAAATACACAAATTAGAGGCAAAATAATAGCAAAAGTGTTCGGGAAAGTAGATACGTTTTGGACGTATCAATTACCTCGACAAATTTGTTGTAACATTCATCGATGATATCCTAGTTTACTCCAAAACCAAAGAAGAACATGAAGAGCATCTGAGACTTGTTCTGGGCACACTAAGAAGACATAAGATGCATGCCAAGTTCAGTAAATGTCAATTCTGGCTCAAAGAAGTTGGATTTCTTGGCCATGTCTTATCAGCCGGAGGACTTTCCATTGATCCCTCTCTAATCAAATCCATCATGGACCACCAACCCCCTAAGAACCCAACCGAGGCAAGATCCTTCCTCGGTTTGGCAGGATATTACCGCAAGTTTGTAGAAGGATTCTCGAGAATCGCCAAGCCAATGACCTTACTGCTCAAGAAAGATAAAAAGTTTGAATGGACTGATAAGTGCGAACAAAAGCTTTCAAGAGCTCAAAAAGCGACTTGTCTGAGCTCCCGTCCTAACCATGCCTGACGTCACCAAAGACTTTGTAATCTACTGCGACGCGTCCAAGCTTGGACTTGGAAGTGTCTTGATGCAGGAAGGCAAAGGGACCTCTTATCTCTCTCGACAACTCAAACCCCATGAGGTGAACTACCCAACTCATGATCTTGACTTAGCCGCCGTAGTTCATGCTCTCAAGACTTGGCGTCATTATCTCGTTGGTAACCGATGTGATATTTACACGGACCACAAGAGACTCAAGTATATCTTCACTTAGATGGAGTTGAACATGTGACAGAGAAGATGGATTGAACTGATAATGGATTATGATCTTAGTATCCATTACCATCCTGGAAAGGCGAACATAGTCGCCAATGCACTCAGTAGGGAACCTTGCTCTCTCAATGCCTGTCTTAAAATCGAACAACCTATGTTGTACCAAGAGTTTGAAGATTTCGGTCTAGAGCTGGTTAGCCATGGATTCTTAGCCGCAATGGAGGCTAGACCTACCATACCAGATCAGATTAAGGAAGCACAGAAAGGCCACGAAAGTATCGAAGGTATCAAACGTCGTATGGGCAAGGAAGAAGTGGTGGATTTTCCATTGACTCGGAAGGATTTATGTGGTACAACGAACGTCTCTGTGTTCCGAATATCCCCGACCTGGAGAATTTGATTATGGAGGAAGCATAAAATACCCCCTACTCTATTCACCCAGGCGGAACCAAAATGTACCAAGATCTGAAGGACACCTTTTGTTGGAACGGGATGAAGCGCGACATCGCTTTCTTTATCACCAGATGTGATTTCTGTCAAAAGGTTAAGGCGAGAACACACCAACGCCCACTTGGACTTCTCCATCCTCTGCAAATTCTAGTATGGAAGTGGGACGAAGTGGGAATGTACTTTATCACTGGTCTACCCAGATCTAGTCATGGACATGATTCAATATGGGTAATAGTAGACTGTCTCACAAAATTTGCTCACTTCTAGCCAGTCAAAACCACTGATCATGGAAGAACGTTAGCAGATCTCTACATATCTCGAATAGTTAGCCTTCATGGAGTTCCCACGATCATAGTATCAGATCGAGGCCACTTCCCATTTCTGCGAAGCTTCATGAAGCTATGGGCACCAAGTTATCCTTCAGTAATGTGTATCATCCTTAGACCGGAGGACAAACAGAACTTGTAAATCAGATCCTTGAAGATATGCTCCGCACTTGTGTCCTTTCTTACGGAACCAAGTGGGAAGATTGTTTACCCTTCGTTGAGTTCTCTTACAACAATAGCTACCAGGCTAGCCTCCTGATGTCACCTTTCGAAGACCTTTACGGAAGAAAGTGCCGAACCCCTCTCAACTGGTCCGAGACAGGAGAAATCCAAGTGTTTGGACCTGACGTACTCTGAGAAGCAGAAGAACAAGTTCAACTCATCAGTGACCGACTGAAAGATGCACAGTCTCGTCAGAAGAACTATGCAAACACCAAACGCCGAGAGTTAACTTTCAACATCGGAGATTTTGCCTACCTTCAAGTCACACCACTCAAGGGAATGAAGCGTTTCCACGTCAAGGACAAGCTCGCGCCAAGGTACATTGGACCCTTCAAAGTACTAGGCTGCCGAGGTAAGGTGTCCTATCAACTAGAATTGCCCCCGGAATTGTTAGAGTTCCATTACATCTTCCATGTCTCCCAACTTCGAAAATGTCTCCAAGTGCCTAATAAACAAGAAGCCTTCAAGGAGATTGATTACCGTGCTATCGATCAGAATCACGACTTGACCTACCGGGAGAATCCCCTTCTCATTCTGGAAGAAGCTGTAAGAGTCACCCGCCGGAGGAAGATTAAGTTCTTCAAAGTTCAGTGGAGTAACCACTCACAGGATGAGGCCATCTGGGAAAGAGAAGATTATCTCAGGAAGGAGTTCCCCTACATATTCACGCTCTTAGCTTCGAAATCTCGAGACGAGATTCTTTTAAGGGGGGAAGGTCTGTCACAACCCATTTTTCACAACTTGCATATTTTCAAATAACTTGAAAATTAGATCCAAAAAAAACTTTTATTCTTGTGATAATATGTGTGGTTAAGTTAGATCATTGCATGAGATAGTATGAAGATTCTTTTGGTGGGTTAATTTATGTGAGAACCCTAACAACAGATTTGAACACCACTTGAAACCATTAGGGTTTAACCCACTTATTTAAATAACACCACCCCTAATGATGATCTCTGGTTCTAAAACCCTAACCCTAGTTTCTCACCACTTCAAGATAAGAGGGAACACTCCCCTCTCTTATTTTTCTTAGTGACACATCATCACCTAGGGTTGCACCCTTAACACCATCACCACCTCTTTTTCTTTGTATTTTTTTTCAAACACTTGTGCAAATGCACTTTTGCCACAATTTGGCACATGCACTTGGCATGGCCCTCTCTCTGTCACCTCTACTCCTTTTTCTTTTCTCTCTCTTTTCTCTCTTGATTTTTGGCCGAGAGACAAAGAGGGGGGAACTGCCCCTCTCCTTTTTCTTCTTCTCTCCCTCTCTCTTTTCTTCTCAGATTGGGCTGTGGACAACACCAAAACCCCTCTGCCCTACTCTGGCCCAACCCTAGCCCACACCACCCCCTCTATTTTGGCCCAAATGCCACCAGTACCCCCTCCCCCGCCAAACCCTAGCGCCAGCCCATGCGCACGCCTGGCAGGGACATGATGGCGTCGCCTCGCTTCGCCCGCCATCAACCTCGACTGCCAGCCCGTCGCCTCGTACCCCTCCCTTGATGACGCCACCAGGGAGACGTCACACTGGCCCCACCAGGTGACGCCAGCCCTCACCGCGCCATTGGAAGAAGCCACCATCCGCTCCACTCCCGTCTCCCTCTCTGCCTATAAAAACCGCCCCAAACGCCACCATCGCCCCTTTAGCTCCCTATCCCACTCACTCCACTCCACCCTGCGTCTCTCTGTCGTGCTGCTCGAGCAGCAGCACGAGCAGATGCTGCTACCGCTCGACACCATCGACGCTGTGGTCACCGTGAAGGTGACGAGGAGGAGCCGCTCGACACTATCGCTCCCCTACCTCTCCCCTCTCTCTTTTCCTCACTGGCACCACCTACTGCCACGCTTAACCCTCTCCCCTTACCTCTGTCGCCCAGATCTGCAGTGAGGTGACGACGACGGAGACGTACCGACGACGCCCGTGACGCAGACATCACCAAGCGAGGCGACGATGTGTCCGAGCACCGCCAGGACGTCCACGAGCCGCACGCCTACACCAGCGACCCGCCTACGCCGATCCATGCCACCGCTAGACGCCGGTAAGCCCCTAGCCGCCCCTTCTTCTTCCGCGCCGGCGAGCACCGCGCAGACGTCGTGGACGCGACGGATCTGCGCCGTCGGATCCAGATCGGGCGGACGCATGGCGCATGCATGGCCACGTCGGCCTGCATGGCCACGTCTACCGGCCTGGCCCGCCATGGGCCCCCGGCCTTTTTTCTCTTTTTCTTTTTTCCACTACCACTGGAGAGCCCCACTAGGCCGGCCCATCCCCGCTGCACTGGAACGGCCCAGAACTTCCCGTCCAAACAAAATTCGTTTAAAAATTTGCAACAGAAATTGAAATTAGAAACAATACTTGTGTTGTTTTCAAATAACTCGAGTTTGGTAGATCCGATTGAGGTGATTCAAATTGCTACAGAACCAATATGAAAATATCTACCAGATGCCACTGACCTTGTATTTTTAGGATTTTTGTTCGATATTTAATGTATTAAACTTGATCACTGTATTCTGGTTAGTATTTCTAATGCCTAAAATTGCAGGATTAATATTTTTGAATGAATCCAATTGTGTTAATCTTGTTTTGTTACTGTTCATCTAGGAAAAATATCATTAGTCTATGTTCATTAAATTTTATCTCTGTTTGTGAATGTATGTGTGACACATGCAATGATAGGGTTAAAATCTCTTTGGTTTATTCAAATCCTTGTCATCACTTTGTTTTAAAAATAGCCAAACCATGATTTATTTTACTTGACCCTAGGTTCTTGAGCTATGTGTTGATTTTTTTCTTTATTTACTTTTGCGATGCTAGACACGAACGAGGGAGAAATTGAAGGGGAGGATTTTGGAGAAGGTTTTGAAGAGGACCAGGGACAAGCCAACCAAGGAAAGCCATATATTGATCTCTGATATGATGTCCTTGTGGATGTCATCTTGTTGCTACTTGTATATCCTCAATGCTTAGCTTGAACATGTTCCACCTCAGGACAAAATTCACATTACACCCCTTTCCAGTGTAGAGGTAGTAATACCATGACCTTGGTGTATTCTCAAATTGTGATGAATATGCCTACTCTCCTAAGTAGAGTTGGTATTGGTCAATTCCCACCTTTAATCAATTGATTTGGTTAGTTAGCACCACAAATCTGAAAGTATATTCCCTCTTATGTTGTCATGATACATGCTTACCTTAAGAAAGTATGACTCACTACAATACCACTTACACATACCCTCAATGGCAATGATGACCATCATCTCGGCCATAGTGGAGTAATAGTTCATCTCATGAAACTTTAGGTTGGGAACCCCTCAATGTTTACCTTGATGTAAATGTTTATGAAAACCTGGGGTGAGCTAACCCTACCCAAGTGTATGGTCTAGAAAAGCAAATGATTTGGACAAAGATGTTTGGAAAAGTGTTATATAGTTGGTTGTTGGCAAACAAAGGAAGTATGGGTGAAATGTTTTCAGAAAAGAGCACTGCGTATAAGTGTTCGCCGTCCCAACTTTACTTAGCGCAACCACACTATCCAAAGTGGGCACGGGCTTAGTCCGTAGTTTGTCGAAGTTGGCATGAGACACCTTCACAACTCTCTAGGAGGGTCTCGATGACCTCTGACGCCGGGTTGCGCTCTCGAGGAGGCAATACACTGTAGTTGCCTAGCCGTACAGTTACTAAGGGTCTTCCGCCGTGGCTTTGGAGATACGCTCAAAGAGAAGGTATGCTGCCGGGGTGCCGGGAAGGGTTAAGCCCACAGGGAAGGACTCGTGTCAAGGGAGACAGGCGAAAGACTATGACTGATTATCCAAGACTCGCATACTTTCGTATGACGAACCGGGGATGATACCGGTGGATTTATCAGTTCTTGTGGAGAAAGTGCGCAAACTCTGCAGAGTCAAATCTATTCGAATAGCCGCGTCCGCGGTCATGGACAAGTTGAAATGGCCATACTTAACCTGGGCTTGAGTTTTTTTAGAAATGCTTTTCAAATGAAAATGAGAAAGTGTTGGATGTACAATGGGAGGAATTGTGCCAACCATATGGAGATGGTCGAGGAAAATGAAACAAAAATTGGGTGACCCTTCCTAGTGTTTTGTGTAGAGGAACTCTTCTTCAATAAAGATATAGAGATGCCGTAGCCTATCTTTTGAAGTATCTTCTTCAATAAAGATATAGAGATGCCGTAGTCTATCTTTTGAAGTATCTTCTTCAATAAAGATATAGAGATGTCGTAGTCTATCTTTTGAAGTATCTTCTTCAATAAAGATATAGAGATGACGTAGTCTATCTTTTGAAGTATCTTCTTCAATAAAGATATAGAGATGCCGTAGTCTATCTTTTGAAGTATCTTCTTCAACAAAGATATAGAGATGTCATAGGACTTCCTTAGTGTCCCCATCAACTGAGATGTTAGGATGCTATATCCACAAGAGAAACTGACTCTCTTATGCATGCTATATCCACAAGAGAAACTATTCTTCCTCTCTTGTCTTGTTAGTTAGTTCTTGTTAGTATCTTCGTGATGGTTTGCGAGTACAATTCCAAATGTACTCATGGCTTTGTCCCTGGCTATAAACTTGGCCAGACTATGAGGAGGACTATGAAGATGACGGAGGGTACCAAGACGACTATGCGACCTAGGACGTTCTCCAAGTCAGATGCCTTTAGGTCTAAGGCATGACTTGGGCCCGACACCGTTGATGTGTATCTGCTGCTGTGTTTGTGAGAAATTTTCCGAAGTGGCATTTATGTAAGACTGGGTCATGTGACCTATTATTGTAAGACTTATTATTCGGTACTTTGTAATGGATGTTGTTATCTGGATATTCAGTTCGGTTATGTGCTCATGGCACACTGATCATGGGATCGTGAGTTGAATGCATAACAGGGTATTTCGGACAACTAGTCTGGGGTCCCCACAGAGCTGGTATTAGAGCCAACCTGACCATAGGAGACCTTAGTTAGCATGGACGTTAAGGTAGTACCAAAAACTATTTTCTATATCAAAAACGAGATGACTATATGCTGAAATAATGCCTAGTCTCTCCCTAATTTCTTTTAGGCTTAATATTACTTTCATTAATCTTTAATGTTTTACTTTATGTACATAGAATGTTTCACACTTTGATCATGTTACTTATTACAACCTTAAAATCTTGTGTAGATGGCCGCACCGATGTTCACCGATGGAGGAAGGATGGAGTGCACAAAGACTATGTTCATCTACCATCGATGGCACAACGACTACGTTGGATGACCTCAAGAAATTGGAGTCATCCATCATCAGCCAAATGAAGGCAATGATGATGGAGTTGGTTGCTCAAAAGCCAACACCTACCGAAGATCCTAAGGCAAGTGCCGCGGAGCCCCCACCAAAAGCTAGTCAATTTCCTCTTCCCTTGCATATTTTCATGTTTATTTTACTTGACCCTTGGTTCTTGAGCTATGTGTTGATTGTTTTCTCTATTTACTTTTGCGACACTAGACACGAATGAGGGAGAAGTTGAAGGGGAGGATTTTGGAGAAGGTTTTGAAGAGGACCAGGGACAAGCCAACCAAGGCAAGCCATCTATTTATCTCTGATATGATGTCCTTGTTGATGTCATCTTGTTGCTACTCTTAGTATTTTGGTTCTATGTGTGGTGATCCTCATATTGTTGTCATCTATGCTTGGATGCAAGCATGGTACCTCTAGTAGTTTTATCTTGTCATGATCTTGGTAATTGTTTGGATGCATGGTAACATGGCCATTGTTATCCAACTTGTATATCCTCTATGCTTAGCTTGAACATATTCCACCTCGGAACAAAATTCACATTACACCCCTTTCTAGTGTAGACATAGTAATACCATGGCCTTGGTGTATTCTCAATTTGTGATGAATATGTCTACTCTCCTAAGTAGAGTTGGTATTTGTCAATTCCCACCTTTAATCAATTGACTTGGTTAGTTAGCACCACAAATCTGAAAGTATATTCCCTCTAATGTTGTCATGATACATGCATACCTTAAGCAAGTATGACTCACTCCAATACCACTTACACATACCCTCAATGGAAATGATGACCATCATCTCGGCCATAGTGGAGTAATAGTTCATCTCATGAAACTTTAGGTCTGGAACCCCTCAATGTTTACCTTGCTCTAAATGTTTATGAAAACCTTTGGTGAGCTAACCCTACCCAAGTGTATGGTTTAGAAAAGCAAATGATTTGGACAAAGATGTTTGGAAAAGTGTTATATAGTTGGTTGTTGGCAAACAAAGGAAGTATGGGTGAAATGTTTTCAGAAAAGAGCACTGCGTATAAGTGTTCGCCATCCCAACTTTACTTAGCGCAACCACACTATCCAAAGTGGGCACGGGCTTAGTCTGTAGTTTGTCGAAGTTGGTATGAGACACCTTCACAACTCTCTAGGAGGGTCATGATGACCTCTGACGCCGGGTTGCGCTCTGGAGGAGGCAATGCACTGTAGTTTCCTAGCCGTAAGATTAGTGAGGGTCTTCCGCCGTGGCTCTGGAGATACGCTCAAAGAGAAGGTATGCTGTCGGGGTGCCGGGAAGGATTAAGCCCACAGGGAAGGACTCGTGTCAAGGGAGACAGGCGAAAGACTATGACTGATTATCCGAGACTCGCATACTTTTGTATGACGAACCAGGGATGATCCCGGCGGATTTATCAGTTCTTGTGGGGAAAGTGCGCAAACTCTGCAGAGTCAAATATATTCGAATAGCCGCGTTTGCGTTCATGGACAAGTTGAAATGGCCATACTTAACCTGGGCTTGATTTTTGTTTTAGAAATGCTTTTCAAATGAAAATGAGAAAGTGTTGGATGTCTTAGGGAGGGTACGGGAGGACTTTTGCCGACCATATGGAGATGGTCGAGGAAAATGAAACAAAAATTGGGTGACCCTTCCTAGTGTTTCATGTAGATGAACTCTTCTTTAATAAAGATATAGAGATGTCGTAGTCTATCTTTTGAAGTATCTTCTTCAATAAAGATATAGAGATGTCGTAGTCTATCTTTTGAAGTATCTTCTTCAATAAAGATATAAATATGTTGTAGTCTATCTTTTGAAGTATCTTCTTCAATAAAGATATAGAGATGTCGTATTCTATCTTTTGAAGTATCTTCTTCAATAAATATATAGAGATGTCGTAGTCTATCTTTTGAAGTATCTTTCATCAACAAGGATATAGAGATGTCATAGGACTTCCTTAGTGTCCCCATCAACTAAGATGTCGAGATGCTATATCCACAAGAGAAACTGACTCACTTATGCATGCTATATCCATATGAGAAACTATTCTTCCTCTCTTGTCTCATTATTTAGTTCTTGTTAGTATCTTCGTGATGGTTTGCGAGTACAATTCCAAATGTACTCACAGCTATGTCCCTGGCTATTAACTTGGCCAAACTATGAGGAGGACTATGAAGATGATGGAGGGTACCAAGACGACTATGCGACCTAGGATGTTCTCCAAGTTAGCTGCTTGTAGGTCTAAGGCATGATTTGGGCCCGACGCCTTGATGTGTATCCGCTGCTGTGTTTGTGAGAACTTGCCCGAAGTGACATTTATGTAAGACTGGGTCATGTGACCCTATTATTGTAAGACTTATTATTCTGTACTTTGTAATGGATGTTGTTATCTGGATATTCAGTTCGGTTATGTGCTCACAGCACACTGATCATGGGATCGTGAGTTGAAAGCATAACAGGGTATTTCGGACAGCTAGTCCGGGGTCCCCACATAGTGCCTTCTCACCAAGACTGCTAACAAACCTACTAATTGTAGCAACGCAACCAGTTAGTCGTTGCACATCTTTGAGACAAGTTGGCCTTTTGATGCACAAAATTGCCTTGATTTTCTCCTTGTTTATTTCGATGCCTCTGTGAGATACAATGAAGGCAAGGAGTTTTCCAGCTGGCACGCCAAAGACGCACTTTAGCAGATTCAACATCATCTTGTACCGTCGGAGATTTCCGAAGGTTTCCATGAGATCGCTGATCAAGTCGGATCCTTTCTGGGTCATGACCGCGATATCGTCAACGTAAGCTTGTACGTTCTGGACAATCTGGTCCTTCAAGCACCGCTGCATCGTACGTTGGTAGGTGGCACCTGCATTTTTCAAACCAAAGGACATGGTGACGTAGAAGTAAGTGCCAAAGGGTGTGATGAACGAGGTCTCCTTTTGGTCGGACTTCTTCATCCGGATCTGGTGATACCCGGAATATGCGTCAAGAAAACAGAGAAGTTCCGCCCCTACTGTCGAATCAATGACTTGGTCAATGCGCGGCAAGGGGAACGGATCCTTCGGACAATGCTTATTCAAGCCGGAGTAATCTATGCACATTCTTAGTAATTCTTTTTGGTACAAGGACGGGGTTTGCGACCCAATCAGTATGGATAACTTCTACTGCAAAACCTGCCTCTTGTAACTTTGCTAATTCCATCCCTATGGCACGGCGCTTCTTGTCTCCAAAGCGTCGCATAGCTTGTTTCACCGGTTTGTCACCCGGATTTATGTTGAAGTAGTGCTCGGCGAGTTCCCTTGGTACTCCGGACATGTCAGAAGGTTGCCATGCGAAGATATCCATGTTAGCTCAGAGGAACTCTACGAGCGCGTCTTCCTATTTGGGGTCCGAAAGACACCTTCTTGGAGTTGTCTCCTACCTTAAGGTCGACTTTCTTGGTTTCTATCGTGGCCTTGAACGAGTTTCTCTATTCGTAGATCTGCTTCTTGGTGGTATGCATCTCCTTTGGATTCACCGCGACTCTGTAGCCTTGCAGCTCCTCTTCAGATATCACAGATTGTACAAAGGTGGCCTCGCCCACCTCGCACTCTCGAGCTTTCTTGTAATCTCCGGAAGGACCAGAAATCTTGAGCTTGTTGTAGATGTAGCACACCCTTGCGTGGAACTTGTGATTGGTGGGCCTGCCAAAAATTGCATGGTAGGAGCTCTTGAAGGGCACAAGCTCGAACATGTTCATCTCTTCGCGGAAATTATTAACATCGCCGAAGGCCAAGGGAAGTCTGATGCTGCCAAGAGAATTTGCTTTTTTACCCAGAACAACACCATGAAACTTAGTGGTGCTGTGCTTGAGCTATTCCTTGGTAAGTTGCATCTTCTCTAGAGTCTCCAGGTACATGATGTTTAGGCTGGCTCCGCCGTCCATGAGGCATTTGGAGAAGTCAAACCCATCGATGCGAGGACTCACAACCAAAGCATAGCACTCTTTTGGGATGATAGTGGGGTGATCCGCCCTGTCGAAGGTGCACGGGCTTTCCGACCACTTAATGTGTTGCGGCACAGCGGGAAGCGTGGCATTCAGGATCCGGAGAACTGACTTGTTAGCTTTGACCGTCCGAGTTCCGAGGAAGGTGTGGTAAGCTCCGGCACTCTTTTTAATGAAGGGGTTGGACTTATTAGCTACGGAGCCCTCTTTGGGATCCGGCGAAGCGTCGTCCTCATCCATTGCCTCAGAACTGTCCTCATCCTTTTCCTTGTTCTTGCCCTTGCCTCATTTGCCGCGTGGGTGGTGTTTCCGCGTGCGTTTGTATCCTGCTTCTGGGTCGCCTTTTAGGTCATTGACCCACTTGCAGTTGCGGTTAGTATGGGAGGACTTGCTAGTAGCCGAATCCATGTGGGATGGGCACGACATGTCCCTATACTCTTCATAAGTTTGGGGAGCGCGGAACCCAGCAGCTGTGACCTCGTCAGCGCGCTACTGGCCCCTGTCGGCTCCGCCTCATGACCGCGGCCTCTTCCGCCTCCTCGACCTCCGCGTTGGAACGCAATGGCAACCATGTCGGTTCTGCTGCTCTTCTAGTCACCGGGGGGATTCTTCCGCTTATTGCTGTTGCTGCCACCACCGTTATCACGGTTCTTCTTTTGTTGGTGCAGGGGTATGGTGTGGCAGTAAGTTCACCACCTGCGCCGTCATCATTTGTGGTGTGAGTACGTGAGTCACACCCCAACTTTTGAAAACATGATTAGTTGTCCTTAGTGCAAAAATTATGGGGAACAAAAACTTTTTCTATAGACTAATTAGATGAATTGACTTGATATGTCTGTTACAATGAATTGCCTTGATCTGCTGGTAGATGAATTGTCTTGATTTTCTTGGTGATTTTTCACTTGAGCTACCCCTAAGAACAACACATCTAGTGGTAAAACAAGCAAATCACCTAACAAAACACATATGTGGCTTAGGAAAAGTTGTTTTCCTTTTTACTACATTGAAACCTTCCACTGATGGCAACATGTGTGTGCCTACTTAAAATTCCTCCTTGTGGTACAATCTAGCTCAACCCATCTTTGATTCAAAACTTGGAATCATCTACCCCTTACTACATCCTTCTCTTGTACCCTAGTAAAAAACTTTAAGGCATCCAATTTTGGCTAAGTCCTAAATCTTTTTTTAGGTTCCATTTTGGAGCACCTGGATTAAGCTACCTCTTGCCATCTAAGGCAATGCACCTGGTCCTAGACCTGCCTTGCCATGAGCACTTCCCAACCATGTCCTTGCCTTGAACCAGATCACTCATATGCAAACTTATCCTTGATGGTTTTGAGGCCAAGTCAACGGTCTGTTTTGGCAGGCATAAAAGATTCAAACATTGGCAATTGATCTCTAAGCACCCACAACTGTTATGGGTGACCTCAATGCATGGATCTCCTCTATGCAACACCCTCTTCAAATTCCATGTCTTGCATGTCCCCTTCTACCCTTGCAACTCTTTTATTCACTTGATCTTGCACCCAATCCAAAGTTTAACCTTGAGATAACTTCCTCCACTTTTACCTCATGTTTTTCTTTAATCTAAGTAATCTCCACAAAACCAGGTGTGTGAATGATTTCTACATAATGTAGTAATCATATACCCTTGAGATCATATCCCCCAATTTTATTCTTACTTCTTTTAGTAAATTTTTCCAAAATCCTATTCTTGTTCTTCTCTAGTTTTAACCCTAAAACTACTTCTAGATTTATTAAAGATTTTCAAAATATTTATTTAATTAAAACAAGAAAATGAAATACGTTTTGTTTATCATCCCATTTCTACCAAGTACTGATTTATAAAACATTCTTTGTCTATTTTCCTTCCCTTTTTTAACAAAAGGCTTGTTTACGGTACTTATACCATTTCTTATTTTTCTCTTGCTTATTTTACATTTGAGAAAACTCTACCTTACTTGAGAAACTAAGTAGAACATTTTATCCTATGTTCTACCTAACCTCTCTCAAGATTTTCAAAATCCATTTCAATTAAATTCTTCCCCATTTGTCCCTAGACAATTGAGGTGTTTCAAATACCTTTCATATGAATTTTATTTCAAATGACAACTCTTGCACATCATATGCACATATCTGATCCACCACAGAGTATCTCCTCATCCCCCATTCATGATCGAGAAGATGATCATTTTACACCTTCAAATGAATAGTGTCCCCTAACCATCTCTTTTTCTTTGAAGATTCTCATAAACCTTTCTCTATTTTAATCTTGTGACTTGTCCTTATCTAGCTCCCCTACATGATCCTTTTTGACAACACATTGGCTCACCATTGGTCTCATATTTGTTAGTTGATGTCACCATATTCATCTTTGGTATTGTATGATTATTTCCATCACTATCCCTCTAAACCTTGGACTCTTTATCACTTGTAGGAACCTATTTTCTTTGCATAACACAAGTGGTGCCGTGTGTCTTGCATAGGCACTTAAGAGCCATGTGTCTCATCTTGTTTTGAGTAGTTCAAGTCTCAAATCTTGTGGCGGCCATCTCCAAAATGGCATGCACATGAAACCTTGTACACCACAATCGCCATCATCTCCTTGGCACAAAGCCATCAAACAACAAATGCCATTGTGGTGCATATCATCATCACACTCCTCCTCCATCTCTATCTATTTATATTTTCATATACATCATCTAAGCCACCACCTTGGAAAAGAATCATGTGACTCCACCTTGATCAACATGCATAATGGAACATCCCTTTTGATGATTCATTTTTTGCATGACACAAGAAGGAGCCGGCCATGCCATGCATGGCACATATGCATCATGCCTCCCCATTAATATCTCTACTTTACTCCACCTTGGGAAGCCTCTCTTTCTTTGTGCCTTCCCAATGCCACTAATGAATTAAGCTTGGGTCAAAGAGCCTCCCTTCTCCCACAAGCCAGCCACCCACCCTGGCCAATCAAAGAAGGGGTTGCCACCCCACTTTTCCTCTATAAAAGCCCTTGGCCGGCCACCCCCTTCCTCTTTTCTTCTCATTTTTCACTCTCCACTCCTTCCTCCACTCCCTCCCATCTTTCTCCTACACTCCACCCACGAGCTGCTGATCCTCCTAGGCTCCATGACCGAGCCATGGCCATGGAAACCAGCCAAGATGCAGCTCCCCTCCTCCCTCGAGCTCCTCCTCTCCCCGAGTCACCATGAGAGCATCCCTTTCTCTCTTTTCCTCTAACCCTAGATGGATTCTTCTCCCTTTCTATTTTAATCTATTTCTAAGATTGGATCTTGATGTCGGTGCATGTTGAACCAAGCATGGAGAAGCTTGAGCCATCCTTAGATCTGGATCCTTTGACCAAAGTTCGTCCAAAACCATTATGTAATTTTTTCAATCTTGGTGTTTCAGATTCTGTATGAATTTGTAATATCCTCCAGAACTCGTGTGTAGCTCCGAATCGAGTGATTCAAATTTCCACGGGTAGCCAAAAAAAATATCTACAACTTGGCACTGGTCACACCCTAAAATTAGTTATAGATTTTCTTGGGTAAATAAAGTTCTGAAAACATGCAGAATCACTGTTTGTTAGATCTAAAACTTTCTACAAAACATTTTTGGGAAAACTCAACTTTCGGTGAAATCCCTCTTCAATAGCTTCTATTTTCCACAGGTGCCACTTAAAGTAACGTCCTAACATTGACATGGTGCACAGATGAAGTTTTGGTCAGAACTAACTTTATTCAATTACACCAGGAGTTTTGAAATGAATTTTTGAGTGAACCCAGTTGCATTAGAACCAGATTTTCAATACATTTCAGATGCAGCCGACCTCATATTTTTAGGATTTTTGGACGATTTTTTGTGAATTAAACTTGTTCTATGTGTACTGCAGACTCTAGCAAATTCCTAAATTTGTAGGATTAACCTTTTTGCGTGAATCCAATTGGGTTAGTATTGTTTTAGTACTGGCCATAGAGGAAAAATATTGTTAGTCTCTGTTCATGCATATTTGTTACTATTAGTAATGTTTGGGTGTTACATGAGTTGCTGAATCAAAACTTTTTGTTTATTTAAAATCCTTGATCACCTCTTTTTATTAGGAGTGGACAACCTTTGTTTTATTCTTGGAAAACAAAGCCCTCTGCAACAAAGTTCTCTTGTTTTGCTTAAGTTTTTCAAATAGTGTGGTATAATGTTTACCTCCTATTTTTGTCTAATGTTTTATTAGCAAAATAAAGTAGGAAAGTGTTTTCTGCTTCTCCAAAAATGTTTGAAAATATAATATTAATGTTTTTGATGCCAAACCAATGCACTTGTCTTCTTTGTGGTGTTATCTACTAGGGGATATTTATTTATGCCATGCTCTGTTGCCTTTTTGTAAGTGAGAAATATGGGTTTTCTTTTAAAATTCTTTTGTAGTGACTTTAAGTCCTTAGTATGTTAGCCCTTAGTGGAATGGTTAAATTATGATTGTTGCATGTTTGTTTTGTAGGTGCAAAGTGTTGATTGTGTTTCTTTTATATTTTCCGGCGATAGATGCGAACAATTCAGGAGGGGAAGGAGAAGTAGTTCGGACAAGGATTTCATTTATATTGTTGGAACTCTTATTTGATGGAGTTGAGGAAGTCCAGGGACAAATGAGCCAACCAAGGCAAGCCATCTTTTGATCTCTTGCTATTTATCCTTCTTGTTGTGTTCATTGTTCCATTATATACTTGGTTCCTTGTATCTTGTGTATGTTTGGTCCTCTACACTATGCATACTTACTCCCAAGTATGTTCTATCCCTTGTTAATGCTATGCATACTTACTCCCAAGTATGTTGAACCCCTTGTTGATGTTATGCATGCTTACTCTAAGCATGTATGCCCCCCTTGACCACCTATATTATCATCTTCTTAGTGGTATGATGATTAACATCATGACCCTTGTTCTATCACCCTACTTATATTGTCCCTATGCATGCTTACCTTAAGCATGTATGATTCCCCTCATTTGACATCTCTTGTACACTCACATTAGTGGTATGATAGCTAGTGTCAACACCCGGATTTTTAGTTCCAGATGCCTATTATGCCATACATCGCAATCCCAGGAAGATTGTTTTTGCGAGACATAATAGTCGATGTCACAGAACATTATTCATTACAAACCATAATCGTCTTACAACAAGGAATCTCATGATCCAATTTACAACAACAGTTGATCTAAAGATCAAATACAAAATACATAGCGGAAGAAACGTAGTAGCGGTCCATCTGTTCCATAGGCAACGCTTGACGTTGGGAGGTGGTCCTAGTTATCATAGACATCCTGTTATCCATCTTCCTAGTACTGGTGCTCCTCTTCATAGTCTGACCATTTGAATAGCCAGAGACAAAGCTATGAGTACTTTATAAAGTACTCGCAAACTACCACTAATAGAAGTACTAGTAGCTCTAATAAGGTTTCTAAGCTTCGAGGTTTATTTGCACAAAGCTTGTTTTATTTCATAAAGACTTAATAGTCAAAGACTCTTTATTTGTCAAAAATTACTCAAGTGGGAACATTAGTGTCATTCCCACAACTTGGTGGTAGTCAAGTCAAGTTAACCTTTCAAGTCACAAGTAATTTTGAAAACATCTGACAATGGAACAGTATGGTCATCCAACCGTCCATGACCGCGGACGCGGCTATTCGAATAGTTTTACACTCTCCTGAGGTTGTACATTGTGCCACAACTTTTGATTACATCCGTCAGGGATAGCCCTAAATCATCATACTCAGTATGCGGATCATCAACCATTAACCTTTTACTTACATACCCTCGTATAGGCACCTCCCCTATGAGCTTGGCCTCCCAGCGATGGCGATCTGGCATCCTGGGAACTGCACAGGGCTTGGGTAGGACATTCATCTCTATTTCACGTCATTTCACTTTTCACGGAGGCAGCCTCGGTATAACCCCTATGATGCTTGTTCAGAGGGAACCCATACTAAAGTACATAAATTTCCAGCTAAGCCCTACCCATTATATGGTATTGTGGGGGTACTCCAAAGTTGGAATGGTATCGCATCCGAACCCAACCATCAGTTTTTGTCACATTCACCTTGTCATTCAAAATTCATATTCACCTTCAAAACTTTCAGTAGAATGACTCATCATTCTAAGGTTTTCAAAGTCATTTGATTCACATGTTCCCATCTAGAGTAGTCAATTTTTGTTTTAGCACTAGCAACTAATCATGAGGGGTGCTAACTAAATTTCAGCTCTCTAGGCTAAATTTGATGCTCTTGTAGTATTCTATCTCTAGACCAGTATCAACTATAAGAAAAAGCCTTGGTAAACAAAGTAAAATATTGCAAGATAAAAACTTGGGCTTGGGCAAATCCTTAAACAAAAGAATATTGCAAGTGTAGCTTGCACTAGTATTGCTTGCATTAGTAGAGCTTGCTCATGGGAATATCTTGTATTGGTAATATCTTCCCTTGGTTGGTACAATGATCAAAGTATTCCTCCTCTTCTTCGTAGAAGACCTCCTCCTCCTCGTAGCCTTCGGTACTAGCGTCTATAAACGGATACGAGGTATACAAGCACCAAACAATACTTAAATATTCTATTTACCACACAAGATGATCTAGCATCATCACAATCATCACCCAACATAATACTAGGCTTTCCATTCATTTCTTTTGAAGAGTAATTTCCTCTCATTGAAAATTACTAAGATTTAATATCCTCAAATAATAAAATATGAGGCCATGTAACAAAAGTCATAACCTCACATCAAACTACTTGGGAAAGTGATTTAAATGGGATGCTACATCTCATAGATTTTAAATACTATTTTTGAAATAATTTAAATGGGCTAGAAATAGCCACATAGCCATTATTTGAATCTAGCCCATGATCATATGAAACACCCATGTCACATTTTTACATATTCAAATAGAGTATTTGAAATTTGAATTATGAGAGGTGGAATCACCTCAAAATACATTAGGGTCGATTTTATAAAAATGTTTGAATTTGGCAAATGTACTGCCTTGTTATTTTTATTGCAATTGTTATGTAATAAATCAAGGGTTGAGACCAGTGGGGTTGGATAGATATTTTCATCTACTTTCACAAAAAATTTGAATCATTCAAATTGGCTTAGTAGATTTGTTTTTATTCAATTTTGAAAAGGACACCAGTATTTGAATTTAGGTTAAAAGAATTCAATCGAATTCAAACTGATGGGCTTAGGGGGGAAAAAGGAAATGGGCCAGAGACAGAGTTAACATGCCGGCCCAGCAGCGCGTCTCGCACACGCGGGTGGCCTGACAATGGTTCCCACGCGTCAGTGGGTTATAAACGCCGAAGCGGTATGAGCGAGAGGGGGCTGTTGGATTAAAGCAGGATCGGACGGCCGAGGCTCGTCTCCATCCTCGAATATAAATGGCGGGGAGCTTCCTACCGGCGACGGGCCTAGGGGGTTGGAGGCTCACCGGAGGGTGGGCGAGGGTCGACGAGGCTGGCAGACGTCATCGAAGATGACGGCGAGGCTCATGGTACTGGCAGCAGCTCCTGGGGTGGCTCCAATCGTCGGCGAGCTTGTGGTGACCCTGGCGGAGCTCCGGCGAACAATTGGGGCGGTGGTGATGAAATTGGGATGGGGCAGTGCTCGAGGAGGGTCAGGGAGAGGAGAGGAGGATAGTGGTGTGAAGAAATAGCAAGGGGGAGTGCTCCTTTTATAGGGAGCGAGAGGTGCTGCGGGTGGTCAAGGTGGCGGATGGTGAGGTGGTGCTACAGACGACCAGAGGCATGGGCAAGGATGGTGCGCTGTTCACGGTGTCATGGCGATCATCATGAGCGTCATTGCAAGGAAAATGGTGGTCAGGAGCGGTGGTGCGGTCGATGTCTCTAGCGGTACCGTGGTGGACGTCGGCGATGATGGCGACGGCGACAGGGCACGGGAGAGAGAGTGACGATGTCTGGCGTGTGACCGGTGTCGTGGCGATGCTTAGGGCGAGCTCTGATGGCGAGGCAAGGACGGAGGTGACGGGGCACCATGGCGCTCTGGCGTGTGCGGTGATCGTGGCCATGCGCGCGCTAGCGTCCCTGGGTGATGTGGGCGCGTCCTGGGCTGGGCGTGCAGAGCCTCTCCTTGGCCAGGGGCTTGTACCAGCGTGATCAGGTGAGTGAGGTCAATCTCCAGGACATGGTGAGGTAGACCAGGGAAGAGAGGAGAGAGGGATGGCATGGTGAGTGACATAGGCATGTCTTGGTCATGTTTCTCCATGAACAGTGGTGCCAAGGCTTGAAATTATTCAGAGGATGCAAGGAGGCACTGAGGATGACACAAGCACAAATGGTTTAGGCTAAAATGTGGGGACCCCAGACTAACTATCCGAAATACCCTGTTATGTATACAGTTGACGATCCCATGATCAGTGCACCGTGAACACATAACTGAACTGATATCAAATTACATCATCCTTTACAAAACGTAATAAGAAAATTACAATGAGGTCACATGACCAATCTTTACATAATAGCCTCGAAGGGCCTAATCTAATCATCAGAGTCGCGGAATCACTTCAGCAGCGTAGAGCCCAAGTCATCTGCCTTAACCCTACGGCAGGCGGGCGGGAAGACGTTCCTAGCCCGCATAGACGTCGTCCACTCCTTCTTCTTCTGGTCGAATTCCTCCAAGTCTGGCCAAGTAAATAGCCAGGGACAAAGCCGTGAGTACATTGGAATTGTACTCGCAAACCATCAAGAAAGGTGCTAACATTGCTAACTAAAAGAGACAAGAGAGGAAGAATAGTTTCTCTTGTGGATATAGCATGTGAAAGAGAATCAGTTTCTCTTGTGGATATAGCATGTGAAAGAGAATCAACTTCTCTTGTGGATATAGCATCCCAACATCGCAGTTGAAGGGGACACTAAGAGAGTTCTAAGACATCTATATATCTTTGTTGAAGAAGATACTTCAAAAGAGTTCCTCAACATAAAACACTAGGATGGGAGTAGCCCAATTTTATTTATCCTTCTCAACCATCTCCATATGGTTGACACATCCTTTCCCGTACCCTTCCGGTACTTCAAAACAAGTTCTTTCCTTTCATTTGCCAAACGATTTTGTAAACCAAAACTCATCAGGCTAAGCAACAGCCATTCCAACCGTCCATGACCGCGAACGCGGCTATTCGAATAGATTTTACTCTGCAGAGTTTGCACACTTTCCCCACAAGATCCGCGAGTTCATCATGTGGGCATCATCCCCGCATATCAACTATGCCATGACAAAAACTCGGACATAGCCTTTCGCCTATTCGTCTTAGCACGGGATCCTACCCTATGGAGTATGTACCTCCCCAGCACCGTGGCAGCTCACCTCACTTTGAGCGTGGCTCCACCGCCAAGCCAGGAGACCCATAGTGTCTTCCGGACGGGTCAGCCCCGAAGGCCTCCCGTTATACTATTGTCTCCACCAACGACAATCCGGATTCAGGGGTAACCTTACCCTTATATAGTTGTGCGGTGTCCCATGTTAAGAAGAACAAACTACGAGCTAAGCCCCGTCCCACTCCAGGGTAATGTGGTTGCGTGGGTTAATTGTCACGGGTGAATACTTAGGCGCCAAAGTTTTCGAAAACAAGATTTTCTTTTCAACCATCTTTGCCAAGATCCTTTCCTTTCATAAACATGCACTTGGGTAAGTCCAACTCACCCAAGGTTTTCAAAAATTCTTTTCAACAAGGTATTTTTCCAAGGGGGTTCCCAACCTATAGTTTTATGAAGGAACTAAGGGTCACAATGACATGATGCTAGCCATCATACTACTAAGGGGATGATAATTGAGGTGTTAAGGGGATCATACATACTTAGGATAAGCATGTATAGGGACAACATAATTAAGATGATTCAAGCAAGGGTCATGATGTTAATCATCATACCACTAAGAAGATGACAACATGGATATGGTCAAGCGGGCATACATGCTTAGGGTAAGCATGCATAACATCAACAAGGGGGTTCACATACTTGGGAGCACGTATGCAAAGCATCAACAAGGGGTTCAACATACTTTGGGAATAAGTATGCATAGAGTAGAGGACCAAAAATCACACATGATACAAGGAACCAAGTACATAATGGAGCAATGAGCACAACAAGAAGGATAAATAGCAAGAGATCAAAAGATGGCTTGCCTTAGCTTATTTGTCCCTGGACTTCTTCAACTCCATCAATATAAGAATCCCAACAATAAAAATAAAATCCTCGCCCGAACCACTTCTCCTTCTTCTCCGAATTGTTCGCATCTAACGCCGGAAAATATAAAAGAACACAATCAACACATTGCACCCATCATAACAAGCATGCAACAATCAACAATCAAAAGCTAATCACTCTACTAAGTCTAACATATTAAGGTCTTATATATACTACCAAGCAACTAAAAGAGAACCCATTTTATTTACCTAGTAAAGGTATGAGAGTATCACACTTAGCAAATGCCTCTCTCGGCATCACCATGGAACAAACTATGTACCCCTGGTAGATAACATCATAAAGAGGACAAGTGCATTAATTTGGTATTAAAAACATTCACATTATAATTTCAAACTGTTTTGGAAAATTGGGAACTCATTTTTCCTATTTTATCTTGTTTATGAAACACTACTAATAAAAGGGAGTAAATAATATTCTACACCATTTGAAATCTTAAGTAAAACAATAACACTTGGTTTAAGTTGCAAAAGGTTTTGTTTTGCAGGAATAAAACATAGGTTGACCATTTTTATATGGAAGAGGTGGTCAAGGATTTTAAATAAGCAAAAGTTTTGGTACAACATTTCATGTGACACACACTTAGCACAAATAGTAACCAAAAATTATGAAAAGGGTCTAACACTAATTATTCTAGATTTTCAGTACTAAAATGAGGCTAAGAAAATTGGATTCATTCAAAAAGGTTAATTTTTCAAATTTAGAAACTAGAAATACTAAACAATAACCAGTGATCATGTTTAATACATTAAAAATCGTACAAAAATCCTAAAAATATGGGGCCAGTGGCATTGGAAAGGTAATAAAATTTGTGAACCAATGCAATTGGTTTCACTTGATTCGGATTAGTAGATCTCGAGATATTCACAAATTGGTGTTACTGGTTCTTCACACATTTTAACAGCAAAATGAATTTGAAAAGGGGCAGGAAAAACTGGGCCACGCGGGGGTGCAGCATTGGGCCGGCCCAGGGAGCTTTTCCAGGTGGAGGGTGAAGAAAAAAGAAAAAGAGAGGAGGGGGGGGGGGGCCAAGGTGGGCCAGGCCATGCATGGGCCGACGTGGCCAGCAGGCCATGCAGCCGCACGCTCGGGATCGATCGGCACGAGGCCGTCGTCTCCACGATGCGAGGCAGGGAC
The DNA here is from genome assembly GCF_019359855.2 of Lolium perenne. Lineage (NCBI taxonomy): Eukaryota > Viridiplantae > Streptophyta > Magnoliopsida > Poales > Poaceae > Lolium > Lolium perenne. Next base: position 119,752,433 of record NC_067246.2, read on the forward strand.
GCGTGCAGCGGAGGGAAACGCAGAAACGGGCGGGTCTGGGGCTCACCTGGCGGTTGGCGGGCGACGGCGAGGTCGGGGCGGAGCAGCGGCGGGTCGCCGGCGTCCAGGCGCGCATCCAGGGGCTTCCTCCGCTCGAACAGTAGCCCCTCCCGGCGGGTTTCTTCCTCGCAGCAACTCCCGGCAAAACAACTCCAGCGGTGGCTCCGGCGGCCCTGGAGGGAAACGGAGGGGCTTGTTAGGGCAAGGGGAGGATGGTGAGAAGGATGAAGCAAGGAGGAAGGGACGAGGATGCCGGGGTCGAGCTCGACCGTGCCCGTCACCCTTGCGGTGACCACGGCCGTGGCATGCTTGCCGCCGAGCAGCAGCAGGGTAGAGCTCCTCAGTGCTCTGTGAGAGAGCTGGGAGGGTGGAGAGGGGTAGTGTGGAGGAGGAGAGCGAGCTGGGGCGCCTTTTATAGGCGGGCAGGGAAGCAGCAGGCGGGAGCGGGCGGTGACCACGATCAATGGCCAAGCAGGGTGGTGGCGTTGGCCAATGGATGGCGAGTTGCTGACGTCGGGGCGGTGCTGGGTGATGACGTGAGGGCGCTGTAGTCAGCAGGCAGCGCGGGGGAGGGGAGGGTCGAGCGGGAGAGGGGTTCTGCGTGCGTGTGTCTCGTTTTGGGGTCGGTCTAGGGTTCAGGTGGGATTGGGCTGTGGCCTGGTTCGGTTTGGACTCGGTTTGGGAGAAAGGAGAGGGTCCAGGGTGGGCTTCTAGAAGATTTGGGGTCGGGCCTGAGGGTGGTGCATGGGTTGGTGTCAAGGGAAGGTGGCCCGGCCATGTTTGAGGTACACAAAGTTATGGGAAGGGGAGGGTGCATGCATGGTGGTGTTGAGCAAAAGGTGTTGGTCCAAAATTTGGTGTGGAAAGATTTTGAATGAACTCATTTGGAAAGGAGATAGGAGAAAATATATTATTTATTTAAAACTATCAAATGATCATGTTGGTCCAACAAGGTTTGGAAATTTTAAGACAAGGTGAGAGGAAGATAGTGATGATTTTGGTGAGGTGAAGATGAGATAAAGGGAGATGTAGGTGTAGATCAAAAGATAATTGTTGGAATCTCTTCACATGTCTAAGGCAAATTTTGAATGAAAAATATTTGAATTTTTAGAGACATGCAAGGTAGTACTTTGATTTTAAAAGTAAACTAGTAGAAGTTTATGCACAACTATGCATGGTAGATCTTCTTTATTTGATTTTAAAAGGTGCAAGGATGGCACCTATACCATAGCCATGCATTTAAAAGAAAGAGTAAAATAAATACTTCTTTTGAAAACCTTATTGGCTTGAAAACAATGGGGTGGTAAAATATTATCCACAATCCCTCTTGTGATTTGAAGAAAATATTTGAAGAGATTCGAATAAAACTAGAAGTGGTTTATGTGATAAAACTAGAGAAGGAAATAAATAAGGTTGTGGGAATTTTGTAAGGGAAAGGAAAATTTAATTTTGAGAAAAGTGATCCTAAGGGTAGATGGTGGGTACATAATGTACCCATCATTCTCACTCTTGTTTTTGTGAAAATAAAACCTAGAATATCTAAAAGCAAGAGGTAAAAGTTGAAGATGGGATCTAGTGGTGCAACATAGGATAGGGCATAAGATGAAGTTAAATAAATGTGTTGCAAAGGTAAAATGGGACATGCAAGACGTGGAAGTTGTAGAAGTTGTAGAAGGTGCTGCATAGATGAGATCCATGCATTGAGGTCACCAAATAACAGTTGTGGGTGCTTAGATATCCACTGCCAAAGTTTGAACATTTTAAGCCTGCCAAAAATAGATTTTTGACTTGGCCTTAAAACCGACAAGGATAAACGAGTATAAGAGGGGTTTGGTTCAAGGCAAGGACATGGTTGGGAAGTGCTCATGGCAAGGTAGATTTAGGACCAGGTGTATTGGCTTAGATGGCAAGAGGTAGCTTAATCCAGGGGTTCCAGAATGGGACCTGATAACAGTTTTAGGACTTAGCCAGATTTCTTAGGTCCTAGGGTTTTGTGACTAGGATAAGGGAGAAGGATATATTAAGGAGTGGATGATATTCAAACTTGAATTGAAAATAGGGTGAGCTAAAGTGCATTACAGAGATGATCCCAAGTTTTGAAATCAAGGATGATTTTACCACTAGAGGTGTAGTTCTTTGAGGTAGCTCAAGACAAAATTCAACAAGCAATCAAGACAATTCATCTACCAACAGATCAAAGTATTTCATTCTAACCAACAGATCAAGACAATGCATCTAATTGGCTTCTAGAAAAAGTTTTTGTTCCCCCTGATTTTTGCACTAAGGACAATTAAACATGGTTGCAAAAGTTGGGGTGTGACAGATCTTCCACCCTTAAAATAATCTCGTCCCGAGATTACAAAGCGTAGAACTAGAGGGGTTGTGAAGTTTAACTAAAGTTAGACTCCATTCTTTTGTAGATGTGCCGTTGTTGAGCGGGTTGCCACTCCAGCTTCTGAGAGACATGGTAACTTCTGGCCGAGGGCAAGCTTTGTGAAGAGGTTGACTACTCCATGCAGGTGTTAGATCTGAAGCTTCTAAACGATCCTAGCGAGGGTTCAAGGAGAGTTAGTGCACTCTAACGGTGCATTGGCAGGGTGGAAAACTTTTTAGAGTTAGCTTAAAATTTTAGTGGAAGACGAAGTCTTCCACCCTTAAAATTGTTCGTCAGGGGTTCTGAAGAACTCAGAGCTTCTGCCACGGGTCTTGTCGGCGCTTTCGAAGGAGTCATCAATCTCTCGTCATGAGTTGAACATCTGGAGCGATGTGTAGTCCACAACTTTAAGGGAAGTAAAAGCATCCCAACAAGTTCCCAACGGTGTTTTAGAAAGGTTGAAAATGTTAGGGGTAGCTCCAATTTTCAGTGGAATAATATTTTCCATCGGGATTTTGGAAAAACTCTGAGCTTCTGCCTTGTGGTTCTATCTGGGGCTTCTGAAGAATTTATCGATCTTCTGGATTGAGTTGAAGAATCTTCACAGGAGACGTGTAGACCACGGCTTCAAGAGGCATGTACTCACGGTGTTTACTAAACCATATAACGCGCGGTAGGTTAGTAAGTCGATGAAGCGCCTGGTTGGTATCCATATGAAGCAGCAACAAGGGTCGTCGAAGACAATCTTCAGCTTGGGTGTCAGTGCTGACTTATACTAGTTAAGAAGTGAGCGGTAAACTACACCTAGTCTTGAGTCTTGAGATATCTTCATGATCTTCACTTGATGAGGACCAGATGAACCATGTGATGCAGGTTGGCTTTGACACTATTGCTCTCTCAGCTTGTTAGACGGTGTGTTAGAGGGTAGTTTCAAAGAGTTATCCTCGAGGTTAGCGCGATTATACTCCAAGGTTAGACAAAGTTAGTATGTCTTCTCGCAGAGGTGCAGTTACTCTTGAATGTAGGGGCTTCTGCTTTCTTGGCGTAGTAGAGATGCTCCAGCTGATCTTGAAAGTAGTTAGTGCAGATAGGGGTCTTGGTTAGTTTTTCCGAAGGTTGAAAAACAACTACTAACGGGGTTAGAGTTAGAGCCTTTTGTTAACCTATCCAACTAACTAGATGTTAGCAATCCATCGGCAAGGTAGATGAGGGTGAAAACATCTTTGGGGGGCTTCCTAAGTTGGTTTATCACACTAAGAGTGTTTTTCACACCGAAAGACCAAGACAAACATACATACAACAAACAGACAAAAACACTCAAGGCAACACACTTATGGAACTACAAGAAATCATCAAACCAGACATGGTAACATAAGTACCCAGAAATTCCTAATGCGCGGGGGTAGCTCAATCAAAGCGATTGAGTTTGTCCTATCCATCCTATAGGTTAGGGGCTGGACACATATGTTGATGTCTTCATCTTGCTGACATTGACTTCAACAAAGGTTCTAGAAGCAGTTGGTGGTGATGCGGCCTGGTGTTGAGTCGTCGATGTTGAGGCAGAGGTTAAAACGGTGTAGTCTTCTTGCTCAGCATCCCGGGGACGTGAGGTCTTCGAAGGGTTAATTGCTGAAGAGCTCCATAGACGACAACTTCTCGTGACAAACCTAAAAATTACTAGTCAGGAAATTGAGGACTTGATCCTTGATGACTGCAAAAGTGCGGGTCCAAAGAGGAACAAGGTCAGCTCCCTGACAGACTTTGGTGACAACCAAAGACATGATCTAATTATCCCTTTATGTGCACACTAAGTCGGCCTCAAATCTTCAATAGCTGATGTTGGAGATACAAGAGTATTCCTGAGAGATTGATCCACCTTCGACTTCGAGTCTCCGGGTCTGAGTCGGGGACATCGTCCAGTATGTAGGTTAATAGAGTAAGAATTTTCGAACATTTTTTTATAAAGCGGAGAGATAAGAATTTGGAAGTTTTGAAGAAATAAAAGGAGTAGAAGCTATGCTTCCGACGAAAGAAAGAATTTGTTTGGTAAATAGTTTTGCCAAAGTACTTGTTCCCTAACTAACGTCCATGCTAACTAAGGTCTCCTACAGTCAGGATAGCTCTGATACCAGCTCTGTGGGGACCCAGGACGAACCGTCCGAAATACCCTGTTATGTATACAGTTCACGATCCCATGATCAGTGCACCGTGAACACATAACTGAACTGATATCAAATTACATCATCCTTTACAAAACGTAATAAGAAAATTACAATGAGGTCACATGACCAATCTTTACATAATAGCCTCGAAGGGCCTAATCTAATCATCAGAGTCGCGAAATCACTTCAGCAGCGTAGAGCCCAAGTCATCTGCCTTAACCCTACAGGCAACTGACTGGGAAGACGTTCCTAGCCCGCATAGACGTCGTCCACTCCTTCTTCTTCTGGTCGAATTCCTCAAAGTCTAGCCAAGTAAATAGCCAGGGACAAAGCCGTGAGTACATTGGAATTGTACTCGCAAACCATCAAGAAAGGTGCTAACATTGCTAACTAAAAGAGACAAGAGAGGAAGAATAGTTTCTCTTGTGGATATAGCATGTGAAAGAGAATCAGTTTCTCTTGTGGATATAGCATGTGAAAGAGAATCAACTTCTCTTGTGGATATAGCATCCCAACATCGCAGTTGAAGGGGACACTAAGAGAGTTCTAAGACATCTATATATCTTTGTTGAAGAAGATACTTCAAAAGAGTTCCTCAACATAAAACACTAGGATGGGAGTAGCCCAATTTTATTTATCCTTCTCGACCATCTCCATATGGTTGACACATCCTTTCCCGTACCCTTCCGGTACTTCAAAACAAGTTCTTTCCTTTCATTTGCCAAACGATTTTGTAAACCAAAACTCATCAGGCTAAGCAACAGCCATTCCAACCGTCCATGACCGCGGACGCGGCTATTCGAATAGATTTTACTCTGCAGAGTTTGCACACTTTCCCCACAAGATCCGCGAGTTCATCATGTGGGCATCATCCCCGCATATCAACTATGCCATGACAAAAACTCGGACATAGCCTTTCGCCTATTCGTCTTAGCACGGGATCCTACCCTATGGAGTATGTACCTCCCCGGCACCGTGGCAGCTCACCTCACTTTGAGCGTGGCTCCACCGCCAAGCCAGGAGACCCATAGTGTCTTCCGGACGGGTCAGCCCCGAAGGCCTCCCGTTATACTATTGTCTCCACCAACGACAATCCGGATTCAGGGGTAACCTTACCCTTATATAGTTGTGCGGTGTCCCATGTTAAGAAGAACAAACTACGAGCTAAGCCCCGTCCCACTCCAGGGTAATGTGGTTGCGCGGGTTAATTGTCACGGGTGAAAACTTAGGCGCCAAAGTTTTCGAAAACAAGATTTTCTTTTCAACCATCTTTGCCAAGATCCTTTCCTTTCATAAACATGCACTTGGGTAAGTCCAACTCACCCAAGGTTTTCAAAAATTCTTTTCAACAAGGTATTTTTCCAAGGGGGTTCCCAACCTATAGTTTTATGAAGGAACTAAGGGTCACAATGACATGATGCTAGCCATCATACTACTAAGGGGATGATAATTGAGGTGTTAAGGGGATCATACATACTTAGGATAAGCATGTATAGGGACAACATAATTAAGATGATTCAAGCAAGGGTCATGATGTTAATCATCATACCACTAAGAAGATGACAACATGGATATGGTCAAGGGGGCATACATGCTTAGGGTAAGCATGCATAACATCAACAAGGGGGTTCACATACTTGGGAGCACGTATGCAAAGCATCAACAAGGGGTTCAACATACTTTGGGAATAAGTATGCATAGAGTAGAGGACCAAAAATCACACATGATACAAGGAACCAAGTACATAATGGAGCAATGAGCACAACAAGAAGGATAAATAGCAAGAGATCAAAAGATGGCTTGCCTTAGCTTATTTGTCCCTGGACTTCTTCAACTCCATCAATATAAGAATCCCAACAATAAAAATAAAATCCTACTTAGAACCACTTCTCCTTCTTCTCCGAATTGTTCGCATCTAACGCCGGAAAATATAAAAGAACACAATCAACACATTGCACCAATCATAACAAGCATGCAACAATCAACAATCAAAATCTAATCACTCTACTAAGTCTAACATATTAAGGTCTTATATATACTACCAAGCAACTAAAAGAGAACCCATTTTATTTACCTAGTAAAGGTATGAGAGTATCACACTTAGCAAATGCCTCTCTCGGCATCACCATGGAACAAACTAAGTACCCCTGGTAGATAACATCATAAAGAGGACAAGTGCATTAATTTGGTATTAAAAACATTCACATTATAATTTCAAACTGTTTTGGAAAATTGGGAACTCATTTTTCCTATTTTATCTTGTTTATGAAACACTACTAATAAAAGGGAGTAAATAATATTCTACACCATTTGAAATCTTAAGTAAAACAAATAACACTTGGTTTAAGTTGCAAAAGGTTTTGTTTTGCAGGAATAAAACATAGGTTGACCATTTTTAAATGGAAGAGGTGGTCAAGGATTTTAAATAAGCAAAAGTTTTGGTACAACATTTCATGTGACACACACTTAGCACAAATAGTAACCAAAAATTATGAAAAGGGTCTAACACTAATTATTCTAGATTTTCAGTACTAAAATGAGGCTAACAAAATTGGATTCATTCAAAAAGGTTAATTTTTCAAATTTAGAAACTAGAAATACTAAACAATAACCAGTGATCATGTTTAATACATTAAAAATCGTACAAAAATCCTAAAAATATGGGGCCAGTGGCATTGGAAAGGTAATAAAATTTGTGAACCAATGCAATTGGTTTCACTTGATTCGGATTAGGAGATCTCGAGATATTCACAAATTGGTGTTACTGGTTCTTCACACATTTTAACAGCAAAATGAATTTGAAAAGGGGCAGGAAAAACTGGGCCACGCGGGGGTGCAGCATTGGGCCGGCCCAGGGAGCTTTTCCAGGTGGAGGGTGAAGAAAAAAGAAAAAGAGAGGAGGGGGGGCCGAGGCGGGCCAGGCCATGCATGGGCCGACGTGGCCAGCAGGCCATGCAGCCGCACGCTCGGGATCGATCGGCACGAGGCCGTCGTCTCCACGATGCGAGGCAGGGACGCGAGCAGCGGAGGGAAACACAGAGACGGGCGGGTCTGGGGCTCACCTGGCGGCTGGTGGGCGACGGCGAGGTCGGGGCGGAGCAGCGGCGGGTCGCCGGTGTCCAGGCGCGCATCCAGGGGCTTCCTCCGCTCGAACAGTAGCCCCTCCCGGCGGGTTTCTTCCTTGCAGCAACACCCGGCAAAACAGCTCCGGCGGTGGCTCCGGCGGCCCTGGAGGGAAACGGAGGGGCTCGTTAGGGCAAGGGGAGGATGGTGAGAAGGATGAAGCAAGGAGGAAGGGACGAGGATGCCGGGGTCGAGCTCGACCATGCCCGTCACCCTTGCGGTGACCACGGCCGTGGCATGCTTGCCGCCGAGCAGCAGCAGGGTAGAGCTCCTCAGTGCTCTGTGAGAGAGCTGGGAGGGTGGAGAGGGGTAGTGTGGAGGAGGAGAGCGAGCTGTGGCGCCTTTTATAGGCGGGCAGGGAAGCAGCAGGCGGGAGCGGGCGGTGACCACGACCAATGGCCAAGCAGGGTGGTGGCGTTGGCCAATGGATGGCGAGTTGCTGACGTCGGGGCGGTGCTGGGTGATGACGTGAGGGTGCTGGCGTCAGCAGGCAGCGCGGGGGAGGGGAGGGTCGAGCGGGAGAGGGGTTCTGCGTGCGTGTGTCTCGTTTTGGGGTCGGTCTAGGGTTCAGGTGGGATTGGGCTGTGGCCTGGTTCGGTTTGGACTCGGTTTGGGAGAAAGGAGAGGGTCCAGGGTGGGCTTCTAGAAGATTTGGGGTCGGGCCTGAGGGTGGTGCATGGGTTGGTGTCAAGGGAAGGTGGCCCGGCCATGTTTGAGGGACACAAAGTTATGGGAAGGGGAGGGTGCATGCAAGGTGGTGTTGAGCAAAAGGTGTTGGTCCAAAATTTGGTGTGGAAAGATTTTGAATGAACTCATTTGGAAAGGAGATAGGAGAAAATATATTATTTATTTAAAACTATCAAATGATCATGTTGGTCCAACAAGGTTTGGAAATTTTAAGACAAGGTGAGAGGAAGATAGTGATGATTTTGGTGAGGTGAAGATGAGATAAAGGGAGATGTAGGTGTAGATCAAAAGATAATTGTTGGAATCTCTTCACATGTCTAAGGCAAATTTTGAATGACAAATATTTGAATTTTTAGAGACATGCAAGGTAGTACTTTGATTTTAAAAGTAAACTAGTAGAAGTTTATGCACAACTATGCATGGTAGATCTTCTTTATTTGATTTTAAAAGGTGCAAGGATGGCACCTATACCATAGCCATGCATTTAAAAGAAAGAGTAAAATAAATACTTCTTTTGAAAACCTTATTGGCTTGAAAACAATGGGGTGGTAAAATATTATCCACAATCCCTCTTGTGATTTGAAGAAAATATTTGAAGAGATTCAAATAAAACTAGAAGTGGTTTATGTGATAAAACTAGAGAAGGAAATAAATAAGGTTGTGGGAATTTTGTAAGGGAAAGGAAAATTTAATTTTGAGAAAAGTGATCCTAAGGGTAGATGGTGGGTACATAATGTACCCATCATTCTCACTCTTGTTTTTGTTAAAATAAAACCTAGAATATCTAAAAGCAAGAGGTAAAAGTTGAAGATGGGATCTAGTGGTGCAACATAGGATAGGGCATAAGATGAAGTTAAATAAATGTGTTGCAAAGGTAAAATGGGACATGCAAGACGTGGAAGTTGTAGAAGGTGCTGCATAGATGAGATCCATGCATTGAGGTCACCAAATAACAGTTGTGGGTGCTTAGATATCCACTGCCAAAGTTTGAACATTTTAAGCCTGCCAAAAATAGATTTTTGACTTGGCCTTAAAACCGACAAGGATAAACGAGTATAAGAGGGGTTTGGTTCAAGGCAAGGACATGGTTGGGAAGTGCTCATGGCAAGGTAGATTTAGGACCAGGTGTATTGGCTTAAATGGCAAGAGGTAGCTTAATCCAGGGGTTCCAGAATGGGACACGATAACTTGATTTTAGGACTTAGCCAGATTTCTTAGGTCCTAGGGTTTTGTGACTAGGATAAGGGAGAAGGATATATTAAGGAGTGGATGATATTCAAACTTGAATTGAAAATAGGGTGAGCTAAAGTGCATTACAGAGATGATCCCAAGTTTTGAAATCAAGGATGATTTTACCACTAGAGGTGTAGTTCTTTGAGGTAGCTCAAGACAAAATTCAACAAGCAATCAAGACAATTCATCTACCAACAGATCAAAGTATTTCATTCTAACCAACAGATCAAGACAATGCATCTAATTGGCTTCTAGAAAAAGTTTTTTTTCCCCCTGATTTTTGCACTAAGGACAATTAAACATGGTTGCAAAAGTTGGGGTGTGACATAAAACCTGTTGGATATTTAGGTGTATGCATATTTCTGAATTATGCATATAAGGTGTTTGACAAAATGGCCGCAAGAGATTTAAATTTGAATTTTGCCAAAATATTTTATGGGTGTGATTCAAATAATGTTTGGAACCTGTTGGTGACATTGGTTTGCAAAAAGAAGTTGGTTTGGTGAAAATCAAAAATGAGGTGATCTTAAATCTATTTCAATGTTGCAACTTTGGATGCTATTTCAAATTATTTGAAAATGAATCAGCAAGGTTGTCAACACCAAGTTGTTCACTTTTATGTGTACTAGTGATCTGGGCAAAAAGATTAGGAGGTTTGGTTTAGAAAATAATAACCACAGGGGCTCAAAGTAGGTATCCTGATAAAAAATTCAGAAGAGACCATTATCACATGTGTTGCTATTTTGATTTTTTTCTTTTCACTTTTGTTTTGTTGTAGGGAGTATTATATTGAGTTTATTAATGTTTTCAAACCATCTAAACAAGGTAAACATGGCATATGCTAATATTTACAAATGTGGCCATTTGGTCACATATGCATCTATTTTTATTTTATTTAAAATTGCTTTGTTTCTCTTTGATCCAAAAAGCATGGTTTTGGTTTAGAAACATTTTCAAATACTTCAAACAAACATGGCAATTGCAACATCAAAAACATTCATGCATGAACACTATGCACACAATTTAAAATAAATCCAAGTTTTTGTTGACTCTAAAAACTAGATAATTGAAAATATGGTTCTTATTTATTTCAAAATTTTGGGGTGTTACAAACCTTCCCCCCTTAAACAAAATCTCGTCTCGAGATTTAAGAAAAATTAGGAACCTAAGAGTGATTGGGAAAATGGGTTAACAGGAAAACATACCCTACATGGCATTGGGTGCTTCCTGGGCTTCGGTTGCACTCATGCGGTAGAAACGACCGTTGCGGTTGTTCAGGTTCCTTCCAGTTGAGAGACGGCGCTGCTGTTGGGCAGGTGCAGCGGTATTCGGTGTTGCCTTCACTAATTTCTTGGGGCACTCATTGGAGTAATGACCAGTAATTCCACATTCATAGCAGGTCACTATTGACTTGTCCTTTGGGGCAATGGGGACAACATTGCTTCCAGTCCTTGGGGCAGTTTTGGTGTTGTTGTTGTTGTTGTTGTTGTTACCATTATGGTTGTTGTTGTTGTTGTTGCCTCCAGGCTTTTGGTGTCCTCCATTGTGGTTGATGAAGTTTGTAAGGAACATCGGAACAGGTGGCTTGTTGGGTCTTGGTGCAAATCCTGCAGGTGAACTGGTGCGGTACTTCTGTGCATTGTTGGGTCCATTCTGGTGCATCATACGGCGCTTGCGGTTCTCATTGGCCTGGTGGAGCTTTCCTACCATCTGGATGGCAGAATCAACTAGGGCTTCCAGGTCAGCAAATGGAATATTCACTAGCACTATCTGCATCTCATCATGTAGTCCATTCAGAAATCTTTCCTTCTTCTTTTCATTGGTGTCGGTCTCATCCGGGGCGTACCTAGATAGAGTAAGGAATCTGTCACGATATTCCACCACAGACATCCTTCCTTGCTTGAGATCTCTGAACTCATCTCTCATCTTCTTAATCAGACCCGATGGCACATGGTATCTGCTGAACTTGAGCTTGAAGTCCGCCCAAGTCATTATTTGTCCTCCATTCATTGCACGGGCACTGTTCCACCAGGCTCTGGCAGGTCCTGACAGATAGTGGGTGGAAAACATCACCTTCTCAGCAGCTTCAACTCCTGCAACTTCCAGGATGTTCTCCATTGATTGGAGCCGATCATACGCATCTAAGGGCTCTTCGGTCTTGCTAAACATTGGAGGATTAGTATTCTGGAAATTCTTTAACTTAGATCCAGGATGATCATGAGGTCCATGTCCTTGGTTGTTCTGGGCTATCTGCTGTAGTACAGCAAGGTTAGCTTGTCGCTTAGCTCTTTCGGTTTCTCTATCTGCCACCAACATTTGTAGAATCTGCAGCATTGCATCTTGGTTGTTGCTGCGGGTTGGAGGGGCCATCTGAACATTGAGGTAGATCATAAGATAAGAGGGAATTTTATAAGGCTTGTTTGGGTAAAGTTTAAAAAGTTTCAAACTTGAGTAGTGCTGAGGTGGTAAAAACCAACAACACTTTTTCATTCACTCCAAACAACACACATTACAAACTAACACACCAATAGTATTAAGAACCATTTCCTCGTTCTACGATACAAATGGGGCGGATAAAAACTCACACTAGTGCTCTCTTGCGTAGGTGTAAATTCTACTAAAGTGATCAAGGGATACTACTCTTCATACGGAATGGTGGGTTCTTCGTCTTCATGGGTAATGTGCTTGGCGAAAGGCGCGGGTGTTGTCCAACTCCTTGCGGGTCTTGTACAGCATGGAGTCCAGGTATGCAACATAGTAGTGCATCTCCGGGTGCGGTGGCCTTGTTATTGGTCTTCCCATGGGGTCATGTCTTGGGTAGTAAAAGAAGCGAGTGTTCTTGATCTTGTTCACATTCTGTCCACACAGACAGGCAAGTGCTTCTTGCATGGCTTTGGCTATTCCGTCCATCCAATTGTTCCCCCTTACAGAAAACCATATGGTTTCCCAAATTGGGTCTCCCAGCTTTCCTCTCAGATCTGCAGTAACTTCCCACTGAGGTTGTCTTCCCGACTGATTATTGAGTGGCACTCCAAAGAACTCGGGATACGGGCGTCCTAGGTATTCAACTAGTTGCTCCAAATCCTTCACGAACATTAGGTCTCCTCCGTGGCCAAGCTGATAGAACTCATAGTTGTACTTCATCTGTGAACAAATAGGATGAGTAAGTTGGTGAAGTGATCAAGTGTCTAAAATTTTATGTAGAATTACAAAGAAAGGTAGAGCATGGATTTCTCATTTTGAAAAGATCTCAAGGATAAGAGTGAGAATAATTTTTCATAAATATTCACTTCAATTGTTTTGAAACTAAGTTTTTCAGACATACTGCTGTCCATCTTCCTGGTACTGGTGCTCCTCTTCATAGTCTGGACATTTGAATAGCCCGGGACAAAGCCATGAGTACTTTATAAAGTACTCGCAAACCACCACTAATAGAAGTACTAGTAGCTTTAATAAGGTTTCTAAGCTTCAAGGTTTATTTGCACAAAGCTAGTTTTATTTCATAAACACTTAATAGTCAAAGACTCTTTATTTGTCAAAAATTACTCAAGTGGGAACATTAGTGTCATTCCCACAACTTGGTGGTAGTCAAGTCAAGTTCACGTTTCAAGTCACAAGTCATTTTCAAAACATCTGACAACGGAACAGTATGGCCATCCAACCGTCCATGACCGCGGACGCGGCTATTCGAATAGTTTAACACTCTACATAGGTTGTACACTCGTGCCACAACTTTTGATTACATCCGTCAGGGATAGCCCTGAATCATCATACTCAGTATGCGGATCATCAACCATTAACTTTTTACTTACATACCCTAGTATAGGCACATCCCCTCTGAGTTTGGCCTCCCAGCGATGGCGATCTGCCATCCTGGGAACTGCACATGGCTTGGGTAGGACATTTATCTCTATTTCACATCATTTTACTTTTCACAGAGGCAGCCTCAACATAACCCCTATGAAGCTTGTTCAGAGGGAACCCATACTAAAGTACATAAATTTCCAACTAAGCCCTACCAATTATGAGGTATTGTGGTGGTACTCCAAAGTTGGAATGGTATCGCATCCGAACCCAACCATCAGTTTTTGTCACATTCAACTTGTCATTAAAAATTCATATTCACCTTCAAAACTTTCAGTAGAATGACTAATCATTCTAAGGTTTTTCAAAGTCATTTGATTCACATGTTCCCATCTAGAGTAGGTAATTTCAGTTTTAGCACTAGCAACTAATCATGAGGGGTGCTAACTAAATTTCAGCTCTTGTAGTATTCTATATCTTGTATTGGTAATAGCTTGCCTTGGTTGGTACAATGATGAAAGTGTTCCTCCTCTTCTTCGTAGAAGACCTCCTCCTCCTCGTAGCCTTAGGTACTAGCGTCTATAAACGGATACGAGGTATACAATCACCAATCAATACTTAAGTATTCTATTTACACACAAGATGATTGTAACACCCCAACTTTTGCAACCTTGTTTATTTGTCCATAATGCAAAAATTAGGGGGAACAAAAAACTTTTTCTATAAACTAATTAGATGAATTGCCTTGATATGTTTTCTTATGATGAATTGCTTTGATCTGTTGGTAGATGAATTGTCTTGATTTGATTATTGAGTTATGTCTTGAGCTACCTCAAAGAACAACACCTCTAGTGTTAAATCAATTTAACCTCTCACTAAATAAAACACATGTGTGGCCCTGGAAAATTCTTTTCCTTTCTTTATCAATGCATAAACCCTATGCTTGGGTTTTCCCCAAAATTACCCCAACTCACATATTCTAGTCTCAAGAAAAATAGATGAGCTATGGTCACTCTTGTATTACCTTAACCTCCTTCCAAAGCTCTTTGTTTTGTCCCATAATTCAAAGGATCTTGTCAAAAACCTTTCCTTTTAAAAATCGGCTATGATCACCTTCGATCATAGAATCACAAAATGGTTTCTAAAGTGACTTTGTTTTAAACCAAAGTATTTACCAAATGACTTACCCTTACTTTTATGTGACTCTAAAATCTTGTGAAACCTTTTATTTGTAGTTTTGGTTCCTTCAAATAAAATGGATTGATCCATATTTCATTTTAATTCCTCTATGGATCATCCTACACCTCTAAAAAGAAACCTTCCTCTTTCCAAGTATTTCAAGAAAACCCTATGTATCCAGTTTTAAATCAAATCAAGGCCATAGACACCAAATAAAATGGTATTTGAATCTGTGATCAATATCCATGGCATTGTCCTTGCCACTAATACACCTCAATGGTCCATCTTTTAAACACCACTACTCCATCTATGCTTGATCTAGGTAACTGATCTTTGGTCCAACTTTCCAAAAACATCCAACTCTACCCTTCCTCTTGTTCAACCAAACATATCTATGTGGTGAACAGTGAACTTTTGCTAGCCATTTTGTTTTGTTCAAATGAAAAATATTCCTAAATAACTCCACTACTCCTTCTTAGCTACACTTTGAATCTTTCTCCAAAAACTCAATTCGGGTACCACCATTACCACCACCATTTTCTCCTCACCTTGACTTGTAATTCTCAACAAAATCTTGCAAAACTTGTTCATGCTCGAGTAACACTGGTTCTACACCACCATACACCTTCTCTTCTCCCTGCTTGTTGTTTTTCACATAACAAGTTGATACCATCAGCATCACCACCGCCCTCCCTCGTTCCTTTCCCTCTCTTTTCTTCTTGAACCTGGCCGGGCCTTGTGCCTTGCACCACCGCCCCTTTTGCACCCTTCTGACCCATGGCCCAGCCCAAGGACCCACCTGGACTCCCTCCCTCTCTTTCCCCAAGCCCAACAACAGGCCAGGCCAGCCCCTACCGAAACCCTAGCAATCCTGGGAGAAAACGAACGCACGCAGAACCACTCCCGCTCGATCTCCTCCCTTGTCCCGCACGCACCCTCCCTTGCTGACGTCCCCCACCCCTACGTCACTCCTCCCACGGCCCACGACATCACCCCTAGCCCTGGCATTGGCCAACGCCACCACCCCGCTCGGCCATTGGCCATAGTCACCGCCCACCCGCTCTGGACACCCTCCCCCGCCCTATATAAACCCCCACCCCTGCCCACTCTCCTCCACCTCACAGCACTTCCTTTCCCACCCCAGAACTCTCTCAGAGAGTGCCGAAGGGCATCTCTGGTTGCTGCTCGCCGGAGTAGAACGCACCGGCGTGATCACCGTGAAGACGGCGGACCAGTGGAGCTTGCCCCTGACGCCTTTCTCCCTCCCTCTCTGCCCCATTTTGTTCTCCATATTCTGCTCATCCTCACCCGCCTCACCTCGCTGCCCAGGTCGGCCAGAGGTCACCGTCGCCGAGCTCGCTCCAAGTGTGCTGCGAGGACGGAAAACCCAGGAGCAGCCGCTGCCGGGCGTGAGGAAGGCGCCGAGCGCGTTGCTGGACCGCCGCAACCCACCACTGCTCCGCCACCACCTCGCCCGTCGATCTCCGTCGCCTCCAGGTGAGCTCCCGGCCGCTCCCGTCCTCTCTATGTTTTTCCCGAGCGTGCCTGGGCGAGATAGAACGACGACCCCAGGACGATCGTGGAGAGCTGCATGGCCGAACGGCCAAGTCGGCCCATGCATGCTGGGCCCCGCCCCGGGCCCTCTCCCCTCCTCTTTTTTTTCACCCCTCCACCTGGCAATCCCTCCTGGGCCGGCCCATGTTCTTCCCCGCGCGGCCCAGAACCTTTCCCGCCCGTTTTAATATTTGAAATTTGCTGTTAAAATGGGATAAAAACCAGTAGCACTCAAATGCTAATAACTCAAGTTCTACGAGCCCAAATCGAGTGAAACAAGTTGCATTAGGTCAGAAATTTCAATACCTTTCAAATGCCACCGGTCCCACATTTTTAGGATTTTTCTACGATTACGCTATGTGTATCTTGCTCTATGTGTTATTTAAATTCAAATCTTCTTTAAAAATAGTAGGATTAACCTTTTTCGATAAATACAATTTTGTTAGTCTTGTTTTAATGTTATCTTTCAAATAAAATTGTTGCCTCTCTCTGTTTAGCTAAATTTTGTGTTAGTTATTGGATTTGTGTTGCGCATAGAATAAGAACCCTTAGTTTTAATTAGCACAATCAGATTTGTTTCCACCTAATTTTGTTGAACCTTTTGAAATATTTGGTTTTACAAAATCAAGTCTTCTGATACTTAAAACTAGTTTTGTTGTTTTGCTTAAGTTTTCAAGTGGTATGGTATATTGTTTAATTCCTATTCTTGTGTAGTGTTATGTAAGCAAAATAAAAGAGGAAAATGATTTGTGTCTTTCGAAAGATGTTTGAAATAAAATATGAATGTTTTTGAGGACAAAGTAATGCACTTGTCCTCTTTATGATGTTATCTACTAGGGGATGTTTAGTTTATGCCATGGACATAACCGAGAGAGGCAATTGCTAAGTTGTGATACTCTCATACCTTTACTAGGTAAATAAAATGGGTTCTCTTTTAGTTGCTTGGTAGTATATATAAGTAATTAAAATGTTAGACTTAGTAGAGTGATTAGCTTTTGATTGTTGATTGTTGCATGCTTGTTATGATTGGTGCAATGTGTTGATTGTGTTCTTTTATATTTTCCGGCGTTAGATGCGAACAATTCGGAGAAGAAGAAGAAGTGGTTCGGGCAAGGATTTTATTTATATTGTTGGGAATCTTATGTTGATGGAGTTGAAGAAGTCCAGGGACAAATAAGCTAAGGCAAGCCATCTCTTGATCTCTGAATGTTTAATCACATATTGTGGTTACTTTGTTGTTATTCTTGTCTCTCGATCTATCTTGTGTTGTTTCTACTTATGTTGATGGAGCATGCTCACCATGAGCATGTTTATTCCCTTTGACACCTCACCTACAACCCCCTTTAGTGAAATGGTGGTCTTCATAATCATGTTCTTGGTGTACCCCTCTAAGTGTGATGGGTATGCCCACTTGTCTTGTGTGTGTCGACCTCTTGACACCCTTTTTTGCACCCCATAGTGGTATGGTGGTTAGCATCATGCCCTTGTCGTATCTTAAACCCCTTGTTGATGCCATGCATACTTACTCCGAAGTATGTGAACCCCTTGTTGTTGTTATACATACTTACTCTCGAGTATGTTGAACCCCTTGTTGATCTTATGCATGCTTACTCTAAGCATGTATGCCCCATTGACCACCTATATTATCATCTTCTTAGTGGTATGATGATTAACATCATGACCCTTGTTGAATCATCCTATTTATGATGTACCTATGCATGCTTATCCTAAGTATGTATGATCTCCTTGACACCTCCATTATCATCTCCTTAGTGGTATAATGGCTAGCATCAGGCCATTGTTGTCGCTTAGTTCTTACATGAAACTATAGGTTGGGAACCCCTTGGAAAAATACCTTGTTGAAAAGAACTTTTGAAAACCTTGGGTGAGTTCGACTTACCTAAGTGTGTGTTTATGAAAGAAAAGGATCTTGGCAAAGATGGTTGGAAAAATAATCTTGTTTATGAAAACTTTGGCGTCTAAGTATTCACCCGTGACAATTAACCCGCGCAACCACAGCTACTCCAACGTGGGCACGGAGCTTAGCTTGACGTTTGTTCTTCTTAGCATGAGGCACCGCACAACTATACAAGGGTACGGTTACCCCCGAGTCCGGGTTGTCATTGTTGGGACAATAGTATAACGGGAGGCCTTCGGGGCTGACCCGTCCGGAAGACACTATGGGTCTCCTGGCTTGGCGGTGGAGCCACGCTCAAAGTGAGGTGAGCTGCCACGGTGTCGGGGAGGTACATACTCCATAGGGTAGGACCTCTTGCTAAGTCGAATGGGTGAAAGGCTATGTTCGGGTATCCGTCGTGGCATATGTTGTTATGCGGGGATGATGCCCACACGATAGGTATCCGGATAGAGGTGGGGAAGGTGTGCAAACTCTGCAGAGTAAAATCTATTCGAATAGCCGTGTCCGCTGTCATGGACGGTTGGAATGGCTGTTGCTTAGCCTGATGAGTTTTGGTTTACAAAATGGTTTGGCAAATGAAAGGAAAGAACTTGTTTTGAAGTACCGGAAGGGTACGGGAAAGGTTCTGTCGACCATATGGAGATGGCCGGGAAGGATGAATAAATTGGGTTACCCCATCCTAGTGTTTTATGTTGTGGAACTCTTTTGAAGTATCTTCTTCAACAAAGATATAGAGATGTCATAGAACCCTCTTAGTGTCCCCTTCAACTGTGATGTTGGGATGCTATATCCACAAGAGAAACTATTCTTTTCTTCATGCTATTTCCACAAGAGAAATTAGCTCTTCTCTCTTATCTTCTCTAGTTAGAATTGTTATCACCTTCTTGATGGTTTGCGAGTACAATTCCAATGTACTCACGGCTTTGTACCTAGCTATTTACTTGGCCAGACCTGGAGGACTTCGACAGATGAAGAAGGAGTTGACGACGTCTATGCGAGCTAGGAACATCTTCCCAGTCAGTTGCCTGTAGGGTTAAGGCAGATGACTTGGGCTCTACGCTGCTGAAGTGATTCTGCTACTCTGATGATTAGATTAGGCCCTTCAAGGCTATCTTGTAAAGATGGGTCATGTGACCTTATTGTAATTTTCTTATTCGGTTTTGTAAAGGATGATGTAATTTGATATCAGTTCGGTTATGTGTTCACGGCACACTGATCATGGGAACGTGAACTGTATACATAACAGGGTATTTCGGACAGCTAGTCCGGGGTCCCCACAGAGCTGGTATCAGAGCTATCCTGACTGTAGGAGACCTTAGTTAGCATGGACGTTAGTTAGGAAACAATTACTTGGGCAAAACTATTTATCAAACAATATCTTTAGTCGTAAGCGTTGCTTCTAGTCTTCTGGTTTCTTCAAAACTTCTAAATTCTTATCTCTCCGATTTAGAAAAATGTTTGAAAATTCTTACTCTATTATCTCATCCACTTCAAACCTACATATTGGACGATGTCCCCGACTCAGACCCAGAGACTCGAAGTCGAAGATGGATCAACCATTTAGGAAAACTCATGTATCTCCAACAGCAGCTATTAAAGATTGGAGGCCGACTTAGTGTGCACATAAAAGAATGATAAGATCATGTCTTTGGTTGTCACCAAAGTATGTCAAGGAGCTGACCTTGTTCCTCCGTGGACTTGCACTTTTTTGCAGTCGTCTGGGATCAAGTCCTCAGTTCATTGACTAGTAATTTTTAGGCCAGCTACAAGAAGTTGTCGACTTCGAGAGTACATCAGCAGCTACCCCTCTGAAAATCTCACGTCCCAGAAATATTGAGACCAGAAGTTCTACATAGTTTTCACCTCCACTTCGACACCGACGACTCAACACCAGGCTGCTTCACCACCAACTGCTTCAAGATTCCTTGTTGAAGTCGATGTCAGCCAGAGGAAGACATCAACATATGTGACCAACCCCAAACCTATAGGATGGATAGGACAAACTCAATCGCTTAGGTTGAGCTACCCCCCACGTATTAGGTATCCCTAGATACTTAGAGTGCCTTGTTTGGTGTGCTGATTGCTTATAGTTCCCTAGTGTGCTGCCTTGAGTGTCTTTTATTTGTTTGTTGTGTATATGTTTTTCTAGTCTTTCGGCCTGAAAAATACTCTTGGTGTGGTAACCTAGCATAGGAAGCCTCCCTAGGATGTTTTCACCCTCATCTACATCGCCGTTAGAATGCTACCTTCTAGTTAATTGGATAGATTAACGGAAGACTCTGACTCTAAACCCGTTAACAGTTGTTTTTCGACCCTCGGAAAAACTAACCCAGACCCCTATCTACGCTGACTACTTTCAAGATCTGCTGAAGCGACTGATGACCCACAAGTATAGGGGATCGCAACAGTCTTCGAGGGAAGTAAAACCCAATTTATTGATTCGACACAAGGGGAGACAAAGAACACTTGGAAGCCTTAACAGCGGAGTTGTCAATTCAGCTGCACCTGGAAACAGACTTGCTCGCAAGGGTTTATCAAGAGTAACAGGTTTATAGCGATGGCAGTAGTGAAATAACGACGAGTAACAAAGACAGCAGTAGTGATTTTAGTAAACAGCAGGATTAAAATACTGTAGGCACGGGGACGGATGACGGGCGTTGCATGGATGAGAGAAACTCATGTAACAATCATAGCAGGGCATTTGCAGATAATAATAAAACGGTGTCCAAGTACAAAGCAATCAATAGGCATGTGTTCCATATATAGTCGTGCGTGCTCGCAATGAGAAACTTGCACAACATCTTTTGTCCTACCAGCCGGTGGCAGCCGGGCCTCAAGGGAAACTACTGGATATTAAGGTACTCCTTTTAATAAAGTACCGGAGCAAAGCATTAACACTCCGTGAACACATGTGATCCTCACATCGCTACCATTCCCTCCGGTTGTCCCGATTTCTGTCACTTCGGGGCCATCGGTTCCGGACAGCGACATGTGTATACAACTTATAGGTAAGACCATAAACAATGAATATCATGATGAAACAATAACATGTTCAGATCTGAGATCATGGCACTCGGGCCCTAGTGACAAGCATTAAGCATAACAAGTTGCAACAATATCATCAAAGTACCAATTACGGACACTAGGCACTATGCCCTAACAATCTTATGCTATTACATGACCAATCTCATCCAATCCCTACCATCCCCTTCGGCCTACAGCGGAGGAATTACTCACACATGGATGGGGGAAACATGGCTGGTTGATGTAGAGGCGTTGGCGGTGATGGCGGCGATGATCTCCTCCAATTCCCCGTCCCGGCGGAGTGCCAGAACGGAGACTTCTGGCTCCCGCGACGGAGTTTCGCGATGTGGCAGCGTTCTGGAGGGTTTCTGGCGACTTCGACTTCTCCCCGTGCGTTTTTAGGTCGAGGCCGATAAATAGTCCGAAGGAGGGCGTCGGAGGCCGGCCGAGGGGGCCACACCACAGGGCCGCGCGGGCCCCCCTGGGCCGCCCCGCCCTATGGTGTGGGGCCCTCGGGCCTCCACCTTAATTGTCCTTCTGGCTCCGTCATTATTCTGTGAAAATAGGGCCTTCTGCATAAATTCCGAGGATTTTCCCAAAAGTTGGATTTCTGCACAAAACGAGACACCAGAACAGTTCTGCTGAAAACAGCGTTAGTCCGTGTTAGTTGCATCCAAAATATACAAATTAGAGGCAAAACAATAGCAAAAGTGTTCGGGAAAGTAGATACGTTTTGGACGTATCAACTCCCCCCAAGCTTAGCTTATTGCTTGTCCTCAAGCAATTCAGTTAACAACTGAGCGATAAAAGAACTTTCACGAACACATTTGCTCATATGATGTATATATTCTCATGCTATGGCTAATACTTAAGCAGTTCATAATGAGATACATGCAAATAAGATCATCTAACAGCTATGTCAAACATGGAGAGGTACCAACAATTAATAATAAGCATCATGAATCATGTATATAAGCAGGATTGCAATGTTCATAAGAGAGTATGATAAAGTGGTATCTCGCTTGCCTGTATTTGGTTGGCAAAACATAAATGCCCGGGCACCTCTGGAGTTCATAGAAAGACTAGAAGTAGTGATTGTCAAAAGATAAATGCATCAAAGTTATACCACAATCAATCATATTTTGAGACAAGCATATTATACTAAGAATGACAGTTGTGCTCTCAAGATAGTGCTCAAAGAAATAATGGAGACACAACATAAAAGTAAAAGATTGACCCTTCGCAGAGGGAAGCAGGGATTAACATGCGCTAGAGCTTTTCATTTTTATAAAGACAGGAGAAAAATTATTTTGAGAGGTGTTTGTTGATGTCAATGAATGGTAATGGGTACACTAACTACCTCGCCAACCGGACTTTCAAGAGCGGCTCCCATGAATTATCGCATATTTATTTGGCACTCCTTCCAACCTTTCTTACACAAACCATGGCTAACCGAATCCTCGGGTGCCTGCCAACAATCTCATACCATGAAGGAGTGCCTTTTTATTTTAGTTTTATTATGATGATGACACTCCCCCCAACCTTTTCTTACACAAGCCATGGCTAACCGAATCCTTCAGGTGCCTTCCAACAATCACAAACCATGGAGGAGTGTCTATTTAAGTTAATTAATTCGGGACTGGGAATCCCATTGCCAGCTCTTTTTGCAAAATTATTGGATAAGCGGATGTGCCACTAGTCCATATGAGAGTCCGTCAAAAGTAAATGACAAGGTTGAAAGCTAAACACCACATACTTCCTCATGAGCTATGAAACATAAACACAAATTGAGAAGCATTTTGAAGGTTTTAAAGGTAGCGCATGAGAATTTACTTGGAATGGTTTGAAATGCCATGCATAGGTATTTATAGTGGACACTTTTGGAACAACTTGGTTTTCAGGTGTTTGGAAGCACGAGCAGCGTTCCCGCTCAGTACAAGTGAAGGCTAGCAATAGACTAGGGAGCGACAAATCAAGAGAGCAGTAACTATCATAATCATGCTTGCGGCAAAATAAATTAACGGAGGCATAAAAGTGATACAAGAACTCTGAAGCAATATAGATCATCGAGGCTTAATTGACTTTTTGTTCAGTCATATGCATGCGTGAGCATGTGCCAAGTCGATATAAATGAATTATTCAGAGGAGGATACCACAATGCCATACTTACTTATGAATAAAACAATGCAAGCAAACATCCATGGCATGCTACTCATATTAATAGATTGGAGCTAAACATGAGAGATCATAAACTACTAGAATTTCTCAAATAACATATACCTCACATGAACCAACTAAGCATGCTCACATGGATGAGTATATGTACAAAAATGAAAACAAATAGAGTTCATACCAGCCTCTCACCACAATCAGATTGTTGTAGATCGTCATTATTGCCTTTTCACTTGTGCAGCTTGGATAATATGAAATGAAAACCACGCTCCAGCCACCAAAGACCATTGAAATCATAAAGAACTTTACAAACCAAAGAAGAACAGCAAATATTTTTGGTGTTTTCGAATTAGAAACAGGAACAAGAGGAAACAAACAAACAAAGCAAAATCTTTTTGGGTTTTCTTATAGCAAACTGGCAATAGCAAATAAAGTGAAACAAATGCAAGAAACCAAAGCAAACAAATGGTGAAGAGAAACAACAGAAATATTTTTTGGTCTTTTTGTGTTTTGGGAAGGAAACAAAGCAAGAACAAGAAATAACAAACTAAAAGAAACACAGAAAAGCGAGATGGCAGAAATCTGCCAAAACCTGACAGCAGTACAGAAATCGATTTTTACAAAAATCTTACTTTTCTCAGCTCGAAAAGTGTTCAACTAATGAAAGTTAGATAACAACCTGGGGAACCTGCAAAAAAATTGGCAGCTCAAAATGACGCTCTGGCTATTTTTGAGAATTTTTACGGTAACGTTCCAGAATCTGTTTTCAGGCAGTACTTCCCCAAATATCATCTTCCTCTCATTAGAAAACCACTCAAACGAACAAAATAAGTATGTGCAAGTATCCAGCAACCATAATATGCAAAGAATGAGTGATGCCGGTATACCTCCCCCCAAGCTTAGGCTTTTGGCCTAAGTGGAGTTCAATCCCATCGATCCCATGAGGTAGTGTCTCCGTAATATGACGAAGATGGATCGTATTCCGGGTATGTGCTAGAAGAAGCACCCGGATATGTGACGGTGTGGTCGTAGGAGGCCCCGGCGTCCTCGGAGTCATGTTGCTGGTGGAAGTCTTTTATCTTCAAATGCTCATCCACTTCCTCCTTAGTGCACGACCATGATTGCCTGTCAATACTTAACAAACCTGGTTGGGGAAGAGGAATTTCTTTCTCATCCCCGTCAGAAAACAACATTCTATACACCATATTATCTAAAGTAGAATCAGTGGTAACAAAATGATGACTCTTCATAGCAACAATATCAAGTTTCCTAGGGGCCAATGGCACATCATTAGGATCAATAGGAAGATTAAGATATGTTAAAACACGCAGTGCGATAGTTCCTCCAAAAATAGGCCCCCTGGTAGTCAGGCGGCGAGCAATAAGAGCACCAAGGTGATAAGATGTCTGACCAGTAAGTGCAATATTCAAGAAAGCAAGATGGTAACTAGAAATGTTGCTAGTGTTCTCCCTACCAAGAATGCTAGTAGCAATGTAGTATGCAAAATACTTAATGGCAGGGAGTTGAATGTTCCTTATCTTGCCACGCTGAATGGTGCGACAATCATCATCGGTAATCCCTCGATAGAGCTCCAACAAGTCCCGGGGGTTGTCATCAATCCTACTTGCTGTACCTACAGGGGCAATATCCAAGGCACGACAAAAATCCTTCAATTGCATAGTAACAGGGTTACCATAGATCCTGAATGCAACCGTCGGCTCATATTGTTTGTTGTTGAACTGGAAACTCTCGACGAAGATTTTGGTGAGCATATAGTATTGCTCCCTTTCATCTCCCATATAGGTGGTTAACCCTGCCCTGTTGACAAGGGTTAAGAAATCCTCCAATATCCCTGCATTCCTTAGAAAATCATAGCATGGAAAAGTAGAAGCATTAGGAGGCCCGTTGTCCTCTTCGGGCGCAAAGCTAGGCGCGATGATGTCTTCATTGTATGATCGCCTAATCCGGGTGGCGGACCTAGAAGGCCTCCCGGTGCTGGTTGTCCCTTTCTTGAACAACTCTCCAAAGTTGAACTTCTTCATAGCTTCTCTGTGATGACCCACAAGTATAGGGGATCGCAACAGTCTTCGAGGGAAGTAAAACCCAATTTATTGATTCGACACAAGGGGAGACAAAGAACACTTGGAAGCCTTAACAACGGAGTTGTCAATTCAGTTGCACCTGGAAACAGACTTGCTCGCAAGAGTTTATCAGTAGTAACAGTTTTATAAACGATAGCTTGAGAGAAATAACAGCAGCAGAGTAACAAAGACAGCAGTAGTGATTTTAGTAAACAGCAGGATTAAAATACTGTAGGCACGGGGACGGATGACGGGCGTTGCATGGATGAGAGAAACTCATGTAACAATCATAGCAGGGCATTTGCAGATAATAATAAAACGGTGTCCAAGTACAAAGCAATCAATAGGCATGTGTTCCCTATATAGTCGTGCGTGCTCGCAATGAGAAACTTGCACAACATCTTTTGTCCTACCAGCCGGTGGCAGCCGGGCCTCAAGGGAAACTACTGGATATTAAGGTACTCCTTTTAATAAAGTACCGGAGCAAAGCATTAACATTCCGTGAACACATGTGATCCTCACATCGCTACCATTCCCTCCGGTTGTCCCGATTTCTGTCACTTCGGGGCCATCGGTTCCAGACAGCGACATGTGTATGCAACTTATAGATAAGACCATAAACAATGAATATCATGATGAAACAATAACATGTTCAGATCTGAGATCATGGCACTCGGGCCCTAGTGACAAGCATTAAGCATAACAAGTTGCAACAATATCATCAAAGTACCAATAACGGACACTAGGCACTATGCCCTAACAATCTTATGCTATTACATGACCAATCTCATCCAATCCCTACCATCCCCTTCGGCCTACAGCGGGGGAATTACTCACACATGGATGGGGGAAACATGTCTGGTTGATGTAGAGGCGTTGGCGGTGATGGCGGTGATGATCTCCTCCAATTCCCCATCCCGGCGGAGTGCCAGAACGGAGACTTCTGGCTCCCGCGACGGAGTTTCGCGATGTGGCGGCGTTCTGGAGGGTTTCTGGCGACTTCGACTTCTCCCCCGGCGTTTTTAGGTCGAGGCGAATAAGTAGTCCGAAGGAGGGCGTCGGAGGCCGGCCGAGGGGGCCACACCACAGGGCCGCGCGGGCCCCCCCTGGGCCGCGCCGCCCTATGGTGTGGGGCCCTCGGGCCTCCACTTCAATTGTCCTTCTGGCTCCGTTAGTTTCCTGGGAAAATAGGGCCTTCTGCATAAATTCCGAGGTTTTTTCCCGAAAGTTGGATTTCTGCACAAAAACGAGACACCAGAGCAGTTCTGCTGAAAACAGCGTTAGTCCGTGTTAGTTGCATCCAAAATACACAAATTAGAGGCAAAACAATAGCAAAAGTGTTCGGGAAAGTAGATACGTTTTGGACGTATCAACTCCCCCCAAGCTTAGCTTATTGCTTGTCCTCAAGCAATTCAGTTAACAACTGAGCGATAAAAGAACTTTCACGAACACATTTGCTCATATGATGTATATATTCTCATGCAATGGCTAATACTCGAGCAGTTCATAATGAGATACATGCAAATAAGATCATCTAACAGCTATGTCAATCATGGAGAGGTACCAACAATTAATAAGAAGCATCATGAATCATGTATATAAGCAAGATTGCAATGTTCATAAGAGAGTATGATAAAGTGGTATCTCGCTTGCCTGTATTTGGTTGGCAAAACATAAATGCCCGGGCACCTCTGGAGTTCATAGAAAGACTAGAAGTAGTGATTGTCAAAAGATAAATTCATCAAAGTTATACCACAATCAATCATATTTTGAGACAAGCATATTATACTAAGAATGACAGTTGTGCTCTCAAGATAGTGCTCAAAGAAATAATGGAGACACAACATAAAAGTAAAAGATTGACCCTTCGCAGAGGGAAGCAGGGATTAACATGCGCTAGAGCTTTTCATTTTTATAAAGGCAGGAGTAAAATTATTTTGAGAGGTGTTTGTTGTTGTCAACGAATGGTAATGGGTACACTAACTACCTCGCCAACCGGACTTTCAAGAGCGGCTCCCATGAATTATTGCATATTTATTTGGCACTCCTTCCAACCTTTCTTTCACAAACCATGGCTAACCGAATCCTCGGGTGCCTGCCAACAATATCATACCATGAAGGAGTGCCTTTTTATTTTAGTTTTATTATGATGATGACACTCCCCCCAACCTTTGCTTACACAAGCCATGGCTAACCGAATCCTTCGGGTGCCGTCCAACAATCACAAACCATGGAGGAGTGTCTATTTAAGTTAATTAATTCGGAATGGGAATCCCATTGCCAGCTCTTTTTGCAAAATTATTGGATAAGCGGATGTGCCACTAGTCCATATGAGAGTCCGTCAAAAGTAAATGACAAGGTTGAAAGCTAAACACCACATACTTCCTCATGAGCTATGAAACATAAACACAAATTGAGAAGCATTTTGAAGGTTTTAAAGGTAGCGCATGAGAATTTACTTGGAATGGTTTGAAATGCCATGCATAGGTATTTATGGTGGACACTTTGGAATAACTTGGTTTTCATGTGTTTGGAAGCACGAGCAGCGTTCCCGCTCAGTACAAGTGAAGGCTAGCAATAGACTAGGGAGCGACAAATCAAGAGAGCAGTAACTGTCATAATCATGCTTGCGGCAAAATATATTAACGGAGGCATAAAAGTGATACAAGAACTCTGAAGCAATATAAATCATCGAGGCTTAATTGACTTTTTGTTCAGTCATATGCATGCGTGAGCATGTGCCAAGTCGATATAAATGAATTATTCAGAGGAGGATACCACAATGCCATACTTACTTATGAATAAAACAATGCAAACAAACATACATGACATGCTACTCATATTAATAAATTGGAGCTAATCATGAGAGATCATGAACTACTAGACTTTCTCAAATAACATATACCTCACACGAACCAACTAAGCATGCTCACATGGATGAGTATATGTACAAAAATGAAAGCAAATAGAGTTCATACCAGCCTCTCACCACAATCAGATTGTCGTAGATCGTCATTATTGCCTTTTCACTTGTGTAGCTTGGATAATATGAAATGAAAACCACGCTCCAGCCACCGAAGACCATTGAACTCATAAAGAACTTTACAAACCAGAGAAGAACAGCAAATATTTTTGGTGTTTTCGGATTTCAAATAAGAACAAGAGGGAACAAACAAACAAAACAAAATCTTTTTGGGTTTTCTTATAGCAAACTAGCAATAGCAATTAAAGTGAAACAAATGCAAGAAACCAAAGCAAACAAATGGTGAAGAGAAATAACAGAAATATTTTTGGTCTTTTTGTGTTTTGGGAAGGAAACAAAGCGAAATCAAGAAATAGCAAACTAAAAGAAACACAGAAAAGCGAGATGGCAGAAATCTGCCAAAACCTGACAGCAGTACAGAAATCGATTTTTACAAAAATCTTACGTTCCTCAGATCGAAAAGTGTTCAACTAATGAAAGTTAGATAACAACCTGGGGAACCTACACAAAAATTTGCAGATCAAAATGACGCTCTGGCTATTTTTGACGATTTTTACAGTAACGTTCCAGAATCTGTTTTCAGGCAGCATTTCCCCAAATATCATCTTCCTCTCATTAAAAAACCACTCAATCGAACAAAACAAGTATGTACAAGTATCCAGCAACCATAATATGCAAAGAATGAGTGATGCTGGTATACCTCCCCACAAGCTTAGGCTTTTGGCCTAAGTGGAGTTCAATCCCGTCGATCCCATGAGGTAGTGTCTCCGTAATATGAAGATGGGTCGTATTCCGGGTATGTGCTGGAAGAAGCACCCGGATATGTGACGGTGTGGTCGTAGGAGGTCCCGACGTCCTCGGAGTCATGTTGCTGGTGGAAGTCTTTTATCTTCAAATGTTCATCCACCTCCTCCTTAGTGCACGACCATGACTGCCTGTCAATACTAAGCAAACCAGGTTGGGGAAGAGGGATTTCCTTCTCCTCCCCGTCAGAAAACAACATTCTGTACACCATACTATCTAAAGTAGAGTCAGTAGTAACAAAATGATGACTCTTCATAGCAGTAATATCGAGTCTCCTAGGGGCCAATGGCACATCATTAGGATCAATAGGAAGATTAAGAAATGTTAAAACACGCAGTGCAATGGTTCCTCCAAAAATAGGCCCCCTGGTAGTCAGGCGGCGAGCAATAAGAGCACCAAGGTGATAGGAGGTTTGACCAGTAAGTGCAATGTTCAAGAAAGCAAGATGGTAGCTAGAAATATTACTAGTGTTCTCCCTACCAAGAATGCTAGTAGCAATGTAGTATGCAAAATATTTAATGGCGGGGAGTTGAATGTTCCTTATCTTGCCCCGCTGAATGGTGCGACAATCATCGTCGGTAATCCCGCGGTAGAGCTCCAGCAAGTCCCGGGGGTTGTCATCAATCCTACTTGCTGTACCTACAGGGGCAATATCCAAAGCACAACAAAAATCCTTCAATGACATGGTCACAGTATTACCGTAGATCCTGAATGCAACCGTTGGCTCATAGTGTTTGTTGTTGAACTGGAAACTCTCGACGAAGATTTTGGTGAGCAAGTAGTATTGCTCCCTTTCATCGCCCATATAAGTGGTTAACCCTGCCCTGTTGACAAGGGTTAAGAAATCCTCCAGTATCCCTGCATTCCTTAGAAAATCATAACATGGAAAAGTAGAAGCATTAGGAGGACCGTTGTCCTCTTCAGGCGCGAAGCTAGGCGCGAGAATGTCTTCATTGTATGATTGCCTAATCCGGGTGGCGGCCCTAGAAGGCCTCCCGGTGCTGGTTGTCCCCTTCTTGAACAACTCCCCAAAGCTAAACTTCTTCATAGCTTCTCTGAAATTTTCAACAAATGACATAAAAATTTGGTTTGGTGACATATAATTGAGGGAAACTACCATAGGAACTTGCTAGAGTACTAATCATGCATCAAAACTAGTTTCTACCACTTAGAACAAGCATGCAAGCTCACTAAACATGTTACCTACAGCAGCAAAATATTCAAGATATACTCAACCAAACGAAATTCTACTTGGATGGGTGGAGGAGTCACATACCGAAGAGCAAATGTGCCAAATTTCAGACAGAAATCTGGGCTGAGCAAAGAGATCGAGAAATCTGGAGCTCTGGAGCAAAAACGCGAGAGAGAGGAACTTGGTGTCGATTTTTTCGGGAGAGAGAAGAGTCTGGGAGGAAGAGATGGCAAAGTGGGGCAGAGGGGGACCCACACCACATGGTGGCGCGGCCACCTCCTTGGCCGCGCCGGCCTGTGGTCTGGCGCCCTCTGGTGCCCCACAGGTCATCCTCTGGTGCTCCCAGGTGCCTCGTCGAAAAATAGGACCAACGGTATAATTTTTGTGAATTTTTGAAAACTTTGAAAAACGCACATTTCTGGGTATTTAGTTTATTATTACTGGCCAGGAAAATTTTTGAAATCTTCAAATAACTAAAGAACTTTGCAAATTAAAAGTGCTACAGCAACTAGAGCAAGTGGAGGAAGAAAGATATGTTGTTTACCTCCTCTATGCATATAAAAAAGTATCCGCTAACAAGGTTGATCAAGTCTTGTCACCAAATAACTTTTTCATAGCATAAGAAGAAGTAAACCTCAAATCAATCATGTTACCTTGAATTGTATTGATATGGATCCAATCACGAGAGTTTGATATTCTTCTTTAGGCTCATATATAGGACAATCAATAGTTCCCACTTTGATAGTTCTCACATTAGAAATAGTATTAACTCCACATGCCCTCTCAATCCTCTTGGGAAAATAAACGGTATGCTCCCTATCATCAACATTGAAAGTAACCTTTCCTTTATTGCAATCAATAACAGCCCCTGCGGTGTTAAGAAAAGGTCTCCCAAGAATAATAGACATATTATCATCTTCAGGCATTTCCAACACAACAAAATCAGTTAATATCAAGCAGTTAGTAGTAACTTGAACAGGAACATTCTCACATATACCAACAGGAATAGCAGTGGATTTATCAGCCATTTGCAAAGATATATCAGTAGGTATCAACTTATCTAAGTAAAGTCTCTTATAAAGAGAAAAAGGCATAACACTAACACCGGCTCCCAAGTCACATAGAGCAGTTTTAACATAATTATTCTTGATAGAACAAGGAATAGTAGGTATACCTGGGTCGCCCAACTTCTTTGGAATTTTGCCATTGAAAGAGTAATTAGCAAGCATAGTGGAAATTTCCTCATTGGGGATTTTCCTTTTGTTAGTAACAATATCTTTCATATACTTTGAATAAGGAGGCAATTTAATAGCATCAGTCAAAGGGATTTGCAAGAATAAAGGTTTCATCCAATCACAAAATTTATTATAGTGTTCTTCTTCCTTTGATTTTAGTTTCTTAGCAGGAAAAGGCATTTGCTTTTGCACCCAAGGTTCTCTTTCATTACCATGTTTCTCAGCAATAAAGTCTTCTTTAGTATACTTTTTATTTTTAGCATGCTTTTCAGGTTCTTCTTCAACCTCTTCTTTATCAGGAGTATCATTCTTATCATTATCATTATCATTATCATGTTCATTACCACTTTCAGTTTCAGCATCAGAAATAGAAATACTATTAGGATCATTAACAGGTTCAGAGGATTCTACAACATTTTTATGTTTCTTCTTCTTTTTCTTCCTAGAATGAGCACTAGGTTCAATGCGTTGAGAATCTTGTTCAACTCTTTTGGGATGCCCTTCAGGATATAGAGGATCCTGGGTAGAGACACCACCTCTAGTTGTTACTTCATAAGCATGTTTCTCTTTAGAATTATTCCCTAACAAGTCATTTTGCACTTTAGTGAGTTGATCAATTTGAGTTTGAATCATTTGAAAATGTTTAACAAGCATCTTAACATCATTGGAGGTTCTCTCCACAATATCATGCAATTCACTAATAGCTCAAGAATTTTCCATTAAATGATTCTCTACTCTCATATTAAAATTTTCTTGCTTAACAATATAATTATCAAACTCATCTAAGCATTGTGCAGGAGGTTTCGAATACGGAATATCTTCCCTAGTAAAGCGTTGAAGGGAGTTTACCTCAATCATAGACGAAGGGGGAATTATCTCACATATATCTTCAATAGGAGGTAGATTCTTCACATCTTCAGATTTAATACCTTTCTCCCTGAGAGACTTCTTGGCTTCCCTCATATCTTCATCATTCAATTTAATTAAACCCCGCTTCTTCAATATTGGAGTTGGAGTCGGTTCAGGCGTAGTCCAATCATCATGATTCCGGCTTATTTTAGCCAATAATTCTTCAGCGTCGTCTGGAGTTCTTTTCCTGAAAACACAACCAGCACAACTATCCAGGTATGCCCTAGACTCAATGGTTAGTCCACTATAAAATATATCAAGTAAATCATGCTTTTCCAAATCATGCTCAGGCCGAGCTCTAATAAGAGAGCAAAATCTCGACCAAGCCTCAGGCAATTTCTCTTCATCTTCCTGATTAAAGTTATAAATTCTCTGCAAAGCAGCATGTTGAGCACTAGCAGGAAAGTATTTGCGGAAGAAAACATCAAGCAATTCTTTTGGACTTTTAATAGAATTAGGTGGCAAATTATTATACCAAGTTTTAGCGTCATCCTTTAATGAGAATGGAAATATTTTAGCAACAAAGTAAGTACGCATCTTGACATCATCAGAAAACAAGCTACTAAGAGTAGATAATTCAGTCATGTGTTCAACAGCACTTTCTTTTTCAGTACCACAAAAGGGTGTTTTCTCAACAATAGCTATATGAGATAGATCAAGAGAAAAATCATAATCTTTATCCCTAATGTTTATAGGAGATGTGGCAAACTTAGGATCAGGAGACAGTTTATATCTAACAGCATGTTCTGCAAGCAACTTTTTAATTTTTCTTGCATCAGTAGTAGCATTGCATTTTTCAATAAAATCATCATTAAGCTCCACATAATCTTCATCAGGATCATCACTAAAATAATCAAGTTCAGGTGAACTAACAGGTGTAGTAGCATTAGGAGTTTCAGTATTTTCAATTTGTCTAGACCTAGCAATTGTAGCATCTAGAAAGGATCCCAATGAACCACTATCATCAAGCACAGTAGAAATATTATCAATATTATGAGAGTGTTCAGATTCAGCAGATGTACCCGCATGCGAAGCATGTGGCGGTGAAACAAGTTTATCAATCACAGATGGTGAATCAAGTGCAGCAGAGGTATTCAGAATTGTACCTTTTCTTGTAGTGGATGGTAATATGGCGATCTTAGTATCGCGAGGTTTACCCATGATGGAGAATTTGCAGCGAACAATATTAATCCAAGTGAACTTCCAAATAAAGCTATGCTCCCCGGCAACGGCGCCAGAAAATAG
This sequence comes from Lolium perenne, assembly GCF_019359855.2. NCBI lineage: Eukaryota > Viridiplantae > Streptophyta > Magnoliopsida > Poales > Poaceae > Lolium > Lolium perenne. The sequence continues at coordinate 119,786,151 of NC_067246.2, forward strand.
TCTTGATGACCCACAAGTATAGGGGATCGCAACAGTCTTCGAGGGAAGTAAAACCCAATTTATTGATTCGACACAAGGGGAGACAAAGAACACTTGGAAGCCTTAACAGCGGAGTTGTCAATTCAGCTGCACCTGGAAACAGACTTGCTCGCAAGGGTTTATCAGTAGTAACAGTTTTATAGCAGTAGCAGTAGTGAAATAACAGCAGCAGAGTAACAAAGACAGCAGTAGTGATTTTAGTAAACAGCAGGATTAAAATACTGTAGGCACGGGGACGGATGACGGGCGTTGCATGGATGAGAGAAACTCATGTAACAATCATAGCAGGGCATTTGCAGATAATAATAAAACGGTGTCCAAGTACAAAGCAATCAATAGGCATGTGTTCCATATATAGTCGTGCGTGCTCGCAATGAGAAACTTGCACAACATCTTTTGTCCTACCAGCCGGTGGCAGCCGGGCCTCAAGGGAAACTACTGGATATTAAGGTACTCCTTTTAATAAAGTACCGGAGCAAAGCATTAACATTCCGTGAACACATGTGATCCTCACATCGCTACCATTCCCTCCGGTTGTCCCGATTTCTGTCACTTCGGGGCCATCGGTTCCGGACAGCGACATGTGTATACAACTTATAGGTAAGACCATAAACAATGAATATCATGATGAAACAATAACATGTTCAGATCTGAGATCATGGCACTCGGGCCCTAGTGACAAGCATTAAGCATAACAAGTTGCAACAATATCATCAAAGTACCAATAACGGACACTAGGCACTATGCCCTAACAATCTTATGCTATTACATGACCAATCTCATCCAATCCCTACCATCCCCTTCGGCCTACAGCGGGGGAATTACTCACACATGGATGGGGGAAACATGGCTGGTTGATGTAGAGGCGTTGGCGGTGATGGCGGTGATGATCTCCTCCAATTCCCCGTCCCGGCGGAGTGCCAGAACGGAGACTTCTGGCTCCCGCGACGGAGTTTTGCGATGTGGCGGCGTTCTGGAGGGTTTCTGGCGACTTCGACTTCTCCCCCGGCATTTTTAGGTCGAGGCGAATAAGTAGTCCGAAGGAGGGCGTCGGAGGCCGGCCGAGGGGGCCACACCACAGGGCCGCGCGGGCCCCCCCTGGGCCGCGCCGCCCTATGGTGTGGGGCCCTCGGGCCTCCACTTCAATTGTCCTTCTGGCTCCGTTAGTTTCCTGGGAAAATAGGGCCTTCTGCATAAATTCCGAGGTTTTTCCCGAAAGTTGGATTTCTGCACAAAAACGAGACACCAGAGCAGTTCTGCTGAAAACAGCGTTAGTCCGTGTTAGTTGCATCCAAAATACACAAATTAGAGGCAAAACAATAGCAAAAGTGTTCGGGAAAGTAGATACGTTTTGGACGTATCACTCTGAAATTTTCAACAAATGATATAAAAATTTGATTTGGTGACATATAATTGAGGGAAACTACCATAGGAACTTGCTAGAGTACTAATCATGCATCAAAACTAGTTTCTACCACTTAGAACAAGCATGCAAGCTCACTAAACATGTTACCTACAGCAGCAAAATATTCAAGATATACTCAACCAAACAAAATTCTACTTGGATGGGTGGAGGAGTCACATACCAAGGAGCAAATGTGCCAAATTTCAGCAGGAAATCTGGGCTGAGCAAAGAGATCGAGAAATCTGGAGCAAAAACGCGAAAGAGAGGAACTTGGTAAGAGTTTTTTCGGGAGAGAGAAGGTGCTGGGAGAAAGAGATGACAAAGTGGGGCAAAGGGGGGCCCACACCACATGGTGGCGCGGCCACCTCCTTGGCCGCGCCGGCCTGTGGTTTGGCGCCCTCTGGTGCCCCACAGGTCATCCTCTGGTGCTCCCAGGTGCCTCGTCGAAAAATAGGACCAACGGTATAATTTTTGTGAATTTTTGAAAACTTTGAAAAATGCACATTTCTGGGTATTTAGTTTATTATTACTGGCCAGGAAAATTTTTGAAATCTTCAAATAACTAAGGAACTTTGCAAATTAAAAATGCTACAGCAACTAGAGCAAGTAGAGGAAGAAAGAGATGTTGTTTACCCTCTTTATGCATGTAAAAGGTATTTGTTAACAAGGTTGATCAAGTCTTGTCACCAAATAAATTTTACAAAGCATAAGAAGAAATAAACCTCAAATCAATCATGTTACCTTGAATTGTATTGATATGGATCCAATCACGAGAGTTTGATATTCTTCTTTAGGCTCATATATAGGACAATCAATAGTTCCCACTTTGATAGTTCTCACATTAGAAATAGTATTAACTCCACACGCTTTCTCAATCCTCTTGGGGAAATAAACGGTATGTTCCCTATCATCAACATTGAAAGTAACCTTCCCTTTATTGCAATCAATAACAGCCCCTGCGGTGTTAAGAAAGGGTCTCCCAAGAATAATAGACATATTATCATCTTCAGGCATTTCCAACACAAAAAAATCAGTTAATATCAAGCAGTTAGTAGTAACTTGAACAGGAACATTCTCACATATACCAACAGGAATAGCAGTAGATTTATCAGCCATTTGCAAAGATATATCAGTAGGTATCAACTTATCTAAGTAAAGTCTCTTATAAAGAGAAAAAGGCATAACACTAACACTGGCTCCCAAGTCACATAGAGCAGTTTTAACATAATTATTCTTAATAGAACAAGGAATAGTAGGTATACCTGGATCGCCCAACTTCTTTGGAACTTTGCCATTGAAAGAGTAATTAGCAAGCATAGTGGAAATTTCCTCATTGGGGATTTTCCTTTTGTTAGTAACAATATCTTTCATATACTTTGAATAAGGTGGCAATTTAATAGCATCAGTCAAAGGGATTTGCAAGAATAAAGGTTTCATCCAATCGCAAAATTTATTATAGTGTTCTTCTTCCTTTGATTTTAGTTTCTTAGCAGGAAAAGGCATTTGCTTTTGCACCCAAGGTTCTCTTTCATTACCATGTTTCTCAGCAATAAAATCTTCTTTAGTGTACTTTTTATTTTTAGCATGCTTTTCAGGTTCTTCTTCAACATCTTCTTTATTAGGAGTATCATTCTTATCATTATCTTTATCATTGTCATGTTCATTACCACTTTCAGTTTCAGCATCAGAAATAGAAATACTATTAGGATCATTAACAGGTTCAGAGGATTCTACAACATTTTTATGTTTCTTCTTCTTTTTCTTCCTAGAATGAGCACTAGGTTCAATGCGTTGAGAATCTTGTTCAATTCTTTTGGGATGCCCTTCAGGATATAGAGGATCCTGGGTAGAGACACCACCTCTAGTTGTTACTTCATAAGCATGTTTCTCTTTAGAATTATTTCCTAACAAGTCATTTTGCACTTTAGTGAGTTGATCAATTTGAGTTTGAATCATATGAAAATGTTTAACAAGCATCCTAACATCATTGGAGGTTCTTTCTACAATATCATGCAATTCACTAATAGCTCGAGAATTTTCCATTAAATGATTCTCTACTCTCATATTAAAATTTTCTTGCTTAACAATATAATTATCAAACTCATCTAAGCATTATGCAGGAGGTTTCGAATACGGAATATCTTCCCTAGTAAAGCGTTGAAGGGAGTTTACCTCAATCATGGATGAAGGGGGAATTATCTCACATATATCTTCTATAGGAGGTAGATTCTTCACATCTTCAGATTTAATACCTTTCTCCTTGAGAGACTTCTTGGCTTCCCTGATATCTTCATCATTTAATTTAATCATACCCCTCTTCTTCAATATTGGCGTTGGAGTTGGTTCAGGCGTAGTCCAATCATCATGATTCCGGCTTATTTTAGCCAATAATTCTTCAGCGTCGTCTGGAGTTCTTTTCCTGAAAACACAACCAGCACAACTATCCAGGTATACCCTAGACTCAATGGTTAGTCCACTATAAAATATATCAAGTAAATCATGCTTTTCCAGATCATGCTCAGGCCGAGCTCTAATAAGAGAGCAAAATCTCGCCCAAGCCTCAGGCAATTTCTCTTCATCTCCCTGGTCAAAATTATAAATTCTCTGCAAAGCAATATGTTGAGCACTAGCAGGAAAGTATTTGCGGAAGAAAACATCAAGCAATTCTTTTGGACTTTTAATAGAATTAGGTGGAAAATTATTATACCAAGTTTTAGCGTCATCCTTTAATGAGAATGGAAAGATTTTAGCAACAAAGTAAGTACGCATCTTGACTTCATCAGAAAACAAGCTACTAAGAGTAGATAACTCAGTCATGTGTTCAACAGCACTTTCTTTTTCAGTACCACAAAAGGGTGTTTTCTCAACAATAGCTATATGAGATAGATCAAGAGAAAAATCATAATCTTTATCCCTAATGTTTATAGGAGATGTGGCAAACTTAGGATCAGGAGACAGTTTATATCTAACAGCATGTTCTGCAAGCAACTTTTTAATTTTTCTTGCATCAGTAGTAGCATTGCATTTTTCAATAAAATCATCATTAAGCTCCACATAATCTTCATCAGGATCATCACTAAAATAATCAACTTCAGGTGAACTAACAGGTGTAGTAGCATTAGGAGTTTCAGTATTTTCAATTTGTCTAGACCTAGCAATTGTAGCATCTAGAAAGGATCCCAATGAACCACTATCATCAAGCACAGTAGAAATATTATCAATATTATGAGAGTGTTCAGATTCAGCAGATGTACCCGCATGCGAAGCATGTGGCGGTGCAACAAGTTTATCAATCACAGATGGTGAATCAAGTGCAGCAGAGGTATTCAGAATTGTACCTTTTCTTGTAGTGGATGGTAATATGGCGATCTTAGTATCGCGAGGTTTACCCATGATGGAGAATTTGCAGCGAACAATATTAATCCAAGTGAACTTCCAAATAAAGCTATGCTCCCCGGCAACGGCGCCAGAAAATAGTCTTGATGACCCACAAGTATAGGGGATCGCAACAGTCTTCGAGGGAAGTAAAACCCAATTTATTGATTCAACACAAGGGGAGACAAAGAACACTTGGAAGCCTTAACAGCGGAGTTGTCAATTCAGCTGCACCTGGAAACAGACTTGCTCGCAAGGGTTTATCAGTAGTAACAGGTTTATAGCAGTAGCAGTAGTGAAATAACAGCAGCAGAGTAACAAAGACAGCAGTAGTGATTTTAGTAAACAGTAGGATTAAAATACTGTAGGCACGGGGACGGATGACGTGCGTTGCATGGATGAGAGAAACTCATGTAACAATCATAGCAGGGCATTTGCAGATAATAATAAAACGGTGTCCAAGTACAAAGCAATCAATAGGCATGTGTTCCATATATAGTCGTGCGTGCTCGCAATGAGAAACTTGCACAACATCTTTTGTCCTACCAGCCGGTGGCAGCCGGGCCTCAAGGGAAACTACTGGATATTAAGGCACTCCTTTTAATAAAGTACCAGAGCAAAGCATTAACACTCCGTGAACACATGTGATCCTCACATCGCTACCATTCCCTCCGGTTGTCCCGATTTCTGTCACTTCGGGGCCATCGGTTCCGGACAGCGACATGTGTATACAACTTATAGGTAAGACCATAAACAATGAATATCATGATGAAACAATAACATGTTCAGATCTGAGATCATGGCACTCGGGCCCTAGTGACAAGCATTAAGCATAACAAGTTGCAACAATATCATCAAAGTACCAATTACGGACACTAGGCACTATGCCCTAACAATCTTATGCTATTACATGACCAATCTCATCCAATCCCTACCATCCCCTTCGGCCTACAGCGGGGGAATTACTCACACATGGATGGGGAAACATGGCTGGTTGATGTAGAGGCGTTGGCAGTGATGGCGGCGATGATCCCCTCCAATTCCCCGTCCCGGCGGAGTGCCAGAACGGAGACTTCTGGCTCCCGCGACGGAGTTTCGCGATGTGGCGACGTTCTGGAGGGTTTCTGGCGACTTCGACTTCTCCCCGTGCGTTTTTAGGTCGAGGCCGATAAATAGTCCGAAGGAGGGCGTCGGAGGCCGGCCGAGGGGGCCACACCACAGGGCCGCGCGGGCCCCCCCTGGGCCGCGCCGCCCTATGGTGTGGGGCCCTCGGGCCTCCACCTTAATTGTCCTTCTGGCTCCGTCATTATTCTGTGAAAATAGGGCCTTCTGCATAAATTCCGAGGATTTTCCCAAAAGTTGGATTTCTGCACAAAACGAGACACCAGAACAGTTCTGCTGAAAACAGCGTTAGTCCGTGTTAGTTGCATCCAAAATACACAAATTAGAGGCAAAACAATAGCAAAAGTGTTCGGGAAAGTAGATACGTTTTGGACGTATCAGCGACTCTACTACGCCAATGAAGAAGAAGCCCTACCTTCAAGAGCAAATGCACCTCTGCGAGAAGGCATACTAACCTGGTCTAACCTTGGACTATAATCGCGCTAACCTCGAGGATATCTTCCTGAAAACCACCCTCTAACACACCGTCTAACCAGCTAAGAGAACAATAGCCTCAAAGCCAAGCTACATCACATGGTTCACCTGGTCCTCATAAAGTGAAGCTCCTGAAGATACCTCAAGACCCAAGATTAGGTGTAGTTTAACCGCTCACTTCTTAACTAGTATAAGTCAGCACCAACCCTCAAGCTCAAGATTGTTTCCGACGACCTTTGTTGCTGCTTCATATGAATACCAACTAGTCGTTCCTTTAACTTACTAACTTACCGCGCGTTTTATAAACACCGTGTTTACCTATTGAAGCCGTGGTCTACATGTCTTCCCAGAAGATTTTTTTCAACTAAATACGGAAGATCGACGGCTCCCTCAGAAGCCCCCGATAGAACCACAAGGCAGAAGCTCTGAGTTTTTCCAAAAGCCCGAGGAAAGATCTTAAGGGTGGAAGACTTCGTCTTCCACTCAAAATTGGAGCTAACCCTGACATTTTCAACCTTTCTAAAACACTGTTGAGAACTTGTTGGGATGCGTTTACTCCCCTTGAAGCTGTGGACTACACATTGCCCCCTGAAGATGTTCGACTCAAGACGAGACATCAATGGCTTCTTCAAAAGCGCCCGACAAGACTCCGTGGCCGAAGCTTAGAGTTTTCAAAAACCCCGTGAACAATTTTAAGGGTTCCACTAAAATATTAAGCTAACACTAAATTTTTTTTCAACTCTGCTAAAGCACCGTTGGAGCGCACTAACTCTCCTAGAATCATGAACCCCGCTAGGATTATTAAGAAGCTTCAGATTTAACACCTCCATGGAGTAGTCAACCTCTTCATGAAGCTCGCCATCGGCAGGAATCCATCATGTCTCCCAGAAGATGAAGCAACGACCTTCTCAACAACGGCACATTTACAGAAGGATGGAGTCTAACTTTAGTTAAACTTTACAACCCCTATAGTCCTATGCTTAGTAATCTTGGGACGAGATTATTTTAAGGGTGGAAGATCTGTAACACCCCAACTTTTGCAACCTTGTTTATTTGTCCATAATGCAAAAATTAGGGGGAACAAAAAACTTTTTCTATAAACTAATTAGATGAATTGCCTTGATATGTTTTCTTATGATGAATTGCTTTGATCTGTTGGTAGATGAATTGTCTTGATTTGATTATTGAGTTATGTCTTGAGCTACCTCAAAGAACAACACCTCTAGTGTTAAATCAATTTAACCTCTCACTAAATAAAACACATGTGTGGCCCTGGAAAATTCTTTTCCTTTCTTTATCAATGCATAAACCCTATGCTTGGGTTTTTCCCAAAATTACCCCAACTCACATATTCTAGTCTCAAGAAAAATAGATGAGCTATGGTCACTCTTGTATTACCTTAACCTCCTTCCAAAGCTCTTTGTTTTGTCCCATAATTCAAAGGATCTTGTCAAAAACCTTTCCTTTTAAAAATCGGCTATGATCACCTTCGATCATAGAATCACAAAATGGTTTCTAAAGTGACTTTGTTTTAAACCAAAGTATTTACCAAATGACTTACCCTTACTTTTATGTGACTCTAAAATCTTGTGAAACCTTTTATTTGTAGTTTTGGTTCCTTCAAATAAAATGGATTGATCCATATTTCATTTTAATTCCTCTATGGATCATCCTACACCTCTAAATAGAAACCTTCCTCTTTCCAAGTATTTCAAGAAAACCCTATGTATCCAGTTTTAAATCAAATCAAGGCCATAGACACCAAATAAAATGGTATTTGAATCTGTGATCAATATCCATGGCATTGTCCTTGCCACTAATACACCTCAATGGTCCATCTTTTAAACACCACTACTCCATCTATGCTTGATCTAGGTAACTGATCTTTGGTCCAACTTTCCAAAAACATCCAACTCTACCCTTCCTCTTGTTCAACCAAACATATCTATGTGGTGAACCATGAACTTTTGCTAGCCATTTTGTTTTGTTCAAATGAAAAATCTTCCTAAATAACTCCACTACTCCTTCTTAGCTACACTTTGAATCTTTCTGCAAAAACTCAATTCGGGTACCACCATTACCACCACCATTTTCTCCTCACCTTGACTTGTAATTCTCAACAAAATCTTGCAAAACTTGTTCATGCTCGAGTAACACTGGTTCTACACCACCATACACCTTCTCTTCTCCCTGCTTGTTGTTTTTCACATAACAAGTTGATACCATCAGCATCACCACAACCCTCCCTCATTCCTTTCCCTCTCTTTTCTTCTTGAACCTGGCCGGGCCTTGTGCCTTGCACCACCGCCCCTTTTGCACCCTTCTGACCCATGGCCCAGCCCAGGGACCCACCTGGACTCCCTCCCTCTCTTTCCCCAAGCCCAACAACAGGCCAGGCCAGCCCCTACCGAAACCCTAGCAATCCTGGGAGAAAACGAACGCACGCAGAACCACTCCCGCTCGATCTCCTCCCTTGTCCCGCGCGCACCCTCCCTTGCTGACGTCCCCCACCCCTACGTCACTCCTCCCACCGCCCACAATGTCACCCCTAGCCCTGGCATTGGCCAACGCCACCACCCCGCTCGGCCATTGGCCATAGTCACCGCCCACCCGCTCTGGACACCCTCCCCCGCCCTATATAAACCCCCACCCCTGCCCACTCCCCTCCACCTCACAGCACTTCCTTTCCCACCCCAGAACTCTCTCAGAGAGTGCCGAAGGGCGTCTCTGGCTGCTGCTCGCCAGAGCAGAACGCACCGACGTGATCACCGTGAAGACGGTGGACCAGTGGAGCTCGCCCCTGACGCCTTTCTCCCTCCCTCTCTGCCCCATTTTGTTCTCCATATTCTTCTCATCCTCACCCGCCTCACCTCGCTGCCTAGGTCGGCCAGAGGTCGCCGCCGCCGAGCTCGCTCCAAGTGTGCTGCGAGGACGGAAAACCCAGGAGCAGCCGCTGTCGGGCGTGAGGAAGGCGCCGAGCGCGTTGCTGGACCGCCGCAACCCACCACTGCTCCGCCACCACCTCGCCCGTCGATCTCCGTCGCCTCCAGGTGAGCTCCCGGCCGCTCCCGTCTTCTCTCTGTTTTTCCCGAGCGTGCCTGGGCGAGATAGAACGACGACCCCAGGACGATCGTGGAGAGCTGCATGGCCGAACGGCCAAGTTGGCCCATGCATGCTGGGCCCCGCCCCGGGCCCTCTCCCCTCCTCTTTTTTTTTTCACCCCTCCACCTGGCAATCCCTCCTGGGCCGGCCCATGTTCTTCCCCGCGCGGCCCAGAACCTTTCCCGCCCGTTTTAATATTTGAAATTTGCTGTTAAAATGGGATAAAAACCAGTAGCACTCAAATGCTAATAACTCAAGTTCTACGAACCCAAATCGAGTGAAACAAGTTGCATTAGGTCAGAAATTTCAATACCTTTCAAATGCCACTGGTCCCACATTTTTAGGATTTTTCTATGATTTATGCTATGTGTATCTTGCTCTATGTGTTATTTAAATTCAAATCTTCTTTAAAAATAGTAGGATTAACCTTTTTCGATAAATACAATTTTGTTAGTCTTGTTATAATGTTATCTTTCAAATAAAATTGTTGCCTCTCTCTGTTTAGCTAAATTTTGTGTTAGTTATTGGATTTGTGTTGCGCATAGAATAAGAACCCTTAGTTTTAATTAGCACAATCAGATTTGTTTCCACCTAATTTTGTTGAACCTTTTGAAATATTTGGTTTTACAAAATCAAATCTTCTGATACTTAAAACTAGTTTTGTTGTTTTGCTTAAGTTTTCAAGTGGTATGGTATATTGTTTAATTCCTATTCTTGTGTAGTGTTATGTAAGCAAAATAAAAGAGGAAAATGATTTGTGTCTTTCCAAAGATGTTTGAAATAAAATATGAATGTTTTTGAGGACAAAGTAATGCACTTGTCCTCTTTATGATGTTATCTACCAGGGGATGTTTAGTTTATGCCATGGAGATAACCGAGAGAGGCAATTGCTAAGTTGTGATACTCTCATACCTTTACTAGGTAAATAAAATGGGTTCTCTTTTAGTTGCTTGGTAGTATATATAAGTAATTAATATGTTAGACTTAGTAGAGTGATTAGCTTTTGATTGTTGATTGTTGCATGCTTGTTATGATTGGTGCAATGTGTTGATTGTGTTCTTTTATATTTTTCGGCGTTAGATGCGAACAATTCGGAGAAGAAGAAGAAGTGGTTCGGGCAAGGATTTTATTTATATTATTGGGATTCTTATATTGATGGAGTTGAAGAAGTCCAGGGACAAATAATCTAAGGCAAGCCATCTCTTGATCTCTGAATGTTTAATCACATATTGTGTTTACTTTGTTGTTATTCTTGTCTCTCGATCTATCTTGTGTTGTTTCTACTTATGTTGATGGAGCATGCTCACCATGAGCATGTTTATTCCCTTTGACACCTCACCTACAACCCCCTTTAGTGAAATGGTGGTCTTCATAATCATGTTCTTGGTGTACCCCTCTAAGTGTGATGGGTACGCCCACTTGTCTTGTGTGTGTCGACCTCTTGACACCCTTTTTTGCACCCCATAGTGGTATGGTGGTTAGCATCATGCCCTTGTCGTATCTTAAACCCCTTGTTGATGCCATGCATACTTACTCCCAAGTATGTGAACCCCTTGTTGTTGTTATACATACTTACTCTCGAGTATGTTGAACCCCTTGTTGATCTTATGCATGCTTACTCTAAGCATGTATGCCCCATTGACCACCTATATTATCATCTTCTTAGTGGTATGATGATTAACATCATGACCCTTGTTGAATCATCCTATTTATGATGTCCCTATGCATGCTTATCCTAAGTATGTATGATCTCCTTGACACCTCAATTATCATCTCCTTAGTGGTATAATGGCTAGCATCAGGCCATTGTTGTCGCTTAGTTCTTACATGAAACTATAGGTTGGGAACCCCTTGGAAAAATACCTTGTTGAAAAGAACTTTTGAAAACCTTGGGTGAGTTCGACTTACCTAATAGTGTGTTTATGAAAGAAAAGGATCTTGGCAAAGATGGTTGGAAAAATAATCTTGTTTATGAAAACTTTGGCGTCTAAGTATTCAACCGTGACAATTAACCCGCGCAACCACAGCTACTCCAACGTGGGCACGGAGCTTAGCTTGACGTTTGTTCTTCTTAGCATGAGGCACCGCACAACTATACAAGGGTACGGTTACCCCCGAGTCCGGGTTGTCATTGTTGGGACAATAGTATAACGGGAGGCCTTCGGGGCTGACCCGTCCGGAAGACACTATGGGTCTCCTGGCTTGGCGGTGGAGCCACGCTCAAAGTGAGGTGAGCTGCCACGGTGCCGGGGAGGTACATACTCCATAGGGTAAGACCTCTTGCTAAGTCGAATGGGCGAAAGGCTATGTTCGGGTATCCGTCGTGGCATATGTTGTTATGCGGGGATGATGCCCACACGATAGGTATCCGGATAGAGGTGGGGAAGGTGTGCAAACTCTGCAGAGTAAAATCTATTCGAATAGCCGTGTCCGCTGTCATGGACGGTTGGAATGGCTGTTGCTTAGCCTGATGAGTTTTGGTTTACAAAATGGTTTGGCAAATGAAAGGAAAGAACTTGTTTTGAAGTACCGGAAGGGTACGGGAAAGGTTGTGTCGACCATATGGAGATGGCCGGGAAGGATGAATAAATTGGGTTACCCCATCCTAGTGTTTTATGTTGTGGAACTCTTTTGAAGTATCTTCTTCAACAAAGATATAGAGATGTCATAGAACCCTCTTAGTGTCCCCTTCAACTATGACGTTGGGATGCTATATCCACAAGAGAAACTATTCTTTTCTTCATGCTATTTCCACAAGAGATATTAGCTCTTCTCTCTTGTCTTCTCTAGTTAGAATTGTTATCACCTTCTTGATGGTTTGCGAGTACAATTCCAATGTACTCACGGCTTTGTCCCTGGCTATTTACTTGGCCAGACCTGGAGGACTTCGACAGATGAAGAAGGAGTTGACGACGTCTATGCGAGCTAGGAACATCTTCCCAGTCAGTTGCCTGTAGGGTTAAGGCAGATGACTTGGGCTCTACGCTGCTGAAGTGATTCTTCTACTCTGATGATTAGATTAGGCCCTTCGAGGCTATCTTGTAAAGATGGGTCATGTGACCTTATTGTAATTTTCTTATTCCGTTTTGTAAAGGATGATGTAATTTGATATCAGTTCGGTTATGTCTTCACGGCACACTGATCATGGGAACGTGAACTGTATACATAACAGGGTATTTCGGACAGCTAGTCCGGGGTCCCCACAATGATCTAGCATCATCACAATCATCACCCAACATAATACTAGGGTTTCCCTCTTTTCTTTTTGAAGAGTAATTTCCTCTCATTGAAAATTACTAAGATTTAATATCCTCAAATAATAAAATATGGGGCCATGTAACAAAAGTCATAACCTCACATCAAATTACTTGGGAAAGTGATTTAAATGAAATGCTACATCTCATAGATTTTAAATACTATTTTTGAAATAATTTAAATGGGCTAGAAATAGCCACATAGCCATAATTTGAATCTAGACCATGATCATATGAAACAACCATGTCACATTTTTACATATTCAAATAGAGTATTTGAAATGTGAATTATGAGATGTGGAATCACCTCAAAATACATTAGGGTTGATTTTATAAAAAAAATTGAATTATTCAAATTGGCTTAGTAGATTTGTTTTTATTCAATTTTGAATAGGACACCAGTATTTGAATTTAGGTTAAAAGAATTAAATCGAATTCAAAATGATGGGCTTAGGCATGGAAAAAGAAATGGGCCAGAGATAGAGTTAGCAGGCCAGCCCAGCAGCGCGTCTCGCACACGCGGGCGGCCTGACAATGGGTCCCACGCGTCAGTGGGTTATAAACGCCGAAGCGGTATGAGCGAGAGGGGGCCGTTGGATTAAAACATGATCGGACGGCCGAGGCTCGTCTCCATCTTCGAATAGAAACGGCGGGGAGCTAACCCTACCAGTGATGGACCTAGGGGTCGGAGGCTCACCAGAGGGAGAGCGAGGGTCGACGAGGCTGGCAGACGTCATGGAAGATAACGGCGAGGCTCCTGGTATCGGCAGCAGCTCCTGGGGTGGCTCCAATCGTTGGCGAGCTTGCAGTGGTACTGGCAGAGCTCCAGCAAACAATTGGGGCGGTGGTGATGAAATTGGAAGGGGCAGTGCTCGAGGAGGGTAAGGGAGAGGAGAGGAGGAGAGTGGTGTGAAGAAATAGCAAGGGGGAGTGCTCCTTTTATAGGGAGCGAGAGGTGATGTGGGTGGTCACGGTGGCAGACGGTGAGGTGGTGCTACAAGCGACCAGAGGCGTGGGCGAGGACGGTGCGCTGTTAATGGTGTCATGGCGATCATCACGAGCGTCATTGCAAGGAAAATGGTGGTCAGGAGCAATGGTGCGGTCGATATCTCTGGCGGTACTGTGGTGGACGTCGGCGATGATGGCGACGGTGATAGGCACGGGAGAGAGAGTGACGGTGTCTAGCGTGTTCCATGTGTCGTGGCGATGCTCAGGGCGGGCGCTGATGGCAAGGCGAGGACGGCGGCGACGGGGCACCGTGGCGCTCTGGCGTGCGCAGTGATCGTGTTCGTGCGTGCTCTGGCGTCCCTGGGTGACGTGGGCGCGTCCTGGGCTGGGCGTGCAGAGCCTCTCCTTGGCCAGGGGCATGTACCAGCGTGATCAGGTGAGTGAGGTCAATCTCCAGGACATGGTGAGGTAGGACAGGGAAGAGAGGAGAGAGGGATGGCATGGTGAGGGGCATGGTGAGTGACATAGGCATGTCTTGGTCATGTTTCTCCCATGAACAGTGGTGCCAAGGCTTGGCATTGTTCATAGGATGCAAGGAGGCACTGAGGATGACACAAGCACTGATGGTTTAGGCTAAAACTTGTTGGGTATTGAGGTGTATGCACATTTCTGAATTATGCATATAAGGTGTTTGACAAAATGGCCGCAAGAGATTTAAATTTGAATTTTGCCAAAATATTTTATGGGTGTGGTTCAAATAATGTTTGGCACCTCTTGGTGACTTTGGTTTGCAAAAAGAAGTTGGTTTGGTGAAAATCAAAAATGAGGTGACCTTAAATCTATTTCAATGTTGCCACTTTGGATGCTATTTAAAATTATTTGAATCAGCAAGGTTGGCCAACACCAAGTTGTTCACTTTTATGTGTACTAGTGATCTGGGCAAAAAAGATTAGGAGGTTTGGTTTAGAAAATAATAACCACAGGGGCTCAAAGTAGGTATCCTGATAAAAATTTCAAAAGTGACCATTATCACATGTGTTGCTATTTTAATTTTTTCTTTTCATTTGTTTTGCTTTTCCCTTTTGTTTTGTTGTAGGGAGTATTATATTGAGTTTATTAATGTTTGCAAACCATCTAAACAAGGTAAACACGGCATATGCTAATATTTGCAAATGTGGCCATTTGCTCACATATGCATCTATTTTTATTTTATTTTAAATTGCTTTGTTTCTCTTTGATCCAAAAAGCATGGTTTTGATTTAGAAACATTTTCAAATACTTCAAACAAACATGGCAATTGCAACATCAAAAACATTCATGCATGAACACTATGCACACAATTTAAAATAAATCCAAGTTTTTGTTGACTCTAAAAATTGGATAATTGAAAATATGGTTCTTATTTATTTCAAAATTTTGGGGTGTTACAGCTAGCATCCTGCCCCTGGCTGATTAAGTTCCCTACAATAAAACCTTAGGTTGGGAACCCCACTAAAGTTTATGTTTTGGAAAGGCTTTGAAAACCTTGGGAAGATGTGATCTTGCCCAAGTGTAGCTTTCAAGTGAAAGGTTTAAAAAGGATGTGACAATGTGGTTGTGATGGAAAAGCAAGTATGGTTGTGACTTGGGTTTTTGGAAAAACAACACATGGTTCTATGTATTCTCCCGGAACAACCAACCCGCGCAACCACAATAGCCCAACATGGGCACAGGGCTTAGCTCGTAGCTTGTTCTTCTTAACATGGGACACCTCACAACTATATAAGGGTAAGGTTACCCCTGAATCCGGGTTATCGTGGGTGGACACAATAGTATAATGGGATGCCTTCGGGGCTACCCGTCCGGAAGACACTATGGGTCTCCTGACGTGGCGGTGGAGTCACGCTAAGTGAGGTGAGCTGCCACAGTGCCGGGGAGGTACATACTCCATAGGGTAGGATCCCCTGCTAAAACGAATAGGCCAAAGGCTATGTCCGAGTTTTTGTCATGGCATAGTTGATATGCAGGGATGACGCCCACATGATAGACTCGCGGATCTTTTGGGGAAAGTGCGCAAACTTTGCAGAGTAAAATCTATTCGAATAGCCGCGTCCGCGGTTATGGACAGTTGGGATGGCCGTTGCTTAGCTATGTGTTGACGCGTAAAGCACACGCCCATTGGGAACCCCAAGTGGAAGGTGTGATGCGTACAGCAGCAAGTTTCCCTCAGTAAGAAACCAAGGTTTATCAAACCAGTAGGAGTCAAGAAGCACGTTGAAGGTTGATGGTGGCGGAGTGTAGTGCGGCGCAACACCAGTGATTCCGGCGCGAACGTGGAACCTGCACAACACAACCAAAATACTTTGCCCCAACTTAATAGTGAGGTTGTCAATCTCACCGGCTTGCTGTAACAAAGGATTAGATGTATAGTGTGGATGATGATGTTTGCAAAGAACAGTAACAACAAGTATTGCAGTAGATTGTATTCGATGTAAAAGAATGGACCGGGGTCCACAGTTCACTAGTGGTGTCTCTCCAATAAGAAATAGCATGTTGGGTGAACAAATTACAGTTGGGCAATTGACAAATAAAGATGGCATGACAATGCACATACATATTATGATGAGTAGTGTGAAATTCAATTGGGCATTACGAGAAAGTACATAGACCGCTATCCAGCATGCATCTATGCCTAAAAAGTACACCTTCGGGTTAGCATCCGCACCCGTTCCAGTATTAAGTTGAAAACAGCAGACAATTGCATTAAGTATGGTGCGTAATTTAATCAACACAAATATCCTTAGACATAGCATTGATGTTTTATCCCTAGTGGCAACAGCACATCCACAACCTTAGAACTTTTTGTCATTGTCCCAGATTTAATGGAGGCATGAACCCACTATCGAGCATAAATACTCCCTCTTGGAGTTAAAAGTAACGACTTGGCCAGAGCCTCTACTAGCAACGGAGAGCATGCAAGATCATAAACAACACATAGATGATAGATTGATAATCAACATAACATAGTATTCCATATTCATCGGATCCCAACAAACGCAACATGTAGCATTACAAATAGATGATCTTGATCATGTTAGGCAGCTCACAAGATCGAACAATGATAGCACATGAGGAGAAGACGACCATCTAGCTACTGCTATGGACCCATAGTCCAGGGGTGAAGTACTCACACATCACTCCGGAGGCGATCATGGCGATGAAGAGTCCTCCGGGAGATGATTCCCGTCTCCGGCAGGGTGCAGGAGGCGATCTCCTGAATCCCCCGAGATGGGATTGGCGGTGGCGTCTCTGGAAGGTTTTCCGTATCGTGGCTCTCGGTACTGGGGTTTTCTCGACGAAGACTTTTTATAGGCGGAAGTGCAGGTTTAGGGGCGTCACGAGGGGCCCAAACAATAGGGTGGCGCGGGCCCCTCCTTGGCCGCGCCGCCTTAGTGTGGCGCCACCTCGTGGCCCCACTTCGTATCTCCTTCAGTCTTCTGGAAGCTTCGTGGAAAAATAAGACCCTGGGCGTTGATTTCGTCCAATTCCGAGCATATTTCCTTTGTAGGATTTCTGAAACCAATAACAGCAGAAAACAACAACTGGCTCTTCGGCATCTTGTCAATAGGTTAGTGCCGGAAAATGCATAAATATGACATAAAGTGTGTATAAAACATGTGAGTATCATCAATAAAGTAGCATGGAACATAAGAAATTATAGATATGTTTGAGACGTATCAAGCATCCCCAAGCTTAGTTCCTACTCGTCCTCGAGTAGGTAAACGATAACAAAGATTATTTCTTGAAGTGACATGCTATCATAATCTTGATCAATACTATTGTAAGCATATGTAATGAATGCAGCGATTCGAAGCAATGGTAAAGACAATGAGTAAACAACTGAACCATATAGCAAAGACTTTTCATGAATAGTATATTCAAGACAAGCATCAATAAGTCTTGCACAAGAGTTAACTCATAAAGAAATAGATTCAAAGTAAAGGCATTGAAGCAACACAAAGAAAGATATAAGTTTCAGCGGTTGCTTTCAACTTGTAACATGTATATCTCATGGATAGTTGTCAATGCAAAGTAATATGATGAATGCAAATAAGCAAGTATGTAAGAATCAATGCACAGTTAACACAAGTGTTTGCTTCTAAGATAGAAAGAAGTGGGTAAACTGACTCAACATAAAAGTAGAAGAATGGCCCTTCGAAGAGGGAAGCATTGATTGCTATATTTGTGCTAGAGCTTTTATTTTGAAAACATAAAGAGAGCATAAAAGTAAAGTTTTGAGAGGTGTTTGTTGTTGTCAACGAATGGTAGTGGGCACTCTAACCCCCTTGCCAGACAGACTTTCAAAGAGCGACTCCCATGAAATTTTTAATTTTTTTGGGTGACACTCCTTCCAACCTTTGCTTTCACAAACCATGGCTAACCGAATCCTCTGGTGCCTTCCAACAATCTCATACCATGAAGGAGTGTCTTTCATTTTAGTTTTATTTAGATGACACTCCTCCCCACCTTGCTTTCTCAAGCCATGGCTAACCGAATCCTCGGGTGCCGTCCAACAATCACATACCATGGAGGAGTGTCTATTTGTAAAATTATGAAAGTTAATTAATTGGGGCTGGGAACCCCATTGCCAGCTCTTTTTGCAAAATTATCGGATAAGCGGATGAAGCCACTAGTCCATTGGTGAAAGTTGCCCAACAATATTGAAAGATAAACACCACATACTTCCTCATGAGCTGTGGGGACCCCGGACTAGCTGTCCGAAATTCCCTGTTATGTATACAGTTCACGATCCCATGATCAGTGCGCCGTGAACACATAACCGAACTGATATCAAATTACACCATCCATTACAAAGCGGAATAAGAAAATTACAACATGGTCACATGACCAATACTTACATAATAGCCTCGAAGGGCCTAACTAAACATCAGAGTAGCATCATCACTTCAGCAGCGCAGTACACAAGTCATCTGCCATAACCCTATAGGCAACTGACTCGGAAGACGTTCCTAGCTCGCATAGACGTCGTCAACTCCTTCATCTGTCGAACTCCTTCAAGTCTGGCCAAGTAAATAGCCAGGGACAAAGCCGTGAGTACATTTGGAATTGTACTCGCAAACCATCAAGAAGGTGATAAAAATTCTAACTAGAGAAGACAAGAGAGGAAAAATAGTTTCTCTCGTGGATGTAGCATGTGGAAGAGAAATAGTTTCTCTTGTGGATATAGCATGTGGAAGAGAAATAGTTTCTCTTGTGGATATAGCATCCCGGCATCTCGAGTGATGGGGACACTAAGGGAGTCCTATGACATCTCTATACCTTTGTTAAAGAAGAGGTAGCATACTGCCATCTCAATTGATGGGGATACTAGGGAAGTCCTATGACATCTCTATATCTTTGTTGAAGAAGATACTTCAAAAGATAAACTACGACATCTCTATATCTTTATTGAAGAAGAGTCCCTCTACATGAAACACTAGGAAGGGTCACCCAATTTTGTTTCATTTTCCTCGACCATCTCCATATGGTCGGCACCAGCCTTTCTGTACCCTTCCGGTACATCCAACACACACATTTCCTTTGGAAATCATTTTCTAAACCAAAACTCGACACAGCTCGGTAACGGCCATCCCAACCGTCCATGACCGCGGACGCGGCTATTCGAATAGATTTGACTCTGCAGAGTTTGCGCACTTTCCCCACAAGATCTGATAAATCCGCCGGGATCATCCCCGGTTCGTCATACGGAAGTATGCGAGTCTCGGATAATCAGTCGAAGCCTTTCGCCCATTCAACTTAGCAAGAGGTCCTACCCTATGGAGTATGTACCTCCCCGGCACCGTGGCAGCTCACCTCCTCTTGAGCGTGGCTCCACCGCCAAGCCAGGAGACCCATAGTGTCTTCCGGATGGGTCAGCCCCGAAGGCCTCCCGTTATACTATTGTCTCCAACTACGACAACCCGGACTCGGGGGTAACCGTACCCTTGTATAGTTGTGCGGTGCCTCATGCTAAGAAGAACAAACGTCAAGCTAAGCCCCGTGCCCACGTTGGAGTAGTGTGGTTGCGCGGGTTAATTGTTCCGGGCGAATACAGAGAACCATGTGTCGTTTTTCTCAAAAACCCAAGTCACACACACTTTCCTCTTTCTAACCATCTTTGTCAAGATCCTTTCCTTTCATAAACCATACACTCGGGTAAGGTCGACTCACCCAAGGTTTTTCTCAAAACTTTTACAACAAGGTAAACCTTGAGGGGTTCCCAACCTAAAGTTTCATGAGTTGACTAATACAACACTATGGCCGAGATGAGGGTCATCACACCATTGAGGGTATGAAAAAGAGGTATTGGAGTGGATCATACTTGCTTGGGCTAAGCATGTATTATGACAACATAAGATGAAACTATACTTTCAGATTTGTGGTGCTATCTAACCCAATCAACAGATAGGGATGAGAATTGACCAACACCAACACCATTTAGGGAATTAGGCATACTCATCACAATTTGAGAATACACCAAGGTCATGGTATTGATACTTCTACACTAGAAGGTGGTGTAGTATGAATCTTGTCCCGAAGTGGAACATGATCAAGCTAAATATAGAAAACAAGTTGGGTAGCAATGGACATGATACCATACACCCAACCAATTACCAAGACCTTGACAAGATAAAACTACTAGAGGTACCATGCTTGCATCCAAGCATAGATGACAACAACATGGAGATCATCACACATAGAACCATGATGCTATTGATAGCACAAGATGACATCAAAAGAAACATCATATCAGAGATCAAAAGATGGCTTGCCTTGGCTTATTTGTCCCTGGACTTCTTCAACTCCATCAAATAAGAATTCCCACAGTACAAATAAAATCCTTGTCCGATTCCACTTCTTCTTCTTCTCCTCCGAAATTGTTCGCATCTATCGCCGGAAAATATAAAAGGAACACAATCAATCACATTGCTCCAAACATAACAAGCATGCAACATTCAACAATCAATAGCTAACCACTTTACTAAGGGCTAACATACAAAAGACTTATAGATACTACAAAGCAACTAAAAGAAAACCCCATTTATTTACCTAGTAAAGGTATGAGAGTGCTACGACTTAGCAATTGCCTCTCTAGGTATCACCATGGCACAACTAAGTATCCCCTGGTAGATAACAACATAAAGAGGACAAGAGCATTAGTTTGACATCAAATACATTCACAAAACATTTTCAAACATTTTTGGAAAAGTAGAAAACAGTTTTCCTAACTTAGTTTGCTCACATAACACAACATCCAAAATAGGAAGCAAACCACATTCCACATCATTTGAAAACTTAAGCAAAACAATAGGGCTAAAGTTGAGTTGCAGAGGTTTTGTTTTGCAAGCATGAAACAAAGGTTGCCCAGTTCTAAATAAAAGAGTTGGTCAAGGTTTTTAAATAAACCCAACAAGTTTTGGTGCAACAATGCATGTCACACATATACCTTACTAACAGTAACGAAAATGCATGAACAGAGACTAACACTATTTTTCCTAGATGGCCAGTACTAATACAAGACTAAACCAATTGGATTCACTCAAAAATATTAAACCTACAAATTTAGGAATTTGTTTGAATCTGACTGTACAGAAAACAAGATCTGTAAGCCATAAATCGTAGAAAAATCCTAAAAATATGGGACCACTGGCATTTGAAAGGTATTTAAACAGAGAGGCATACACAATTGGATTTGGGTTAAAATTATTTCTGAAACTCTCACAAATGGATTGACAAGATTACTGCATGTCTATACCATTTGCTTTACCTCTAGAGTTACAGAACAGATAAAGGTTTGAAACTTGTTTGAGATGATTAAGAAAACATTCCGTAGTCCTACAGAACTGGAATCACTCAATTAGGTTCAAAAATGGATTTTTGGTGATTTAAAAGCTAACAGTCATATCTGCAGAACACACAGAACAAGTTTAATTCACCAGAAATCGTACACGGCTCATAAAAATATGAGGTCAGCTGCATCGGAAAGGTATTGGAAAGCTAGTTCTTACGCAATTTGTTTCATTCAAAAATTCGTTCCCAAGCTCCTGGTTTAATTCGACAAAGCCAGATCTGTCCAGATCTTGATCTGTGAACCATTTCAGTTTCAGGAGGTCAATCGAAGTGCAACCACCGCCAAAATGAAGGTATTGAAGAGGGATTTCGCCTGCAGTTGAGTTTGCTCAAAAAGGTTTTGTAAAAGGGAACAAATCTAACAAACAGTGAATCTGCATGTTTCCAGAACTTTATTTACCAGGGAGAATCTGTAGCGAATTTGAGGATGGGACCAACGCCAAGTTATAGATCTTTTGAATATCTATCCGCGGAACTTTGAATCACTCGATTTGGATCTGCACACGAGATTTGGTAGATTTTACAAGTTCGTACCAGAATCTAAAACAGCAAGATAGCAGAAATTACTGCAAGGATTTGGACGAACTTTGCTCAAGAACTTCATATCTGAGGATTGCTCAAGCTTCTCCATGCTTGGACCAACATGCACCTACATCAAGATCCAATCTTAGCAATGGAGGAAGAGGAAGAGGAGAGAAAACCATCAATGGTTGGGGAGAAGAAGGAGAGGGAGGCTCTCATGGTGAGGGGAAGCTTGAGGGAGGAGGGAGCTTCATCTTGGAGTTCTTTCCATGGCCATGGCCGGCCATGGGAGCAAGGGGCAGTAGTATTTCGTGGGGAAGTGGAGGAGAAGAGTGTGAGGGAGTGGAGGATGAAAAGAAATGACCAAAGGAGGAGGGAGTGGCCGGCCAAGCTCCTTAAATAGAGGGAGGATGGTGGCTGCCTCCTTTTTTTGATTGGCTAAGGTGGGTGGCTGCCCACTTAGTGATTGGAGTAGTTGGGAGACAAGGCTTGTAGAGGAAGGATAATGGAGAGGAATGGCTGGTTGAAAATTGCATGCAAACATAATTGGCCGGCTCCATTCTTGCCAACAAAAATGAACACTGTGAGAGATATAGAGATGGAGGAAGATTGTGATGGTAAAATATACCATGATGGTATTTGTTGCATGATGGCTTTGTGCCAAGAAGATGATGGTGATGGTGATGGTGATGTACAAGGTTTCATGTGCAAGCCATCTTGGAGATGATGTCCACATGAGTTTAGACTTGAACACTCAACACAAGATGAAAAAGAGAGAGGGATGATTTGACCACATGCAATATTGCATGGGGGTGGCCGGCTCATCTCTTGAGCCAAGTCCTCATATGAAAGAGTGGTAGGATAATAATCATGGCTAGCTTGTAACAAGGTTGACAAAGAAAGTCAATGTGAGAGGAAGGTGGTGGTGGTGAAGGTGGTATGCCATAGAGGAATGGGTTGTGGTAGATGAACACAAGGTGTGCAAGAGTTGTCATTTGAGAAGGATTTATTTGAAAGGTATATGGAACACCTCAATTGTCTAGGGACAATTGAGAATGAACTCAAGTGGAATGGAATTTGAAAATGTTGAGAGGAAACTAGTTGGAACATAGAAGTTCAAAATATTCTACTTACTTTCTCAAGTAAAGTAGAGTTTTTCTCAAATGTAAAATAATCAAGAGGAAAACAAGAAATGGTGTAGGTACCATAAACAAGCCTTTTGTTAAAAAGAAGGCAAGATAGAAAAAAAATGTTTTAGAAATCAGTACTTGGTAGAAATGGGATGAGAAACAAAACCCATTTCAGTTTCTTGTTTTCTTTGAAGAAATAACTTGAAAAGGTTTAATAAAACTAGAAGTGGTTTTGTGATCAAAACTAGAGAAGGAAAAACAATAGGGTTTTTGAGAAAGAAAACTTAATTTAGGGAGAAGTGTTCTCAAGGGTAGATGGTAGCTACAAAATGTACCCATCATTCCCACTCTTGGTTTTGTGAAGATTAAACTTGAATAAAAACAAGAGGTAAAAGTGAAGGGAGTGATCTAGAGTTGAATCATTGGATAGGGTATAAGATCAAGTTGAATATATGTGATGCAAGGGTAGAATGGGACATGCAGGATGTGGAAATTGTAGAGGGAGATGCACAGATGAGATCCATGCATTGAGATCACCAAGTTGTGAATTAAGGATGATTGAGCTATCTTGTATCACAAAGAGAAAAATCAAGATGGCACACTCATGTTGTCATCAGGAGAGAGGTTTGATGTAGTAAGAAGGAAAACAATTCTTCCTAAGCCACACATGTGTTTTATTTGGTGAGTTGCTTGTTTAACCACTAGGGGTGTTGTTCTATGAGGTAGCTCAAGACAAAACTCAACAAGCAAATCAAGACAATTCATCTACCAACAGATCAAGGCAATTCATCATAACAAACAAATCAAGGCAATTCATCTACTAAACCTATATAAAAAGTTTTTGTTCCCCCTAATTTTTGGCAATAAGGACAAATAATCAAGGTTGCAAAAAGTGGGGTGTTACAGATCTTCCACCCTTAAAATAATCTCGTCCCGAGATTACTAAGAGTAGGGCTAGAGGGGTTGTAAAGTTTGGCTAAAGTTAGACTCCATTCTTCTGTAGATGTGCCATTGTTGAGAAGGTCGCAACTTCAGCTTCAGGGAGACATGATAGATTTCTGCCGATGGCGAGCTTCGTGAAGAGGTTGACTACTCCATGCAGGTGTTAGATCTGTAGCTTCTAAGTGATCCTAGCGGGGGTTCAAGATTCTGGGAAAGTTAGTGCACTGGAGCGGTTTCTTTAGCAGGGGTGAATTTTTTTTTAGAGTTAGCTTAATATTTTAGTGGAAGACGAAGTCTTCCACCCTTAAATTTGTTCAGCGGGGTTCCTGAAAACTTAGAGCTTCAGCCATAGGTCTTGTCGGGCGCTTTTTTGAAGAAGCCATTGATCTCCCATCTTGAGTTGAACATCTTCTGAGGGCGTTGTGTAGTCCACGGCTCCAAGAGGGGTTAGTGCATCCCAAGTTCCCATCGGTGTTTTTAGAAAGGTTAAAAAATGTTAGGGTTAGCTCCAATTTATAGTGGAAGACGAAGTCTTCCACCCTTAAGATTTTTCACCGGGTTCTCGGAAAAACTCAGAGCTTCTGCCTTGTAGTTCTGTCTGGGGCTTCTGAAGAAGTTGTCGATCTTCCGTATTTAGTTGAAGAATCTTCGGGGGAGAAATGTAGACCACGGCTTCAAAAGGCACTCACGGTGTTTACTAAACCTTATAACGTGCGGTAAGTTAGTAAGTCGATGAAGCGCCTGGTTGTGTCCATATGAAGTAGCAACGAAGGTCGTCGGAGACAATCTTGAGCTTGAGAGTTGGTGCTGACTTGTACCAGTTGAGAAGTGTGCGGTTAAACTACACCTAATCTTGAGTCTTGAGGTATCTTCAGGAGCTTCACTTGATGAGGAGCGGATGAACCAGGTGATGCAGCTTGGCTTTGATGCTATTGTTCCCTCAGCTTGTTAGACGATGTGTTAGAGGGTGGTTTCAAGAAGATATGCTCGAGGTTAGTGCGGTTATGCTCTAAGGTTAGACCAAATTAGTAAGACTTCTCGCAGAGGTGCAGTCACTCCTGGAGGTTGGGGCTTCTGCTTTCTTGGCGTAGTCGAGATGCTTCAACTGATCTTGAAGGTATTGGCTTCTGCTTTGTTGGCGTAGTAGAGATGCTTCAGCTGATCTTGAAAGTACATAGTGTTGATAAGGGTCTGGGTTAGTTTCTCTGACGGTTGCGAAACAACTATTGACGGGTTTTAGAGTTAGAGTTTTCCGGTAACCTATCCAACTAACTAGCAGTCAGCAAACCATTGGTGAGGTAGGTGAGGGTGAAAACATATCAGGGAGGCTTCTAATGCTAAGTTATCGCACTAAGAATGTTTTTCAGACCGAAAGAGCAAGACAATCATACACACAACAAACAAATAAAATACACTCAAGGCAGCACACGAGGGGACTACAAGCAATCAGCACAACAAACAAGGCACTCTAAGTATCCAGAGATACCTAATACGTGGGGGTAGCTCAATCGAGGCGATTGAGTTTGTCCTATCCATCCTATAGGTTTGGGGGCTGGTCACATATGTTGGCGTCTTCATCTTGTTGACAGCGTCTCCCATAAGAATTCTTGGAGCAGTTGGTGGCGAAGCAGGCCTGGTGTTGTCTCGTCGATGTTGAGGTGGAGGCAAAAACTGTGTAGATCTTCTAGTTTCGATATCCCGGAAACATGAGGTCTTGAGAGAGGTAGCTGTCGAGGTGCTCCCGAAGTCGAGATCTTCTCGTGGCTGGCCTAAAAATTACTAGTCAAGAAACTGAGGACTTGATCCCTGATGACTGCAAAAAGTGCAAGCCCATGGAGGAACAAGGTCAGATCTTTGACATACTTTGGTGAAAACCAAAGACATGATGTTATCATCCCTACATGAGCACGACTAAGTCGGCATCTAACCTTCAATAGATGTTGTTGGAGATACGTGAGACTTCATAAAAGGTTGATCCATCTTTGACTTTGAGTCTCCGGTCTGAGTCGGGGACATCGTCCAATATGTAGGTTTGAAGAGGATGAGACAATAGAGCAAGAATTTTCAAACCTTTTTATAAAGCGGAGAGATAAGAATTTAGAAGCTTTGAATAAATAAGAGGAGTAGAAGCTATGCTTCCGACTAAAGAAAGAATTTGTTTCGTAAATAGTTTTTCCCAAGTAATTGCTTCCTAACTAACGTCCTTGCTAACTAAGGTCTCCTACAGTCAGGATAGCTCTGATACCAGCAGTGTGGGGACCCCGGACTAGCTGTCCGAAATTCCCTGTTATGTATACAGTTCACGATCCCATGATCAGTGCGCCGTGAACACATAACCGAACTGATATCAAATTACACCATCCATTACAAAGCGGAATAAGAAAATTACAACATGGTCACATGACCAATACTTACATAATAGCCTCGAAGGGCCTAACTAAACATCAGAGTAGCATCATCACTTCAGCAGCGCAGTACACAAGTCATCTGCCATAACCCTATAGGCAACTGACTCGGAAGACGTTCCTAGCTCGCATAGACGTCGTCAACTCCTTCATCTGTCGAACTCCTTCAAGTCTGGCCAAGTAAATAGCCAGGGACAAAGCCGTGAGTACATTTGGAATTGTACTCGCAAACCATCAAGAAGGTGATAAAAATTCTAACTAGAGAAGACAAGAGAGGAAAAATAGTTTCTCTCGTGGATGTAGCATGTGGAAGAGAAATAGTTTCTCTTGTGGATATAGCATGTGGAAGAGAAATAGTTTCTCTTGTGGATATAGCATCCCGGCATCTCGAGTGATGGGGACACTAAGGGAGTCCTATGACATCTCTATACCTTTGTTAAAGAAGAGGTAGCATACCGCCATCTCAATTGATGGGGATACTAGGGAAGTCCTATGACATCTCTATATCTTTGTTGAAGAAGATACTTCAAAAGATAAACTACGACATCTCTATATCTTTATTGAAGAAGAGTCCCTCTACATGAAACACTAGGAAGGGTCACCCAATTTTGTTTCATTTTCCTCGACCATCTCCATATGGTCGGCACCAGCCTTTCTGTACCCTTCCGGTACATCCAACACACACATTTCCTTTGGAAATCATTTTCTAAACCAAAACTCGACACAGCTCGGTAACGGCCATCCCAACCGTCCATGACCGCGGACGCGGCTATTCGAATAGATTTGACTCTGCAGAGTTTGCGCACTTTCCCCACAAGATCTGATAAATCCGCCGGGATCATCCCCGGTTCGTCATACGGAAGTATGCGAGTCTCGGATAATCAGTCGAAGCCTTTCGCCCATTCAACTTAGCAAGAGGTCCTACCCTATGGAGTATGTACCTCCCCGGCACCGTGGCAGCTCACCTCCTCTTGAGCGTGGCTCCACCGCCAAGCCAGGAGACCCATAGTGTCTTCCGGATGGGTCAGCCCCGAAGGCCTCCCGTTATACTATTGTCTCCAACTACGACAACCCGGACTCGGGGGTAACCGTACCCTTGTATAGTTGTGCGGTGCCTCATGCTAAGAAGAACAAATGTCAAGCTAAGCCCCGTGCCCACGTTGGAGTAGTGTGGTTGCGCGGGTTAATTGTTCCGGGCGAATACAGAGAACCATGTGTCGTTTTTCTCAAAAACCCAAGTCACACACACTTTCCTCTTTCTAACCATCGTTGTCAAGATCCTTTCCTTTCATAAACCATACACTCGGGTAAGGTCGACTCACCCAAGGTTTTTCTCAAAACTTTTACAACAAGGTAAACCTTGAGGGGTTCCCAACCTAAAGTTTCATGAGTTGACTAATACAACACTATGGCCGAGATGAGGGTCATCACACCATTGAGGGTATGAAAAAGAGGTATTGGAGTGGATCATACTTGCTTGGGCTAAGCATGTATTATGACAACATAAGATGAAACTATACTTTCAGATTTGTGGTGCTATCTAACCCAATCAACAGATAGGGATGAGAATTGACCAACACCAACACCATTTAGGGAATTAGGCATACTCATCACAATTTGAGAATACACCAAGGTCATGGTATTGATACTTCTACACTAGAAGGTGGTGTAGTATGAATCTTGTCCCGAAGTGGAACATGATCAAGCTAAATATAGAAAACAAGTTGGGTAGCAATGGACATGATACCATACACCCAACCAATTACCAAGACCTTGACAAGATAAAACTACTAGAGGTACCATGCTTGCATCCAAGCATAGATGACAACAACATGGAGATCATCACACATAGAACCATGATGCTATTGATAGCACAAGATGACATCAAAAGAGACATCATATCAGAGATCAAAAGATGGCTTGCCTTGGCTTATTTGTCCCTGGACTTCTTCAACTCCATCAAATAAGAATTCCCACAGTACAAATAAAATCCTTGTCCGATTCCACTTCTTCTTCTTCTCCTCCGAAATTGTTCGCATCTATCGCCGGAAAATATAAAAGGAACACAATCAATCACATTGCTCCAAACATAACAAGCATGCAACATTCAACAATCAATAGCTAACCACTTTACTAAGGGCTAACATACAAAAGACTTATAGATACTACAAAGCAACTAAAAGAAAACCCCATTTATTTACCTAGTAAAGGTATGAGAGTGCTACGACTTAGCAATTGCCTCTCTAGGTATCACCATGGCACAACTAAGTATCCCCTGGTAGATAACAACATAAAGAGGACAAGAGCATTAGTTTGACATCAAATACATTCACAAAACATTTTCAAACATTTTTGGAAAAGTAGAAAACAGTTTTCCTAACTTAGTTTGCTCACATAACACAACATCCAAAATAGGAAGCAAACCACATTCCACATCATTTGAAAACTTAAGCAAAACAATAGGGCTAAAGTTGAGTTGCAGAGGTTTTGTTTTGCAAGCATGAAACAAAGGTTGCCCAGTTCTAAATAAAAGAGTTGGTCAAGGTTTTTAAATAAACCCAACAAGTTTTGGTGCAACAATGCATGTCACACATATACCTTACTAACAGTAACGAAAATGCATGAACAGAGACTAACACTATTTTTCCTAGATGGCCAGTACTAATACAAGACTAAACCAATTGGATTCACTCAAAAATATTAAACCTACAAATTTAGGAATTTGTTTGAATCTGACTGTACAGAAAACAAGATCTGTAAGCCATAAATCGTAGAAAAATCCTAAAAATATGGGACCACTGGCATTTGAAAGGTATTTAAACAGAGAGGCATACACAATTGGATTTGGGTTAAAATTATTTCTGAAACTCTCACAAATGGATTGACAAGATTACTGCATGTCTATACCATTTGCTTTACCTCTAGAGTTACAGAACAGATAAAGGTTTGAAACTTGTTTGAGATGATTAAGAAAACATTCCGTAGTCCTACAGAACTGGAATCACTCAATTAGGTTCAAAAATGGATTTTTGGTGATTTAAAAGCTAACAGCCATATCTGCAGAACACACAGAACAAGTTTAATTCACCAGAAATCGTACACGGCTCATAAAAATATGAGGTCAGCTGCATCGGAAAGGTATTGGAAAGCTAGTTCTTACGCAATTTGTTTCATTCAAAAATTCGTTCCCAAGCTCCTGGTTTAATTCGACAAAGCCAGATCTGTCCAGATCTTGATCTGTGAACCATTTCAGTTTCAGGAGGTCAATCGAAGTGCAACCACCGCCAAAATGAAGGTATTGAAGAGGGATTTCGCCTGCAGTTGAGTTTGCTCAAAAAGGTTTTGTAAAAGGGAACAAATCTAACAAACAGTGAATCTGCATGTTTCCAGAACTTTATTTACCAGGGAGAATCTGTAGCGAATTTGAGGATGGGACCAATGCCAAGTTATAGATCTTTTGAATATCTATCCGCGGAACTTTGAATCACTCGATTTGGATCTGCACACGAGATTTGGTAGATTTTACAAGTTCGTACCAGAATCTAAAACAGCAAGATAGCAGAAATTACTGCAGGGATTTGGACGAACTTTGCTCAAGAACTTCATATCTAAGGATTGCTCAAGCTTCTCCATGCTTGGACCAACATGCACCTACATCAAGATCCAATCTTAGCAATGGAGGAAGAGGAAGAGGAGAGAAAACCATCAATGGTTGGGGAGAAGAAGGAGAGGGAGGCTCTCATGGTGAGGGGAAGCTTGAGGGAGGAGGGAGCTTCATCTTGGAGTTCTTTCCATGGCCATGGCCGGCCATGGGAGCAAGGGGCAGTAGTATTTCGTGGGGAAGTGGAGGAGAAGAGTGTGAGGGAGTGGAGGATGAAAAGAAATGACCAAAGGAGGAGGGAGTGGCCGGCCAAGCTCCTTAAATAGAGGGAGGATGGTGGCTGCCTCCTTTTTTTGATTGGCTAAGGTGGGTGGCTGCCCACTTAGTGATTGGAGTAGTTGGGAGACAAGGCTTGTAGAGGAAGGATAATGGAGAGGAATGGCTGGTTGAAAATTGCATGCAAACATAATTTGGCCGGCTCCATTCTTGCCAACAAAAATGAACACTGTGAGAGATATAGAGATGGAGGAAGATTGTGATGGTAAAATATACCATGATGGTATTTGTTGCATGATGGCTTTGTGCCAAGAAGATGATGGTGATGGTGATGGTGATGTACAAGGTTTCATGTGCAAGCCATCTTGGAGATGATGTCCACATGAGTTTAGACTTGAACACTCAACACAAGATGAAAAAGAGAGAGGGATGATTTGACCACATGCAATATTGCATGGGGGTGGCCGGCTCATCTCTTGAGCCAAGTCCTCATATGAAAGAGTGGTAGGATAATAATCATGGCTAGCTTGTAACAAGGTTGACAAAGAAAG
Organism: Lolium perenne; assembly: GCF_019359855.2. NCBI lineage: Eukaryota > Viridiplantae > Streptophyta > Magnoliopsida > Poales > Poaceae > Lolium > Lolium perenne. The sequence continues at coordinate 119,817,187 of NC_067246.2, forward strand.
TCAATGTGAGAGGAAGGTGGTGGTGGTGAAGGTGGTATGCCATAGAGGAATGGGTTGTGGTAGATGAACACAAGGTGTGCAAGAGTTGTCATTTGAGAAGGATTTATTTGAAAGGTATATGGAACACCTCAATTGTCTAGGGACAATTGAGAATGAACTCAAGTGGAATGGAATTTGAAAATGTTGAGAGGAAACTAGTTGGAACATAGAAGTTCAAAATATTCTACTTACTTTCTCAAGTAAAGTAGAGTTTTTCTCAAATGTAAAATAATCAAGAGGAAAACAAGAAATGGTGTAGGTACCATAAACAAGCCTTTTGTTAAAAAGAAGGCAAGATAGAAAAAAAATGTTTTAGAAATCAGTACTTGGTAGAAATGGGATGAGAAACAAAACCCATTTCAGTTTCTTGTTTTCTTTGAAGAAATAACTTGAAAAGGTTTAATAAAACTAGAAGTGGTTTTGTGATCAAAACTAGAGAAGGAAAAACAATAGGGTTTTTGAGAAAGAAAACTTAATTTAGGGAGAAGTGTTCTCAAGGGTAGATGGTAGCTACAAAATGTACCCATCATTCCCACTCTTGGTTTTGTGAAGATTAAACTTGAATAAAAACAAGAGGTAAAAGTGAAGGGAGTGATCTAGAGTTGAATCATTGGATAGGGTATAAGATCAAGTTGAATATATGTGATGCAAGGGTAGAATGGGACATGCAGGATGTGGAAATTGTAGAGGGAGATGCACAGATGAGATCCATGCATTGAGATCACCAAGTTGTGAATTAAGGATGATTGAGCTATCTTGTATCACAAAGAGAAAAATCAAGATGGCACACTCATGTTGTCATCAGGAGAGAGGTTTGATGTAGTAAGAAGGAAAACAATTTTTCCTAAGCCACACATGTGTTTTATTTGGTGAGTTGCTTGTTTAACCACTAGGGGTGTTGTTCTATGAGGTAGCTCAAGACAAAACTCAACAAGCAAATCAAGACAATTCATCTACCAACAGATCAAGGCAATTCATCATAACAAACAAATCAAGGCAATTCATCTACTAAACCTATATAAAAAGTTTTTGTTCCCCCTAATTTTTGGCAATAAGGACAAATAATCAAGGTTGCAAAAAGTGGGGTGTTACATGAGCTATAAAACATTGACACAAATAAGAGGTAATAACTTTTGAATTGTTTAAAGGTAGCACTCAAGCAATTTACTTTGGAGTTGCAAAAAATACCATGTAGTAGGTAGGTATGGTGGACACAAATGGCATAGTTTTTGGCTCAAGGATTTTGGATGCATGAGAAGTATTCCCTCTCAATACAAGGCTTAGGCTAGCAAGGTTGTTCGAAGCAAACACAAGTATGAACCACATGCTAGCAAGGTCTTATAATGCTTGCAATATGTTCTTATGTAAGTTTTGCTGTACCGGTTCATAATTGTGTTTGCTTCGAACAACCTTGCTAGCCTAAGCCTTGTATTGAGAGGGAATACTTCTCATGCATCCAAAATCCTTGAGCCAAAAACTATGCCATTTGTGTCCACCATACCTACCTACTACATGGTATTTTCTGCAACTCCAAATTAAATTGCTTGAGTGCTACCTTTAAACAACTCAAAAGTTATTACCACTTATTTGTGTCAATGTTTTATAGCTCATGAGGAAGTATGTGGTGTTTATCTTTCAATCTTGTTGGGCAACTTTCACCAATGGACTAGTGGCTTCATCCGCTTATCCGATAATTTTGCAAAAAGAGCTGGCAATGGGGTTCCCAGCCCCAATTAATTAAATTTCATAATTTTACAAATAGACACTCCTCCATGGTATGTGATTGTTGGACGGCACCCGAGGATTCGGTTAGACATGGCTTGAGAAAGCAAAGGTGGGGAGGAGTGTCATCAAAACAAAACTAAAATAAAAAGGCACTCCTTCATGGTATGAGATTGTTGGCAGGCACCCGAGGATTCGGTTAGCCATGGTTTCTGAAAGCAAGGTTGGAAGGAGTGCCACCCAAAAATAAAAATGTTTCATGGGAGCCGCTCTTTGAAGGTTTGTCTGGCAAGGGGGTTAGAGTGCCCACTACCGTTCGTTGACAACAACAAACACCTCTCAAAACTTTACTTTTATGCTCTCTCTATGTTTTCAAAATAAAAGCTCTAGCACAAATATAGCAATCAATGCTTCCCTCCGCGAAGGGCCTTTCTTCTACTTTTATGTTGAGTCAGTTCACCTACTTCTCTCCATCTTAAGAAACAAACACTTGTGTTAACTGTGCATTGATTCTTACATACTTGCATATTGCACTTGTTATATTACTTTATGTTGACAATATCCATGAGATATACATGTTATAAGTTGAAAGCAACCGCTGAAACTTAATCTTCCTTTGTGTTGCTTCAATGCCTTTACTATGAATTTATTGCTTTATGAGTTAACTCTTATGCAAGACTTATTGATGCTTGTCTTGAAAGTACTATTCATGAAAAGTATTCGCTATATGATTCAATTGTTTACTCATTATATTTACCATTGCTTTGAATCGCTGCATTCATTACATGTGCTTACAATAGTATTGATCAAGATTATGATGGCATGTCACTTCAGAAATTATCTTTGTTATCGTTTACCTACTCGGGACGAGTAGGAACTAAGCTTGGGGATGCTGATACGTCTCCAACATATCTATAATTTCTTATGTTCCATGCTTGTTTTATGACAATACCTACATGTTTTATACATACTTTATGTCATATTTAGGCATTTTCCGGAACTAACCTATTGACGAGATGCCGAAGTGCCAGTTGTTGTTTTCTGCTGTTTTTGGTTTCAGAAATCCTAGTAAGGAAATATTCTCGGAATTGGACGAAATCAACGCCCAGCATCTTATAATTCCACGAAGCTTCCAAAACACCCGAGAGGGACCAGAGGAGAGCCACAGGGGGCCCACACGTGTGCCCGGCGCGGCCAAGAGGGGGGCGCGCCCCCCTATTGTGTGGCAGCTCCGTAACCCCTCCGACTCCGCCTCTTCTCCTATTTAAAGCTCCCTGACCTAAAACATCGACACGAATGACAAAACCCGAGAAAACCTTCCAGAGCCACCGCCATCGCGAAACTCCAATTCAGGGGACAGAAGTCTCTGTTCCGGCACCCTGCCGGGACGGGGAATTGCCCCCGGAGTCATCTCCACCGCCATCTCCACCGCCATCTTCACCGCCATCGCTGCCTCCATGATGAGGAGGGAGTAATTCACCCCCGGGGCTGAGGGCTCCGCTGTAGCTATGTGGTTCATCTCTCTCTCTCTTTGTGATCTAGTTGAATATCATCTATGTGCGACTCTAGTGATGTTATTAAAGTAGTCCATTCCTCCTCCATGATGTAATGTTGACAGTGTGTGCATCATGTAGTACTTGGTATAAGCTATGATTGTGATCTCATGTAGATTATGAAGTTAACTATTACTATGATGGTATTGATGTGATCTATTCCCCCTTTCATATCCTGTCGGTGATGGTGTGCATGCTATGTTAGTACTCGGTATAATTGCGTTGGTCTATCATGCACTCTAAGGTTATTTAAATATGAATATCGAATGTTGTGGAGCTTGTTAACTCCGGCATTGAGGTGCTCTTGTAGCCCTACACAATTAATGGTGTTCATCATCCAACAAGAGAGTGTAGAGTGGTTTTATTATGTGATCATTGTTGAGAGTGTCCACTAGTGAAAGTAGGATCCCTAGGCCTTGTTTCCAAACATCGAATCTCCGTTTTTTTACTGTTTTGTTACATGTTTACTCGCTGCCATATTTTATTTAGATGCTATTACCACTCATATACCTCCATACTACTTGTATTTCACTATCTCTTCGCCAAACTAGTGCACCTATACATCTGACAAGTGTATTAGGTGTGTTGGGGACACAAGAGACTTCTTGTATCGTGATTGCAGGGTTGCTTGAGAGGGATATCTTTGACCTCTTCCTCCCTGAGTTCGATAAACCTTGGGTGATCCACTTAAGGGAAAACTTGCTGCTGTTCTACAAACCTCTGCTCTTGGAGGCCCAACACTGTCTGCAGGAAAAGAAGCGTGAGTAGACATCAAGCTATTTTCTGGCGCCGTTGCCGGGGAGGAAAGGTAAAAGGAACTCACACGCTGGTCCCAGGTAACTAAGTTATTTTCTGGTGCCGTTGTAAGTGCTCGAAGCTATTTCCTTTAAATCCTGCAATTGCATCTTTTTGTTTCTTGTTTTTATTTCACTAGTTAGGCATAATGGAAAGAAACTATGAGCTTTTTAATCTATTTCCTGAGTTAAGACATGGATGGTTTGATGCGAAAATTAAAAAACCTATGGAACATATTAGTATGAACGCTTTGAACACCATTGTTGTTAATGATATGGAAAATTCTAAGCTTGGGGAAGCTGGTTTTGATGAGCATGATATGTTTAGTCCCCCAAGAATTGAGGAGAAAATTTTCTTTGATGATACTTTGCCTCCTATTTATGATGATTATAATGATAGTAGTCTTTTGGTGCCACCTACTATGGAGAGTAAATTTTATTATGATTATACTATGCCTCCTACACTTGATGATAATAATAATGATAGCTACTTTGTTGAATTTGCTCCTACTATTACTAATAAAATTGATTATGCTTATGTGGAGAGCAATAATTTTATGCATGCAGCTCACGATAAGAATGTTTCATGTGATAGTTATATTGTTGAGTTTGCTCATGATGCTACTGAAAATCTTTATGAGAGAGGAAAATATGGTTGTAGAAATTTTCATGTTACTAAAACACCTCTCTATATGCTGAAATTTTTGAAGCTACACTTGTTTTATCTTCCTATGCTTGTCACTTTGCTCTTCATGAACTTGTTTATTTACAAGATTCCTTTTCATAGGAAGTGGTTTAGGCTTAAATTTGTTTTGAATTTGCTTCTTGATGCTCTCTTTTGCTTCAACTCTTATTTCTTGCAAGTGCATCACTAAAATTGCTGAGCCCATCTTAATGACTATAAAGAAAGCACTTCTTGGGAGATAACCCATGTTTTTATTTTACTACAGCAATTTTGTTTTATATTTGAGTCTTGGAAGTTGTTATTACTGTAGCAACCTCTCCTTATCTTTGTTTTATTGCATTGTTGTGCCAAGTAAAGTCTTTGATAGCAAGGTTGATTCTAGATTTGGATTACTGCGCAGAAACAGATTTCTGTCTGTCACGAATTTGGGCAGGGTTCTCTGTAGGTAACTCAGAAAAATCTGACAATTTACGTGCGTGATCCTCAGATATGTACGCAACTTTCATTAAATATGAGCATTTTCATCTGAGCAAGTCCAGTGCCTCTAAAAAATTCGTCTTTACGGACTGTTCTGTTTTGACAGATTCTGTCTTTTATTTCGCATTGCCGGTTTTGCTGTGTTGAATGGATTTCTTTGTTCCATTGACTTCCAATAGCTTTGGGCAATGTACAGAAGTGTTAATAATGATTGTGTCACCTCTGAACATGTGAATTTTTGATTATGCACTAACCCTCTAATGAGTTTGTTTTGAGTTTGGTGTGGAGGAATTTTCAAGGGTCAAGAGAGGAGGATGATATATGATTAAGGAGAGTGAAAAGTCTAAGCTTGGGGATGCCCCCGTGGTTCATCCCTGCATATTTCAAGAAGACTCAAGCGTCTAAGCTCGGGGATGCCCAAGGCATCCCCTTCTTCATCAACAATTTATCAGGTTTCTTCTATTGAAACTATATTTTTATTCCATCACATCTTATGTACTTTACTTGAAGCGTCTGTGTGCTTTTATTTTCATTTTTTTTATTTTCATTCTCTGAATAAATGCTTGTGTGGGAGAGAGACACGCTCCGCTGGTTCATATGAACACATGTGTTCTTAGCTTTTAATTTTCATGGCGAAGGTTGAAACTGCTTCGTTAATTGTTATATGGTTGGAAACAGAAAATGCTACATGTGGTAATTGGTATGATGTCTTGAATAACTTGATACTTGGCAATTGTTGTGCTCATGATTAAGCTCTTGCATCATATGCTTTGCACCTATTAGTGAAGAAATACATAGAGCTTGCTTAAATTTGGTTTGCATGATTGGTCTCTCTAAGGTCTAAATATTTTCTAGTAAGGGTTTGAACAACAAGGAAGACAGTGTAGAGTCTTATAATGTTTGCAATATGTTTTTATGTGAGTTTTGCTGTACCGGTTCATACTTGTGTTTGCTTCAAATAACCTTGCTAGCCTAAGCCTTGTATTGAGAGGGATTACTTCTCATGCATCCAAATCCTTGAGCCAATAACTATGCCACTTGTGTCCACTATACCTACCTACTACATGGTATTTCTCTGCCATTCCAAAGTAAATTGCTTGAGTGCTACCTTTAAATTTCTATCCTTTGTCTTTGCAATATATAGTTCATGGGACAAATAGCCTAAAAACTATTGTGGTATTGAATATGTACTTATGTATCTTTCGGGAGTGGTGTTTTGGAACATGGGAGCATATGCTCTCTCTATTTTGAAATTCCTCTTACACATATTTTGAATTTCAAAAAAATTAAAACGAAAAATTCGCACGTACATCTTCATGTGCTACGCGCTCACAAAGTTGTTTCATAAAAAATGAACTTGTCATGTGACGTGTGTAAAAAAGACAAAAATCAATGCTAAAAATAATGTTTTTTACAAGATAAATTTTCTCTTTTTTACATAGACCACAAAAAATATTGATTTTTCGTGAAACTTGACGAATGCACATATATTATGGAGATGTACATGTAGAATTTTTTGTCAAAATTTTTCGATAAATTGAATATAATTTTTTGGTATAGGGAGCATACGCACCCGGGAGCCGAATTGAATTTCTGGATTTCTTATTAAGTTGCTTGTTGAGCGATAACCATGTTCCTGGGGACACCATCAACTATCCTTTGTTGAATATCATGTGAGTTGCTATGCATGTTCGTCTTGTCTGAAGTAAGGGTGATTTATCATGAGTTGAATGGTTTGAGCATGCATATTGTTAGAGAAGAACATTGGGCCGCTAACTAAAGCCATGATCCATGGTGGAAGTTTCAGTTTTGGACAACAATCCTCAAATCTCTTATGAGAATATTATTTGTTGTTAAATGCTTATGCATTAAAGAGGAGTCCATTATCTGTTGTCTATGTTGTCCCGGTATGGATGTCTAAGTTGAGAATAATCAAAAGCGAGAAATCCAATGCGAGCTTTCTCCTTAGACCTTTGTACAGGCGGCAAAGAGGTACCCCTTTGTGATACTTGGTTAAAACATATGTATTGCGATGATAATCCATGTAAATACAAGCTAATTAGGACAAGGTGCGGGCACTATTGGTAATCTATGCATGAGGCTTGCAACTTGTAGGATATAATTTACATAATGCATATGCTTTATTACTACCGTTGACAAAATTGTTTCTTGTTTTCAAAAATAAAAGCTCTAGCACAAATATAGAAATCCATGCTTCCCTCATCGAAGGGCCTTTCTTCTACTTTTATGTTGAGTCAGTTCACCTACTTCTTTCTGTCTTAGAAGCAAACACTTGTGTTAACTGTGCATTGATTCTTACATGCTTGCATATTTGCATTCATCATATTACTTTATGTTGACAATATCCATGAGATATACATGTTGAAGTTGAAAGGAACAGCTGAAACTTAATCTTCCTTTGTGTTGCTTCAATGCCTTTATTTAGAATCTATTGCTTTATGAGTTAACTCTTATGCAAGACTTATTGATGCTTGTCTTGAAAGTACTATTTATGAAAAGTCTTTGTTATATGATTCAGTTGTTTAATCATTGTCTTTACCATTGCTTTTAATCGCTGCATTCATCTCATATGCTTTACGGTAGTATGATCAAGATTATGTTGGTAGCATGTCACTTTAGAAATTATTCTTTTATCGTTTACCTACTCGAGGACGAGTAGGAACTAAGCTTGGGGATGCTGATACGTCTCCAACGTATCTATAAATTCTTATGTTCCATGCTTGTTTTATGACAATACCTACATGTTTTATACATACTTTATGTCATATTTATGCGTTTTCCGGAACTAACCTATTGACGAGATGCCAAAGTGCCAGTTCCTGTTTTCTGCTGTTTTTGGTTTCAGAAATCCTAGTAAGGAAATATTCTCGGAATTGGACAAAATCAACGCCCAGCATCTTATAATTCCACGAAGCTTCCACAACACCCGAGAGGGACCAGAGGAGAGCCACAGGGGGGCCACACGTGTGCCCGGTGCGGCCAAGAGTGGGGCCGCGCCCCCTATTGTGTGGCGGCTCCGTAACCCCTCCGACTCCGCCTCTTCTCCTATTTAAAGATCCCTGACCAAAAACATCGACACGGATTGACGAAACCCGAGAAAACCTTCCAGAGCCGCCTCCATCGCGAAACTCCAATTCGGGGGACAGAAGTCTCTGTTTCGGCACCCTGCCGGGACGGGGAATTGCCCCCGGAGTCATCTCCACCGCCATCTCCACCGCCATCTTCACCGCCATCGCTGCCTCCATGATGAGGAGGGAGTAATTCACCCCCGGGGCGGAGGGCTCCGCTGTAGCTATGTGGTTCATCTCTCTCTCTCTTTGTGATCTAGTTGAATATCATCTATGTGCTACTCTAGTGATGTTATTAAAGTAGTCTATTCCTCCTCCATGATGTAATGTTGACAGTGTGTGCATCATGTAGTACTTGGTATAAGCTATGATTGTGATCTCATGTAGATTATGAAGTTAACTATTACTATGATGGTATTTGATACGTCTCCGACGTATCGATAATTTCTTATGTTCCATGCCACATTATTGATGATATCTACATGTTTTATGCATACTTTATGTCATATTTATGCATTTTCTGGCACTAACCTATTAACGAGATGCCGAAGAGCCAGTTGCTGTTTTCTGCTGTTTTTGGTTTCAGAAATCCTAGTAAGGAAATATTCTCGGAATTGGACGAAATCAACGCCCAGGGGCCTATTTTGCCACGAAGCTTCCAGAAGACCAAAGAGAAGACGAAGTGGGGCCACGAGGCGGCGCCACACTAGGGCGGCGCGGCCCAGGTGCTGGCCGCGCGGCCCTAGCGTGTGGGCCCCTCGTGACTCTCCCGACTCTGCCCTTCCGCCTAAAAATAGTCTTCGTCGCGAAACCCCCAGTACCGAGAGCCACGATACGGAAAACCTTCCAGAGACGCCGCCGCCGCCAATCCCATCTCGGGGGATTCAGGAGATCGCCTCCGGCACCCTGCCGGAGAGGGGAATCATCTCCCGGAGGACTCTTCACCGCCATGGTCGCCTCCGGAGTGATGAGTGAGTAGTTCACCCCTGGACTATGGGTCCATAGCAGTAGCTAGATGGTCATCTTCTCCTAATTGTGCTTCATTGTCGGGTCTTGTGAGCTGCCTAACATGATCAAGATCATCTATTTGTAATGTTATATGTTGTGTTTGTTGGGATCCGATGGATAGAGAATATTATGTTATGTTGATTATCAATCTATTACCTATGTGTTGTTTATGATCTTGCATGCTCTCCGTTATTAGTAGAGGCTCTGGCCAAGTTTTTACTCTTAACTCCAAGAGGGAGTATTTATGCTCGATAGTGGGTTCATGCCTCCATTAAATCTGGGACAGTGACAGATAGTTCTAAGGTTGTGGATGTGCTGTTGCCACTAGGGATAAAACATTGATGCTATGTCCGAGGATGTAGTTATTGATTACATTACGCACCATACTTAATGCAATTGTCTGTTGTTTGCAACTTAATACTGGAAGGGGTTCGGATGATAACCTGAAGGTGGACTTTTTAGGCATAGATGCATGCTGGATAGCGGTCTATGTACTTTGTCGTAATGCCCAATTAAATCTCACAATACTCATCATATCATGTATGTGCATTGTCATGCCCTCTCTATTTGTCAATTGCCCAACTGTAATTTGTTCACCCAACATGCTATTTATCTTATGGGAGAGACACCTCTAGTGAACTGTGGACCCCGGTCCATTCTTTTAATCGAATACAATCTACTGCAATACTTGTTCTACTATTTTCTGCAAACAATCATCATCCACACTATACATCTAATCCTTTGTTACAGCAAGCCGGTGAGATTGAAAACCTCACTGTTTCGTTGGGGCAAAGTACTTTGGTTGTGTTGTGCAGGTTCCACGTTGGCGCCGGAATCCCTGGTGTTGCGCCGCACTACATCTCGCCGCCATCAACCTTCAACGTGCTTCTTGGCTCCTGTTATCACCAGAATTTGACCGAGTCAGAGGTGGGCCGCGATCAAGATGGACTTGAAGATTATATACGGAAGAAATACGTGAATCGGCCTTATATGCAAAGTTTGAGCTAGTTTGCCCTTGTATCTGTAACATAGTAGATTACGTGTCGGTTAGTTAGAGTTTGCCTCGTGCGCGGTTGGGATTATTCCCACGTTAGAAAGTCCCCTGGACTATAAATATGTATCTAGGGTTTATGAAATAAACAACAACCAACGTTCACCACAAATCAATCTCGGCGCATCGCCAACTCCTTCGTCTCGAGGGTTTCTACCGGTAAGCATCATGCTGCCTAGATCGCATCTTGCGATCTAGGCAGCACAAGCTTCTTTGTTGTTCATGCGTTGCTCGTACTGAACCCTTTTTGATGGCGAGCAACGTAGTTATCTTAGATGTGTTAGGGTTAGCATTGTTCTTCGTATCATATGCTGTCGTAGTGCAACCCTTATACATCTAGCCGCCCTTACACCTATCTTAGGTGTAGGGGCGGCACCCCGCTTGATCATTATTTAGTAGATCCGATCCGTTACGGTTGCTCCTTGTTCTTCAAGGATTAGTTTAATATCTGCAATAGTTAGGCCTTACAAAGGGTTGGAGGATCCAGCGACGCGTAGGGTGTCGTTTGCTAGCCCTAGACAGGATGTTCCGAGGATCAACCTCGTGTTGGTTTTTAGGCCTTGTCTAGGACCGGCTTACGGTCACCGTACGTGATCGCGAGGCCCAATCGTGAGTAGGATGATCCGATTATGTGGTGAAAACCCTAAATCGTCGTAGATTGCTTTAGCTTTATCTTGATCAAGCAGGACCACCATATATTCGTGCACCTCGTACGAATCATGGGTGGATCGGCTCCTTGAGCCGATTCACAGGATAACCTGAGAGCCGATCGAGGCTCGTATTTAATGTTTACGTGTATGCCATGCAGGAAACTAAGCGAGGCATCTCCATCACCTTCCTGACCAGGTATAGGTCAGGTGGCACGCCCTTGCACCAGCATCGGACGTGCGTTCCAGAGGCTTTGCGGGCCGTCGCTCGGAGGGACCAGGGCCAGCCGCAGCCCTAAGTTGTTCCCGGCTCTACTGTGTTGCCCGTCGTTGCTCACCGGTGGGTTTCTGACCGCAACACATTCTGACACGCCCGGTGGGACAAGCTTCGTCATCAACCGCATCGCCATCTACATCTGAGATGGCGGACGGCACTCCAGTCACGTACGAGGATCTGACCGACGAGCTCAAGAAGAAGTATGACGAGGTCAAAGCAATCCTCGAAGCCGACCTCATCGGCTCTTTTCACAGAACCCGTTCACATGGCATCAGGTGGAAGGGGTTCTCGCCTGATGGTGCACTCGATGGGATAGACCTCTCTGCCCCGTCAGAAGAACGCACCAGGTCCCTACGTCAGGAGATCAACTACATGGTGGCTCACTCGCTGCACCACCACTCTGAGAACCTGGTGAACACTTTGGAGCGTGTCGCTCTCCGGGTGATCCAGGAGATCATGAGGCACCAGTACTCTCCGTCAGGACCAGCTCTCGGGACACACCAAGGAGAGATGCCACTCCAGTCCCGTCCACCGCTGCCATTTGCGTTGGCAGCGCCAGAAGTGCCGAATTCACCGGCATTCATCGTCTACAAGATCGGTGGTGACCCTAGTGACTGCCAGTTCTTGCATGAGGTGCCTAAGGAGATCCCTCACGGGTACATGTGCACATACGTGCCAGACTGCGGTAACTGGGCACTCACAAACCAGGACGCTACATCAGGGACTTCTGGAAAAGCAGGAGGAACGTCAACGACAGACCTTGAGAAGCAGACGTGGCTAGCTAAATATGCCACACCGACGAACCTCCAGAGCTCAGCTCCTGCAGTTGGCTCAGAGCTGGAAAAGCAAGCATGGCTGGCTAAGTACGCCACCCCGGCGAATCTGCAGAGTTCGACTCCTACAGCCAGCACCGTGGTTCAGATCAGTACGATCCTGAGGGACCAGTTCGGCATGGTGCCGAAAAGGAGGACAATCGGCTATTCCAAGCCGTACCCCGATGAATACGATTTGGTCCCGCTACCACCCAAGTATCGGCTCCCTGACTTCTTCAAGTTCAGTGGGTCAGATGGTTCCAGCTCCATCAAGCATGTGAGCCGATATTTGGCACAGCTAGGAACGGCCTCAGCGTCGGATCCACTACGCGTGAGGTTCTTCGCACAGTCCCTCACGGGATCGGCTTTCGGGTGGTACGCTTCCTTGCCACCGGACTCGATCCGGACTTGGAAGCAGTTGGAAGAACAGTTCCACATGTAGTTTCACTCAGAAGCTTCCGAGTCTGGCCTTGCCGATCTAGCACAGATACGTCAGAAGCGTGGAGAAACTGTGGCAGAATACATCCAGCGCTTCAGAAATTTGAGGAACTGATGTTATTCGGCTCGTGTGACTGAAAAAGAAGCAGTCGAGTTGGCAGTGGTGGGCCTTGCCTCACAAATCAAGGATATGGCTTCCCAAGCAGACTACCCTTCACTGGCGCACATGGTTCAGAAATTGACAGCATATGAACAGCGCCACCCGGACTTGTACCAGGAAAAATTCAAGCGTGTGGTAGTCCTGGTTGAGGCGGATAAAGACGAAGGCCCTGCGGGAGATCAAGAGGTAGCAGTGGCTGAATGGACTCGGGGGGCAACCCCCGTGTCCTGCAAATGGGTTAAGCCACCAGGTCCGCCTAGAGGGTTTGATTTTGACGTGACCAAAACTGAGCAAATCTTCGACCTCTTACTCAAGGAGAAGCAGTTGAAGATACCCGAAGGCCTCAAATTCCCCACGGTATAGGAGCTGAACGGAAAGCCATACTGCAAATGGCATAACTCGCTCTCCCATGCCACCAACGACTGCAGGGTGTGGCGTCAGCAGATCCAAATGGCGATAGAACAAGGACGACTGATTTTCAACCAGTACGCCATGAAGGTCAACACCCACCCCTTTCCCACCGTTAATATGGTGGAGTGCACTTACCCTGAAGGTTGCCAGCCAGGATCCTCGTTCAGCATCAACATGGTAGGACCTGGGCACCACTCTGGCAAGGATGGAGACGAGGGCAGCTGCTCTCGTAGCAAGGACACAGAGGAGGCCGCTCCACGCGATCGGCTCCATCACGATGGCAAGCGCTACGTCACAGAGGGAGAAGTGAAGAACATAAGATATCAGCGACCCCTCTCTGATCACCTCCTCAATAAGTATGTGAGTCAGTATGACCAACGCCGACGATCCAGCGATGATGATGAAAGAGATTGTCTGGCTAGAGAAGCCAGAAGACATCATCGGCATGATCGCGATGAGGAGGAGTGCGAGCGCCGTGCCAAAGAAAAATCAAGGGAGCAAGACGACGAAGATAGGCACTGGGACTGCCCCTTCTTCAGACATTGCTGGGATTCAGGAATGAGCCGATTGCCTACAATCGGCAATTGCCCAGAATGCAACCAGAAGAAGAAGGAGGCAGCCAACGTGTCCGTGTTCCAACGCTTAGGGCCTCTCCCACCTCGAAGCAAACATGATGAGTCCCCTCGGATGGAAGATCTCGAGGATTTGGAAGACGAGGGAGAAGAAGAAGAAGACAGGTACCACCGGCCAAGGTGGTGCCCTGATGGACTCAGCCGTTCCCAAAAGCGTAGGGTTCAGCGATTGCGCGGCTTGGAGGAAGCCGAAAGGTTATACCTGCACACGCTAAGAAAGGCGCGACCTGATCTGGCCGCGAAAATTCAGAGAACCCTGGATGAAGAGGGTCGACCACGGAAAATGGAGTGGCACCCCAAGCAAAGGAAAGCCGATGATGAAACATCGGCTGGCACAAACATGGTGTTCATCCTTCCTTCAGAGTTCAGTGCTCCAGGATTAGACGAGGCACCTGTGGCACAACTTGACTGCGGCCCACGGCCGGTTATCTTTGAGAAGCCACGAGAAAGAAGCTACAGACATCTGAAGGCCCTGTACTTGCGAGGTTATATCGATGGGAGGCCTGTCAATAAGATGCTGGTGGACACCGGAGCGGCAGTCAACATTATGCCATACTCTATGCTACGTCGGTTGGGACGCTCTAGCTCGGATCTAATCAAGACCAACGTGACATTGAGCAATTTCAACGGCCAAGCGTCTGACGCACAAGGTGTTCTGAACGTGGATCTGACCGTAGGAAGGCAAACTATCCCTACGACGTTCTTCATCGTCGATAGCAAGAGCACCTATGCTGTTCTGCTAGGAAGAGATTGGATCCACGCCAACTGTTGCATTCCCTCCACGATGCACCAATGCGTAATACAGTGGGATGGAGATGAGGTAGAGGTCATCCAGGCCGATGACTCAGCCGAAATTTCAACGGCTGGCATGAACGCTTGGGAAGCAGCAGGCCAAGAGCCACTCTCAGGTATCAATTTGGACGACTGCGAGCGCATCGACGTGACGAAGGGCAGGGTTAGGCTGGTCTTATCCACTGGCCTGACCGTGTAGCAAGAGCAAACCGATGAGCAAATGTGGCGAGGCCGATCCTTGGGATCGGCCCCCAAAGGTATATGAAGGAAAAGCACAACGCCTTCATTGAACACTTCGATCAATATGGAGGCCGATTCCAGCAATCGGCCAAAATTATCCTCACCACATGTTCTGCTTGTGTTCAACATCGATCTACTGGGCAGCGGTTTACGTCGGCTGATGAGTCAGGGAAAATCAACATTGGTCCTACCGAAGCCGACGTGCAAATACGGTGCCTTGGCTAAACTACAGAGCCGATATCTGCAGTTACCTGACAAATTCGGCTCGGGGGGCACCTAATCAGATGAACATGTGCAGATGAACATGTGTGCAGTGAAACATTGGGGGCCGATTAGAAAAAATCGGCCAGTAAAAAAAAACTAGTACAATTACACAAGACCTACCGGCTATGTGCTCAAGGCTCAGATTTTCTCCAGGATGGCTTTCAGTTCGGCTTCAAGAGCTTCTGTTTCCTTGAAGGGAATGTACAATGAGAGCTTCCTCAGCTGCCTTGAGCCGATTCTGGTGCCTGAACCTTCTTGTCGAGGACTTCCAGCCCTTGGTGCTAGTTCAACAGTGCTGTCAGAAGAGATATATCGGCTTTCGAGGGAAAAAAGGTGATCGGCTTTGGTGCATCCTCACCGATATTCTCGCCTTGAGTAAGGCTCGGGGGGCAGCAGGCCTGGTAGATGCTCTGTTTAGGAGCCGATTGGGGTACCATCGGCTGATCCTTCATCGCAACCTCCTTCAAAAATGGTGAGTTCATGCAGAAGAAGATCGTTGGGCCTGGTTGGAAGAGTTTAAAAGCCTCTCCTGAAGACTTCACATTATCCACCAAATCTCAAGGTCATCAGTTGAAGAATTGAAGGATGGATTTTAAAGGACCGATGCGTTGCTATCGGCTCATTACGCATTGGCTAAGGGGACAAATCGGCAAAATCAGTATGAGGGGAAATCGGCTAAATTAAGCTCAAAGGGAATCGGCAAAATCAAATTGGGAGAAGTTCTTCATTGATAAGCAAGATTTCTTACATAAAGAGCTGATTGCTCTCAAAAGGAAGTACTAGGGGATACATTGCCCCATCTACTACTACTGATCCTATGCTAAAGGTCCTATCTACGGGCCGTCGCTGCCCTCGTCGTCGCCATCGTCGCCGCTGTCGGTGCTACTCCCGGCGGGCTCGTCGTCGCTGCTCCAGTGGCCGCCGGCCGGGCCCTCATTGTCCTCATCCTCCTCGTCAGCGTCGTCGTCGTCGCTGTTGAAGTCACTGAGGTTCCCCGGCCAGGGACAGAAGTGTTTGGCCGGCGGCTCATCGGAGGAGGTGTCGTCCTCCTCCTCCTCCTCCTCCTCCTTCTCCTCCTCCTCCTCCTCGGGAGAGGTGAAGTCGTCGCAGGAGAAGCGATCGTCATCGCTCTCCTCCTCCGTTTCCCCATCGGCGAGGAAGCGGAGGTCGCTTTCCCCATCGGTCAAGGACTTGTCGTCCTCAGACCAGACGGAGAAGTCATGGCTGGGCTCCTCCTCGGCCTCGATGGCGCGGTGGGTGTTGGCCGCGTGAACCTCCTCTGGGTTCGGCTCCGGCGTCGGCTCGCGGGAAGAGGAAGACTGGGTGGAAAGATCCGATGAGACAGAGGAGGAAGAAGACATGGTGGCGCAGGAGGGCTTTTGGAGTGCTAATGCGAAGGGGATGTGGAAGCAAACTGTTTGGAGAGGTTAAATAAAAGGGGATATAGTGGAAATTCAATGCCACAGCAGTTTCCAAGGAAGTGGTGCTAAAGATATCAAATTTTGCAGAGAAGTTGAAAAGACAAGGCATCATGATACTGCGACGTTTCTGCTCTGCCACGACATGACCCGACGAGAAAAAACAGAGTGATTTTGGAATTATCAATTCCAAAACCAGGGGGGCATGTGTTGTCACCAGAATTTGACCGAGTCAGAGGTGGGCCGCGATCAAGATGGACTTGAAGATTATATACGGAAGAAATACGTGAATCGGCCTTATATGCAAAGTTTGGGCTAGTTTGCCCTTGTATCTGTAACATAGTAGATTACGTGTCGGTTAGTTAGAGTTTGCCTCGTGCACGGTTGGGATTATTCCCACGTTAGAAAGTCCCCTGGACTATAAATATGTATCTAGGGTTTATGAAATAAACAACAACCAACGTTCACCACAAATCAATCTCGGTGCATCGCCAACTCCTTCGTCTCGAGGGTTTCTACCGGTAAGCATCATGCTGCCTAGATCGCATCTTGCGATCTAGGCAGCACAAGCTTCTTTGTTGTTCATGCGTTGCTCGTACTGAAGCCTTTTTGATGGCGAGCAACGTAGTTATCTTAGATGTGTTAGGGTTAGCATTGTTCTTCGTATCATATGCTGTCGTAGTGCAACCCTTATACATCTAGCCGCCCTTACACCTATCTTAGGTGTAGGGTCGGCACCCCGCTTGATCATTATTTAGTAGATCCGATCCGTTACGGTTGCTCCTTGTTCTTCAAGGATTAGTTTAATATCTGCAATAGTTAGGCCTTACAAAGGGTTGGAGGATCCAGCGACGCGTAGGGTGTCGTTTGCTAGCCCTAGACAGGATGTTCTGAGGATCAACCTCGTGTTGGTTTTTAGGCCTTGTCTAGGACCGGCTTACGGTCACCGTACGTGACCGCGAGGCCCAATCGTGAGTAGGATGATCCGATTATGCGGTGAAAACCCTAAATCGTCGTAGATTGCTTTAGCTTTATCTTGATCAAGCAGGACCACCATATATTCGTGCACCTCGTATGAATCATGGGTGGATCGGCTCCTTGAGCCGATTCACAGGATAACCTGAGAGCCAATCGAGGCTCGTATTTAATGTTTACATGTATGCCATGCAGGAAACTAAGCGAGGCATCTCCATCACCTTCCTGACCAGGTATAGGTCAGGTGGCACGCCCTTGCACCAGCATCGGACGTGCGTTCCAGCGGCTTTGCGGGCCGTCGCTCGGAGGGACCAGGGCCAGCCGCAGCCCTAAGTTGTTCCCGGCTCTACTGTGTTACCTGTCGTTGCTCGCCGGTGGGTTTCTGACCGCAACAGCTCCTACTGGTTCGATAAACCTTGGTTTCTTACTGTCAACACCCGGATTTTTAAGTCCAGATGCCTATTATGCCATTCATCGCAATCCCAGGAATATTGTTTTTGCGAGACATAATAGATTAATATCACAACACATCATTCATTACAACGCATAATTGTCTTACAACAAGGGATCACATGATCCAGTCTCATTACAATACTAGTTGATCTATTGATCAATTACAAAACACATAGCGGAAGCGAAGTAGCGTAGTAGTAGTCCATCTATTCCACAGGCAACTGTTGACGTCAGGAGTGATCCTAGTTGTCGTAGACGTCCTGCTGTCCTTCTTCCGGGTTCCAGTACTCTTCTTCATAGTCTGGCCATTTGAATAGCCAGGGACACAGCTGTGAGTACTTTAAAGTACTCGCAAACTAATACTAATGTAAGTAGTATCAACTATAATAAGGGGGTTCTAAGCTCTAGTTTCATTTGCATAAAGCCAGTTTTATTTCATAAGCACTTTAGTAAACAAAACCTCTTCATTTGCCTAACTTACTCAAGTGGGAACATTAGTGTCATTCCCACAACTCAGTTGTGATTCAAGTCAAGTCACCCTTCACCATTCAACCTTTTCAAGAAATTATGATACCGAAAACTGTATGGCCTTTCCAACCGTCCGTAACTGTGGACACGGCTATTCGAATAGGTTTACACTCTGCAGAGGTTGCACACTTGTGCCACAACATTTGATTACATCCGTCGGGAATAATCCCGAATCATCGTAACTCAGTACGCGGATCATCAACCTTAACCTTTCACTTATATATCCTAGTATAGGCACCTCTCCCCATGAGCTTGGCCTCCCAGTGAAGACAGACAGTCAGCTTGGGAACTGCACAGGGCTTGGGTCGGACATTCACCTCATATCACATCATATCACATCATTTCTTTTGTTGTAGAGGCAGCTTTCGGCATAACCCCGATGACGCTTGTTTAGAGGGAACCAATACTAAGACACACAAACTTCCAGCTAAGCCCTACCCATAATCAGGTATTGTGGGGGTACATGTAAATTGGAAAGGTATCGCATCCAAACCAATATCAGTTTTAAATCAAAAATCACCATCTTCTCTTAGTCATATCACCTTTCAAAAATCATTCAAAAACAACTTCACTTCACCAAGTTCCCATCTAGAGTAGTCAAGTTTTATTTGTTAGCAATAGCACTAATCATGAGGGGTGCTAACTTAGCATTGCTTGTTCTAGATTTAAGCTTGGTGCTCATATGCTACTCTAAACCAAGTGAATCATGAATCAAAAAGTACTTTGAAAATAAAAGCAGTAAAACTTGTATAGTAAAACTTGGGATAGGACCACGAAGCATAAGGTAAAAGAGGGTGATGCATTGCTCTTGAGAGCTTTGCACTTTGCAAGTGTATTAGCTTGCCTTGGTGGTGGTATTGATCAAATTGGTCTTCTTCTCCTTGGAAGTAGGCCTCCTCCTCCTCTTGATACTCTTCCGTACTAGCGTCTAAAATACGAATACGAAGTACAATCACCACACCAATCTTATATACTAAACTAAGCACACATAAGTCACTCAAGCTAAACTATCATTACACACTACTAAGTTGGTGAGGTGGTTTTCTTATTTAAGAAAAATAATTTCCTCTCTTATTAAATAAGGTGCTTCTTTGCCTTCTTTAGAGAAATAAATTCCTCTAATTATCTTATTAAGATTTAATTTCTTTCTTGAGTAATATATGACCTAGGTTGACCAAAGTCAACCTCTTCATACTTATCATTTAAGAAAATGATTTAAATGAGGTGGAGCACCTCATACCTTTTAATCCTAACATGGTGATGATTTAATATCATCAAACAAAGCATATGAGAACTAAATGACCAAAGTCTCTATCTCATAATGGAATGTTTGTGACAAGATTTAAATGAGATAAACACTCTCATAAAATATCTAAATAGTTTTGGACAATATCTTTGACTTGACATAGCCAAATAGTCCTCTAATTCATCTAGGCCATGATCATCCAAAGTAGGCATGGCATATTTTTGCAGAAACAATTAGTGCAAGTGAAATGTGGATTATTGGAGTTGGAATCAACTCAAAAGCATTTTTGGTTGAATTTTAACAATTGTTTGAAGACATAAAAGTCCCTGCCTTGTTTATTTTGCTACTTTAATTCTAAAACAAAACTCAGGGTGAGACCAGTGGGGTTGGATAGAACTTTTGACAAGCTTTCCAACAATACCAAATTCATCAAATTTGGGCCAGTGGTTTTGAAACTATGCAAATTTTAATTCAGTACCAGTATTGAATTTTTATTGAAACCAAAAGATTTGAATTCAAACTGTGGGCCGAGGCGGGAAAGTAAACGGGCCAGGGGGAGAACGAGGGAGATGGGCCGGCCCAGCTATGCCCGCAGCGCACACGGGCCAGCTGACAGCATGGGACCCACGCGTCGGTGAGTTAAAACACCGAAACGGTATGCATGGATACAGGCCGTGGGATCAAAGGGGATCGGACGGCTGCAGTTCGTCTTCGTCAGAGACGAGCTCTGGCGAGCGCAAACCCTACCGGCGGCCAGGAGGGTCCAGGGAGGAGGGTTACCGGCGTCCGGCGGGGTCGGCGAGACGGGCAATCGACGTTGTCGAGGACGACGAGTCGAAGGAGGGTCGCAGCAGCTTCGGGGGTGCTTGGGATCGTTGGCTTCGTCGAGCTACTGCAGCGGCGGGCTCCGGTCAAATTCCGGCGAGGTGGTGTGTAATTGGAGACGGGAAGAGGTCGAGGAGGTTCAGGAGGGAGAGGAGAACTCGTTGGTGTGCAGAAATCGTCCAGGGAGCGCCGGCTTTTATAGGGGCGAGGGTTGGCCGAGGGTGCGGAGCAGGTCATCGATGACGACGGCGTTACGGGCGGCGAGAGGGCAGGGCGACGTCATAGGACTGTTGGCGACGTCGAGGCAGTCCTTGGGAGCGTCCTGGCGCAGCGAGGGGTGGTCCAATTCAACGGCGTCGTGAGCGTGTCCTGCGGTACAGTGGCAGTGGACGTCGACCATGGCATCGTCTACAGGGCACCGGCGAGCCAATGATGATGTCGAGGAGGTAGGTGGTGCCCTGGTGCGTGCGTAGGAGAGAGGAGAGGGCAGGAGATGGCCGGGGTCAACGAGGCGGGTGCGTGCTCTGGCGTGTCGAGTGACACGTCCTGGCGTGCTCTGGGCGTCGTGGGCACGTCAGGGCGCGCGTCGTGCTGGCGTGTGTGGCGCGTGTTTTCATCGATGGCCTGTACTGGCTGGTCCAGGAGAGTGAGGGGAGGATGTGTGACAAGGTGGTGCACGGTAGAATTGCTCAGAGAGGGGAATGGCAACATGGTGACCATGAGGGCCGGCATGGCATGTTCTTGATGGTTTGGCTCCGATTTCAATGTCTCTGAGAGCATGGCAAGCAGTAGTGAGGTGTTAGGGGTTGGTTTGGCAAGGTGCACAGGGTTGGTGATGGCTAGAGGTGGCAAAACTAAATTAAGTCCAAAATGTATGTGACACATGAAGGTACTTTGCATAGTGGTGAGAGGATGATCATGGCAAGTATGTGTGAGGTCATGGTGGGGGTTTAGAGGTACCAAGCACTATAGATGAGCTCAAGCTAGAAAAAGGGAGGAGGTACAAGGTGGTTGGAATAGTGGTAGTACCCTAATTTTACTCTATGTAACTAAAATGTCACATGCAATGGTCTCACTTGGGTTTGAATTTTGACCAACTTGCTGCATGGGAGTGGTCTACATAATGTTTGGCACTCATTGGTGGTCTTGGTTTGAATTTTGGAAAAGATTTGTGAAGATTCGAAAATTGGCGGGAATCTAGATTTGGTTTCAATGTTGCCACTTGGCACCCTTGTATTAAGCAATGGTCAACTCTCTGGTCAAAGTGGTCAACATCAAAAGTGTTCATCTTGATGAGGTCTTGGATGAGGTGCAAAGAATTGGTAGGGTTTGGTTTGAAAATTTCTTAATAGAAGGGCTCAAAGTGGGTAAGATGTTAAAATTGTCACATGTGACCATTATCACATGCAACTAGGTTTTTGATTTTTATTTGATTTGATTTTGGTTTCTTTGATTCAAAAAGGATGCTATTGAGTTTAAAAGGGTTTCCCAACCATTGGCACAATTTTATATAGCCTAGGTTAAAGATTTTCAAAAATGGCCATAAGCCATATGTGAGGGTTTTGCAATTTCTCTAATCTTTTTCTTTATTTAACTTTGATCCAAAGGATCATAGTTTTGGGTTTCAAAGAGGTTGGTTAGGGTTACTCATGGTTTCCAACCATTTGGGTAAGGCAAATAGGGCATAGGTCAAGATTTGGTAAAAATGGCTAAGTGCCACATATGCCTCTATGCATATGTTTATTTGAATTTTGTTTCTCACTTGATTTGGTTGGTAGGTACTAGGTTAGGTTTGTTGAGGTTTTCAAAACATCTAAACAAGGTAGAAAGGCCTAGGTATAAGTTTTATCAAAAATAGTATAGGCACATAGGCCCTTTTCTTATTTAATTTAATTTCTTCTTATTTGGTTTTATTTTGAAGGGTAAAGTGCAAGAGTAGGGTTTAGGGTTTTCGATCATTTAAAACTACTAGCACAAATGCCCGTGCGTTGCAACGGAAAGAAAAAATCTTTTGAATCGAAAACATCTACCTGACCTAATTTTTGTCAAAACGTGGATTGACATGTAACCTTGGCCCTTGTTCACCCTGTGCGCCTTCTTTAATTATTTTAGACTTTACTATTATTTTGTTTTTAGTATGATAGACAGAATTTGTTCACTACTGGCTGGTCATTGCTTCTCGTAATCACAAAATCACCAAGTTTTCTTTGAAGTCCAACTGACTTGAACATACTGAATCTATTTCAATAAGAATAAAGCATTCATGTGTGATAAGTATCTCGTGGAATATGGCAACATAAAGGATATGCAACCATGGATGAATGATCGACTGAGCAACCTCACAACACAAAGGATTCTCCCAGCTTGATTTCTATCCATCGGTAGGCCCTTCCAGAAACGACACGTTTCTCTCGGTGAGAGATCTGAATTCTGAAACCTGGGTCAGAAAAAAACAGCTGTCTCGTTCGTTTGCAGGTCAACTTCAAAGTGTGGAGTATTAGTTTCACTGCTACCCGGCCGCGCACGGTCATCTTGCCGGCCGGCGGCTGCCATTGCACTCGGGAGCAACACCTATAGCAAGATACAGCACAGCTGGGCCCTCGCTGTAAACCTCTGCTTGTTGCACAATTGGTACTCTCTCTGGTCCTCAGCTTGTTGCAGAGCGCTCTCCTCTCCTCTAAGCTGCGACCTCCGTGGTCACTCGCTCTGGCTCTCTGCGGCGCTGCAGAGCGATTCGCTCCCAAGAAGCCAGACCCGATGCTGCACGTAGCTCGTAGTTGCATGGGCAACTCTGCAAGCCCAGTTTCTTACCACGGTGCATGCCCTCTCGGCGATGGAGAGCGGCTTCGGCCGCACATGCGCAGAAGAATGGCACCATGATGTGCCAACCAGTGGCCGTCGTGTAGGCGGGTCGCTGCTGACGACCTCGCCAGGACCAAGGGCGCGCCGCTCACCAAGTGCCATCTCCAAAGGGAGTAGAGGCATCGGTGCCGGGCCGTGGCGCGTGCTGGGCAGTAGGCTCTCTCTCTCTCATGGGTTTCATATGAAAGAGAAATTTCACCATCGCTGATGAAGCCCCCAACGCTGCCGCGTTGCCCATGGCCGAACGAGGAACCAGAGGCGCGGGGACATGTCAGCCAGCGACGGTGACCGGTAGCAGGAGCCGGAAGCGATGTGCCTTGCTGAAATCACGGAGAGGGGCATCCTAGCCGAAGCCCTGGTCGCCGCCCATTCGTGCAGGATGCAGGCAACGGAGGTGAGGAATTCCTCCGATTCGAGGATTCACTTGGACGCCGCCTAGGCGAGGATTCGCTTGGATCCGCGGCGGCGCCGCCCCTCCCTCAGATCGATTTGTTAGGAATTTTTTATAGGGTTTCTTTTTCTATGGGAAATCATGCGCGGAGGAGGGGGGCTATATATGAATGGATTTCGTGGGGGAAATCAAGCGCGGAGGAGGGGGGCTATATATGAATGGATTTCGTGGGTAAGGGGCCAAGAAATCTAACGAAAATCGATTGATTTTACAGGATTTAGATGCGAACTCGTTCTGGTTCGATTGGGGATGAATTGGGGTCACGTGGTCAGTGGGAAAAGAGAAGGAGATGGGCCGATGTTTTGCCTGTTCGACTGGCCAACTCGGTACACGCACGCGAAGAAATTTCGGACTCAGGGCGAGCGAACCGTTATTTCACTTACCGGTGGCACAGGTGGGTAATATCTCAAAACAAGCAGGGGTAAAATCGTCTGGAAAAAAGTTGTACGAAAATTTTGGCAGAAACCTTAGCTCCTTTATTATTAGGTATAGATTTCAACTATCAATCATGGCAATTACACAACCAATAAGCATGATCAGTATGCATCAAACTAGATTTAAATAAAAGTTTTTGTTGGTTCCAAATTTTGGAAATAGGGAAATTCATTTTCTTTGTTTTGAAATTTTTGGGATGTTACAAACCCTTCCCCCTTAAACAAATCTCGTCCCGAGATTTTAACAAAAGTTAGGTTCCTAAGAGAGATTGAGCAACTTGATTAAACAAGAAAACATACTTGGCATGGTCTGAGGGGCTGCTTGGGCTTCTGTTGCAGTCATGTTGTAGAGGCGGCCGTTGTTGTTGTTCTGGTTCCTTCTTGCGGCAAAGCGGCGCTGGTTTTGAGCAGGTGCAGCAGTATTGGCGGCAATCTTTGCAAGCTTCTTGGGGCACTCATTGGAGTAGTGACCCACAACTCCACATTCATAGCAGTTCACAGTTGACTTGTCCTTCGGGGTGACGGGGGTGGCATTGCTTCCAGTTCTTGGGGCAGTATTGGGGTTGTTGTTGTTACCATTGGGCTGGTTGTTGTGATTGTTGGGGTTGCTGTTGTGGTGGCTGTTTTTGTTGTTGCCTCCGGTCTTTGGGGGTCCTCCGTTGTTGTTGGGGTAGTTGGGGCGATAATTCTGAGTGGTTGGCTTGTTGTATCTTGGGGTGAATCCTCCAGAGGAGTTGTTGCGGTACTTCTGGGCATTGTTGGGCCCATTCTGGTTCATCATTCTTCTCTTGCGGTTCTCGTTGGATTGATGCAGCTTCCCTTCCATTTGGATGGCTGAGTCTACTAGGGCTTCGAGGTCAGCGAACGGAATGTTCACTAACACAGTTTGCATCTCGTCGTGCAATCCGTTCAGAAATCTTTCCTTCCTTTTCTCGTTGGTGTCGGTCTCATCCGGGGCGTACCTCGACAGAGTAAGAAACCTGTCGCGGTATTCCACCACGGACATCCTTCCTTGTTTGAGTTCCCGGAACTCGTCTCTCATTTTCTTAATCAGTCCTTGGGGCACATGGTATTTGCTAAACTTCGTCTTGAAGTCTTCCCAGGTCATCATCTGTCCCGCATTCATTGCGCGGGCGCTTGTCCACCAGGCTCGTGCAGGTCCTGACAGGTAGTGGGTGGCGAACAGTACTTTTTCTGCGGCTTCTACTCCCGCAACTTCTAGGTTGTTCTCCATTGTCTGGAGCCAGTCATCAGCATCTAGGGGCTCTTCAGTCTTGTTGAACATGGGTGGGTTGGTGTTCTGAAAGTTCTTCAACTTTGACCCCGGGTGGTCGTGGTTTCCATGGCCGTTGTTGTTCTGAGCAAGCTGCTGCAGTGCAGCAATGTTGGCTTGGCGTTCAACTCTCTCGGCTTCCCGGTCAGCCATCATCATTTGTAGCATCTGCATCATGGCGTCTTGGGTGGCGTTGCGGGTTGGTGGGGCCATCTGAATCATTGAGGTAGATGATAAAATAAGAGGGAAATTTCTAGGGTTTGTTTGGTTTAAAGTTTTAAAAAGTTCATAACATGAAAATTTGAGTAGTGTTGTGGGGGTAAATACCAACAACACTTTTTCATTCATACCAAGCATCATACATTACAAAGCTAACACACCGTTGGTTTGAAGAACCATTCATTCGTTCTACGATACAAGGGGATCCTGATACAACTCACACCTACTTAAGTGCTGGGGTGATACTACTCTTCAGGGTGGATTCTTCGTCTTCATGGGTGATGTGCTTGGCGAGAGGCTAGGGCGTTGTCCAAATCCCTGCGGGTTTTGTACAGCCTGAAGTCCTGATGTGCTACATAGTGGTTCATCTACGGGTGTGGTGGCATGGTCATCGATCTTCCCATGGAGTCATGTCTTGGGTAGTAGATGAAGCGAGTGTTCTTGATCTTGTTCTCATTTTGTCCACACAGACGGGAAATTGCTTCTTGCATAGCTCTGACTAGTCCTTCTTTCCAAGTGTTTCCCGTTACAGAAAACCAGATGGTTTCCCATACCGGGGCTCCAAGCTTTCTTCGTAGATCAGTAGAAACTTCCCACCGAGGGGGTTCTCCGGAGTGGTTGTTGCGGGGTATTCCGAAGAACTCGGGATACGGGTGTCCTAGATATTCCACTAGTTGCTTCAAATCCTTTCCGAACCTCAGTTCTCCTCCGTGACCAAGCTGATAGCACTCCCATTTGTACTCCATCTGTGAGCAAATAGGATGAGCAAGTTAAAGAAGTAGTCAAGTGCGTAAAGTTTTAGATAGTTCTACAAAGAAAAAGTAGAGCATGAAATTCTTCTTTTGAAAAAGATCTGAAGGATAAGAGTGAGAATAAGTTTTTCACAAATATTCACCTCTTTGTTTTGAAACTAAGTTTTACAGACGTCCATTCTAACTAGGGTCTCCTAAGGTCAACAATGGCTCTGATACCAACTTGTCAACACCCGGATTTTTAAGTCCAGATGCCTATTATGCCATTCATCGCAATCCCAGGAATATTGTTTTTGCGAGACATAATAGATTAATATCACAACACATCATTCATTACAACGCATAATTGTCTTACAACAAGGGATCAAATGATCCAGTCTCATTACAATACTAGTTGATCTATTGATCAATTACAAAACACATAGCGGAAGCGAAGTAGCGTAGTAGTAGTCCATCTATTCCACTGGCAACTGTTGACGTCAGGAGTGATCCTAGTTGTCGTAGACGTCCTGCTGTCCTTCTTCCGGGTTTCGGTACTCTTCTTCATAGTCTGGCCATTTGAATAGCCAGGGACACAGCCGTGAGTACTTTAAAGTACTCGCAAACTAATACTAATGTAAGTAGTATCAACTATAATAAGGGGGTTCTAAGCTCTAGTTTCATTTGCATAAAGCCAGTTTTATTTCATAAGCACTTTAGTAAACAAAACCTCTTCATTTGCCTAACTTACTCAAGTGGGAACATTAGTGTCATTCCCACAACTCAGTTGTGATTCAAGTCAAGTCACCCTTCACCATTCAACCTTTTCAAGAATTTCTGACACCGGAAACTGTATGGCCTTTCCAACCGTCCATAACCGTGGACACGGCTATTCGAATAGGTTTACACTCTGCAGAAGTTGCACACTTGTGCCACAACATTTGATTACATCCATCGGGAATAATCCCGAATCATCGTAACTCAGTACGCGGATCATCAACCTTAACCTTTCACTTATATATCCTAGTATAGGCACCTCTCCCCATGAGCTTGGCCTCCCAGTGAAGACAGACAGTCAGCATGGGAACTGCACAGGGCTTGGGTCGGACATTCACCTCATATCACATCATATCACATCATTTCTTTTGTTGTAGAGGCAGCTTTCGGCATAACCCCGATGACGCTTGTTTAGAGGGAACCCATACTAAGACACACAAACTTCCAGCTAAGCCCTACCCATAATCAGGTATTGTGGGGGTACTTGTAAATTGGAAAGGTATCGCATCCAAACCAATATCAGTTTTAAATCAAAAATCACCATCTTCTCTTAGTCATATCACCTTTCAAAAATCATTCAAAAACAACTTCACTTCACCAAGTTACCATCTAGAGTAGTCAAGTTTTATTTGTTAGCAATAGCACTAATCATGAGGGGTGCTAACTTAGCATTGCTTGTTCTAGATTTAAGCTTGGTGCTCATATGCTACTCTAAACCAAGTGAATCATGAATCAAAAAGTACTTTGAAAATAAAAGCAGTAAAACTTGTATAGTAAAACTTGGGATAGGACCACTAAGCATAAGGTAAAAGAGGGTGATGCATTGCTCTTGAGAGCTTTGCACTTTGCAAGTGTATTAGCTTGCCTTGGTGGTGGTATTGATCAAATTGGTCTTCTTCTCCTTGGAAGTAGGCCTCCTCCTCCTCTTGATACTCTTCCGTACTAGCGTCTAAAATACGAATACGAAGTACAATCACCACACCAATCTTATATACTAAACTAAGCACACATAAGTCACTCAAGCTAAACTATCATTACACACTACTAAGTTGGTGAGGTGGTTTTCTTATTTAAGAAAAATAATTTCCTCTCATATTAAATAAGGTGCTTCTTTGCCTTCTTTAGAGAAATAAATTCCTCTAATTATCTTATTAAGATTTAATTTCTTTCTTGAGTAATATATGACCTAGGTTGACCAAAGTCAACCTCTTCATACTTATCATTTAAGAAAATGATTTAAATGAGGTGGAGCACCTCATACCTTTTAATCCTAACATGGTGATGATTTAATATCATCAAACAAAGCATATGAGAACTAAATGACCAAAGTCTCTATCTCATAATGGAATGTTTGTGACAAGATTTAAATGAGATAAACACTCTCATAAAATTTCTAAATAGTTTTGGACAATATCTTTGACTTGACATAGCCAAATAGTCCTCTAATTCATCTAGGCCATGATCATCCAAAGTAGGCATGGCATATTTTTGCAGAAACAATTAGTGCAAGTGAAATGTGGATTATTGGAGTTGGAATCAACTCAAAAGCATTTTTGGTTGAATTTTAACAATTGTTTGAAGACATAAAAGTCCCTGCCTTGTTTATTTTGCTACTTTAATTCTAAAACAAAACTCAGGGTGAGACCAGTGGGGTTGGATAGAACTTTTGACAAGCTTTCCAACAATACCAAATTCATCAAATTTGGCCCAGTGGTTTTGAAACTATGCAAATTCTAATTCAGTACCAGTATTGAATTTTTATTGAAACCAAAAGATTTGAATTCAAACTGTGGGCCGAGGCGGGAAAGTAAACGGGCCAGGGGGAGAACGAGGGAGATGGGCCGGCCCAGCTATGCCCACGGCGCACACGGGCCAGCTGACTGCGTGGGACCCACGCGTCGGTGAGTTAAAACACCGAAACGGTATGCATGGATACAGGCCGTGGGATCAAAGGGGATCGGACGGCTGCAGTTCGTCTTCGTCAGAGACGAGCTCCGGCGAGCGCAAACCCTACCGGCAGCCAGGAGGGTCCAGGGAGGAGGGTTACCGGCGTCCGGCGGGGTCGGCGAGGCGGGCAATCGACGTTGTCGAGGACGACGAGTCGAAGGAGGGTCGCAATAGCTTTGGGGGTGCTCGGGATCGTCGGCTTCGTCGAGCTACTGCAGCGGCGGGCTCCGGCCAAATTTCAGCGAGGTGGTGTGTAATTGGAGAGGGGAAGAGGTCGAGGAGGTTCAGGAGGGAGAGGGGAACTCGTTGGTGTGCAGAAATCATCCAGGGAGCGCCGGCTTTTATAGGGGCGAGGGTTGGCCGAGGGTGCGGAGAAGGTCATCGATGACGACGGCGTTACGGGCGGCGAGAGGGTAGGGCGACGTCATAGGACTATTGGCGACGTCGAGGCAGTCCTTGGGAGCGTCCTGGCGCAGCGAGGGGTGGTCCAATTCAACGGCGTCGTGAGCGTGTCCTGTGGTACAGTGGCGGCGGACGTCGACCATGGCGTCGTCTACAGGGCGCCGGCGAGCCAATGACGATGTCCAGGAGGTAGGTGGTGCCCTGGTGCGTGCGTAGGAGAGAGGAGAGGGCAGGAGATGGCCTGGGTCAACGGGGCGGGTGCGTGCTCTGGCGTGTCCAGTGACACGTCCTGGCGTGCTCTGGGCGTCGTGGGCACATCAGGGCGCGCGTCGTGCTGGCGTGTGTGGCACGTGTTTTCGTCGATGGCCTGTACTGGCTGGTCCTGGAGAGTGAGGGGAGGATGTGTGACAAGGTGGTGCACGGTAGAATTGCTCAGAGAGGGGAATGGCAACATGGTGACCATGAGGGCCGGCATGGCATTATCTTGATGGTTTGGGTCCGATTTCAATGTCTCTGAGAGCATGGCAAGCAGTAGTGAGGTGTTAGGGGTTGGTTTGGCAAGGTGCACAGGGTTGGTGATGGCTAGAGGTGGCAAAACTAAATTAAGTCCAAAATGTATGTGACACATGAAGGTACTTTGCATAGTGGTGAGAGGATGATCATGGCAAGTATGTGTGAGGTCATGGTGGGGGTTTAGAGGTACCAAGCACTATAGATGAGCTCAAGCTAGAAAAAGGGGAGGAGGTACAAGGTGGTTGGAATAGTGGTAGTACCCTAATTTTACTCTATGTAACTAAAATGTCACATGCAATGGTCTCACTTGGGTTTGAATTTTGACCAACTTGCTGCATGGGAGTGGTCTACATAATGTTTGGCACTCATTGGTGGTCTTGGTTTGAATTTTGGAAAAGATTTGTGAAGATTCGAAAATTGGAGGGAATCTAGATTTGGTTTCAATGTTGCCACTTGGCACCCTTGTACTAAGCAATGGTCAACTCTCTGGTCAAAGTGGTCAACATCAAAAGTGTTCATCTTGATGAGGTCTTGGATGAGGTGCAAAGAGTTGGCAGGGTTTGGTTTGAAAATTTCTTAATAGAAGGGCTCAAAGTGGGTAAGATGTTAAAATTGTCACATGTGACCATTATCACATGCAACTAGGTTTTTGATTTTTATTTGATTTGATTTTGGTTTCTTTGATTCAAAAAGGATGCTATTGAGTTCAAAAGGGTTTCCCAACCATTGGCACAATTTTATATAGCCTAGGTTAAAGATTTTCAAAAATGGCCATAAGCCATATGTGAGGGTTTTGCAATTTCTCTAATCTTTTTCTTTATTTAACTCTGATCCAAAGGATCATAGTTTTGGGTTTCAAAGAGGTTGGTTAGGGTTACTCATGGTTTCCAACCATTTGGGTAAGGCAAATAGGGCATAGGTCAAGATTTGGTAAAAATGGCTAAGTGCCACATATGCCTCTATGCATATGTTTATTTGAATTTTGTTTCTCACTTGATTTGGTTGGTAGGTACTAGGTTAGGTTTGTTGATGTTTTCAAAACATCTAAACAAGGTAGAAAGGCCTAGGTATAAGTTTTATCAAAAATAGTATAGGCACATAGGCCCTTTTCTTATTTAATTTAATTTCTTCTTATTTGGTTTTATTTTGAAGGGTAAAGTGCAAGAGTAGGGTTTAGGGTTTTAGATCATTTAAAACTATTTCAACTATCAATCATGGCAATTACACAACCAATAAGCATGATCACTATTTATCAAACTAGATTTAAATAAAAGTTTTTGTTGGTTCCAAATTTTGGAAACAGGGAAATTCATTTTCTTTGTTTTGAAATTTTTGGGATGTTACACTTACTGAGGGAAACTTACTGCTGTACGCATCACACCTTCCTCTTGGGGTTCCCAACGGTCGCGTGTTGTACGCGTGTCAAGCTAAATTTCTGGCGCCGTTGCCGGGGAGATCAAGACAAGCTGCAAGGGGAGTCTCCACATTCCAATCTCTTTACTTTGTTTTTGTCTTGCTTTATTTTATTTAGTACTTTGTTTGCTGCATTATATCAAAATACAAAAAAAATTAGTTGCTAGCTTTACTTTATTTACTGTCTTTTTTGCATACTCCATATTAAAAACACAAAAAAATTAGTTACTTGCATTTACTTTATCTAGTTTGCTTTATTTACTATTGCCAAAATGGGTACTCCTGAAAATACTAAGTTGTGTGACTTCACAACCACAAATAATAATGATTTCTTATGCACACCTATTGCTCCACCTGCTACTACAGCGGAATTCTTTGAAATTAAACCTGCTTTACTAAATCTTGTTATGCAAGAGCAATTTTCTGGTGTTAGTTCTGATGATGCTGCTGCCCATCTCAATAATTTTGTTGAATTATGTGAAATGCAAAAGTATAAGGATGTAGCTGGTAACATTATAAAATTAAAATTGTTTCCTTTCTCATTAAGAGGAAGAGCTAAAGATTGGTTGCTATCTCTGCCTAAGAATAGTATTGATTCATGGACTAAATGCAAGGATGCTTTTATTGGTAGATATTATCCCCCTGCTAAAATTATATCTTTGAGGAGTAGCATAATGAATTTTAAACAATTGGATACTGAGCATGTTGCACAAGCATGGGAAAGAATGAAATCTTTGGTTAAAAATTGCCCAACCCATGGACTGACTACTTGGATGATCATCCAAACCTTTATGCAGGACTGAATTTTTCTTCGCGGAACCTATTGGTTTCAGCTGCTGGAGGTACCTTTATGTCCATCACTCTTGGTGAAGCAACAAAGCTTCTTGATAATATGATGATTAATTATTCTGAATGGCACACGGAAAGAGCTCCACAAGGTAAGAAGGTAAATTATGTCGAAGAAACCTCTTCCTTGAATGATAAGATTGATGCTATTATGTCTATGCTTGTGAATGGTAGGACTAATGTTGATCCTAATAATGTTCCGTTAGCTTCATTGGTTGCTCAAGAAGAACATGTTGATGTAAACTTCATTAAAAATAATAATTTCAACAACAATGCTTACCGGAACAATTCTAGTAACAACTATAGGCCATATCCTTATAATAATGGCAACGGCTGTGGTAATTATTATGGGAATTCTTACAAGAATAATAGGAACACACCCCCTGGACTTGAAGCTATGCTTAAAGAATTTATTAGTACACAAACTGCTTTTAACAAATCTGTTGAAGAAAAGCTTGGGAAAATTG
Organism: Lolium perenne; assembly: GCF_019359855.2. Taxonomy (NCBI): domain Eukaryota; kingdom Viridiplantae; phylum Streptophyta; class Magnoliopsida; order Poales; family Poaceae; genus Lolium; species Lolium perenne. The sequence goes on from NC_067246.2 coordinate 119,850,058, forward strand.
ATATACTTGCTTCTAAAGTCGATAGTCTTGCTGCTGATGTTGATCTTTTGAAATCGAAAGTTATGCCTAATGAAAATCATAATAATAAAATTGTTACTACAGCAAATGCCATCCAAGTTAGAATTAATGAGAATATAAGATTGATGGCCGAATTGCGTGCTAGGTGGGAAAAAGAAGAAAATGAAAAAGAAGATAATATTGCTAAAGTTTGGACTATTACCACCACTAGCAATGCTAATGCTACACATGTTGCTGCACCTCCTACTAATAATGGTAAAAGAATTGGTGTTGGCAATGTTTCCACTTCTAATGCAAAGCGCGAAAAACTGCCTGAAACTGCTAAAACTGCTGAAACTGCATGTGATAAAACTGCTGAAATTTTTTCCAACATTGGGGATGATGATCCCATTGCTTTAGATTATAATGGTTTAGATTTTGATGATTGCCACATCTCTGAAGTTATAAAGTTCTTACAAAAACTTGCTAAGAGTCCTAATGCTAGTGCTATAAATTTGGCTTTCACGAAACATATTACAAATGCTCTCATAAAAGCTAGAGAAGAGAAACTAAATCGTGAAACTTCTATTCCTAGGAAGCTAGAGGATGGTTGGGAGACCATCATTAAGATGAAGGTCAATGACTTTGATTGTAATGCTTTATGTGATCTTGGTGCAAGTATTTCCGTTATGCCTAAGAAAATCTATATTATGCTTGACTTGCCACCATTGAAAAATTGTTATTTGGATGTTAATCTTGCTGATAACTCTACAAAGAAACCTTTGGGGAGAGTTGATAATGTTCGTATTACCGTTAACAATAACCTTGTCCCCGTTGATTTTGTTGTCTTGGATATTGAATGCAATGCATCTTATCCCATTATATTGGGAAGACCTTTTCTTCGAACTGTTGGTGCTATCATTGATATGAAGGAAGGTAATATTAAATATCAATTTCCTCTCAATAAAGGTATGGAACACTTCCCTAGAAAGAGAATGAAGTTACCTTTTGATTCTATTATTAGAACAAATTATGATGTTGACACTTCGTCTCTTGATAATACTTGATATACACTTTCTGCGCCTAGCTGAAAGGCGTTAAAGAAAAGCGCTTATGGGAGACAACCCATGTTTTTACTACAGTACTTTTGTTTTATATTTGAGTCTTCGAAGTTGTTATTACTGTAGCAACCTCTCCTTATCTTAGTTTTGTGCATTGTTGTGCCAAGTAAAGTCGTTGATAGTAAGGTTCATACTAGATTTGGATTACTGCGCAGGAACAGATTTCTTTGCTGTCACGAATCTGGGCCTAATTCTCTGTAGGTAATTCAGAAAATTATGCCAATTTACGTGAGTGATCCTCAGATATGTACGCAACTTTCATTGGATTTGAGAATTTTCATTTGAGCAAGTCTGGTGCCTCAATAAAATTCGTCTTTACGAACTGTTCTGTTTTGACAGATTCTGCCTTTTATTTCGCATTGCCTATTTTGCTATGCTTGATGGATTTTTCGATTCCATTGACTTTCAGTAGCTTTGTGCAATGTCCAGAAGTGTTAAGAATGATTGTGTCACCTCTGAACATGTAAATTTTAATTGTGCACTAACCATCTAATGAGTTGTTTTGAGTTTGGTGTGGAGGAAGTTTTCAAGGATTAAGAGAGGAAGATGATACAATATGATCAAGGAGAGTGAAAGCTCTAAGCTTGGGGATGCCCCGGTGGTTCACCCCTGCATATATCAAGAAGACTCAAGCGTCTAATCTTGGCGATGCCCAAGGCATCCCCTTCTTCATCGACAACATTATCAGGTTCCTCTAGTGAAACTATATTTTTATTCCATCAGATCTTATGTACTTTGCTTGGAGCGTCTGTTTGTTTTTGTTTTTGTTTTGTTTGAATAAAATAGATCCTAGCATTCTTTGTGTGGGAGAGAGACACGCTCCGCTGTTGCATATGGACAAGTATGTCCTTAGGCTTTACTCATAATATTCATGGCGGAAGTTTCTTCTTCATTAAATTGTTATATGGTTGGAATTGGAAAATGATACATGTGGTAATTGCTAAAATGTCTTGGATAATGTGATACTTGGCAATTGTTGTGCTCATGTTTAAGCTCTTGCATCATATACTTTGCACCTATTAATGAAGAAATACATAGAGCTTGCTAAAATTTGGTTTGCATAATTGGTCTCTCTAAGGTCTAGATAATTTCTAGTATTGAGTTTGAACAACAAGGAAGACGGTGTAGAGTCTTATAATGTTTACAATATGTCTTTTATGTGAGTTTTTCTGCACCGGTTCATCCTTGTGTTTGTTTCAAATAAACCTTGCTAGCCTAAACCTTGTATCGAGAGGGAATACTTCTCATGCATCCAAAATCCTTGAGCCAACCACTATGCCATTTGTGTCCACCATACCTACCTACTACATGGTATTTCTCCACCATTCCAAAGTAAATTGCTTGAGTGCTACCTTTAAATTTCTATCATCTATCTTTGCAATATATAGCTCATGGGACAAATAGCCTAAAAACTATTGTGGTATTGAATATGTACTTATGCACTTTATCTATTATTAAGTTGCTTGTTGTGCAATAACCATGTTCCTGGGGACGCCATCAACTACTCTTTGTTGAATATCATGTGAGTTGCTATGCATGTCCGTCTTGTCTGAAGTAAGGGAGATTTACCACTAAAATGGTTAGAGCATGCATAATGTTAGAGAAGAACATTGGGCCGCTAACTAAAGCCATGATCCATGGTGGAAGTTTCAGTTTTGGACAAATATCCTCAATCTCATATGAGAAAATTAATTGTTACTACATGCTTATGCATAAAAGAGGAGTCTATTATATGTTGTCTATGTTGTCCCGGTATGGATGTCTAAGTTGAGAATAATCAATAGCGAGAAATCCGATGCGAGCTTTCTCCTTAGACCTTTGTACAGGCGGCATAGAGGTACCCCTTTGTGACACTTGGTTAAAACATATGCATTGCAATGATATTCCAGGTAATCCGAGCTAATTAGGACAAGGTGCGAGCACTATTAGTATACTATGCATGAGGCTTGCAACTTGTAAGATATAATTTACATAACACATATGCTTTATTACTACCGTTGACAAAATTGTTTCTTGTTTTCAAAACCAAAGCTCTAGCACAAATATAGCAATCGATGCTTTCCTCTTTGAAGGACCTTTCTTTTACTTTTATTGTTGAGTCAGTTCACCTATCTCTCTCCACCTCAAGAAGCAAACACTTGTGTGAACTGTGCATTGATTCCTACATACTTGCATATTGCACTTGTTATATTACTTTGCATTGACAACTATCCATGAGATATACATGTTACAAGTTGAAAGCAACCGCTGAAACTTAATCTTCCTTTGTGTTGCTTCAATACCTTTACTTTGAATTATTGCTTTATGAGTTAACTCTTATGCGAGACTTATTGATGCTTGTCTTGAAGTACTATTCATGAAAAGTCTTTGCTTTATGATTCATTTGTTTACTCATGTCATTTACATTGTTTGGATCGCTGCATTCATTACATATGCTTACAATAGTATGATCAAGGTTATGATGGCATGTCACTCCAGAAATTATCTTTGTTATCGTTTACCTGCTCGGGACGAGCAGAAACTAAGCTTGGGGATGCTGATACGTCTCCGACGTATCGATAATTTCTTATGTTCCATGCCACATTATTGATGATATCTACTTGTTTTATGCATACTTTATGTCATATTTATGCATTTTCCGGCACTAATCTATTAACGAGATGCCGAAGAGCCAGTTGATGTTTTCTGCTGTTTTTGGTTTCAGAAATCCTAGTAAGGAAATATTCTCGGAATTGGACGAAATCAACGCCCAGGGGCCTATTTTTCCACGAAGCTTCCAGAAGACCGAAGAGAAGACGAAGTGGGGCCACGAGGCGGCACCACACTGGCCGCGCGGCCCTAGCGTGTGGGCCCCTCGTGACTCTCCCGACTCTGCCCTTCCGCCTAAAAATAGTCTTCGTCGCGAAACCCCCAGTACCGAGAGCCACGATAAGGAAAACCTTCCAGAGACGCCACCGCCGCCAATCCCATCTCGGGGGATTCAGGAGATCGCCTCCGGCACCCTGCCGGAGAGGGGAATCATCTCCCGGAGGACTCTTCACCGCCATGGTCGCCTCCGGAGTGATGAGTGAGTAGTTCACCCCTGGACTATGGGTCCATAGCAGTAGCTAGATGGTCGTCTTCTCCTAATTGTGCTTCATTGTCGGGTCTTGTGAGCTGCCTAACATGATCAAGATCATCTATTTGTAATGTTATATGTTGTGTTTGTTGGGATCCGATGGATAGAGAATACTATGTTATGTTGATTATCAATCTATTACCTATGTGTTGTTTATGATCTTGCATGCTCTCCGTTATTAGTAGAGGCTCTGGCCAAGTTTTTACTCTTAACTCCAAGAGGGAGTATTTATGCTCGATAGTGGGTTCATGCCTCCATTAAATGCAGGACGATGACAGAAAGTTCTAAGGTTGTGGATGTGCTGTTGCCACTAGGGATAAAACATTGATGCTATGTCCGAGGATGTAGTTATTGATTACATTACGCACCATACTTAATGCAATTGTCTGTTGTTTGCAACTTAATACTGGAAGGGGTTCGGATGATAACCTGAAGGTGGACTTTTTAGGCATAGATGCATGCTGGATAGCGGTCTATGTACTTTGTCGTAATGCCCAATTAAATCTCACAATACTCATCATATCATGTATGTGCATTGTCATGCCCTCTCTATTTGTCAATTGCCCAACTGTAATTTGTTCACCCAACATGCTATTTATCTTATGGGAGAGACACCTCTAGTAAACTGTGGACCCTGGTCCATTCTTTTAATCGAATACAATCTACTGCAATACTTGTTCTACTGTTTTCTGCAAACAATCATCATCCACACTATACATCTAATCCTTTGTTACAGCAAGCCGGTGAGATTGACAACCTCACTGTTTCGTTGGGGCCAAGTACTTTGGTTGTGTTGTGCAGGTTCCACGTTGGCGCCGGAATCCCTGGTGTTGCGCCGCACTACATCTCGCCGCCATCAACCTTCAACGTGCTTCTTGGCTCCTACTGGTTCGATAAACCTTGGTTTCTTACTGAGGGAAACCTACTGCTGTACGCATCACACCTTCCTCTTGGGGTTCCCAACGGTCGCATGTTGTACGCGTGTCAGTATTGATGTGATCTATTCCCCCTTTCATAGCCTGTCGGTGACGGTGTGCATGCTATGTTAGTACTCGGTATAATTGTGTTGGTCTATCATGCACTCTAAGGTTATTTAAATATGAATATCGAATGTTGGGGAGCTTGTTAACTCCGTCATTGAGGTGCTCTTGTAGCCCTACACAATTAATGGTGTTCATCATCCAACAAGAGAGTGTAGAGTGGTTTTATTATGTGATCATTGTTGAGAGTGTCCACTAGTGAAAGTAGGATCCCTAGGCCTTGTTTCCAAACATCGAATCTCCGTTTGTTTACTGTTTTGTTACATGTTTACTCGCTGCCATATTTTATTCAGATTGCTATTACCACTCATATACCTCCATACTACTAGTATTTCACTATCTCTTCGCCGAACTAGTGCACCTATACATCTGACAAGTGTATTAGGTGTGTTGGGGACACAAGAGACTTCTTGTATCGTGATTGCAGGGTTGCTTGAGAGGGATATCTTTGACCTCTTCCTCCCTGAGTTCGATAAACCTTGGGTGATCCACTTAAGGGAAAACTTGCTACTGTTCTACAAACCTCTGCTCTTGGAGGCCCAACACTGTCTACAGGAAAAGAAGCGTGAGTAGACATCAACATCTCTGGAAGGTTTTCCGTATCGTGGCTCTCGGTACTGGGGTTTTCTCGATGAAGACTTTTTATAGGCGGAAGGGCAGGTTTAGGGGCGTCACGAGGGGCCCAAACAACAGGGCGGCGCAGGCCCCTCCTTGGCCACGCTGCCTTAGTGTGGCGCCACCTCGTGGCCCCACTTTGTATCTCCTTCGGTCTGCTGGAAGCTTCGTGGAAAAATAAGACCCTGGGCGCTGATTTCGTCCAATTCTGAGAATATTTTCTTTGTAGGATTTCTGAAACCAAAAACAGCAGAAAACAGCAACTGGCTCTTCGGCATCTTGTCAATAGGTTAGTGCCAGAAAATGCATAAATATGACATAAAGTGTGTATAAAACATGTGAGTATCATCAATAAAGTAGCATGGAACATAAGAAATTATAGATTCGTTTGAGACGTATCACTGTGTTGACTTTGTTTTGGAAACGCTTTACAAAGAAAAAGAGAAAGTTGTTTTCATAGTACCGGAAGGGTACGGGAAAGTTTTGATGACCATATGGAGATGGTCGGAAAGGAAATAAAAAGGGTTACCCCCATCCTAGTGTTTTATGTTGTGGAACTCTTTTGAAGGATCTTCTTCAAAAAAGATATAGATATGTCATAGGGTATCGTTTGAAGTATCTTCTTCAATAAATATATAGAGATGTCATAGAACCTCCTTTGAAGTATCCTCTTCAACAAAGTTGTAAAGATGCTATATCCACAAGAGAAACTATTTCTCTTTCACATGGTATATCCACAAGAGAAACTGCTTCTCTTCTTCATGCTATATCCACAAGACAAATTAGTCTTTCCCTCTTGTCATCTTAGATTAGCACTTGTTATCTTGCACTCTTGCAAAGTACCTTCTTGATGGTTTGCAAGTACAATTCCAGTGTACTCATGACTTTGTCCCTGGCTATTTACTTGGCCAGACTTGAAGGATTTCAACAAATGAAGAAGGATTTGACGATGTCTATGCGAGCTATTAACATTCTCCCAGTCAGTTGCCTATAGGGTTATGGCAGATGACTTGGGCTTTGCATTTTTGAAGTGATTCCGCAACTCTGGTGATTTAGTTAGGCCCTTCGTGGCTATTATGTAAAGATTGGTCATGTGACCTCATTGTAATTTTCTTACCGTTTTGTAATGGATGGTGTAACTTTGATATATGTTCGGTTATGTGTTCACGGCGCATTGAACATGGGATCGTGAACTGTATACATAATGGGTATTTCCGACAGCTAGTCCGGGGTCCCAACAGATCTGGTATCAGAGCCATCCTGACTGTAGGAGACCTTAGTTACCATGGACGTTAGTTAGGAAACAAGTACTTGGGAAAAAATATTTACGAAACAAATTCTTTCTTTAGTCGAAAGCATAGCTTCTACTCCTCTTATTTCTTCAAAACTTCTAAAATTCTTATCTCGCCACTTTATAAAAATGTTCAAAAATTCTTACTCTATTGTCTAATCCACTTCGAACCTACATATTGGACGATGTCCCCAACTCAGACCGGAGACTCGAACTCAGACATGGATCAATACCTCAAGAACACTCATGTATCTCCAACAACTATTGAAGGTTGGATGCCAACCCATCCGTACGCATATAGGGATGATAACATCATGTCTTTGGTCGTCACCAAAGTATGTCAAAGATTTGACCTTGTTCCTCCGTGGACTTGCACTTTTGCAGTCGTCAGGGATCAAGTTCTCAGTCCTTGACTAGTAATTTTTAGGCCTGCCACCAGAAGTTGTCAACTTTGGAAGTACCTCAAAAGCTACCCCTCTGAAAACCTCACATCCTCGCGATGCTGAGACCCCAAGTTCTACGCAGTTTTCGCCTACACCTCAACATCAATGAGTCACCACCAGGCCTGTGTCACCACCAACTACTACAAGGGTCCTTGTTGAAGCGGATGTCAGCCAGATGAAGACATCAACATATGTGACCAGCCCCAAACCTATAGGATGGATAGGACAAATTCAGTCGCTTTGATTGAGCTACCCCCACGTATTAGGTATCCCTAGATACTTAGAGTGCCTTGTTTGGTGTGATGATTGCTTGTAGTTCTCTAGTGTGCTGCCTTGATTGACCTTTATCTGATTGTTGCGTGTATATTTTTCCTAGTCTCTCGGTCTGAGAAACACCCTTAGTGCGATACCCCCGCGTAGGAAGCCTCCTGAAGATGTTTTCACCCTCATCTACCTCGCCGATATAATGCTAACTGCTAGTTAATTGGATAAGTTAACGAAAGGCTCTAACTCTTACCCCGTTAGCAGTTGTTTTTCAACCGTCAGAAAAAATAACCCAGACCCCTATCTCCGCTTATTACTTCCAAGATCAGCTGAAGCATCTCTACTACACCAAGAAAGAAGAAGCCCGTACCTTCAAGAGTGACTGCACCTCTGCAAGAAGCCATACTAATTTGGTCTAACCTTGGAGCATAATCAGGCTAACCTCGAGGATAGCTTCTTGAAAACCACCCTCCTACACATCGTCTAACAAACTGAGAGTACAATAGCGTCAAAGCCAAGCTACATCACATGGTTCAAGACTCAAGATTAGCTGTAGTCTACCCAACCACTTCTTGACTGGTATAAGTCAGCACCGACCCTCAAGCTCAAGATTGTCTCCGACGACCTTTGTTGTTGCATCATATGGATACCAACCAGGAGTCTCATTGACTTACTAACCTACCGCTCGTTATATGGTTTAGTTAACACTGTGAGTTCCTCTTGAAGCTGTGAACTACACACCGCCCCCTGAAGATGTTCGACTCAAGAAGAGAGATTGATGACTTCTTCGAAAGCGCCCGACGAGACCCATGGCAGAAGCTCTGAGTTCTTCAGAACCCCCGTTGAACAATCTTAAGGGTGGAAGACATCGTCTTCCACTAAAAGTTTAAGCTAACTCTAAAAAAATTTCAACCCTACTAAAGCAACATTTGGGATGCACTAACTCTCCCAGAATCATGGACTCCTCTACGACTGTTAGGAAGCTATAGGTCTAACACCCGCATAGAGTAGTCAACCTCTTCAAGGAGCTTAACCTCGGCTGAAAATCCATCGTGTCTCCCTGAAGCTGAAGCTACAACCTTGTCAACGGCTTCGCATCTACAAGAAGATGAGTCTAACTTCAGTAAACTTTGAAAACCCCTCTAGTTCTATGCTTAGTAATCTCGGGAAGAGATTATTTTAAGGGTGGAAGATCTGTCACACCCCAACTTTTGAAAACGTGATAAATTAGGTGGAACAAAAACTTTTTCTATAGACTAATTAGATGAATTGCCTTGATCTGTCTGTGATAATGAATTTCCTTGATCTGCTGGTAGATGAATTGTCTTGATTTGCTTGGTGAGTTTTCACTTGAGCTACCCCTAAAAACAACACCTCTAGTGATAAAAAAGCAAATCACCTAACAAAACACATGTGTGGCTTAGGAAAAGTTGTTTTCCATTTTTCTACATCAAACCCTTCCACCGATGGCAACATGTGTGTGCCTACTTAAAATCCCTCCTTGTGGTATAATCTAGCTCAACCCATCTTTGATTCAAAACTTGGAATCATCTACCCCTTACTACATCCTTCTCTTGTACCCTAGTCAAAAACCCTCTGGCATCCCAATTTTGGCTAAGTCCTAAATCTGTTTTCATGTTCCATTTTGGAACCCGTGGATTAAGCTACCTCTTGTCATCTAAGGCAATGCACCTGGTCCTAGACCTGCTTTGCCATGAGCACTCCCCAACCATGTCCTTGCCTTGAACCAGATCAATCATATGCCCACTTATCCTTGATGGTTTTCAGGCCAAGTCAACAGTCTGTTTTGGCAGGCTTAAAAGATTCAAACCTTGGCAGTTGATCTCTAAGCACCCACAACTGTTATGGGTGACCTCAATTCATGGATCTTCTCTGTGCAACACCTTCTTCAACTTCCACGTCTTGCATGTCCCCTTCTACCCTTGCAACTCTTTTATTCACTTGATCTTGCACCCTATCCAAAGTTTAACCTTGAGATAACTTCCTCCACTTTTACCTCCAGTTTTTTTCTTTAATCTAAGTAATCTCCACAAAACTAGGTGTGTAAATGATTGCTACATAATGTAGTAATCATATACCGTTGAGATCATATCCCCCATTTTTATTCTTACTTATTTTAGTAATTTTTTCCAAAATCCTATTCTTTTTCTTCTCTAGTTTTAACCCTAAAACTACTTCTAGATTTATTAAAGCTTTTCAAAATATTTCTTTAATTAAAACAACGAAATGAAATGGGTTTTGTTTATCATCCCGTTTCTACCAAGTACTTATTTCTAAAACATTACTTTCTATTTTCCTTTCCTTCTTAACAAAAGGCTTGTTTACCGTACTTATACCATTTCTTGTTTTTCTCTTGCTTATTTTACATTTGAGAAAACTCTACCTTACTTGAGAAAGTAAGTAGAACATTTTATCCTATGTTCTACCTAACCTCTCTCGAGATTTTCAAAATCCATTTCAATTGCATTCCTCCCCATTTGTCCCTAGACAATTGAGGTGTTTCAAATACCTTTCAAACAAATTTTATTTCAAATGGCAACTCTTGCACATCATATGCACATCTATGATCCACCACATAGTATCCCCTCATCCCCCCATTCATGATCGATAAGATGATCATTTAACACCTTCAAATGAATAGTGTCCCATGTTCATCTCTTTTTCTTTGAAGATTCTCATAAACCTTTCTCTATTTTAATCTTGTGACTTGTCCTCATCTTCCCCTTATCTAGCTCCCCTACATGATCCTTTTTGAAAACACATTGGCTCACCCTTGGTCTCATATTTGTTAGTTGATGTCACCATATTCATCTTTGGTATTGTATGATTATTTCCATCACTATCCCTCTAAACCTTGGATTCTTTGTCACTTGTACGAACCTATTTTCTTTGCATAACACAAGTGGTGTCGTGTGTCTTGCATAGGCACTTAAAAGCCATGTGTCTCATCTTGTTTTGAGTAGTTCAAGTCACAAATCTTGTGGCGGCCATCTCCAAAATGGCATGCACATGAAACCTTGTACACCACCATCACCATCATCTCCTTGGCACAAAACCATCAAGCAACAAATGTCATCGTGGTGCATATCAGCATCACACTCCTCCATCTCTATCTCTTTTATATTTTCATATACTAGTAAGTGTGCACGTGCAAAGCACGTCTATTCAATCATAGCAAATATTATTGTCTTCCATCTTTTGTCATGTGTGCTGCGTTCCACCACCTTTCTCGACCTTGGTATCAAGAAACCTAAGTTTATTTCTTGGTGATGCACGGTCACAACCAAATAACCTTTATTAATAGCAGGGAAAAAAGGCTCATATTCAAATCATGATAAACGCTGGGACAAGTCTTGTTTCTGATTTTCCAGTAAGATGGTATCATTGTGATTGTTTATATGCCTGCAAATAATATATCAGATAGATAAAATGGATATTCTCGAAATTGCTACCAGCGTTACCATATAAAAATGCATGTGCATGTAGCAACCATTGATGTAAATCTCTGAATTATATTTTTTTAAATTATTACCACAAGATGCACACATCAATTTTATGACAGCTAATAAATGGCTACCATGCTTATGATCTACTTTGCAAGAACTCAAAAATATATAGGTTCAGAATTCAATATCTCAGAACTAACTACATATTGCCAAACAATCTCTCATATATTAACTCGCATACCATTCACATATAGTTTTTTACATACCTATTAATTTTGTTTACAATAATTGATCATGTGTTGCGTAATGCGTCTAGGCAATGCACGATAGACCTATATCGACCATTCTTATTCAAATTGGTCACATGTGACATGATTGTCTTGTAAGGATGACCAGACATAAAAGAATCGTGCACTGATTTGAGTACAAACTTTCGAGAACAGATGCGAGAAACTCCACCAATTGCCATCTGCATTGAACTAAATAGCAGGTCCCAAGTGGCATACAAATATCAAAGCTTTCTTGTTATTTCACATAATACCTTGTTTAGGTATCTTGGGTAAATTATTAGCACTATCATGTGTGTGAAAGGGGATATGAAAAAAAAAACAGATACAATCTCAGTGCATGGAAAAATCCTAGACTTTCTGAACAAAAAATTTCAAAGGTATAAATGCAAACCAAGAAAATTAATCATGCAATGTAAGATAGCAATATCAAGTGTTTGGTTGCGTTGAATTGGGCTCGGAATCAGTCAATCTGGAATTTGAGGTCTGTTTCCACCGTTTGGTTAGGCCTTAGAATTGGAGCCTGGAAACTGAGGCGAATTCCCCGCACCGATTCGGCCCGTGTAAACATCACTCTAAACTTTCCGAGGTTGGACCCTCGGAAACCCGTGGAATCGAAGCGGCCTCTTCGTCTCGCGAGCAGAGCAAGCCCGTCGCCGCCTCCCTCCCAAGTCCCGACGCGAGCGACCGGAGCGGCGGAGCCCAGGCGGTGGCGCGCAGGTTCGGTCCCCTCCTCTTCTCCCTTTCCCCGCTTCCCCCTCTTCTTCCCTCTGCGTCGCCTCCCCTGGCCGCCCCTCTCCCGGCGCGGCCGCCGCTTCCCCTGGCCGCCCCTCTCCCGGCTCGCCGACCTCTCCTCGCCGGAGCTCCAACTCGTGGGCATCTGCTTCGCGCAGGAGGGCCGCGATGCCTACCATGGAGCTCATGACCGCCATCGATCACCTGCGGCTAGATCGAGCGCCTCGTGGGCGCCGGCGGCGATGTCTCCGATGTCTCCGGCGGTGGAGATGGACTGCGCACGCTGTAGAGTTCGTCGGGGACATGCTCAGGAGGGGCAGCGTCGGGCGCGGGAGCGGAGTACGACGGCGAGCATGAAAGCCCCGTCGGGTACCTCGCCTGGAAGATGATGGCATTTAACTGCCCATTTATTTTCCCAAGAGTAATATTATACGAATGATTTATTGTCTGTGCTAAATAATATATACACATTGTAATATACACATGCTATTTTTATTTTTGTACAGTCCAAACTCAGCAGACCACCAAATTCCATGGTTTATGCATCCAAACAGGATTTGGAATTAGGTTCACCCTTTAATTCCAACATAAAATTCCCAGTACATCCAAACAGCCGAATTCGAATTCGAAGCCAAATCATTTCCATCTTGGATTTAGAATCTGAAAGTCCAATTCAATTCCATAGAGGATTCTATGCATCCAAACACAGTAAGAAATTTTAAAACCCTAATGGCTCCAATGCTTGATTTGATATAATTTGTATTCAGTACATATCCAATACTCTTAAAGTTGAAGTTGAAATAACTAAAAGAAATAAGAAAATGAGGCATAATTGTTATATAAAAACCTTAACCATGAATTTATGCATGAAACTGAAAGATGCTATAAGCCTGAAACCTGAATCATTATATACATAAATAAAACATCAGTTTATGGATACAGAGAAATTGAGTAGTAGAGGTGCCTGAAAAACACAGATGTCTTACCCCTGCATATGGTCAACAGCAGCGCCAGTGCTCTCCTCGCCTCCTCCTCACTCTCCTTCTGTCAGCTTCATTTTATTAAGTACTGCCACATTTAAGGTCCTACCATGAGTTGCACGGGCAAGTCATGTCTACCGTATGCACATGAATGAGGAAATGGAAAAACCACGAGATAATTACCTACAAGATTTAGGTGTAATCCAAGGCGATCCTTGTCATGAGAAATTTTCTGAAAATATAAAATTTGTAGGATTCAGGAATGGGCATTTTTGAATGAACATCGCCAGATATCAGTTGCGTGAAGCCTATCCATTGAACCACTGACAACTATATAACCTTCATAATGGCAAAAGAAAAGAAAAGATCTTTTAAGTGTACAAAGTTCATGAAAGAGCAAGTGAATAGAGCATACTTTAGAGTTTAGATTGAAGTACTATAACCAGCGAGTCCGTTTGAAAAACTAAAGTAGACACATTATTAAGTGGCTTTAACATTAAATAAATTTCATTCTTAAATTCTGACCACTTTTCACCTCCAGCGATAATATATTTGCGGGCAACAACAGATAAAAAAATACCTGCCAGGAAAATACTGTTTGTACTTCCACGTCATTTTTCGGGATGCAACTGAAGTTGTACAGAGATGCCATCTTGACAGTTCTGGAAAATCTAATGTGATTGCAAGCAAATATTTTATGCACACTTAATAAATGCTCCCGCCAAGTTATGGTGTTTATTAATAGACTGTAGATTACAAACATAAATCACAATGTGTCACTCAATCTTAGTTCATGCATCTAACAATCAATGGATCTGAGAGCTGGCGATTCTGAACTCACCAATGTTCTGAGCCATATGTTCATGTTCCCCTCGATGTCCATGTCGATGAACCGGGGTTGTACACCCTGGATCTTGTAACTGATCTGCAACGAAGATCATTATGACTCTGAAATCACATTGGAAAGTTTAATTCAAATTTGAGGGTAAGTTCAAATTCAGCCCTCTTGCAGATGGTGCAGACTTTGTAAGTATTCAGAGAAATGTCTTGTTATCTAAAGTGTTCTAGGAGCAGAAACAAATAATTTTCTGAACCTACTGAAGTCTAAGTAATCGTGTAAACTAATGGAACCAGAAGTCCTGAAGTAAACCAAAAAGAATCTCAGAAGTCCATGAGGTAACACAAGCATACACCCTTTCTCTTCATAACACGTGATGAAAGACACAAGCAACATGCAGGAGAAATTAAGAATGTCAAGAACAGTTAACAACATACATTACACTATAAATTTGGCTTAGGCGGGAAACCCTGCCAGTCTGCCACAGACATACTGAAATTGAAGAAACCCTGCCAGGGTACATGGTCGAATAGCAGGGAAAATTAGTTGCCGAGTTGCGTGAGTCCGGCCAGTGCGAGTGTTGTCGGAGTAACAGCGTTCAGGGCATGGTCGCTTCCCCGGCGTGCAGGGCGGCGTGGCTTCCCCAGCGTGCAGGACGGCATCGCTTCCCCAGCGTGGAGGACGACCTTGCTTCCCCGGTGTGGAGGGTGGCCTCGATTCCCCCAGTTGTGGAGGACGGCCTCGCTTCCCCGACGTTGAGGACGCGGCCCTCCCGTGGTTATTGCAGATCGCGAACTGGTTGACAGTAAGTCGTTAGCGGCGGGAGGGAGCCTGAGAAGGATGCGGCGGCGGCGGCAGGGTTAGGCGGCGATGGGATCTTGATGTCAATTTTCTTTGGTTGAGCGGTTTCCGTTCGCTAACCATGCGGGGGGAACGAAGTAGGATTACCGCGGTGAAGTTGTCTGCTCCCGTCAAACACGCAGAAGAAGTGAACCGTTGGATATCATGATCGTGCGGCCGAGATGTGTTGGATGGGACTCTCTCGTTCTTTTATTAGTAGTGGTGATGTAATATCCCAGGATTTTGGGTTACCAAAAGAGAGGAAACATAGGTGTGCATAGCATTCATGCATAGAAAATCCAGGGAATTTTCGCGCTTTAAAGTAAAACAATCACAGTAACTGAAGTTTCACTTGACCTTGGTGGAATTGAATTAGTCCTCAACGTGAGTGCGATAAATTTTGGCATGATCTTTGTTGAACTATTTGGTTTTGGGGGAAACAGTTTGAATTCAGTTCAAATATGGATAATAGAGATTCAAATATGAATAATAAAAATTTAAATAAGAATTGGAATTGCCGTGAGATCAAATACAAATTGATAATTTAAAACAAATAAATGAATTAAACTTTACAACTTTTATCATCCAATTATGTACAAGTCACATAAATAGAAATAGAGAAAGATTACAAAAAGAAAAGAAAAGAAAGTCCTAAATCTAAATCTTCTCAATGTTCCAATCTCCATTTCCTGCAAAAGAAAACAACTATGTCAACACCCGGATTTTTAAGTCCGGATGCCTATTATGTCATTCATCGCAATCCCAGGAATATTGTTGTTGCGAGGCATAATAGTTAAGTATCATAGTCATCATTCATTACAAACCATATTGTCTTACAACTTGAATCACTTGATCCATATTACACGAATAGTTGATCTATTGATCAACGAACAAACACAAGTTCATAGCGGAAGCGTAAAGATAAATGGACTCTCTAGTCCACAGGCCAATGCTTGACGTTGGAAGACTCCTAGTTGCCGTAGGCGTCCTGCTGGTCATCTCCTTGGTAGTTCTGTTCATCTTCATACTCTGGCCATTTGAATAACCAGGGACAAAGCCGTGAGTACTTTAAGTACTCGCAAACTAATACTAGTGTAAGTGCTAACAATTCTAGTAAGGGGTGCTAAGCTCTAGTTTATTGGCATAAAGCCAATTTTAGTTCACAAGTATTTGAGAAAAGACTTATTCATGTGCTAACTAACTCAAGTGGGAACATTAGTGTCATTCCCACCATTCAAGTGGTGATTCCAAATCAAGTCACCACTTCACCATTCATTTCACCAATATTTTCAAGAATCTGACATCGGAAACTGTATGGCCTTTCCAACCGTCTGTAACCGTCGACTCGGCTATTCGAATAGATTTACACTCTGCAGAGGTTGCACACTTGTGCCACAACATTTGATTTCATCCGTCGGGATTACCCCGAATCATCGTAACACAGTACGCGGATCATCAACCATAACCTTTCACTTACAAACCCTAGTATGAGCACCTCTCCCCATGAGCTTGGCCTCCCAGTGAAGACCAACTGTCAACCTGGGAACTGCACAAGGCTTGGCCATACAATTCACCTCAATTCACATCATTTCTCAACAACGGAGGCAGCCTCGGCATAACCCCTATGATGTGTGTTCAGAGGGAACCCATACTAAGATGCATAAATTTCCAGTTAAGCCCTACCCATAATCAGGTATTCTGGGGGTACTCAATATTGGAAAGGTATCGCATTCAAACAAATATGAGTTTTATCAAAAATCACCATCTTCTCCAAGTGATATTCACCTTCAAAATTCATTCAATGGAATGACTCATCATTCCAAGGTTTCAAATTCATTTCAAATCACATGTTACCATCTAGAGTAGTCAAGTTTTAGTATTTAGCACTAGCACTAATCATGAGGGGTGCTATCTTGCTTGGCTAGCTTTGAGACTAACTTTGCTACTCTAGTAACTTTCTTTAACTTAGACCAAAGTTAACTATAAAAGTAACTCTTTGAATAAACAAGTAAAAACTTGTAATGTAAAAACTTGGGATAGGCTTGTGGTAAGAAAGGTAAGACTAATGGTGCCTTGCCCCAAAGGGCTTTGCACTTTGCAAGAATATTAGCTTGCCTTGGTAGTGGTCAAAGTTCTCCTCTTCCTCCTCTTGGTAGCAACCTTCTTCCTCCTGGTATTCTCCGGTGCTAGCGTCTAAATTTGAATACGAGGTATGATCACTCAACCAATTCATTGGCTATTCTAATCATCACATATATTCACACAAACTATTCTAAGTACACACTTAATACAATTAGGTGCATTGGTTTTCTTTAATAAGGAAAAATAATTCCTCTCATTACATATGTAAATGATAGTTTCCATATAGTTCTCGATAAATAATTCCCTCTCATTGAATCTTCTTAAGATTTAATTTCTCAAACAATCATACATGATATCATGTTGACCTAAGTCAACCATTCATCATCATCATTTGAGAAAATGATTTAAATGAGGTAGACCACCTCATACCCTTTAATAATGCCTATTATGATTTAAAATCTCCAAGTATTTCATGTGAGAGTATTTGACCAGTGGTCTAACTTCATATGAGAGTACTTGGGACAAGATTTAAATGAAGTGAAAGACTTCATATAATTTGCATAATAGTTTTGGACAATATCACTTAAGTAAACTATCCATATAGTCCATTATTTAAACTAGGGCATGATCATACAAGGTGACCACAACATATTTTTACAGAAACAATTAGTATAAGTTAAATGTGAGCTATTGGAGTTGGAATTAACTAAATATCATATTTGGTTGATTTTTAAGATTTATTTGAATGTGCAAAAGTCCCTGACTTAATATTTTTGTCACTTTAATTCTACAACAGATCTCACAGTGAGACCAGTGGCAAGTTGTAGATCTTTTCAGTACCATTCCAACAACATCAAATTTGCTAAATTTGGCCAAGCCAAACAGATTCTATTTAATTTCAAAGTTAGGTCCAGTATTGAATTTGATTTGAAATTTATTAAACGAGATTTGAATAAAAGGGCCGGCGGGAAATGAACTTGGGCCGAAACAATTCAAAACAGAGAAATCCAGCCCAGCTGCGCATCTCGTACGAGTGGGGTTGCTGACAAGGTGGGGCCTGCCTGTCAGTGACTCTTTAAACCCGAAATGGTATGGATCAAAGCGGTGCGTTGGATTAAAACGAGATCCAACGGCCGAGGGTCGTCGTCTCCTCCGACGAGAGCCCGATGGTCTGGCGGCGAGCCTAGGGGGTTGGAGGCTAACCAGTGGTCCGGCGAGCGGCGGCGAGGTTCAGGGCGAGGTTGTCGATGACGGTGAAGCAGCCTGTAGCAGTGGCGGAGCTTGGGGCGGCTCCAATCGACGGCGATTCCTCCAGGGCTTCCGTGGCTCCGAGCTTGCGATTGCGGCGACTCCGGCGATGATCGAGGTAGCTAAAGTGGTGAGGAGAGGCAGTGAAGGATGGGGAGCGAGGTGGTGTGCTCCACGGCGTCCAGGGGACGCGCTATTTATAGAGGAGAGGAGGTGCTGTGGGGTAGGGTTGGGGTCGACATGGGCGCGGCGGTTCCGGCGAGCTAGGGAGCTAGGCGAGGACGCGGCACTGTTCTGCGGTTCTTGGCGAAGCGTTTGGCGGCAACAGCGCGGTCGGGCAGCATCGGATTGAGTCGCATTGCTTCCGTGTCTGCCGTGGCGGCTGCGGGATTTGCTCATCGTCTCCGGCGGCGGCGGTCCAGGGTTCGTGTCGAGCGCGTGTCTGGCGCGTCCGCGGTGGCACGGCGATTCTCAACGTGCTCAGCAGGGGTCCAGGGCTTGCGCGTGCTGGCGAGGCGACGTGTGGCCATAGGGTGTCTGTGGCGTGCGCGTGTGCGACGCGAGCGGCATGCTGGCCGATTTGGGCGTGCGATCTCCGGCGGTGGTCGTCGTCGTGCTTGGCAGTGGCGTTGCTAGGAAGGGGTAGGGAGGCACGGTGGCGAGCTAGGGCAGCAGGGCCAGGATGGTAGAGGAAGCAGAGAAGAGGGGGTGCGGCATGGTGGTGACATGGCCGGCATGGCCATGTCTTTGCCTCCTTAGGGTTTCTCCTAGGGCTCCTATACATGCATGAGTGAGAGAGGGAACCAGGGGACAGGGTGGAGTAGTTTGGGGCAGTAGGTTGGCTTAGTGCACTATTTGAAATAGTGTTTGCAATTATTCCATATTTGAAATTTGCAAAGTTTGCCCAAATTTGGTTGAGCTTAAATGGATTCAAAATTTGAAAGTGGTGAATTTGGTTAAGTTGCAGATGACCAGAGACAACTATGTGTGGTGGTGGAATTTAAAAAATCAAAGAATAGCAAAATTTGACAAAGTGAGATTGTTGCTCATATTAAAAAGTCTCAACTTTGCATGAGCATAGAATTTGATCCAAGATGATTTTGGCATGGTGGTCTTTACCAAAGTTGTTCAACTTGATGTGCTCTTGGATGAGGTGCAAAGAATTGGGGAAGTTTAGTTTGAAACATTTGAATTTCAAGGGTTCAAAGTAGGGATCATACTATAAATGGCAGATTTGACCATTATCATATGTGATCCCAATTTGAGTTTGAATTTGATATGTTTTGTGTTTCTTTTATTCCAAAAGTTGTAATAAGTGTTTAGTAACATAATACAACTAATGGTGATGACCAAAATGGTCTAGGGTCAAGATTTGCAAAAATGGCATAAACCATATGTGAGGGTTTTAGGGTTTTATTCTTATTTGATTTCTTTCTTTTTTTGATTTATTTTGTTTGTGATCTTCACTTGATCACATTAGGGTTTTAGGGTTTATCACATAAACATAATAACAATCATCATGGCATATCACTCAAATGCACAAGTCCTATGCATGGCACTATATGCAAATAAAAGTTTTTGTTGGCTCTGAATTTTGAATCTCTGGAATTCTTCTAACTTTCTTTTATTGAAATTTGGGATGTTACAAACCCTTCCCCCTTACAAAAGATCTCGTCCCGAGATCTAAAAGAAAGTTAGGTACTAAAGAGATCTGGTACTCCTTCTTCATGAAGTCTTCGCGTTCCCAAGTGGCTTCATCTTCAGTATGGTTGCTCCACTGAATCTTCGGGAACTTGATGCTTTGGGTGCGGTTGGTTCTGTAAGCTTCCTCCAGGATGCGAATCGGCACTTCGCGGTACGTCAAGTCCTTGTTGATATCCACCGATCGATGATCGATGTTCTTGAATACTTCGGTCTTCTCAGGGACTTCAAGGCACTTCTGGAGGAGTGAGATGTGAAACACTTCGTGCACAGCCGACATTTCTTCGGGTAGCTCCAGTTGATAAGATACTTTGCCTCGGCGACTCAGAACTTTGAAGGGTCCGACATATCGGGGTGCGAGCTTTCCTTTCAGCTGAAATCTATGCATTCCTTTTAAGGGGGATACCTTGAGATAGATCAAGTCTCCAATCTCGAAGGTCATTTCTCGGCGTCTCTTGTCGGCGTAGCTCTTCTGTCTTGATTGCGCCGTCTTGAGGTACTCGCGGATCTTGTGAAAGAACATCAGGTCCAAAAACTTGGCTTTCTTCAACTTCCGACCAATTGAGAGGGGTACGGCATTTCTTTCCGTACAAGGCTTCAAAGGGGGCCATCTGTAAGCTGGCTTGGTAGATGTTGTTGTAAGAGAATTCTGCGTAAGGCAGGCAGTCTTCCCACTTGGATCCATATTCCAGTACACATGCTCTCAGCATGTCCTCCAGTATCTGGTTGACTCTCTCAGTCTGTCCATCGGTCTGCGGATGATAGGCGGTGCTGAAATTCAGACGGGTTCCTAGTCCTTCGTGCACTTTCTGCCAGAATCTTGAGGTGAATTGTGATCCTCTATCTGACACTATCGACTTCGGGGTTCCGTGCAGGGCGACTATTCTGGAGATGTACAGTTCAACTAACTTTGGGCCTTGGTATGTGGTCTTGACGGCGATGAAATGGGCTACCTTGGTCAGTCTATCGACAATTACCGATATTGAATCATTGCCTTTGCTGGATTTGGGCAAACCTTTTATAAAGTCCATTCCTACGGAGTCCCACTTCCATTCTGGAATCTGCAGTGGTTGTAGCAGTCCTGCGGGTCGCTGATGTTCCGCCTTGAATCGTTGACAGATGTCACACTTGGCGATGTAGCTGCCGATTTCTCTCTTCATTCCATGCCACCAAAATTGCTCCTTCAGGTCTTGATACATCTTGGTACCTCCGGGGTGGATTGAGTAAAGGGTGTCATGGGCTTCTTTCAGGATGACTTGCTTCAACTCTGAGTCAGATGGTACACAAAGGCGTCCTTTGTACCAAAGAACTCCGGCTTCATCTACGGTGAATCCTGGTGCTTTTCCGGCGGCTATCTGGTTCTTGATTCCGTCTATGCTAGCGTTTCCTTTCTGGGCTTCCTTGATCTGACTAACCAAGGTGGGTTGGAGTTCTATGTTGGCTAGGAATCCTTCACTAACAAGTTCCAGTCTTAACTGTTCAAACTCTTGAAACAGGCTGGGTTGCTCGATTGCGATCATGGAGTTCAACTGACACGGCAGTCGACTCAAAGCATCCGCTACCACATTGGCCTTGCCGGGGTGGTAGTGAATCTCCATGTCGTAATCCTTGATCAATTCTATTCATCGGCGTTGCCTCATATGCAGCTCCTGGGGTGAAGATATATTTCAGGCTCTTGTGGTCGGAGTAGATCTCGCATCGATTACCCATGAGGTAATGACGCCAAACTTTCAAGGCTAGGACAACGACTGCGAGCTCTAAGTCATGGGTCGGATAGTTTTGCTCATGTTGCTTCAACTGTCTTGAAAGGTATGATATCACTTTGCCTTCTTGCATCAAGACACATCCAAGACCAATCTTGGAAGCGTCGCAATAGACGTCAAAGGGCTTGGTGATGTCCAACATGATCAGGATTGGGGCTGAGGTTAGTCTACGCTTGAGTTGTTGGAAACTCTCTTCACATTTGTCAGTCCATTCGAACTTCTTGTCCTTCTTCAGCAGTTGTATCATTGGTCGAGCGATGCTCGAAAAGCCTTCTACAAATCTGCGGTAATATCCGGCTAATCCAAGAAAAGCGCGGACCTCGGTTTGGGTGGTTGGGGCTTGCCATTCTGTAACGGTTTTGATCTTGGCGGGATCTACGGCAATTCCTCCTGCAGACAAGATATGTCCCAGGAATCCTACTTCCTCCAACCAAAACTCACACTTGCTGAACTTGGCATACAACTGGTGGTGTCTAAGGGTTTCTAGGACAGTCTCCAAATGCTGTTCATGTTCCTCTTCGGACTTGGAGTAGATGAGAATGTCGTCGATGAAGACAACGACAAACTTGTCCAAAAATTTCATGAAGATCTTATTCATGAGGTTCATGAAATAAGCGGGGGCATTGGTTAATCCAAAAGACATGACGTTGTACTCATACAACCCATATCTGGTGGTAAAGGCAGTCTTTGGAATGTCGGTGGCGCGAATCTTCAGCTGGTGATAACCAGTCCTAAGATCTATCTTGGAGAAAACTTTGGCTCCGGTCAACTGATCAAACAGGTCTTATATCTTGGGTAGGGGGTATTTGTTCTTGACGGTGACATCGTTAACACTACAAGGAAAAGCCTTATTGCCGGCGCACCAAAAACGGCTATTGCCGGCGCACTAGAGCCCGCCGGTGGGAACAGGCCGGTGGTAATGAGTTACCGCCAGCGCACCAGCAGGTGCGCCAGCAGTAAGATGAATTATCCCCGACGAACCAGGCTTGGTGCGCCGGCGGTATGTTTTTTCGAAATTCAAAAGAAAGCCAGATCTAGATCTAGATCTAGATCTGGATCTAGCTCGGGTTCATCTAGCTCGGGTTCATCTAGCTCGGGTCCTTAAAAACAGTGGCCGTGCGTTGCCTTGTCGTCGTTGCCGCACCGGTGTAGGAGGAGGAGAATGAGGCCGGAGGTGGTGGTTTAGGAGGAGGAGGAGGAGGAGGCCAGAGGTGGTGGTGGTTTAGGAAGAGGAGGAGGAGGAGAAGATGGCCGGAGGTGAAGGTGGTGGAAGAGGAGAAGGAGAAGGCGGAGATGGAGGTAGAGTCCCGAGGTGGAGGAGGTTACCGGAGGAGGAGGAGTTCACCGGAGTAGGAGGAGGTCACCGGAGTAGGAGGAGGTCACCGGAGTAGTAGTCGTCTTCGGAGGCCGTCGGCGTGAGTATTGCAAGGAGAAGAGTAGGAGGGAAAGAGAAGAAGGGGGAGAAGTGAGGAAGGAGAAGAGGGATGAGGGCCGGCTTGACTATATAGTGTGGGTTACCGCCGGCGCACCAAGTAGGGTGGTGCGCCGGGGGTATTTTTTATTTTTTTCACCCAAATCTTAAATCTCAAAAAAGTCCTGTTTCTGTTTTCGAAATGACGAATCCATTTTTTCTCCAAACGGCCATAGGCCGTTGAATTTGAATAGGAAATTTCGAGTAGATCAATTTTGATATAAAAAAGTTTTTCATCGGAGGTCGTATGCAACCAGAAATCCCGTTTTACCGAAACATGACACCATTTTGCATAATACATGGAAATTCAAATTTTCAAGTTTTCACTAAAACTAGATCACATATTACATGGGCATTTCAAAGGATTTTATTTTTTGAATTTTCTATTATTTTTTCGAAAACTGAAAAGGCGATTCCCCGGGGGGGGGGGGGTGGAGAGAAAAATCTAGGCAACTTACCCCCGGCGCAACACTATGTTGGTGCGCTGGTGGTAAATTTTCTACCACCGGCGCACCACCATAGAGGTGCGCCGGGGGTAAGGTACCCAAAATTTGGGGTTCCGACCAGATCTCTTCGAATTTTATCCCTGGCGAACTAATTTTTTCTGTGCGCCGGCAGTATAGGTCCATCGCCGGCGCGGCGGAAGAGGGGTGCGCCGGCAACACTTTCCACCGGTGCACGTGCAAGGTGGTGCGCCGGCACATATTGCCTCGACCTATAGGCTTTTTCCTAGTAGTGTAAGCTTACGGTAGTCGGTACATAAACGAGTGGCACCATCCTTCTTGTCCACAAACAAAACTGGTGATCTCCAGGGGGATGCACTAGGTCGAATCAAACCTTTGGCTAACATATCATCGATCTGCTTCTTCAGCTCCACAAGCTCTGTTGGGTTCATGCTATAGGCTCTCTGGGCTATAGGTCCAGTTCCGGGGATTAACTCGATGATGAACTCGATATCCCGATCCGGGGGCATACCGGGTAGATCATCCGGAAACACATCAGGGTATCAACAAACGACCCTAATTTGATCCAGAGTTGGCTTGGCTACACTTTGGTTGCAGGTGAATTTTTTGGGTAGTCTTTCAGAGACATGTTCTACTAGGATACCGATGCTGCTAGTCATGGTGATGGCTTTCTTGGCACAGTCAATCAATCCATAATGTTTTGACATCTAGTCCATTCCTAGTACAACTTCCAAACCTTTGGTTCCCAGAATGATCAGATTGGCATAAAAATCTACTTCATGGATTTTGATGGGTACATTTTTGCAAAATTTTCTGGCTTTGGTGGTTGATCCGGGAATTTGAACTATCATAACATGCTTCAAACTGATAGGTTGAATTTTACTTGTGGATGCAAACTCTTCGGTGACAAATGAATGAGATGCTCCGGAATCAAACAACACTCTGGCAGGGATGGAGTTGACATAAAACATACCCAGTACAACATCTGGTGCTTCCTGGGCTTCTTCAGCGTTCATGTGGAAGAGACGGCCGTTGCGGTTATTGGGGTTGTTGGGGGCGAACTTCTTGCCGGTGGAGACACGGCGTTGCTGCTGAGCAGGTGTAGCGGTGTTACCTGCGAGCTTGGCGAGCCTCTTGGGGCACTCATTGGAGTAGTGACCCACGACACCACACTCATAACAAGTGATGGTGGCCTTGTCCTTGGTTGCAACGGGGATGGCGTTGCTTCCGGTCCTTGGAGCGGTGTTGGTGTTGTTGTTGTTGTTGTTGTTGGGGGCTCTGGGCGGAGCGCGGTTGAAGCTGTTGTTGTTGTAGTTGTAGTAGTTGTTGTTGTTGTGGCCTCCTGGCCTGGAGTTTCCTCCACTCCGGTTCTGATAACCGGGGCGTGAAGTCTGCATCTGGGACTTGTTGTTGTTTTCTCGGAGTGAAACCTCCGCTTGAGCTGGGGCGATACTTCGGCGTGTTGCTAGGCCCACTATGGTAGATCATGCGGCGTTTGCGGTTCTCATTGGCTTGGTTCAGCTTGCCCTCCATCTGGATGGCAGAATCCACTAAGGTTTCAAGGTCGGCGAAGGGGATGTTGACGAGGACAGTCTGCATCTCATCATGCAGTCCGTTCAGGAATCTCTCCTGCCTCTTCTCGGTGGTGTCGGTCTCGTCAGGGGCGTACCTTGACAGTGTAAGGAACCTGTCGCGGTATTCTACCACCGTCATGCGACCTTGCTTCAGTTCGCGGAACTCATCCCTCATCTTCTTGATAAGACCCGGGGGCACATGGTACTTGCTGAACTTGAGCTTGAAATCTGCCCAAGTCATGAATTGAGCTCCGTTCATGGCACGGGTGCTAGTCCACCAGGCTCGGGCTGGTCCGGCGAGATAGTGGGTTGCGAACAAGACCATCTCGTTGGCTTCTACTCCGGCTACCTCCAAGTTGTTCTCCATAGTCTGGAGCCAGTCGTCGGCGTCAAGTGGTTCTTCAGTCTTGCTAAACACCGGAGGGTTGGTGTTCTGGAAGTTCTTGAGCTTGGATCCGGGATGGTCATGATTTCCATGGCCTTGGTTGGCAAGGTTTTGCAGTGCTGCGATCTTGGCTTGGCGTTCAGCTCTTTCAGTCTCCCTGTCAGCCATCAGGGTTTGCACCAATTGCATCATGGCATCATTGTTGGTGCGATTGGGAGGGGCCATCTGAATATAGAGAAGATCATGAGATAAGAGGGAAATTTCTATGGTTTATTTTGAGTAAGTTCATAAAATTCGAAACTTGTAAACTTTTCATGACAAACACAACATTCATTCATTCATTCAACACACATTACAAACTACACTTAACACTTCCCATGGTTTTGAGAACCATTCTCTCATGCTACGATACAACGGGCGGGATACAACTCACACCTACATAAGTGATCTAGTGCAACTACTCCTCATCCTCGACATCGATCGGGACGAAGTCATCGGGTCCTGCCTCCAGGAACTCGTAGTCCTCCTCCTCGGTGAACTCGTCCTCCTCAAAGTCGTCGTCGTCGCGCAGGAAGGCTCCTCCTCCCTGAAGGTCGATACCTCCGTCGTCGTCCTCCATCTCTCACAGCTGATCCTCCTGAGCCTTGACAGTGGCCTCAAGAGATGCTATCTTGGCGCGAAGGCGCACAATCGTAGCGTCCTTCTTGGCATGCTGCTGGCGAAGGGTCTTGCGGTCGTTGTTGAGTAGCTTGATCGCCTCACCCTGCTCGATGATGTGAGCGTGGGCCTGGTTCGCGTAAATGTGGGAGGCGTCCAGATCCTTCTAAGTCTGGTAGAGCATGAAGTCAAGGTGCTCAGCATGGTGCCTCAACTCCGGGTGCGGCTGCAGCTCCATGGGCACTCCCATGGCATCACGCCTCACGAGATGCGCGAAGCGAGAAGCGAGGAGGCGCACCACGTTCTGTCCACAGAGACGCGCAAGTGCCTCCTGAAGGCCACGTGCGAGTCCGTCGAGCCAGTTGCTCTCGCGGAAGGAGAAGTGGATCCTCTCCGAGGTGGGAGGCTCCATCTTGCCCCTCAAGTCAGCAGTGATCACCCACTGCAACTCTCCTCCAGGCGTGTCATCCAACTGAATCCCGTGGAACTCGGGGTGTAGGCGTCCAAGGAAGTCCGAGATGACGTTGAGGTCGTGCTCGAAGATCAAGCTTCCCCCGTTCCCAAGCTGATAGAACTTGGTGTTGATGGGTTCATTCGGCTCCATCTGAAAGCAAAATGGATGAGTAAGTTAGAGAGTGAACAAGTGTGGCAAAATTTTAAGTAGATTCAAATAAGAAAGAGCATGATTCATCAAATTTTGAAAAAGTCTCAAAGACAATAGGGTAAGTAAATTTTTACAAATAATCTCTTCATTTGATTTCAAAGTTAAGTTTTTCTGAACGTCCATTCTAACTAGGGTCTTCTAAGGTCAAACAATGGCTCTAATACCAACTTGTCAATACCCGGATTTTTAAGTCCGGATGCCTATTATGTCATTCATCGCAATCCCAGGAAAATTGTTGTTGCGAGGCATAATAGTTAAGTATCATAGTCATCATTCATTACAAACCATATTGTCTTACAACTTGAATCACATGATCCATATTACACGAATATTTGATCTATTGATCAACGAACAAACACAAGTTCATAGCGGACGCATAAAGGTAAATGGACTCTCTAGTCCACAGGCCAACGCTTGACGTTGGAAGACTCCTAGTTGTCGTAGGCGTCCTGCTGGTCATCTCCTTGGTAGTTCTGTTCATCTTCATACTCTGGCCATTTGAATAGCCAGGGACAAAGCCGTGAGTACTTTAAGTACTCGCAAACTAATACTAGTGTAAGTGCTAACAATTCTAGTAAGGGGTGCTAAGCTCTAGTTTATTGGCATAAAGCCAATTTTAGTTCACAAGTATTTGAGAAAAGACTTATTCATGTGCTAACAAACTCAAGTGGGAACATTAGTGTCATTCCCACCATTCAAGTGGTGATTCTAAATCAAGTCACCACTTCACCATTCATTTCACCAATATTTTCAAGAATCTGACATCGGAAACTGTATGGCCTTTCCAACCGTCCGTAACCGTGGACTCGGCTATTCGATAGATTTACACTCTGCAGAGGTTGCACACTTGTGCCACAACATTTGATTTCATCCGTCGGGATTACCCCGAATCATCGTAACACAGTACGCGGATCATCAACCATAACCTTTCACTTACAAACCCTAGTATGAGCACCTCTCCCCATGAGCTTGGCCTCCCAGTGAAGACCAACTGTCAACCTGGGAACTGCACGGGGCTTGGCCGTACAATTCACCTCAATTCACATCATTTCTCAATAACGGAGGCAGCCTCGGCATAACCCCTATGATGTGTGTTCAGAGGGAACCCATACTAAGATGCATAAATTTCCAGTTAAGCCCTACCCATAATCAGGTATTGTGGGGGTACTCAATATTGGAAAGGTATCGCATTCAAACCAATATCAGTTTTATCAAAAATCACCATCTTCTCCAAGTCATATTCACCTTCAAAATTCATTCAATGGAATGACTCATCATTCCAAGGTTTCAAATTCTTTTCAAATCACATGTTCCCATCTAGAGTAGTCAAGTTTTAGTATTTATCACTAGCACTAATCATGAGGGGTGCTATCTTGCTTGGCTAGCTTTGAGACTAACTTTGCTACTCTAGTAACTTTCTTTAACTTAGACCAAAGTTAACTATAAAAGTAACTCTTTGAATAAACAAGTAAAAACTTGTAATGTAAAAACTTGGGATAGGCTTGTGGTAAGAAAGGTAAGACTAATGGTGCCTTGCCCCAAAGGTCTTTGCACTTTGCAAGAATATTAGCTTGCCTTGGTAGTGGTCAAAGTTCTCCTCTTCCTCC
This sequence comes from Lolium perenne, assembly GCF_019359855.2. Classification (NCBI taxonomy): domain Eukaryota; kingdom Viridiplantae; phylum Streptophyta; class Magnoliopsida; order Poales; family Poaceae; genus Lolium; species Lolium perenne. Next base: position 119,878,710 of record NC_067246.2, read on the forward strand.
TCTTGGTAGCAACCTTCTTCCTCCTGGTATTCTCCGGTGCTAGCGTCTAAATTTGAATACGAGGTATGATCACTCAACCAATTCATTGGCTATTCTAAACATCACATATATTCACACAAACAATTCTAAGCACACACTTAATACAATTAGGTGCATTGGTTTTCTTTAATAAGGAAAAATAATTCCTCTCATTACATATGTAAATGATAGTTTCCATATAGTTCTTGAGAAATAATTTCCTCTCATTGAATCTTCTTAAGATTTAATTTCTCAAACAATCATACATGAAATCATGTTGACCTAAGTCAACCATTCATCATCATCATTTGAGACAATGATATAAATGAGGTAGACCACCTCATACCCTTTAATAATGCCTATTATGATTTAAAGTCTCCAAGTATTTCATGTGAGAGTATTTGACCAGTGGTACAACTTCATATGAGAGTACTTGGGACAAGATTTAAATGAAGTGAAACACTTCATATAATTTGCATAATAGTTTTGTACAATATCACTTAAGTAAACTAGCCATATAGTCCATTATTTAAACTAGGGCATGATCATACAAGGTGACCACACCATATTTTTACAGAAACAATTAGTGTAAGTTAAATGTGAGCTATTGGAGTTGGAATTAACTAAATATCATTTTTGGTTGATTTTTTAAGATTTATTTGAATGTGCAAAAGTACCTGATTTAATATTTTTGTCACTTTAATTCTACAACAGATCTCACAGTGAGACCAGTGACAAGTTGTAGATCTTTTCAGTAGCTTTCCAACAACATCAAATTTGCTAAATTTGGCCAAGCCAAACAGATTCTATTTAATTCCAAAGTTAGGTCCAGTATTGAATTCGGTCTGAAATTTATTAAACGAGATTTGAATAAAAGGGCCGGCGGGAAATGAACTTGGGCCGAAACAATTCAAAACAGAGAAATCCACCCCAGGAGCGCATGTCGTGCGAGTGGGCTTGCTGACAAGCTGGGGCCTGCCTGTCAGTGACTCTTTAAACCCGAAACAGTATGGATCAAAGCGGTGCATTGGATTAAAACGAGATCCAACGGCCGAGGGTCGTCGTCTTCTCCGACGAGAGCCTGATGGTCTGGCGGCGAGCCTAGGGGTCGGAGGGCTAACCAATGGTCCGGCGAGCGGCGGCGAGGTTCAGGGCGAGGTTGTCGATGACGGTGAAGCAGCCTGTAACAGTGGCGGAGCTTGGGGCGGCTCCAATCGACGGCGATTCCTCCAGGGCTTCCGCGGCTCCGAACTTGTGATTGCGGCGACTCCGGCGATGATCGAGGTAGCTAAAGTGGTGAGGATAGGCAGTGAAGGATGGGGAGCGAGGTGGTGTGCTCCATGGCGTCCAGGGGACGCGCTATTTATAGAGGAGAGGAGGTGCTGCGGGGCAGGGTTGGGGTCGACATGGGTGCAGCGGTTCCGGCGAGCTAGGGAGCTAGGCGAGGGAGCGGCACTGTTCTGCGGTTCCTGGCAAAGCGTTTGGCGGTGACAGCGCGGTTGGGCGGCGTCGGATTGAGTCGCATTGCTTTCGTGTCTGCCGCGGCGGCTGCGGGATTTGCTCATCGTCTCCGACGGCGGCGGTCCAGGGTTCGTGTCGAGCGCGTGTCTGGCGCGTCCGCGGTGGCACGGCGATGCTCAATGTGCTCAACAGGGGTCCAGGGCTTGCGCGTGCTAGCGAGGCGACGTGTGGCCAGAGGGTGTCCGTGGCGTGCGCGTGTGCGACGCGAGCGGCATGCTGGCCGATTTGGGCGCGCGATCTCCGGCGGTGGTCGTCGTCGTGCTTGGTAGTGGCGTTGCTAGGAAGGGTAGGGAGGCACGGTGGCGAGCTAGGGCACCAGGGCCAGGATGGGAGAGGAAGGAGAGAAGAGGGGGTGCGGCATGGTGGTGACATGGCTGGCATGGCCATGTCTTTGCCTTCTTAGGGTTTCTCCTAGGGATCCTATACATGCATGAGTGAGAGAGGGAACCAGGGGTCAGGGTAGAGTAGTTTGGGGCAGTAGGTTGGCTTAGTGCACTATTTGAAATAGTGTTTGCAATTATTCCATATTTGAAATTTGCAAAGTTTGCCCAAATTTGGTTGAGCTTAAATGGATTCAAAATTTGAAAGTGGTGAGTTTGGTTAAGTTGCAAATAACCAGAGACAACTATGTGTGGTGGTGGAATTTTAAAAATCAAAGAATAGCAAAATTTGACAAAGTGAGATTGTTGCTCATATTAAAAAGTCTCAACTTTGCATGAGCATAGAATTTGATCCAAGATGATTTTGGCATGGTGGTCTTTAACAAAGTTGTTCACCTTGATGTGCTCTTGGATGAGGTGCAAAGAATTGGGAAGTTTAGTTTGAAACATTTGAATTGCAAGGGTTCAAAGTAGGGATCAGACTATAAATGGCAGATTTGACCATTATCATATGTGATCCCAATTTGAGTTTGAATTTGATTTGTTTTGTGTTTATTTGATTCCAAAAGTTGTAATAAGTGTTTAGTAACATAATACAACTAATGGTGAAGACCAAAATGGTCTAGGGTCAAGATTTGCAAAAATGGCATAAACCATATGTGAGGGTTTTAGGGTTTTATTCTTATTTGATTTCTTTCTCTTTTTGATTTATTTGGTTTGTGATCTTCACTTGATCACATTAGGGTTTTAGGGTTTATCACATAAACATAATAAAAATCATCATGGCATATCACTCAAATGCACAAGTCCTATGCATGGCACTATATGCAAATAAAAGGTTTTGTCACTACAAGAAAAGTTCTGATAGACAACGTCTCAAAATCGTCCGCTAAGGGGTATTTTTCGTCGCCTATGGGCCTAACCGGACGATATGGGTTCTGTTGTGGAAACTGCGTCAGGCAAAGTCCTACGACGATTTTTTCGGTCCGTCGCGCTTGGGCGCCCTTCCGCCACGGAAAATCGGACCGTTGCCCAAGTGTTTCCGGGAGCCCGTTGACTGCTGACGTCATGCAAACTGACACGTGGCAGACGCCGTTAACAGGCAGTTAACGTCGTTAACCGGCTGAAACCCCGTGGTAGATGGTAGGCCCACACGAGGCCTGCCACGTCTTAAGCGGGCTGGCCCATTAAGTTTGCGGGCCGGGCCAGCTGACTTAGTTTGACCGGTCAACTATATAGCTGGGCTGGTCCATTAGTTACGTGGGCCGGGCCTAACCTCTAAGGTTGACTGGTCAAAACTTTAATGGGCCGGCCCACTAAGCATGTGGGCCGGGCCGAATGCACTCGTTGACCGGTCAACAGGCAAAAGGGCCGGCCCACAAGACATGTGGGACCCACTTTCCTGCTATCGGGCCGGCCCATTTACAAAGTGGGGTCCACATTAAAGCAACTGGGCCGGCCCAAGAAGTTATTGGGCTGGCCTAATAAGCATGTGGGTCCCACTTTCCTGCTATCGGGCCGGCCCATTTAGTACGTGGGGTCCACATTTGATCAAATGGGCTGGCCCAACAAGCCAGTGGGCCGGGCCAAAAGCACCGGTGGGTCCCACTTTCCTGTTAAAGGGCCAGCCCATTTAGTATGTGGGGTCCACCATATAGCAAGTGGGCCGGCCCAACAAGATAGTGGGCCGGGCCAAAAACACAGGTGGGTCCCACTTTCCAGTTAAAGGGCTGGCCCATTTAGTATGTGGGGTCCACCATATAGCAAGTGGGCCGGCCCAACAAGATAGTGGGCCGGGCCAAAAACACAGGTGGGTCCCACTTTCCAGTTAAAGGGCTGGCCCATTTAGTATGTGGGGTCCACCATATAGCAAGTGGGCCGGCCCAACAAGATAGTGGGCCGGGCCAAAAACACAGGTGGGTCCCACTTTCCTGTTAAAGGGCCGGCCCATTTAGTATGTGGGGTCCACCATATAGCAAGTGGGCCGGCCCAACACGCTAGTGGGCCGGGCCAAAAACACAAGTGGGTCCCACTTTCCTCTTAAAAGGCCGGCCCGTTTAGTATGTGGGGTCCACCATATAGCAAGTGGGCCGGCCCAACAAGAGAGTGGGCCGGGCCAAAAACCCTGGTGGGTCCCACTTTGGTCTTAAAGGGCCGGCCCATTTAGTATGTGGGGTCCACCACAAAAGCAATTGGGCTGGCCCAACTAGTTAGTGGGCCAGCCCAGCTGTGGGTGGGGTCCACCTTAAAGCAAGTGGGCCGGGCCATTTAGAGTGTGGGGTCCACAGTAAATCAAGTGGGCTGGCCCAATAAGTAAGTGGGCTAGCCCGTTTAGTTGCTGTTTATATGCCGGCGTAATAGGCGCTTTAGGATTTTGCGAGCCGGCACATATGTGATTTCGCTTAATTGGGCTGTTTAAGGGATGGGAATTCGTGATTTAGATACTGAGAATATTTACGCAGCATTGATTTCTGTCGGATAGCCTCACTTACCACAAGCACCAAAGAAAATATGCGCGAAAGAACTATAAAAACTAACTAAATATTACATCAGCTGCAAGGCTTTGAAAAAATATTACAGAACCCAGAGAAATTGAATGGTAATTAAACCTATAATACAATGAAGCGATCCAGCAATCTTTTAAGTTGTCCATGCAGCACCTATAGCTGAAACAAAGACATTACAAGTGAAGACAGCAACAATGGAAACGCAAAGACACTGCAATATTCTTTGCCAAAGAATTTGGAACTCATCATTTTGTCGTTATAACAAGATCATTGTAATGCGCACAATAAGCAAACAAAGAGTGCATGCCACATACCAACAGCCAATATAACAGAGCATGTTAGAATGAAACAGCAGACTTACTACTGTCGAGTCCCATGCAAACCAACATGTTCAGGGAGTACAAAATTGGCATGAACAACATAGTAGCAGGCTATAAATTTTGTAACAACGACTGAGCAAGATGAAGTTATGATGGCTACATCTACAGAGCAGGGAATGTAAACCAAAAATAGAAGTTACGATGGCAAAAGCTAAAGAGGAGGGAATGTGAACCAACATGTGCCAAGTGCAATTACTTCATTTTGGCCGTGAACTAAATAATACTCCTGAACTTATAGTGAAGGGGATGCAAATCAAGATGTTTCGGGATATAAACTTGTAATGAGCAACACATAGAGGATAGTTAATGCTGGAGCTTAGGATGGACCAGATACAGAATATAGTGGGATCACCTGTGAACTTGTATAAGAGGGAATGCAAACCAATATGTTCAGCTTTCCATATGTGAGCGTCATGCCAAGTCATAGAAACAAGTCAATAATGCAGCTTTTGAAGAACAAGATGGCACGCAAAATTATTATCTAGTAGTATGACAAGTTTATTTGTACTACAGGCTAGATAGCAGAGTGATAGCATGCCAAACTAAGTCCTTACTTTGTTAGCTTACAATGAACTAGATACAAAACAATGGCATCACCTGTAGTACAGGGAATGCAAGCCAACATGTTCATGGAGTAAAAAATTGGCACAAACAACATAGTAGCAGGCCATAATTTTTGTAACAACGACTGAGTAAGATAAAGTTATGATGGCTAGATCTACAGAGCAGGGAATGTAAACCAAATATAGAAGTTACGATGCCAAAAGCTATAGAGCAGGGAATGCGAACCAACATGTGCAATTACTTAAAATTGTCCATGAACTAAATAATAGCAGGATGTTACTATAATACGTATAATTTTGTAACAACGACTGAGCAAGATAGAAGTTATGATGGCTACATCTACAGAGCAGGGAATGCAAACCAAAATGTTCAATCGCTTAAAGTTAGCAATGAAGTAGAAAATAGCAACGTGTTACGGTATTAGCTAGGAATGAACTAAAAGAGCTTTAGACAAACAAGCATCTAAACCCAGAACATGGCGCTAAAACAAGGGACTTACATTAGGAGAAGCACTCTGTGGGAGTCACAGCAGATCTTCCTGGGGTTGATAGATCCGGTGATGAAGTACGCTACATGTGCTACTTGGGGTTGGAGAGACGGCCATTACACTTCATGATTACTCATCTCATCTGCAAAAACGTAACGGCGCGTCGTTAGCACAAACAGGTTCCCCCAAGATTAAACAAGAACTTGCAGGCAAGCAATAGAAAAGCGACAGTAGAAGAGTTTAGATCATGCAAGGCGCCGGTGAAGCAGATCAGGTTCATGCACAGCGGTGTCGGTGAGCTAGATCCGATGCGGTGGACGACGGATCCGGCGAAGCGGCTCCGGTGGGGTGGACGATACCGCAGCTGAAGCGACTGCGGTAGACTGCTGGATGAGTATATGGTTTCGAGGTTCGGCGGGGATGATCCAGTCCGGTTGATGACGGTGTCGATGAAGCGGCTCCGGCAGACAGCCGGATGACGAGGATCGCGAGGCCTCGAGTAGGCCAGGGAAGTCCGGCGGGGATGTTCCGGTGCGGTGGTCGTGGAGGTGGGAGAGAGAGGGACTTGGGAAGTTCCGGTGGGTGGTCTCAGAGGAGAGAGTGAGGGAAATGAATTTTTTTCGGGGAGTTTCGGAGCTAGGGAGGTGGTGATCGAAAAAAATGACGGGTAGACCCCCCACCAACCGACTTATGCATGGACATTGTTGTCATCTTTACGAGGGTAGAATGGGAAGTTAGAGGCGTGTGAAATATTTGTATTTTTCGGGCGGGAAGTTTTGCCGCTGGAATGAGATTTCGAATTTGGCTACAGTGCAAGTAATACAAAAATATGAGACCGTACTATTACGGCCAAGTGTCACATCAAGTCATCATCACGTTGAAAATCGGTTACCACGATCATAATCATGATATATCTTGAAAATCAATTTTGAAAAGCCCTTCTGAAATATTTCGGGATTGGTACTAGGAGATTTTGCAGCTTGACTAAGAATTGATTTTGAATAAGGCTATGGTCTAAGTAATTTTTTTCTTCGAAAAGGGGATATGACCCCAGCCTCCGCATCATGGTGATGCACACGGCCTTTATTAATAATCCAGTCGCAACAAAAGTAATTTTTTTTTTTGCAAGGAGCAACAAAAGTATGTTGTACAGATGGTCCAAGTAATATACTTGTGATTGTAATATAAGGCCAGGGGTAGACCAGAACCATATCCTCTAACGTAGAGATGACAAGTCAGGTAAGCACAGTGCTTAAGTAGTGCAAAACGTAGAAGAAAAATCAGGAAAATGTAACAAATACTGTACGTATTTACTGTAGCAATCACTGTATATTTTCTTGTATAAAAAATCGTATAAATATTAAAAAAAGATAGTCATAATTTTGATTGTTACTAATTATCGTAAATGCATATGGCTTACATATATTATGGAAGTTAATTTAGATCAAATTAGACTTAATCATGTAGATGTGGAGAAGGAAAATTAGAGAGGTGTAGCTTACCCGACTTATGCATTTGCACGTTAGAGGATCTACTTCCGGGGTAGACCATGCTACTTAGACTACTCATAGTGGGAGTAACTAAGGAGTATTAACATAGAGCTGGTTGTGGTAACTAGCTATGTTACCATAACACTTTTCAAGATAGAATGAGTCTACATACTAACTAAAACAATCATGCATGATAGTACTACATCTAAGTTACTATGCATTATGAAGGTAGTAACATAGAGTAGTGTCATATGCATGCGGAAATTCAATTTGGCCCCCGGGTGCATATGCTCCCTCTACCAAAAAAAATCATATTTTAAAATGTCGAAAAAATTAGCAAAAAAATTTACATGTACATATTCATAATATATGTTCGTTCGTCAAGTTTCACGAAAAACCAATATTTTTTGTGGTCTATGTAAAAAAGAGAAAACTTATCTTGTGAAAAGCATTATTTTTAGTACTGTATTTTATCTTTTTACACACGTCACATGACAAGTCGCAACTTTGTAAGGGCGTAGCACGAGAAGATGTACATGCGAATTTTTTGTTTCATTTTTTGAAATTCAAAATATGTGTAAGATGCATTTCAAAATGGAGGGAGCATATGCTCCTATGTTTCAAAACACCACTCCCGCATGCGCATGACACTACTATACGGTCACATCAAGTCATAATCACAACCAAAATCAGTTCCCATGTACTATCTCCTAAAAAAACTTAAATTTAAAAACGCGTAGCGAATATTTTGGATTTTATTGGCGGGAGATTGTAGCGCTTGACAGATATTTTCAATTTAGCTGGCGCTAAAAAAATATTGTACTAGAAAAATTGGTAGCTTACTGTAGTACTGCCTTCTTTCAGGATACAAGGACAAGGACCCATCAACTAAAATAATGTATGAAAATGGTCACCAATGGGCCAACTAATAGTTATACTTTTCCCATGCAGCGCAATATAAAAAATACTACAAATCAGATTAAACCTTGATTAAATATTGGTGCATCCAATCCATTCAGTTTTCATTTAATCCACATCACCAAGGAAACAACCACCAGGTACATAACAAGTGCAGATAGAAGCACCAACAAAATAGTTCAGCATCACAAACCCTTTCACACAACCAAGGGACACCTTTGGTATCGGTGTTCACTGTGGTATTCAGCATCTCCCACACTTTCTCGGGATGTTGCCCGGAGTGGGCTTGACTTGCTTCTAATCCTGCTTATACGGTGGATGACTACTCTTTGTGCAGCCACTATTGCTCGTTCCTCTTTGAGTAGTTCCTCGAGAACATAAAAATACAATGACTTGGACCTCAACCTTGCGCTTGGGCTTTGACTTGGACTTGGACCTCGACAAATTAGTTGTGAACCCAAAGCATTACGCGAGAAATGTGTTGTTGGCTATACCATGACATTGTAGTACCTTGGAAAATGAATTCAGTCATTCTTCATGGGTTTTTTCTATACCATCTTTCTTTGTTTTTGACAGCTCCACTTTCATGTCGGTGAGGAGTTTTCGGTTGTTACACATGTGTAAGAGAAGAGAGTATCCAGTGAAGACAAGTGTATCAACTCCCTCTAATACTCCTACAACCTGGCCTGGCTGAGGCCCGCATATACAGTTTAGTAAGAGCATGTTACATCATATTGACATGTCTTCTATTGCTAACACGTAATAGCAGGACTATAAAAATATGCATGGATCCATGTGTAGAATTCATAATGTGCATGATATTGCTGAGAAGTATATAAGTGAATTGTACTAGCCCTTTCCACCGGTTCGGACATTTGGTTGTGTTGGCTAGTGCATGAAGCTTGACAAATATGACAAGATATTTCTGCATACAATTGAAAACCATAACTGACATTAGTAGAGAATACTTACAATAACACTCTGTGCAAAATGTCCGATCAAACCATTTCTGCTCGTGCTGGCACACCTTGAATTGCTCAAGTAGACTCATCTCTCTGTCTGTACTCTCACGGTATGCTTGCCTTGCCTTCGATATTTTCGCAAGAGAAAATATAAATTAGTTTCACAACCACGTCACATGCCGACATGCGACAATTGAAAGTTTTCAAAAAAATATAAATAAAACAGAGACATCAATTTACGATGTATATTGTGCATCTATAAATTCTAAATGATTTACTAATTTAAATATAGTTGTACAGATAACATTCCTTACCATACAGTAGAGGTGTCCAATCAAGCTACGAGATCCTGTACGCTGTTGTAAACGTACATTATTACGATCACGCATGTTACTTCGAGCGATGAACTACAAATGAAGACTTGTGAGACACATGCTTAAAAAGGAATCGATAATGTGATCTTGTCTCACCGTCTTCACGTAACATACCAAATTCTTTTGAGCGAGACCAATACTCAACAAGATCACACCATTGATCATCAGTCATCCGTAGTATAGGAGAGGTTGTTGGAATATCGCTAGGAGTCCTCCCAAAGAAAGTATCTCATCTTTAGCCTATGGCGCTCCTGGCGCAACGCTGAAGAGAATATGCTCCTGATAACAGTGATTACATTCTTCATGTCATCATCAAACTCAAGACATGTCTGTTTACAACAATGGGAACCGTTCATGTGTTCGATAGCTAACCAACAGAAAGCTAGAGGGAATGTGAACGAGCAACATGGTATTGTTTACGAAAATGACTTACATGTAACATGTGCAGTAAACCTTCAAAATGGGAAGGGGTGTTTACGTGTTGTTTCCATGATGGAAAGATAGGAATTTGAGTCCTGACAAAAACGCCTGTGATCGATGCTATATTAGATGATTCTTGTGGATCCAGTGGCCTTCTGATACCTGCTATAACTGATGTGATGGGAAATCTTGTTCCCATTCGGGCAATCTTATTTTTAAGTGATTTCAAAGTCGTTGGCCCCCTTCGTTTTCTTGGTCGTGGTGGAACTGCAAATTTAAGCATTACATCAAGCTATCAAGGTATTTATGTAACGGAGCATGTAAGGGAACACGTACCTAATTCGGCCCCACCATCATCTTTAAGGAAGAAGTTGTCTCTGGCAGGACTAAATGTCAGCGGGCGATCGTGATTAGTTAGGTGTTGAGAACCTGTTGTTGAAACTGGGTCTGCTGTGAATTGTTCTTGGGTAACTGGATTGGCAACAGGTGGCTGGGGAACATGTGGTTTGGTATTTGCTCCGTCTACAGCTTTTAGACCAACCGATGTGGGGTTAGGTCGAAGCTTTTTATGTTGGTGTTTCGCATTACAACATTTTTTGCCTGGTCATCATTTTCAACTAGATTAGAGTGACTCTGAGTCTGGGACCTTGTTTTTACTGTGTTCACTGCATTTGTTTGTGATCTGACATGACCAGCTTGAACCCTTTTTATTTTTAGGTGAGCTGTCAGATATTGATCTTCCTGTTGAACTATGTTCTTCACCTTGTTGGTATTTGAAACGCCCTTACGTGACGTCCCTGATGCCTGCCAGAGATAAATGGTACTTCAATCAACAAAATCATATACATGCTTGATACGATTATGGAACATAAGAACAGCAAGCCAAGACATGACGAAACATATGTTATTATTATGTGTTAACTGAGCAGATGATAATGCTATAACTTGGGCTGGGTTGGACAGATACATCACAGTTATTGAAGATGCAACAATAATGCCAATGAAAAGAGCGAGCAATCACCTTGGGGGGTGGAGTAGGGTGCTTGACAAGGGCATCCTCTTTACTCAGGTCTCCCTCAGACTCTTGTTCAGTAGGATCAAGTTCTGAATAAGAAAATTGATTGTTATCGATGGAGACAGGAGAGGTGTTTGATTGTTCACTGGTGATGCCTATATTTTCTCTCCGGCCCTCTTTGTACTATACTACAGTATCTTTAGCATGCATTAGAAAAAAATGCTAACGAGATTTATCATGGAACTTTGAGTAGAGCAGTAGAAGGGCAAATTAGTAGTAGCAAGTAGATGATAGCTCAAAAAGGAATAAAGCGTAGATCAAAAATAAATGATTTCCCTGTGCATGCCAATTGATGATTACAAGATTTATAAACATGCAGTTTAATAATGTCGACTAATCATTCTGCAGGCTTGACTTCTACTACAGTCATACCATAGGCATGTCACCGATGAACAGTGCCGTAACATGCACTTTCAGCCGTTGGATCGAAAATGAGTAGACAAGATCAAGCACTGTAGTGATGTACTGTAGATGACCCTGTAGCAGATGTACTGTATCGATGTAATGTAGATTTGTCCCTGTAGCGATGCACTGTGGATTGTCCCTGTAGCATCTACTGTTCATGTTGATCTGGCCCTCCATTTTTAGTCCAACGATCAGAACATGGTCGCATGTCACAACACTGTTCTCAGGTGACATGCCTATTGCATGTCACCTGATCTCTGTCCAGTGTTTTAGTGGGGATTAGTGGGGATAATACTCTAGAGTATTGGGTGACAGCAGAATTCACCCAATACCCACAAAACCCCATCCCCAATCCACTAGGTAGGGGTAGAGTATTGGGGATTGAAAAAATACACTAAATTTTGTGGAAAAGTAGGGACAAGTGGGGATTAAACTCGCTCATACTCTAGCACCAAACATGCATTGGGGATAAGTGGGGATTTAAAGTTTGGAGCGGATTATCCCTGCTAATCCCAGTAAAACTCTAGTACCAAACAAGCCCTAAAACAGATCGCACGAAACTGATGTGTGGAAATGAAATGCATAACGGAAGCGGCTAAACACCAACCTTCGCATGGGGAGTGGACGGCTTTACGCTTTGGTTTCACGTGGTGGACCGGTTGGGCGCGGGGTCTACCCATTTCACCGTGCGGTAGACCAGGGAGTCGGGAAGCAGATCCGACGCAGCGGCGGAGGTGGACGGTGTCCAGAGAAGGATCCGGCGCGGTGGGCGTCGGCTACGGTGGAGCACAAATGGTGCGGTGTGCGCCTTCATCGGGGAAGCGGCTCCGGCTTGCTTGACAACGTCTTCTCGGACACTACAGCGGCTGGTCAGGAGGCTGTGGTGGCGAGGTGGGACGGTGGTGCACTGCTGTCGTCGGGCGAGATGCTCCGATTCGGTGGGTGACGCGTGAGAGATGTGGGATTCGGCGCCTGTGCCGGTGGTATGTTTTAATGGCTGGGGTGAGATTGGCCTTGGCCCGAATAAGAGAAGAACCGCTGGGGACATTTTTGATGAAAGGATATGATGGGAAATTCGAACATTTGAAAATTGGAGGCGGCAACCCGAGCTATTTTCGCCGGTGTTTTGGCGCTTCGTTGAAATGGTTTGGTGGATGCGCGAAAAAAAAATGGACGCTGTCCGACCCCATCAAGGTCTCATTTGTAAGCATGGGCGGTACGGCAGCCATCCTACCTTGATTTTTAGTGAATATCCATTCATATATATGTGTTTTTTTCTGAACATTTGAGTACTTAAAACGGACTTCATATGACAAAGTTGCGCCTATTTTAGTGAACACTGCGTGGAGCCGATTTTGAAAACAAAACATGGACTAGGTACCAAAAAACATATATAGACTCGTTCTCCGCATTAAAAAGATTGATGTATCATGGATCTTAGTATATGTAAAATAACCTTGAGCTATTCATTATCATACGCGTAGAATTGAAGACTTCAGATATTTCTTTATATTTGAAAGAAACGCCATGTTTCATCCGACAACATTTATCATCTCATTGAGTTGGCGCTGATTTTATATGTGGTGACGAAAACAATCGAGGCTCCTTTGGTTTATAGGATTTAGATCCTACGGGAATTATTCTACACTATTGGTTATATTCATAGGGAACATATCCCATATGAATCTTGTACTACAAATCCTATATGAACAAAACATTAGGTCATCCCTCAGGGAAAAATCCCTTTGGTACAATCAAAGAAACTCATATTCCCATAGGATTCAAATAGACAAGATGTACATACGTTTTTCCTATCCTATGACTTAAAGGACTCCTGAAATGGCTCGACAACAAAGATCATAAATTCCGAGTTGTGCATCGAGCAAAAGATATTGAAAAAATTCATGATCGATCGAATTACAAAATGATTTTCAAAAGAACTAAAGTTTTGCCATTGATCACATAATTGGTATGTATATAGGTTCTACTTATAATAAAATATGTTTTGGTTTATTGGGATTGCGTTAGAATTACATGCATCACAATGTCTCGGGACTATTTCGGTATTTACCTCTTCTTTTAGAGTTTGCCCTATCTAAGATTATTTCTGACATTCGCCAATGTTTGCAAGGAATGGCATGCAGTCGATTCCCACCCTGTTTTGGAAAAAATGAAGAAAAAAAAGTGAACTTGTGGCTATAAAATGATAAGCTTGAATTTTGATATGTTTAAAAAAAAACTAGCTTCAAAATATGGCCTACCATTTTATATAAAAAACCATGGGTCTTAACGAAAATGCCCAAGGTAAAATGTGCATTACCATTTTGGGGAAAGGTGCAATAAGATTTCATTTTATTGTGGGAAACAAATTGTTGTTGTTTTTTTGCCTTTTCTGAATAGCTAAAAAGGTGTCATCTTTTTTCCATACATTCCATAATGTCATAGAACATAAGCATCCGGTGTCCAGATATAGCAACAATTCAGTATAAGACAATACTAACATAGTTTCCATAAAGTACTGCTAACACATAAGAAAACAAAAGATCTAGATGATGACCCAAGAAACAACATCCTTGTATATAATAACAATCTATTGACCATATGGCGGCTTTTGCATCACCCTATCAAAATCATCTGCCTTCAAGCACGAGAGCAGAATGTCGACACGTGCTTCAACATGTTCCAAGATCCTCTTGATGATCTCATGGATATCTGCATCAGCCGAATAGGAATCAAAGTTGTCAGCCACTAGCTTCTGATGAAAAAGAAACATCAGTGTTGAAGGCGTCGATCTTAGGAGTCCCCACATTTCATTACTTGCAAGACCAAGATGATCAAATTCCCTTTACTTCATAAGAATGTCTGGATCGCTGACACGATCGAAATCTTTGCTAGTACCCTCCTTTGGCCGAATTCAAATTTGCATCAGATCTTGGTGCCCATGCCTTTGGTACATGCGGGTAATTTTTTGCCAATATGTCGCGCATTGCATATAGTGTCCTACTGTACAGGGGTACTTCTACATATCTTCTTCCAAATATAATTTAATTTATTTCGGGTTGGATTCAATTTGTTTCAAAATTGTCTGATATACCATTTGTATTGGTAGGAGATGCAGCTTTGAATTTTAATCATTGTTTCTAGGTGCCACACTTGCAGTGGTACGAGTCAAGGATTTTATCCAATGTTTCATGTCTTGACAAATCCTTTTCGTAATGGAAGTTGAGACCCCAGCCTCTGCATCAAAATGATGCACATGGAATTTTTTAGTATGGTATTCAACAAAATATGATAAGATGCAAAAATCAAACCTTGGACAAATATGACACATGCTCACTTGGGTAGAAAGCCAATCAAACTGATACAAATTACATTGCAGAGTCCTTGCATGTTAAACTATATATTGTCAAACACCACATATATATTAAGGGATACATATTAATTTCGATACTACTACTTTTATGATAGAAGATTTGTAACTACAAACGTTGTGGGTTGTGGCTGCCCTCCTCAATCTACTCACTTGTCTCATCGGCAACCGTCTCCACCTCTCTACATGCACATATGGGTACAACTTCTTCACACCCCAAGAAGATTACTTGTTTCCTGTCATGCTCCGCCACTTGTAGTAGGTGTGCTCCTTTTTCAGAGATGAATTCTCTTTTAGGATGGAGATGTTCTCCTTTTTCAGAGATGAGTTCTCTTTTAGGATGGAGATGTTCTCCTTCGTTAGAGACCCGTTCTGATTTACCATGGAGAGGTTCTCCTTCGATAGAGATGAGTTCTCCTTTGATAGAGATGAGTGCTCATTCAAGAGTACGGCATACTCATTCCATAGCTTCATAGCACGGTTTACCAGATGTGCGTTCACATCTCGGAGCTTGGACGCATGGTCAATCAACTCGCGCGACTCATCCAGGAGCGACCGCCGGATTACTTGCAGAGATGCTTCATGTTGTCGTCCTTCATTAGATGGTAGATTCACAGAGCGACCCTGTGTGACACATGATATTATACTAATAAAGTGCAAGAGTGTAACTTCAATAGTAAAAATATAGTACTCCGAAAGTTTGCAGGACTTAAACTTCAATACTCATAGTAATCTGTACAAGACTAACTTCAATAGTAATTGTAATATGTATAAATTTCAATTGCAATACTGTAGTAATATGAGTACTCTGGAGCTTGGAGTAATAAAGTTTCAAACTAAGAACGAAACATGAACTAATAAAGTTTGCCCTATGCATCAATCGATGGAGAGGCTGGATCTCAAGTTCGAAAGGGGGAAAAAGACTGCATTGAAGTTTCAAGTTTGCATTGAAGTTCGAAAGTGGTAATGCAGCTAGTATTAGTGCAGTAGAAATCCCTTGTGCCTTGTTTGGTTGACGTGTTTTCACATGGTTCAGTGAGTAATATCTGGGTCTTTCTTAATAAGAACACATTTTATCTATTTGGCAGAAGAGTATTGGACAGGATCAGAGTCGCGGGGATCCTCAGGAAACACTTTCGCGCACGTCGGGTGGACGTGGAACCGCAACACCTCTATGCTCTCGCGTTTCTGGTCGTTCCACATACGTGCTCCGATTGCTGCTTCTCCTTCCAGGCATCCACCCCGTTCTAGCATGGATCAGGCTGAGGGATTGATTCCAATGCAAAATCACAAGTCCTGAGGCCTGCTGGCATGGATTACGTGAATAGAAATTGGACGCTTCACTAATAAGGCCCGAGGAACCCCTCAAAAAAAACTACGAGTAATAATGCCCCAGGACAGGCTATCTCTCAGGTTGTCCTGATCTGCCGCAAATACTCACGCCAAAACATGGTGAATGAAGTATTTTGCATCAAATCCCCACCGAATAATACTCAGTAGGGGGCTAACTAGTTTTAAACCAATGATTAAACTACATTAACCATCGACCTCGAAGCTCTCCTCCTTGGAGAGGACCGACTCCCGGAGACGGCGAGGTTGTCTTGCAATGCAGCAGGACCATCACGTCCGAGCCCATGGAGAGGTCGTTGATCCGCTGCCGCTTGGTGGGCACATCAGACTCAACGGCGAGGCCGCCATGCGCCCGCCGCAGAGCCGTAGGGGGCGTGCGAGTTGGCAGCGAGGTCCTGTAGTTGCTGCTGGGGGATTACGACGGTGGGCCGCACACCTAATAGGCCCCCTTGTCCACTCGTGGGATTCATCGCCGGAAGATGGGGGTGCAGGGAGGCGCTAATACAGAGGTTGTGGATGGTACAGCCGCCGACGAGCACTGTATCTGGTTGGGGCTATAGGATTTTGAAGATGAATGGGGAGAGGCGGCAGGGGCCTATAAATCGAGAGGAGTGAGGTAGCGAGAAGTGAAGTGAATGGGGAGAGGCGGCAGGGGCCTATAAATCGAGAGGGCTATAGGTTGGGACAAGATTTTTTCGCAATATTTAAATTTAGATTTAAGCCGCATGTCACCAGGTGACATGCGAAAGGTGCATGTCACCTGATCTCTATCCGTGAAGGACACAGGTCACTCGCAACACTTTGTCCATGGTGTATGCGTAGGGACGCGAAACGTATTGTTCACTCGTTCGTAGTGTTTTTCATTTTTCTGATTTTTTTTGAATTTTATGCCCATTTGAATCTTTTGGTCAAATCCTAGGTTTGACAAAGATTTAAACAAGTTTAAAATATATGAAAAGGTAAGCATGGATCCTTCTTAGTCACTCTAAAATGAAGCTTTTGGGATGTTCTTGAAATTTCCATGCTTGACTTCATAAGACAGAGTTTAGGGTTAGGGGTAGATATATACATGATTTGTTTGGTTTGAATATGTCCATACCTTGTTTATCAACTTTAATTCTTACTATATGACATAAGAAAACTATTTGCTTTGGTTTTTCATTTTTCTGATTTTTTTTTGAATTTTGATGCCCATTTGAATCTTGTCAAATCCTAGGTTTGACCAAGATAATCTAAACAAGTTTAAAACATGGAAATGAAAAGGGAAGCATGTATCCTTCTTAGTCACTCTAAAATGAAGTTTTTGGGAGGTTTTTGAAATTTCCATGTCTGAAACCCAAAACCACTTCTCTTCATGCTTTACTTCATAAGACAGAGTTTAGGGGTTAGGGGTAGATACATGGTTTGTCTAGTTTGAAACTTTGAATATGTCTAGACCTTGTTTATCAACTTGAATATGCTTACTATATGACATAAGAAGACTATGTACTTTGGTTTTTCATTTTTCTGATTTTTTTAATTTTCTGCGCATTTGAATCTTGGTAAAATCCTAAATTTGACCAAGATTTAGACAAGTTTAACACGTGAAAACGAATAAGTAAGCCAGGATCCTTCTTAGTCACTCTAAAATGAAGCTTTTGGGAGGTTCTTGAAATTTCCATGTTTGAAACCCAAAACCACTTCTCTTCATGATTGACTTCATAAGATCGACAGATTAGTTTAGGGTTAGGGGTAGATATATACATGATTTTTCTGGTTTGAATATTTCTAGACCTTGTTTATCAACTTGAATGCTTACTATATGACATAAGAAGACTATTTGCTTTTGTTTTTCATTTTTCTGATTTTTTTGAATTTTGATGCCCATTTGAATCTTGTCAAATCCTAGGTCTGACCAAGATAATTTAAACAAGTTTAAAACATGAATATGAAAAGGGAAGCATGTATACTTCTTAGTCACTCTAAAATGAAGTTTTTGGGAGGTTTTTGAAAATTCCATGTTTGAAACCCAAATCCACTTCTCTTCATGCCTGACTTCATAAGATAGAGTTTAGGGGTCAGGGGGTGTAGATACATGTGGTTTGTCTAGTTTGAATATGTCTAGACCTTGTTTAACAACTTTAATGCTAACTATATGACATAAGAAGACTATGTGCTTTGGTTTTTCATTTTCCTGATTTTTTTGAATTTTATGCCCATAAATCTTGGTCAAATCCTAGGTAGAAAAATCGATATACGTATCTATAATTAAATAGGTTAAACTAGGGTTTTGCCCTGTACTACAGATCAAGGTTCAAAAAAATCCAACTACGGGGTTCGAACAACACGATTCTAATCCAAGAATTTTTTCGACCTCATCCAAATGGCCTCAAACTATAGGGTTAGGGGGTATAGATACATGATTTGTCTGGTTTGGATATATCTAGACCCTGTTTATCAACTTGAATGCTTACGATATGACATAAGAAGACTATGTGATTTGGTTTTTCATTTTTCTGATTTTTAGGAATATTGTGCCCACCCATTTGTATCTTCATGAAATCCTAGGTTTGACACAGATAATTTAAACAAGTTTAAAACATGAAAATGAAAAGGGAAGCATGTAACCTTCTCAGCCACTCTAAATTGAAGTTTTTGGGAGGTTTTTGAAATTTCCATGTTTGAAACCCGAAACCACTTCTCTTCATGCTTGACTTCATAAGACAAAGTTTAGGGTTAGGGGTATAAATACATGATTTGTATGGTTTGAATATGTCCAAACCTTGTTTATCAACTGGAATATGCTTACTATGACATAAGAAGACTATGTACTTTGGTTTTTCATTTTTCTAAATTTTTTTAATTTTCTGCGCATTTGAATCATATCTTGGTCAAATCCTAGGTTTGACCAAGATTTAGACAACTTTAACACGTGAAAACGAATAAGTAAGCCTGGATCCTTCTTAGTCACTCTAAAATGAAGCTTTTGGGAGGTTCTTGAAATTTCCATGTTTGAAACCCAAAACCACTTCTCTTCATGATTGGCTGAGTTTAATTAGGGTTTTAGGGGTAGATATATACATGATTTTTCTGGTTTGAATATATATGTCTACACCTTGTTTATCAACATGAATGCTTACGATATGACATAAGAAGACAATGTGATTTGGTTTTTCATTTTTCTGATTTTTTTGAATATTGTGCCCACCCATTTGTATCTTCATGAAATCCTAGGTTTGACCAAGATAATTTAAACAAGTTTAAAACATGAAAATGAAAAGGGAAGCAGCATGTAACCTTCTCAGTTACTTTAAAATGAAGTTTTTGGGAGGTTTTTGAAATTTCCATGTTTGAAACCCAAAACCACTTCTCTTCATGCTTGACTTCATAAGACAACGTTTAGGGTTAGGGGGTATAGATACATGATTTGTATGGTTTGAATATGTCCAGACCTTGTTTATCAACTTTAATGCACTTACTATATATATGACATAAGAAGACTATGTACTTTGGTTTTTCATTTTTCTGTTTTTTTATTTTCTGCGCATTTGAATCATATCTTGGTCAAATCCTAGGTTTGACCAAGATTTAGACAAGTTTAACACGTGAAAACGAATAAGTAAGCCTGGATCCTTCTTAGTCACTCTAAAATGAAGCTTTTGGGAGGTTCTTGAAATTTCCATGTTTGAAACCCAAAACCACTTCTCTTCATGATTGATCGAGTTTAATTTGGGTTTTAGGGGTAGATATATACATGATTTTTCCGGTTTGAATATATATGTCTAGACCTTGTTTATCAACATGAATGCTAGCTTACTATACATATGACATAAGAATGCTATGTGCTTTGGTTTTTCATTCTTTTGATTTTTTCTGAATTTTTAGGGCCATTTGAATCTTGGTCAAATCCTTGGTTTGACCAAGATTTAAACATGTTTAAAACATGAAAATTAAAAGGGAAGTATGTATCCTTCTTATTTACTCTAAAATGAAGCTTTTGGGATGTTCTTGAAATTTCCATGTTTGAAACCCAAAACGACTTCCCTTCATGCTAGACTTCATAAGATCGACAGGGGGTAGATACATGATTTGTCTGGTTTGGATATATCTAGACCTTGTTTATCAACTTGAATGCTTACGATATGACATAAGAAGACAATGTGATTTGGTTTTTCATTTTTCTGATTTTTTTGAATATTGTGCCCACCCATTTGTATCTTCATGAAATCCTAGGTTTGACCAAGATAATTTAAACAAGTTTAAAACATGAAAATGAAAAGGGAAGCATGTAACCTTCTCAGTCACTCTAAAATGAAGTTTTTGGGAGGTTTTTGAAATTCCCATGTTTGAAACCCAAAACCACTTCTCTTCATGCTTGACTTCATAAGACAAAGTTTAGGGTTAGGGGGTATAGATACATGATTTGTATGGTTTGAATATGTCCAAACCTTGTTTATCAACCTGAATATGCTTACTATATGACATAAGAAGAATAATGTCATGTAAATGAGTTAATTTGGATTTCCTACCCTTGAATCCATAGGAAACTTTGTTCTAATGCACTATAATATTCAACCTAGTTTTTACACCAACAGGTCTGTCACTTACGTGTGGTGCCCACGTGTGAGGTCCCACACTTCAGTGAGCACAAGTCACGTGCAATAGGTACGCAAACTCCCAGCCATCTTCTTTGTCAAGAGAAGACGCATCAGGATGCGTATTGGAAGCCTGTGGGTCCTTCTGGATCCTTCGGTTGTCCCTCTCACAAAAAAAAAACTCTCTCATTCTCGGCCTCGCTCGACTCGCTCGCTCGCTCGCTCGCACCTCCTGCTCACTGACAAACCCCTGCACAAAAGTCAACATCATCACCCGAAAAAGGGAAGACACCATAATGCTCTCCCTTCTTCTCTCCTTCCGAGTGATCCCTCTTCCTCCGAGTTTCACTCGACGGGCAAACACACATGTGCTGCATAGTAATAATAAAAAGGTAGAAAAATCAACCTACGAATCTATAATTAAATAGGTTAAACTAGGGTTTTGCCCAGTACTACAGATCAAGGTTCAAACCTTGTTTATCAACTTGAATATGCTTACTATATGACATAAGATAAGAAGACTATGTACTTTGGTTTTCATTTTTCTGATTTTTTTAATTTTCTGCGCATTTGAATCTTGGTCAAATCATAGGTTTGACCAAGATTTAGACAAGTTTAACACGTGAAAACGAATAAGTAAGCCTGGATCCTTCTTAGTCACTCTAAAATGAAGCTTTTGGGATGTTCTTGAAATTTCCATGTTTGAAACCCAAAACGACCTCTCTTCACGCTAGACTTCATAAGATCGACTGAGTTTAGGGTTAGGGGGTAGATAAACTTTCGCTTTTTTATATAGACCACAGAAAATATCAGTTTCATGAAACTTGACGAACGCTCGTATATTATGGAGATGTACATGTAGAATTTTGTGTCCAAATTTTTCGACATTTTGAAATATGATTTTTTGGCAGAGAGAGCATACGCACCCGGGAGCCGAATTGAATTTCCGCTCTTACACTCCCTCTCCGCTTCTCTCTCCTCGAACTAGACACCAATATATTATTTTAATCCTTGTAGCCAGCTTTTTTTTTGCGGGAAACCACTGATGATATTAAAGGACAAAAATTACAGAAAGGCACCCAAACAAGATTGAAATTACAGCGAAGACCCTCTGCAACTCGATGTCATCGGCGTTGTAGCCGGCCAGCTGACTAGGACTTATTGTACTTGCTCTCATACTTCTCCTTAGCATTCTCGGCGGCTGCAGCATGCACGGCAGCAACCACCTGCGCGCCCTCGCCATGGTCGAGCTCCGCCTGCTCTGCCTGGATGACGAGCACCGCCCCCTCGCCTTCACGCATGACGCCCTGAGTCTCTTCTTTTTCTTCGCTGTTGACGGCAGGCACAACCTCGTCGACGACAGCCACGACCATGTCCATCGCGGGCGGCGCCACCATCTCCATCGCAGGCGGCACAACCAACTGATCCACCATGACATGGCCGCCGTCGCCGAAGGATTGGATCCAGGTCTGCCTGTCTGCGTCGAGAGCTTCCACCCATGCCCACGACGGAACTTTCTCATGGACATGGAACTCTAAATCGCCATCTCTCTCCCTCCATTGCTTGTGAGTGTTATTTCCGGCGATGGCCCGACGGAACTCCATGTGCTGCAGCTTTTTATCTCCATTTTCCAACGGTCCTTGGGAAGAAGACGAGAAGAGAAATCAATCCGTGCAGTTAGCAACGAGGGGAGAAGACGATGGGATAGAGAGGAAAGAGGAGTTATAGCTGGGTACTCCCTCCGTCCCGATTTACAAGGCCTACGCGTATCCCAATATCATTAATTTAACTAATATAATATAATATATATGCTATAAAAATTATACCATTAAATAGTATAACATCTGAGTTTTTCTAATGATATATATTTTGTTGTATATATTTTGTGTTACATTAGTTAAATTTGCGATCTAAAGATACACGTAAGTCATATAGTAAGCATTAAAGTTGATAAACAATGTTTGGACATATTCAAACCAGACAAATCATTCATCTACCCCCTAACCCTAATCTCGGTCGATTTTATGAAAGTCAAGCATGAAGAGAAGTGGTTTTTGGTTTCAAACATGAAAATTTCAAAAACCCTCCCAAGAGTTACATTTTAAAGTGACTTAAGAAGGATAGATGCTTAATTTTTCATATTCGTGTTTTAAACTTGTTTAAATCATGGTCAAACAACCTAGGATTTGACCAAGATTCAAATGGGAAGATTTTTTAAAAAAAAGATCAGAAAAATGAAACCTAGGATTTATGCTTGTTTAAATCTTGGTCAAACCTAGGATTTGACCAAAAGATTCAAATGGGCATAGAAATTCAGAAAAAAAAACAAAAGAATGAAAAAACAAAGGACATAGCATTCTTATGTCATATATATAGTAAGCATTCAAGTTGATAAACAAGGTCTAAACATATTCAAACCATAAAATCATGTATATATCTACCCCTGACCCTAAACTCTGTCTTATGAAGGCAAGCATGCATGAATGAGAGAGAAGTGGTTTTTGGTTTCAAAAAGATCCATGCATGCTTGCCTTTTCATTTTCAGGATCCTTCGGTTGTCCCTCTCACAAAAAAAAAAATCTCTCTCATTCTCGGCCTCGCGCGAATCGCTCGCTCACTCGCTCGCACCTCCTGCTCACTGACAAACCCCTGCACAAAAGTCAACATCATCACCCGAAAAAGGGAAGACACCATAATGCTCTCCCCTTCTTCTCTCCTTCCGAGTGATCCCTCTTCCTCCGAGTTTCACTCGACGGGCAAACACACATGTCGCATAATAATAATAAAAAGGTAGAAAAATCAACCTACGAATCTATAATTAAATAGGTTAAACTAGGGTTTTGCCCGATGAATCTGATCAAGGTTCAAACCTTGTTTATCAACTTGAATATGCTTACTATATGACATAAGAAGACTATGTACTTTGGTTTTCGTTTTCTGATTTTTTTAATTTTCTCATAAGCATTTGAATCTTGGTCAAATCCTAGGTTTGACCAAGATTTAGACAAGTTTAACACGTGAAAATGAATAAGTAAGCCTGGATCCTTCTTAGTCACTCTAAAATGAATCTTTTGGGATGTTCTTGAAATTTCCATGTTTGAAACCCAAAACGACCTCTCTTCATGCTAGACTTCATAAGATCGACTGAGTTTAGGGTTAGGGGGTAGATACATGATTTGTATGGTTTGAATATGTCCAAACCTTGTTAATTTATCAACTTGAATGCTTACTATATGACATAAGAAAACTATATGCTTTTGTTTTTCATTTTTCTGATTTTGTTTGAATTTTATGCCAATATATTTGAATCTTGGTCAAATCCTAGGTTTGACAAAGATTTAAACAAGTTTAAATTATGAAAATGAAAAGGTAAGCATGGATCCTTATTAGTCACTCTAAAATAAATCTTTTGGGAGGTTCTTGAAATTTCCATGTTTGAAACCCAAAACCACTTCTCTTCATGATTGACTTCATAAGACAGAGTTTAGGGTTTTAGGGGTAGATATATACATGATTTTTCTGGTTTGAATATGTCTAGACCTTGTTTATCAACTTGACTGCTTACTATACATATGACATAAGAATGCTATGTGCTTTGTTTTTTCATTCTCTTTTGATTTTTTTCTAAATTTTTAGGCCCATTTGAATCTTGGTCAAATCCTTGGTTTGACCAGGATTTAGACAAGTTTAAAACATGAAAATAAAAAAGGAAGTTTGTATCCTTCTTAGTCACTCTAAAATGGAAGCTTTTGGGATGTTCTTGAAATTTCCATGTTTGAAACCGAAAACGACTTCCCTTCATGCTAGACTTCATAAGATCGATAGGGGGTAGATACATGATTTGTCTGGTTTGGATATATCTAGACCTTGTTTATCAACTTGAATGCTTACGATATGACATAAGAAGACAATGTGATTTGGTTTTTCATTTTTCTGATTTTTTTGAATATTGTGCCCACCCATTTGTATCTTCATGAAATCCTAGGTTTGACCAAGATAATTTAAACAAGTTTAAAACATGAAAATGAAAAGGGAAGCATGTAACCTTCTCAGTCACTTTAAAATGAAGTTTTTGGGAGGTTTTTGAAATTTCCATGTTTGAAACCCAAAACCACTTCTCTTCATGCTTGACTTCATAAGACAAAGTTTAGGGTTAGGGCGTATAGATACATGATTTGTATGGTTTGAATATGATGTACTTTGGTTTTTCATTTTTCTGATTTTTTTAATTTTCTGCGCATTTGAATCATATGTTGGTCAAGTTTAACACGTGAAAACGAATAAGTAAGCCTGGATCCTTCTTAGTCACTCTAAAATGAAGCTTTTGGGAGGTTCTTGAAATTTCGATGTTTGAAACCCAAAACCACTTCTCTTCATGATTGACTGAGTTTAATTTGGGTTTTAGGGGTAGATATATACATGATTTTTCTGGTTTGAATATATATGTCTAAAACTTGTTTATCAACATGAATGCTTACTATACATATGACATAAGAAAGCTATGTGCTTTGGTTTTTCATTCTTTTGATTTTTTTCTGAATTTTTTAGGGCCATTTGAATCTTGGTCAAATCCTTGGTTTGACCAAGATTTAAACAAGTTTAAAACATGAAAATGAAAAGGGAAGTCTGTATCATTCTTATTTACTCTAAAATGAAGCTTTTGGGATGTTCTTGAAATTTCCATGTTTGAAACCCAAAACGACTTCCCTTCATGCTAGACTTCATAAGATTGACAGGGGGTAGATACATGATTTGTCTGGTTTGGATATATTTAGACCTTGTTTATCAACTTGAATGCTTACGATATGACATAAGAAGACTATGTGATTTGGTTTTCCATTTTTTTGATTTTTTTGAATTTTGTGCCCACCCATTTGTATCTTCGTCAAATCCTAGGTTTGACCAAGATAATTAAAACAAGTTTAAAACATGAAAATGAAAAGGGAAGCATGTATCCTTCTTAGGCACTATAAAATGAAGCTTTTGGGAGGTTTTTGAAATTTCCATGTTTGAAACCCAAAACCACATCTCTTCACATGCTTGACTTCATAAGACAGAGTTTAGGGGTTAGGGTTAGGGGTATAGATACATGATTTATCAACTTTAATGCTTACTATATGACATAAGAAAAATAATGTCATGTAAATGAGTTAACTTGGATTTCCTACCCTTGAATCCATAGGAAACTTTGTTCTAATGCACTATAATAATCAACCGAGTTTTACACCAACAGGTCTGTCACTTACGTGTGGTGCCCACGCGTGAGGTCCCACACTTCAGTGAGCACAAGTCACGTGCAATAGGTACGCAAACTCCCAGCCATCTTCTTTGTCAAGAGAAGACGCATCAGGATGCGTATTGGAAGTCTGTGGGTCCTTCTGGATCCTTCGGTTGTCCCTCTCACAAAAAAAACAAATCTCTCTCATTCTCGGCCTCGCTCGCTCGCTCGCTCGCACCTCCTGCTACTGACAAACCCTGCACAAAAGTCAACATCATCACCCGAAAAAGGGGAGACACCATAATGCTCTCCCTTCTTCTCTCCTTCCGAGTGATCCCTCTTCCTCCGAGTTTCACTCGACGGGCAAACACACATGTGCTGCATAGTAATAATAAAAAGGTAGAAAAATCAACCTACGAATCTATAATTAAATAGGTTAAACTAGGGTTTTGCCCAGTACTACAGATCAAGGCTCAAACCTTGTTTATCAACTTGAATATGCTTACTATATGACATAAGAAGACTATGTACTTTGGTTTTCATTTTTCTGATTTTTTTAATTTTAACGCATTTGAATCTTGGTCAAATCCTAGGTTTGACCAAGATTTAGACAAGTTTAACACGTGAAAACGAATAAATAAGCCTGGATCCTTCTTAGTCACTCTAAAATGAAGCTTTTGGGATGTTCTTGAAATTTCCATGTTTGAAACCCAAAACGACCTCTCTTCATGCTAGACTTCATAAGATCGACTGAGTTTAGGGTTAGGGGGTAGATACATGATTTGTATGGTTTGAATATGTCCAAACCTTGTTAATTTATCAACTTGAATGCTTACTATATGACATAAGAAGACTATATGCTTTTGTTTTTCATTTTTCTGATTTTTTTGAATTTATGCCCATATATTTGAATCTTGGTCAAATCCTAGGTTTGACAAAGATTTAAACAAGTTTAAATTATGAAAATGAAAAGGTAAGCATGGATCCTTATTAGTCACTCTAAAATAAATATTTTGGGAGGTTCTTGAAATTTCCATGTTTGAAACCCAAAACCACTTCTCTTCATGATTGACTTCATAAGACAGAGTTTAGGGTTTTAGGGGTAGATATATACATGATTTTTCTGGTTTGAATATGTCTAGACCTTGTTTATCAACTTGAATGCTTACTATACATATGACATAAGAATCCTATGTGCTTTGTTTTTTCATTCTCTTTTGATTTTTTTCTAAATTTTTAGGCCCATTTGAATCTTGGTCAAATCCTTGGTTTCACCAAGATTTAAACAAGTTTAATACATGAAAATAAAAAAGGAAGTCTGTATCCTTCTTAGTCACTCTAAAATGGAAGCTTTTGGGATGTTCTTGAAATTTCCATGTTTGAAACCGAAAACGACTTCCCTTCATGCTAGACCTCATAAGATCGACAGGGGGTAGATACATGATTTGTCTGGTTTGGATATATCTAGACCTTGTTTATCAACTTGAATGCTTACGATATGACATAAGAAGACAATGTGATTTGGTTTTTCATTTTTCTGATTTTTTTGAATATTGTGCCCACCCATTTGTATCTTCGTCAAATCCTAGGTTTGACCAAGATAATTAAAACAAGTTTAAAACATGAAAATGAAAAGGGAAGCATGTATCCTTCTTAGGCACTATAAAATGAAGCTTTTGGGAGGTTTTTGAAATTTCCATGTTTGAAACCCAAAACCACATCTCTTCACATGCTTGACTTCATAAGACAGAGTTTAGGGGTTAGGGTTAGGGGTATAGATACATGATTTATCAACTTTAATGCTTACTATATGACATAAGAAAAATAATGTCATGTAAATGAGTTAACTTGGATTTCCTACCCTTGAATCCATAGGAAACTTTGTTCTAATGCACTATAATAATCAACCGAGTTTTACACCAACAGGTCTGTCACTTACGTGTGGTGCCCACGCGTGAGGTCCCACACTTCAGTGAGCACAAGTCACGTGCAATAGGTACGCAAACTCCCAGCCATCTTCTTTGTCAAGAGAAGACGCATCAGGATGCGTATTGGAAGTCTGTGGGTCCTTCTGGATCCTTCGGTTGTCCCTCTCACAAAAAAAACAAATCTCTCTCATTCTCGGCCTCGCTCGCTCGCTCGCTCGCACCTCCTGCTCACTGACAAACCCTGCACAAAAGTCAACATCATCACCCGAAAAAGGGGAGACACCATAATGCTCTCCCTTCTTCTCTCCTTCCGAGTGATCCCTCTTCCTCCGAGTTTCACTCGACGGGCAAACACACATGTGCTGCATAGTAATAATAAAAAGGTAGAAAAATCAACCTACGAATCTATAATTAAATAGGTTAAACTAGGGTTTTGCCCAGTACTACAGATCAAGGCTCAAACCTTGTTTATCAACTTGAATATGCTTACTATATGACATAAGAAGACTATGTACTTTGGTTTTCATTTTTCTGATTTTTTTAATTTTCTGCGCATTTGAATCTTGGTCAAATCCTAGGTTTGACCAAGATTTAGACAAGTTTAACACGTGAAAACGAATAAATAAGCCTGGATCCTTCTTAGTCACTCTAAAATGAAGCTTTTGGGATGTTCTTGAAATTTCCATGTTTGAAACCCAAAACGACCTCTCTTCATGCTAGACTTCATAAGATCGACTGAGTTTAGGGTTAGGGGGTAGATACATGATTTGTATGGTTTGAATATGTCCAAACCTTGTTAATTTATCAACTTGAATGCTTACTATATGACATAAGAAGACTATATGCTTTTGTTTTTCATTTTTCTGATTTTTTTGAATTTATGCCCATATATTTGAATCTTGGTCAAATCCTAGGTTTGACAAAGATTTAAACAAGTTTAAATTATGAAAATGAAAAGGTAAGCATGGATCCTTATTAGTCACTCTAAAATAAATATTTTGGGAGGTTCTTGAAATTTCCATGTTTGAAACCCAAAACCACTTCTCTTCATGATTGACTTCATAAGACAGAGTTTAGGGTTTTAGGGGTAGATATATACATGATTTTTCTGGTTTGAATATGTCTAGACCTTGTTTATCAACTTGAATGCTTACTATACATATGACATAAGAATCCTATGTGCTTTGTTTTTTCATTCTCTTTTGATTTTTTTCTAAATTTTTAGGCCCATTTGAATCTTGGTCAAATCCTTGGTTTCACCAAGATTTAAACAAGTTTAATACATGAAAATAAAAAAGGAAGTCTGTATCCTTCTTAGTCACTCTAAAATGGAAGCTTTTGGGATGTTCTTGAAATTTCCATGTTTGAAACCGAAAACGACTTCCCTTCATGCTAGACTTCATAAGATCGACAGGGGGTAGATACATGATTTGTCTGGTTTGGATATATCTAGACCTTGTTTATCAACTTGAATGCTTACGATATGACATAAGAAGACAATGTGATTTGGTTTTTCATTTTTCTGATTTTTTTGAATATTGTGCCCACCCATTTGTATCTTCATCAAATCCTAGGTTTGACCAGGATTTAAACAAGTTTAAAACATGAAATGAAAAGATAAGCCTGGATCCTTCTTAGTCACTCTAAAATGAAGCTTTCGGGAGGTTCTTGAAATTTCCATGTTTGAAACCCAAAACCACTTCTCTTCATGATTGACTTCATAATAAGACAGAGTTTAGGTTTTTAGGGGTAGATATATACATGATTTTTCTGGTTTGAATATATATGTCTAGACCTGGTTTATCAACTTGAATGCTTACTATACATATGACATAAGAATGCTATGTGCTTTGGTTTTTCATTCTCTTTTGATTTTTTTTCTAAATTTTAGGCCCCCATTTGAATCTTGGTAAAATCTTTGGTTTGACAAGGATTTAAACAAGTTTAAAACATGAAAATGAAAAGGGAAGTCTGTATCCTTCTTAATTAGTCACTCTAAAATGGAAGCTTTTGGGATGTTCTTGAAATTTCCATGTTTGAAACCAAAAATGACTTCCCTTCATGCTAGACTTCATAAGATCGACAGGGGGTAGAATCGTAGATACATGATTTGTCTGGTTTGGATATATCTAGACCTTGTTTATCAACTTGAATGCTTACGATATGACATAAGAAGACAATGTGATTTGGTTTTTCATTTTTCTGATTTTTTTGAATATTGTGCCCACCCATTTGTATCTTCATGAAATCCTAGGTTTGACCAAGATAATTTAAACAAGTTTAAAACATGAAAATGAAAAGGGAAGCATGTAACCTTCTCAGTCACTTTAAAATGAAGTTTTTGGGAGGTTTTTGAAATTTCCATGTTTGAAACCCAAAACCACTTCTCTTCATGCTTGACTTCATAAGACAAAGTTTAGGGTTAGGGGGTATAGATACATGATTTTTATGGTTTGAATATGATGTACTTTGGTTTTTCATTTTTCTGATTTTTTTAATTTTCTACGCATTTGAATCATATCTTGGTCAAGTTTAACACGTGAAAACGAATAAGTAAGCCTGGATCCTTCTTAGTCACTCTAAAATGAAGCTTTTGGGAGGTTCTTGAAATTTCCATGTTTGAAACCCAAAACCACTTCTCTTCATGATTGACTGAGTTTAATTTGGGTTTTAGGGGTAGATATATACATGATTTTTCTGGTTTGAATATATATGTCTAGACCTTGTTTATCAACATGAATGCTTACTATACATATGACATAAGAATGCTATGTGCTTTGGTTGTTCATTCTTTTGATTTTTTTCTGAATTTTTTAGGGCCATTTGAATCTTGGTCAAATCCTTGGTTTGACCAAGATTTAAACAAGTTTAAAACATGAAAATGAAAAGGGAAGTCTGTATCATTCTTATTTACTCTAAAATGAAGCTTTTGGGATGTTCTTGAAATTTCCATGTTTGAAACCCAAAACGACTTCCCTTCATGCTAGACTTCATAACATCGACAGGGGGTAGATACATGATTTGTCTGGTTTCGATATATTTAGACCTTGTTTATCAACTTGAATGCTTACGATATGACATAAGAAGACTATGTGATTTGGTTTTCCATTTTTCTAATTTTTTTGAATTTTGTGCCCACCCATTTGTATCTTCGTCAAATCCTAGGTTTGACCAAGACAATTAAAACAAGTTTAAAACATGAAAATGAAAAGGGAAGCATGTATCCTTCTTAGGCACTATAAAATGAAGCTTTTGGGAGGTTTTTGAAATTTCCATGTTTGAAACCCAAAACCACATCTCTTCACATGCTTGACTTCATAAGACAGAGTTTAGGGGTTAGGGGTATAGATACATGATTTGTCTGGTTGGAATATGTCTAGACATTGTTTATCAACTTTAATGCTTACTATATGACATAAGAAAAATAATGTCATGTAAATGAGTTAACTTGGATTTCCTACCCTTGAATCCATAGGAAACTTTGTTCTAATGCACTATAATAATCAACCGAGTTTTACACCAACAGGTCTGTCACTTACGTGTGGTGCCCACGCGTGAGGTCCCACACTTCAGTGAGCACAAGTCACGTGCAATAGGTACGCAAACTCCCAGCCATCTTCTTTGTCAAGAGAAGACGCATCAGGATGCGTATTGGAAGTCTGTGGGTCCTTCTGGATCCTTCGGTTGTCCCTCTCACAAAAAAACAAATCTCTCTCATTCTCGGCCTCGCTCGCTCGCTCGCTCGCTCGCACCTCCTGCTCACTGACAAACCCTGCACAAAAGTCAACATCATCACCCGAAAAAGGGGAGACACCATAATGCTCTCCCTTCTTCTCTCCTTCCGAGTGATCCCTCTTCCTCCGAGTTTCACTCGATGGGCAAACACACATGTGCTGCATAGTAATAATAAAAAGGTAGAAAAATCAACCTACGAATCTATAATTAAATAGGTTAAACTAGGGTTTTGCCCAAGATACTACGAGATCAAGGCTCAAACCTTGTTTATCAACTTGAATATGCTTACTATATGACATAAGAAGACTATGTACTTTGGTTTTCATTTTTCTGATTTTTTTAATTTTCACAAGATTTGAATCTTGGTCAAATCCTAGGTTTGACCAAGATTTAGACAAGTTTAACACGTGAAAACGAATAAGTAAGCCTGGATCCTTCTTAGTCACTCTAAAATGAAGCTTTTGGGATGTTCTTGAAATTTCCATGTTTGAAACCCAAAACGACCTCTCTTCATGCTAGACTTCATAAGATCGACTGAGTTTAGGGTTAGGGGGTAGATACATGATTTGTATGGTTTGAATATGTCCAAACCTTGTTAATTTATCAACTTGAATGCTTACTATATGACATAAGAAGACTATATGCTTTTGTTTTTCATTTTTCTGATTTTTTTGAATTTATGCCCATATATTTGAATCTTGGTCAAATCCTAGGTTTGACAAAGATTTAAACAAGTTTAAATTATGAAAATGAAAAGGTAAGCATGGATCCTTATTAGTCACTCTAAAATAAATATTTTGGGAGGTTCTTGAAATTTCCATGTTTGAAACCCAAAACCACTTCTCTTCATGATTGACTTCATAAGACAGAGTTTAGGGTTTTAGGGGTAGATATATACATGATTTTTCTGGTTTGAATATGTCTAGACCTTGTTTATCAACTTGAATGCTTACTATACACATGACATAAGAATGCTATGTGCTTTGTTTTTTCATTCTCTTTTGATTTTTTTTCTAAATTTTTAGGCCCATTTGAATCTTGGTCAAATCCTTGGTTTGACCAAGATTTAAACAAGTTTAAAACATGAAAATAAAAAAGGAAGTCTGTATCCTTCTTAGTCACTCTAAAATGGAAGCTTTTGGGATGTTCTTGAAATTTCCATGTTTGAAACCGAAAACGACTTCCCTTCATGCTAGACTTCATAAGATCGACAGGGGGTAGATAC
Organism: Lolium perenne; assembly: GCF_019359855.2. Lineage (NCBI taxonomy): Eukaryota > Viridiplantae > Streptophyta > Magnoliopsida > Poales > Poaceae > Lolium > Lolium perenne. The sequence goes on from NC_067246.2 coordinate 119,911,611, forward strand.
ATGATTTGTCTGGTTTGGATATATCTAGACCTTGTTTATCAACTTGAATGCTTACGATATGACATAAGAAGACAATGTGATTTGGTTTTTCATTTTTCTGATTTTTTTGAATATTGTGCCCACCCATTTGTATCTTCATCAAATCCTAGGTTTGACCAGGATTTAAACAAGTTTAAAACATGAAATGAAAAGATAAGCCTGGATCCTTCTTAGTCACTCTAAAATGAAGCTTTCGGGAGGTTCTTGAAATTTCCATGTTTGAAACCCAAAACCACTTCTCTTCATGATTGACTTCATAATAAGACAGAGTTTAGGGTTTTAGGGGTAGATATATACATGATTTTTCTGGTTTGAATATATATGTCTAGACCTGGTTTATCAACTTGAATGCTTACTATACATATGACATAAGAATGCTATGTGCTTTGGTTTTTCATTCTCTTTTGATTTTTTTTCTAAATTTTTAGGCCCCCATTTGAATCTTGGTCAAATCTTTGGTTTGACAAGGATTTAAACAAGTTTAAAACATGAAAATGAAAAGGGAAGTCTGTATCCTTCTTAATTAGTCACTCTAAAATGGAAGCTTTTGGGATGTTCTTGAAATTTCCATGTTTGAAACCGAAAATGACTTCCCTTCATGCTAGACTTCATAAGATCGACAGGGGGTAGAATCGTAGATACATGATTTGTCTGGTTTGGATATATCTAGACCTTGTTTATCAACTTGAATGCTTACGATATGACATAAGAAGACAATGTGATTTGGTTTTTCATTTTTCTGATTTTTTTGAATATTGTGCCCACCCATTTGTATCTTCATGAAATCCTAGGTTTGACCAAGATAATTTAAACAAGTTTAAAACATGAAAATGAAAAGGGAAGCATGTAACCTTCTCAGTCACTTTAAAATGAAGTTTTTGGGAGGTTTTTGAAATTTCCATGTTTGAAACCCAAAACCACTTCTCTTCATGCTTGACTTCATAAGACAAAGTTTAGGGTTAGGGGGTATAGATACATGATTTGTATGGTTTGAATATGATGTACTTTGGTTTTTCATTTTTCTGATTTTTTTAATTTTCTGCGCATTTGAATCATATCTTGGTCAAGTTTAACACGTGAAAACGAATAAGTAAGCCTGGATCCTTCTTAGTCACTCTAAAATGAAGCTTTTGGGAGGTTCTTGAAATTTCCATGTTTGAAACCCAAAACCACTTCTCTTCATGATTGACTAAGTTTAATTTGGGTTTTAGGGGTAGATATATACATGATTTTTCTGGTTTGAATATATATGTCTAGACCTTGTTTATCAACATGAATGCTTACTATACATATGACATAAGAATGCTATGTGCTTTGGTTTTTCATTCTTTTGATTTTTTTCTGAATTTTTTAGGGCCATTTGAATCTTGGTCAAATCCTTGGTTTGACCAAGATTTAAACAAGTTTAAAACATGAAAATGAAAAGGGAAGTCTGTATCATTCTTATTTACTCTAAAATGAAGCTTTTGGGATGTTCTTGAAATTTCCATGTTTGAAACCCAAAACGACTTCCCTTCATGCTAGACTTCATAAGATCGACAGGGGGTAGATACATGATTTGTCTGGTTTGGATATATTTAGACCTTGTTTATCAACTTGAATGCTTACGATATGACATAAGAAGACTATGTGATTTGGTTTTCCATTTTTCTGATTTTTTTGAATTTTGTGCCCACCCATTTGTATCTTCGTCAAATCCTAGGTTTGACCAAGATAATTAAAACAAGTTTAAAACATGAAAATGAAAAGGGAAGCATGTGTCCTTCTTAGGCACTATAAAATGAAGCTTTTGGGAGGTTTTTGAAATTTCCATGTTTGAAACCCAAAACCACATCTCTTCACATGCTTGACTTCATAAGACAGAGTTTAGGGGTTAGGGGTATAGATACATGATTTTTCTGGTTGGAATATGTCTAGACATTGATTATCAACTTTAATGCTTACTATATGACATAAGAAAAATAATGTCATGTAAATGAGTTAACTTGGATTTCCTACCCTTGAATCCATAGGAAACTTTGTTCTAATGCACTATAATAATCAATCGAGTTTTACACCAACAGGTCTGTCACTTACGTGTGGTGCCCACGCGTGAGGTCCCACACTTTAGTGAGCACAAGTCACGTGCAATAGGTACGCAAACTCCCAGCCATCTTCTTTGTCAAGAGAAGACGCATCAGGATGCGTATTGGAAGTCTGTGGGTCTTTCTGGATCCTTCGGTTGTCCCTCTCACAAAAAAACAAATCTCTCTCATTCTCGGCCTCGCTCGCTCGCTCGCACCTCCTGCTCACTGACAAACCCTGCACAAAAGTCAACATCATCACCCGAAAAAGGGGAGACACCATAATGCTCTCCCTTCTTCTCTCCTTCCGAGTGATCCCTCATCATCCGAGTTTCACTCGACGGGCAAACACACATGTGCTGCATAGTAATAATAAAAAGGTAGAAAAATCAACCTACGAATCTATAATTAAATAGGTTAAACTAGGGTTTTGCCCAGTACTATAGATCAAGGCTCAAACCTTGTTTATCAACTTGAATATGCTTACTATATGACATAAGAAGACTATGTACTTTGGTTTTCATTTTTCTGATTTTTTTAATTTTCTGCGGACAAGTTTAACACGTGAAAACGAATAAGTAAGCCTGGATCCTTCTTAGTCACTCTAAAATGAAGCTTTTGGGATGTTCTTGAAATTTCCATGTTTGAAACCCAAAACGACCTCTCTTCATGCTAGACTTCATAAGATCGACTGAGTTTAGGGTTAGGGGGTAGATACATGATTTGTATGGTTTGAATATGTCCAAACCTTGTTAATTTATCAACTTGAATGCTTACTATATGACATAAGAAGACTATATGCTTTTGTTTTTCATTTTTCTGATTTTTTTGAATTTTATGCCCATATATTTGAATCTTGGTCAAATCCTAGGTTTGACAAAGATTTAAACAAGTTTAAATTATGAAAATGAAAAGGTAAGCATGGATCCTTATTAGTCACTCTAAAATAAATCTTTTGGGAGGTTCTTGAAAGTTCCATGTTTGAAACCCAAAACCACTTCTCTTCATGATTGACTTCATAAGACAGAGTTTAGGGTTTTAGGGGTAGATATATACATGATGTTTCTGGTTTGAATATGTCTAGACCTTGTTTATCAACTTGAATGCTTACTATACATATGACATAAGAATGCTATGTGCTTTGTTTTTTCATTCTCTTTTGATTTTTTTCTAAATTTTTAGGCCCATTTGAATCTTGGTCAAATCCTTGGTTTGGCCAAGATTTAAACAAGTTTAACACATGAAAATAAAAAAGGAAGTCAATATCCTTCTTAGTCACTCTAAAATGGAAGCTTTTGGGATGTTCTTGAAATTTCCATGTTTGAAACCGAAAACGACTTCCCTTCATGCTAGACTTCATAAGATCGACAGGGGGTAGATACATGATTTGTCTGGTTTGGATATATCTAGACCTTGTTTATCAACTTGAATGCTTACGATATGACATAAGAAGACAATGTGATTTGGTTTTTCATTTTTCTGATTTTTTTGAATATTGTGCCCACCCATTTGTATCTTCATCAAATCCTAGGTTTGACCAGGATTTAAACAAGTTTAAAACATGAAATGAAAAGATAAGCCTGGATCCTTTTTAGTCACTCTAAAATGAAGCTTTCGGGAGGTTCTTGAAATTTCCATGTTTGAAACCCAAAACCACTTCTCTTCATGATTGACTTCATAATAAGACAGAGTTTAGGGTTTTAGGGGTAGATATATACATGATTTTTCTGGTTTGAATATATATGTCTAGACCTGGTTTATCAACTTGAATGCTTACTATACATATGACATAAGAATGCTATGTGCTTTGGTTTTTCATTCTCTTTTGATTTTTTTTTCTAAATTTTTAGGCCCCCATTTGAATCTTGGTCAAATCTTTGGTTTGACAAGGATTTAAACAAGTTTAAAACATGAAAATGAAAAGGGAAGTCTGTATCCTTCTTAGGCACTCTAAAATGAAGCTTTTGGGAGGTTTTTGAAATTTCCATGTTTGAAACCCAAAACCACATCTCTTCACATGCTTGACTTCATAAGACAGAGTTTAGGGGTTAGGGGTATAGATACATGATTTGTCTGGTTTGAATATGTCTAGACATTGTTTATCAACTTTAATGCTTACTATATGACATAAGAAAAATAATGTCATGTAAATGAGTTAACTTGGATTTCCTACCCTTGAATCCAAGGAAACTTTGTTCTAATGCACTATAATAATCAACCGAGTTTTTACACCAACAGGTCTGTCACTTACGTGTGGTGCCCACGCGTGAGGTCCCACACTTCAGTGAGCACAAGTCACGTGCAATAGGTACGCAAACTCCCAGCCATCTTCTTTGTCAAGAGAAGACGCATCAGGATGCGTATTGGAAGCCTGTGGGTCCTTCTGGATCATTCGGTTGTCCCTCTCACAAAAAAAAACAAATCTCTCTCATTCTCGGCCTCGCTCGACTCGCTCGCTCGCTCGTTCGCACCTCCTGCTCACTGACAAACCCCTGCACAAAAGTCAACATCATCACCCGAAAAAGGGAAGACACCATAATGCTCTCCCTTCTTCTCTCATTCCGAGTGATCCCTCTTCCTCCGAGTTTCACTCGACGGGCAAACACACATGTGCTGCATAGTAATAATAAAAAGGTAGAAAAATCAACCTACGAATCTATAATTAAGGGCTCCTTTGATTCAAAGGATTTGCATAGGAATTGTGTAGGATTTGGTTCCTATGGGAAAAATTCCTTTACATGTTGTTTGATTCATAGGAATATATCCTATAGGAAAAATTCCTATAGGAATCTTCTAGTGTAATTCCTATAGGAAAAAAGCATTAGCTCATACCTCATGGAAAAATTCCTTTGCTACAATCAAACAAACTTCATCTTCCTATAGGTTTTAAGTAGACATGCCATTCCAATCCTATACCTTTCCTATTCCTATGCTTTTCCTATCCTTTAAATCAAAGGAGCCCTAGTGTAATTCCTATAGGAAAAAAGTATTAGCTCATACCTCATGGAAAAATTCCTTTGCTACAATCAAACAAACTTCATCTTCCTATAGGTTTTAAGTAGACATGCCATTCCAATCCTATACCTTTCCTATTCCTATGCTTTTCCTATCCTTTAAATCAAAGGAGCCCTAAATAGGTTAAACTAGGGTTTTGCCCAGTACTACAGATCAAGGTTCAAACCTTGTTTATCAACTTGAATATGCTTACTATATGACATAAGAAGACTATGTACTTTGGGTTTCATTTTTCTGATTTTTTAATTTTCTCACAAGCATTTGAATCTTGGTCAAATCCTAGGTTTGACCAAGATTTAGACAAGTTTAACACGTGAAAACGAATAAGTAAGCCTGGATCCTTCTTAGTCACTCTAAAATGAACTTTTGGGATGTTCTTGAAATTTCCATGTTTGAAACCCAAAACGACCTCTCTTCATGCTAGACTTCATAAGATCGACTGAGTTTAGGGTTAGGGGGTAGATACATGATTTGTATGGTTTGAATATGTCCAAACCTTGTTAATTTATCAACTTGAATGCTTACTATATGACATAACAAGACTATATGCTTTTGTTTTTCATTTTTCTGATTTTTTTTGAATTTTATGCCCATATATTTTAATCTTGGTCAAATCCTAGGTTTGACAAAGATTTAAACAAGTTTAAATTATGAAAATGTAAAGGTAAGCATGGATCCTTATTAGTCACTCTAAAATAAATCTTTTGGGAGGTTCTTGAAATTTCCATGTTTGAAACCCAAAACCACTTCTCTTCATGATTGACTTCATAAGACAGAGTTTAGGGTTTTAGGGGTAGATATATACATGATTTTATGTCTAGACCATGTTTATCAACTTGAATGCTTACTATACATATGACATAAGAATGCTATGTGCTTTGTTTTTTGTTTTTTCATTCTCTTTTGATTTTTTTCTAAATTTTTAGGCCCATTTGAATCTTGGTCAAATCCTTGGTTTGACCAAGATTTAAACAAGTTTAAAACATGAAAATAAAAAGGAAGTCTGTATCCTTCTTAGTCACTCTAAAATGGAAGCTTTTGGGATGTTCTTGAAATTTCCATGTTTGAAACCGAAAACGACTTCCCTTCATGCTAGACTTCATAAGATCGACAGGGGGTAGATACATGATTTTTCTGGTTTGGATATATCTAGACCTTGTTTATCAACTTGAATGCTTACGATATGACATAAGAAGACAATGTGATTTGGTTTTTCATTTTTCTGATTTTTTTGAATATTGTGCCCACCCATTTGTATCTTCATCAAATCCTAGGTTTGACCAGGATTTAAACAAGTTTAAAACATGAAATGAAAAGATAAGCCTGGATCCTTCTTAGTCACTCTAAAATGAAGCTTTCGGGAGATTCTTGAAATTTCCATGTTTGAAACCCAAAACCACTTCTCTTCATGATTGACTTCATAATAAGACAGAGTTTAGGGTTTTAGGGGTAGATATATACATGATTTTTCTGGTTTGAATATATATGTCTAGACCTGGTTTATCAACTTGAATGCTTACTATACATATGACATAAGAATGCTATGTGCTTTGGTTTTTCATTCTCTTTTGATTATTTTTTCTAAATTTTTAGGCCCCCATTTGAATCTTGGTCAAATCTTTGGTTTGACAAGGATTTAAACAAGTTTAAAACATGAAAATGAAAAGGGAAGTCTGTATCCTTCTTAATTAGTCACTCTAAAATGGAAGCTTTTGGGATGTTCTTGAAATTTCCATGTTTGAAACCGAAAATGACTTCCCTTCATGCTAGACTTCATAAGATCGACAGGGGGTAGATACATGATTTGTCTGGTTTGGATATATCTAGACATTGTTTATCAACTTTAATGCTTACTATATGACATAAGAAAACTAATGTCATGTAAATGAGTTAACTTGGATTTCCTACCCTTGAATCCATAGGAAACTTTGTTCTAATGCACTATAATAATCAACCGAGTTTTACACCAACAGGTCTGTCACTTACGTGTGGTGCCCACGCGTGAGGTCCCACACTTCAGTGAGCACAAGTCACGTGCAATAGGTACGCAAACTCCCAGCCATCTTCTTTGTCAAGAGAAGACGCATCAGGATGCGTATTGGAAGTCTGTGGGTCCTTCTGGATCCTTCGGTTGTCCCTCTCACAAAAAAAACAAATCTCTCTCATTCTCGGCCTCGCTCGCTCGCTCGCTCGCACCTCCTGCTCACTGACAAACCCTGCACAAAAGTCAACATCATCACCTGAAAAAGGGGAGACACCATAATGCTCTCCCTTCTTCTCTCCTTCCGAGTGATCCCTCTTCCTCCGAGTTTCACTCGACGGGCAAACACACATGTGCTGCATAGTAATAATAAAAAGGTAGAAAAATCAACCTACGAATCTATAATTAAATAGGTTAAACTAGGGTTTTGCCCAGTACTACAGATCAAGGCTCAAACCTTGTTTATCAACTTGAATATGCTTACTATATGACATAAGAAGACTATGTACTTTGGTTTTCATTTTTCTGATTTTTTAATTTTCACAAGCATTTGAATCTTGGTCAAATCCTAGGTTTGACCAAGATTTAGACAATTTTAACACGTGAAAACGAATAAGTAAGCCTGGATCCTTCTTAGTCACTCTAAAATGAAGCTTTTGGTATGTTCTTGAAATTTCCATGTTTGAAACCCAAAACGACCTCTCTTCATGCTAGACTTCATAAGATCGACTGAGTTTAGGGTTAGGGGGTAGATACATGATTTGTATGGTTTGAATATGTCCAAACCTTGTTAATTTATCAACTTGAATGCTTACTATATGACATAAGAAGACTATATGCTTTTGTTTTTCATTTTTCTGATTTTTTGAATTTTATGCCCATATATTTGAATCTTGGTCAAATCCTAGGTTTGACAAAGATTTAAACAAGTTTAAATTATGAAAATGAAAAGGTAAGCATGGATCCTTATTAGTCACTCTAAAATAAATCTTTTGGGAGGTTCTTGAAAGTTCCATGTTTGAAACCCAAAACCACTTCTCTTCATGATTGACTTCATAAGACAGAGTTTAGGGTTTTAGGGGTAGATATATACATGATTTTTCTGGTTTGAATATGTCTAGACGTTGTTTATCAACTTGAATGCTTACTATACATATGACATAAGAATGCTATGTGCTTTGTTTTTTCATTCTCTTTTGATTTTTTTCTAAATTTTTAGGCCCATTTGAATCTTGGTCAAATCCTTGGTTTGGCCAAGATTTAAACAAGTTTAAAACATGAAAATAAAAAAGGAAGTCTGTATCCTTCTTAGTCACTCTAAAATGGAAGCTTTTGGGATGTTCTTGAAATTTCCATGTTTGAAACTGAAAACGACTTCCCTTCATGCTAGACTTCATAAGATCGACAGGGGGTAGATACATGATTTGTCTGGTTTGGATATATCTAGACCTTGTTTATCAACTTGAATGCTTACGATATGACATAAGAAGACAATGTGATTTGGTTTTTCATTTTTCTGATTTTTTTGAATATTGTGCCCACCCATTTGTATCTTCATAAAATCCTAGGTTTGACCAGGATTTAAACAAGTTTAAAACATGAAATGAAAAGATAAGCCTGGATCCTTCTTAGTCACTCTAAAATGAAGCTTTCGGGAGGTTCTTGAAATTTCCATGTTTGAAACCCAAAACCACTTCTCTTCATGATTGACTTCATAATAAGACAGAGTTTAGGGTTTTAGGGGTAGATATATACATGATTTTTCTGGTTTGAATATATATGTCTAGATCTGGTTTATCAACTTGAATGCTTACTATACATATGACATAAGAATGCTATGTGCTTTGGTTTTTCATTCTCTTTTGATTTTTTTTCTAAATTTTTAGGCCCCCATTTGAATCTTGGTCAAATCTTTGGTTTGACAAGGATTTAAACAAGTTTAAAACATGAAATGAAAAGGGAAGTCTGTATCCTTCTTAGGCACTCTAAAATGAAGCTTTTGGGAGGTTTTTGAAATTTCCATGTTTGAAACCCAAAACCACATCTCTTCACATGCTTGACTTCATAAGACAGAGTTTAGGGGTTAGGGGTATAGATACATGATCTGTCTGGTGTGAATATGTCTAGACATTGTTTATCAACTTTAATGCTTACTATATGACATAAGAAAAATAATGTCATGTAAATGAGTTAACTTGGATTTCCTACCCTTGAATCCAAGGAAACTTTGTTCTAATGCACTATAATAATCAACCGAGTTTTTACACCAACAGGTCTGTCACTTACGTGTGGTGCCCACGCGTGAGGTCCCACACTTCAGTGAGCACAAGTCACGTGCAATAGGTACGCAAACTCCCAGCCATCTTCTTTGTCAAGAGAAGACGCATCAGGATGCGCATTGGAAGCCTGTGGGTCCTTCTGGATCATTCGGTTGTCCCTCTCACAAAAAAAAACAAATCTCTCTCATTCTCGGCCTCGCTCGACTCGCTCGCTCGCTCGCACCTCCTGCTCACTGACAAACCCCTGCACAAAAGTCAACATCATCACCCGAAAAAGGGAAGACACCATAATGCTCTCCCTTCTTCTCTCATTCCGAGTGATCCCTCTTCCTCCGAGTTTCACTCGACGGGCAAACACACATGTGCTGCATAGTAATAATAAAAAGGTAGAAAAATCAACCTACGAATCTATAATTAAGGGCTCCTTTGATTCAAAGGATTTGCATAGGAATTGTGTAGGATTTGGTTCCCATGGGAAAAATTCCTTTACATGTTGTTTGATTCATAGGAATATATCCTATAGGAAAAATTCCTATAGGAATCTTCTAGTGTAATTCCTATAGGAAAAAAGCATTAGCTCATACCTCATGGAAAAATTCCTTTGCTACAATCAAACAAACTTCATCTTCCTATAGGTTTTAAGTAGACATGCCATTCCAATCCTATACCTTTCCTATTCCTATGCTTTTCCTATCCTTTAAATCAAAGGAGCCCTAGTGTAATTCCTATAGGAAAAAAGCATTAGCTCATACCTCATGGAAAAATTCCTTTGCTACAATCAAACAAACTTCATCTTCCTATAGGTTTTAAGTAGACATGCCATTCCAATCCTATACCTTTCCTATTCCTATGCTTTTCCTATCCTTTAAATCAAAGGAGCCCTAAATAGGTTAAACTAGGGTTTTGCCCAGTACTACAGATCAAGGTTCAAACCTTGTTTATCAACTTGAATATGCTTACTATATGACATAAGAAGACTATGTACTTTGGGTTTCATTTTTCTGATTTTTTAATTTTCTGCGCATTTGAATCTTGGTCAAATCCTAGGTTTGACCAAGATTTAGACAAGTTTAACACGTGAAAACGAATAAGTAAGCCTGGATCCTTCTTAGTCACTCTAAAATGAACTTTTGGGATGTTCTTGAAATTTCCATGTTTGAAACCCAAAACGACCTCTCTTCATGCTAGACTTCATAAGATCGGCTGAGTTTAGGGTTAGGGGGTAGATACATGATTTGTATGGTTTGAATATGTCCAAACCTTGTTAATTTATCAACTTGAATGCTTACTATATGACATAACAAGACTATATGCTTTTGTTTTTCATTTTTCTGATTTTTTTTGAATTTTATGCCCATATATGTGAATCTTGGTCAAATCCTAGGTTTGACAAAGATTTAAACAAGTTTAAATTATGAAAATGTAAAGGTAAGCAAGGATCCTTATTAGTCACTCTAAAATAAATCTTTTAGGAGGTTCTTGAAATTTCCATGTTTGAAACCCAAAACCACTTCTCTTCATGATTGACTTCATAAGACAGAGTTTAGGGTTTTAGGGGTAGATATATACATGATTTTATGTCTAGACCTTGTTTATCAACTTGAATGCTTACTATACATATGACATAAGAATGCTATGTGCTTTGGTTTTTCATTCTCTTTTGATTTTTTTCTAAATTTTTAGGCCCATTTGAATCTTGGTCAAATCCTTGGTTTGACCAAGATTTAAACAAGTTTAAAACATGAAAATAAAAAAGGAAGTCTGTATCCTTCTTAGTCACTCTAAAATGGAAGCTTTTGGGATGTTCTTGAAATTTCCATGTTTGAAACCGAAAACGACTTCCCTTCATGCTAGACTTCATAAGATCGACAGGGGGTAGATACATGATTTGTCTGGTTTGGATATATCTATACCTTGTTTATCAACTTGAATGCTTACGATATGTCATAAGAAGACAATGTGATTTGGTTTTTCATTTTTCTGATTTTTTTGAATATTGTGCCCACCCATTTGTATCTTCATCAAATCCTAGGTTTGACCAGGATTTAAACAAGTTTAAAACATGAAATGAAAAGATAAGCCTGGATCCTTCTTAGTCACTCTAAAATGAAGCTTTCAGGAGGTTCTTGAAATTTCCATGTTTGAAACCCAAAACCACTTCTCTTCATGATTGACTTCATAAGACAGAGTTTAGGGTTTTAGGGGTAGATATATACATGATTTTTCTGGTTTGAATATATATGTCTAGACCTTGTTTATCAACTTGAATGCTTACTATATATATGACATAAGAATGCTATATATGTGCTTTGGTTTTTCATTCTTTTGATTTTTTCTGAATTTTTAGGCCCATTTGAATCTTGGTCAAATCCTAGGTTTGACCATGATTTAAACAAGTTTAAAACATGAAAATGAAAAGGTAAGCATGGATCCTTCTTAGTCACTCTAAAATGAAGCTTTTGGGATGTTCTTGAAATTTCCATGTTTGAAACCCAAAACGACTTCGATCTCTTTATGCTAGATTTCATAAGACTGAGTTTTAGGGGTTAGGGGATACATGATTTGTCTAGTTTGAATATGTTCATAGTACTCCCTCTATAGGAACTTGGAGAAAGCAACTGTTGTGCCACACAATTTTGTTGTTTTCCTATTTTTCTTTCATGAAGCTTTACGATGTGGTTCGTGTGTGGGGATCAAGCTCGTAATCTCGTCTCAATTACACAACCAACTACTCTGCTCATCCTTGCATGTAATTAACCAATATAGGAATTTGATTCCACGGAACTTTTTCAGTACATAAGTCTCCTCCTTAACTCCTCTAGTCTCTACCAAGCCGGCCGCCTCGCTACTTCCCTAGCTTCCTCCCTACGACACACACCTCGCCCCCGTACGCGAGCTAGGTCCAGCCGGAGATGGGGCACAGCCGCCCCCGCTGGAAGAATGCTCAGAGGAAGTCCGGGCAGGAGGACAAGGGTGACGCCATCCCGGATGAACTTCTCGGGCTGGTGTTCATGCGCCTCACCTCGCCTCTGGATCTCGTCCGCGCCGCGTTCGCCTGCAGGAGCTGGCGCGAGGTCATCGCGGCGGAGGACTTTCGTGTCCTCTCCGCTCGCCACGGTGCGCCATCCTCCATAGTCGCCGGCCACTACCACATCAGCTTCTCCCATTGTCACTATCGGCCGTCTGGCTTGCTGCCCCACTTCGTTCCCTCTTCCTCGTCATGTTGGGCCGGGGTCGCCGCAAATAATCTCGCGCTCGACTTCCTCCCACGGGCGCCAAACGGCGACCTCAGTTTGGAGCTCGCCGACTCTCGGGGCAGCCTCCTACACCTTGCGGACTTCGACCACACCGAACACGGAAAGCCTTTCGAGCAGCCTTCACGTCTCGTCGTCTGCGATCCCCTAGCAGGTCAGTACGTGACGGTCCCTCCACCCCCTGCTGTTCGCACACAACATTCGTAAGCTTGTTCCTGGGCGCCGCCCTCCATGGCGAGGACGCTGCGGCGCGCATCAGTCTGTCAAATTACAGGGTGACGTGCCTGATCTATCATGACGGCATCTGCAAGACCTGCGTGTTCTCGCACAGCCCCGGTGGCCACGCTTGGACCTCCTCCGGCGCCATCGTGCCTCTCCACGCCACGCACACAGGCCTGTCGGATATCCTCTTTGTGGGGTGCAACACCCGTTTCTTCCAGTGGTACGTGTTCGGTGGGCTCGGAAACTTCATTCTTGCTCTCGACAGAGAATCCGGCGAGCTCTCACGCTTCGAAAGAGCTCGAGACGAGGACTGGCTTCACACCGTGCCGATTGAGATGCTGGGCGGGCCCTCGCGCGTGCTGAATTGGTACGTGCTAGAGCTTCCGTGGCCACCTACCTTCCGAGCTTGCTTATCCTAGGATTCTGGCTTCCTGGGTTGGATTAGTGTCGGCCATGGTGCTGTCGACACGGTCTGGAGGTTGAAGACGAAGGGCATCTCAAGGATTTTGTTGTAATTTCGTTTTTGTTCAGGTGTTTTGTACTATTTGATGTTTCTCTTAATGCCAGAGGGTTTATTTGCACTAGTCATACTTGACATAGCTGTACGTTTTGAAGATTACATTTAACTTGTTCATCATGATCCGAACTTGTAACATACTCTTAATGCCAGAGGGTTTATTTGCACTAGTCATACTTGACATAACTTCTAACTTGTTTTGAGTAATACGTAGTATGGTATACTAGAATAGGAGGAGTAACACTTTTCGCATTTGGGCCACACTACCTCCATTTCAAGGAATAAGGCGCACGCGTACTCCAAGACGTATCTTTTGGTCAGATTACCTTGACCATTGAATTGACAAGACAATACACAGAGCATTGGGGCGTGCTCGATGGTGCTAGCTGCGGCTATACAGACATGTGATAGGCATCGCGGAAGCGTCGCAAATAGAAAACAAATCATATTTTTTGGGGGAGGATGTTTTGGCTCCTGGTTGCGCATGCTCCCTTTAGTTTGAACTGCAACATCTATATATTTTGAAATGTAAAAAATTCCAAACAAAAAATTAATCTTTTCATCTCCACATGCTAAGATCGCATAAAGTCTTTCAATAAAAAACTAAATTGTCGTTTGGGCTATGTAAAAAAGATAAAATTTATTGCTAAAAATAAAGCTGTTTGTAATACGGAGTACTTGCTTTTGTCTTCTTACATCAACCACAAAAAATATCGGCTTTTCACGAAACTACACGAACACACATAGATTATCGAGAAGTACATGCGGATTTTTTTGTTAGAATTTTTTGAAAATTAAAAATATGTTTTTTTGGGTCGAGGTAGCATATCCGCCCAATAGCCGAATTAAATTTCCGATTTTATTGGACTGACAATTTCATCGGGAAGACATGGATGCGCGCAGACGGCGTGCAAGGCAAGGCATCGATTTGACCGGACGTATTTAGGGCAGGTCAGGCTGCCAGCGTACTTATTTCGGGCAGGTGAGGTACTAGAACTCAAAGTCCTCCTCAGCGTCTCTCTCTCTCTGTCTTTATTGAGTGTACTAGCGCGCGTTCAGGGACTCAAAGTCAGGGAAATGTTTGAGATGCAAAGTAAGAGAATATTTACTCGGTGGAGAAGGACCGGATGGAGTTTCCTTTTCTAGAACTAGAGTTCTTTTTGTACTTTTGGATGTCTTGTCTGTAGTTTCCTTTTACTTGGAGGGTCCTCCTAGCTTGCAGTCTGTAATCCCACCGTCATCATCATAATATAAAAGCAGTGTCGCCAGGTCCTTCGGGACATTTCTGTGTTCAAAAAATGTATGATTTTAGACATGTCGTCTATTTATGTGTGCGATGTTGTATCATCTATTACCATGATTAGTTTGAACGTGTCCATGTCCTAGAACAAACCTTCGGCATGATGTGTCTTTGATTGTGGCAAAGGAACTTTTCCATGAGGTATTAGCTAATGGTTTTTTCCTATAAGATTTGCACTACAAGATTCCTATATGAATAGTTCCTATGAATCAAATGACTTGTATAGGAATTTTTCCCATAAGAACCAAATCCAACATAATTCCTATGACAATCATATGAATCAAAGGAGCACGATTCCCATAGGATTCAAGTAGACATGACATCCCAATTCTATGATTTTCCTTTTCCTATGAACCAAAGGAGGCCTAACTAGTTGGCCATACTGAAACAATTGCCAAATAAATGCCGTGCATCCTATGGCCCCCGTGAGTTTGACCTAAATTTGAAATCATGGTAAAAGGTTCTTAAAATAGGCAAATAAAAGCATGTAGTCAATTGTTTTTTTTGGATGTACTACCTAGGGAAAAATACCAAACATGCCATAATGCAAACTGTGTTTTAGAGAGTAGCCCTTCAAAAAAGTTGGCATCCACTTGTTGATTTTGCTATCAACATGACAAAATAACTGATCAGATGACCAAGTGGTAAAAATTGCAACAGTTTAGACCACCACATGGTGGAAACTGCTAAAAATCATGAAAACTGCGAAGAAAAAGTTAAAGTGGTGGTTTGTGCAGCATATGGAGGATTGAGTAGTAGAAGTTGGATGTGCACTACCGTGTGCCCGTGGTAATGTTCGCCTATTATGATGATGGCAAGAAAAAACTCTGCTGAAACTGTCCCGAGCTGATTTGACGAGACAAAATACAGCTACACGGCGTGCAAGGGACGGCTATACAGTACATTAGCTTCTTCTCGGGTCACACGCCTGCACTACAGGTGCAGTAAGTGCAGCAGAGACCAGAGAGAGAAGGAACACCCGTATTATATTTGATTTCAATTCATATTGTTTTTTTCCTTGCCTCTCCGTCTTCTTCACCGCCATCTTGTCGGTGTTTTCAAGAGTGATTATCAAGTGGAGAGACAATTGCATTGGGAAAGTCTCTCCACTTGATAATCTCTGTTGAAAAACTCGCACGTCTTGTGAAATGTGAAGGCTGCACGCGTGGGGAAGGGAGACGCAAACGCCGCACCGCATCATTAGTACTAGTAGTATACCATTCTCTCCTCAGGCACCCCGGCTGGCCGCCCGCCGCAATAGTTCCTTGCATAGCGCTTGCCGTCTCCTCCAAAAACCCAGCGCACTTGCATCCGCCATCCACCTAAATCCACCGCCGAGTACCTTCTGTCCTCACCACCGCCGCTGCGCCTATTCTCTGTCCAGCAGATCCGCTCCGCTACCTGCTACACACTTCGAGCAGACGACTGCGGCGTTGCGTGTGTCGCCGCCGTGTCAGATGGAGGCGGAGCCGCTCAACTCCCGAAGGCGGGTCGAGCCAGATCGGGAAGAGCCTCCGTCGAGCCTCGACCTCATCAGCCGCCTCCCCGACGAGATGCTGCACATCATCATCTCCCTCCTGCCCATGATATCCGCTGTAAGGACAACATTGCTCTCCAAACGGTGGCGCCACCTCTGGCGCTCCGTCCCACTTAACCTCCTCGTTGGCGACAACGACCTCATCAGCCGCCTACCGGACCAGATTCTCCACATCATCATCTCCCACCTGCCCACTATATCCGCTGTAAGCACAACCTTGGTCTCCAAACGGTGGCGCCACCTCTGGCACTCCGTCCCACTTAACCTCGAGATCGACGACCAACTCGCCAAGCAAAACCACAAACGCATCGCCGCGGTCTCCAGTATCCTCGCCGCTCACCCTGGCCCCGCCAGAAGCGTGTCAATCGACCCCTTCAGAACCACTTGCAAGGTCGACACCACGCTCGACAGCTGGTTCCGGTCCAGCACCCAATCTTGCGTCGAGAACCTCAGATTTGATGCTAGAACAGTGATGCGCTCCTTCCCGCTGTCCGCGTTCCGCTGCGCGCCCACGCTGCGCATTGTCAGCATTTCTACTTGCTATTTGCCCGAGATTCATGCCAACTCCATGCTTCTTTTCCCCCAACTCAAAAGGCTCTTGCTCTATAACGTCTACATCTGTAAGGCGACGAACATCGACCGCCTGTTCACCCGCTGTATTGTGCTCGAGGCACTTCACCTTGAGGGGGTCCACGGGTTCACCCAACTCAACATTGAAATGCCAAATCTTCATACAATTAGTGTGGCTAGCTATTGGAAACGCAACACCACCGAACTTATTCAGTTAGACACGGTGCAAATTATGGATGCATCTTGCCTCGAGAGATTGGTCATATGCGTTGATGATGTTCCACTACTAATCCAGGTCGCCAACGCACCAAAGTTGATGGTGTTGAGCTTTGCGTCGTACCCTGGCTGCCAACTTGTTACTGGACGCATAAACTTTTTGGTAGAACAGCCTTCTTCTTGTTGAATTAACTCACATTTTTGTTATTTTTTTTGACATATGTACCATTGTCCTGTAGAGGATGATGCCCATAAGCTTGGAAATTTCTCTGTGCACAGTGAAGAACTTGGTTCTAAAATCTGACGGCCCTCATCTGGATCAACTACTTGCATTTCTTAGATGCTTTCCCTGCACGGAGAAGCTATATATCCAGGTAAATTCGTTGTTGTTAACTGTTTACCACTATGAGCAAAAACTGTAGAGTTACATGGAGTTAACCTGTTATTAGCCTAGATCAGTTGAACAATTGTACTAGAAGAACATCCACAATGGAGTTATATTATGTTGGTTCAAAACTAAACTTCTTGTCATACAATGTGTTGTATCTTGTGCATCTGTGAAGTTTCATATAAACACATGATAATATGTGATCTGTGTAAAAAAGAGAAGACATATGTAAATAGTGTGACTTACTATTTACACATCATTTGTTCTTTTTTTGTGTAGATCACATATTATCATATTTTTGGATGAAACTTCACAGAAGCACATGATAGAACACAATGTATGTCCAGACTTTTAGTTTACATTTTTTTTGGAAACTTGGAAGTGTCAAAAGAAAAATGGGGTGCACCCGCAACTAGTTGCTGATTGGAGTTTCCCATGTTGGTAACCTTTCCCCAACTTTACAATGACAATAACAGATGTAAAAAAGTGCATCTATCAAATTGGAACGTGTCAGGGGATTATGTTGTTCCACGGTCCTCAATTAACACATGATTCAACTCACAGAGATATTCATTAGTTGATAGCTATGAAGTACTTTGTTATTGTACTGACTACTTAATTTGACTTCTTTGCAGTTTTATAGAACCGGCAATAAGGTTCATGTGCTGCATAATGAGCCACTGTCCCATTGAATGCCTTGATCTCCACCTCAAAGAAATTTCGATTTCGACTACCGAGGAAGGAAAAATGATGTTATTGTCTCCGTGTTCTTTATACAGAACACTAGAATGCTCAAAGTAATGAATTTTGGTGTAAGATATCATCACAAGAAGATCTGGTGGGATACCCGGTTCGAGCAGCTAGACCTCGAAGAACACCGCTTATAGAGATGTTGATTTTCAGTTTGGATATTTACCATCCTTAGATAAGTTCAGCTCGGACGGTGTTCTTAGCTGGTTGGTACATGACTTGTCGATGTATTGATCCCTTTGCTAGAGGGATATATGCAAGAGATGGGCCAATTTCTGCATAGTGTTAGTTTAACTCCCTATATTTTGTCTTTGTCTGAACAATATATTTTATCACTCATTAATGTAGTTCAGACTTGATGTTATTCTTGTGAACATGGTCTAATATTATAATGCTTTTGTGATGTATGTACTACTAGTGATATATCTGAGAAGCTAGCAATTGGTTGACAAAATTTACTAAAAAGCCTCGTAACGCATGTTCACATTCGGTTCGTCAATGCTAGTGTTCACAGAGGAAAGGTTTATTGTTCACGAGAGGTGACATGTGGGGCCCATGAGCCGGCAGAGTCCTCAACGTTTCAAAGGCGGCGGGGGATCAAAAAAGGAAGTAGCCACAAATTAGGGTAAAAATAACTCCAAGAAAGGAAACTTTTTTTGTAAATAGAGGACGACATGCGGGTCCCATTTTGCACGGGATAGAAAGAAAAAAGGCAAGTGACCAAATATCAGGAGCCAAAAATAATCCACGAAAAGAAACTTTTATTGTACATAGAGGATGACATGTGGGTCCCATTTTGCAATAGCGGTCTCATAGTTTCCAGGCGGCACAGGATCAAAAGAAAAAGGACGAAGCCAGAAATCAGTGTGTCAAAAAATCCATGCAACGAAAGATGTCAATTGGGCTGCATCCGGACATCGGGCCTTCGAACTATCGTCTTTGGAAGCCTTTTGACTCGTACAATTTAAGCCCACTCCAAAACAGGAAAGTCCAATGCTTGGCAAAAACAAAAAACAAGGAGATTCAACATATAAGTTTGTTTATGTAAAAACAAAGATTTAATTTATCCCTTTGCAATAGCTCAGAGCGAAATACACTGTTTATTGTCTGCAAAATAATCAAGATATCACATGTTTCTTGTACGGGGAGGCTAACATCAGGGACCCATGAGCCACAGGCGTCGTCCAACGTTTCAAAGGCGGCGGGGGTTCGAAAATAAAAAACCAAAAATAAGTTGGTAAAAAAATCCAAGAAAAGAAAACATTTATCATTACGAGAGGATGACTGCGGGACCCATGAGGCAAAGCAGCATCCTCAACGTTTATTGTTTATAGAGGCTGACATGTGGGACCCGTGAGCCAGCGCTGCCAATGTTTTAAAGGCAGGAGATCGAAAGAAGAAAAAAAGCCAAAAATCAGTTGGTAAACAAAATCCAAGAAAAGAAACATTAACCTTTACGAGAGGATGACATGCGGGACCCATGAGGCAAAGAAGATCCTTAACGATTCCAAGGCACCAGGGGATCAAAAGAATAAAAGGAAATAGCCAGAAATTAATTAGGGGTCAAAAATAAATCCACCAAAGGAAACTTTTATTGTTCATTGAGGATGACATGTGGGACCGACCTGCCAACAGCGTCCTCATCATTTCAAAGGGGGCAGGGGATGAAAAGAAAAAGGCAAATAGCCAGAAATTAGGGGTCAAAAATAACTCCAAGAAAGGAAACTTTTATTGTTCGTAGAGGATGACATGCGGGACCCGTGAGCCAGTAGCTTACTCAACGTTTCAAAGGCGGCATGAGATCTAAAGACAAAGGCAAGTGACCCAATATCGGGAGCCAAAAATAATCCAAGATTTATTGTACATAGAGGATGACATGTGGGTCCAATTTTGCAAAGGCGGTCTCAATGTTTGAAATGCGGCTTGAGATCAAAAGAAAAAGAAAGTAGCTAGTAATTAGGTGGTCAAAAAAAATCCAAGAAAAGAATGTTGATGGACATAGAGGATGACATGCGGGTCCCTTGAGCCAGCAGCTTACTCAACGTTTCAAAGGGGGCAGAGGGGATCAAAAGAAAAAGGCAAGTGACCAAATATCAGGAGCCAAAAATAATCCAAGAAAAGAAACTTGATTGTACATAGAGGATGACATGCGGGTCCCATGAGCCAGCAGGTTCCTCAACGTTTCAAACGTGGCATGAGATCGAAAGAAAAAGGCAAGTGACCAAATATCAGGAGCCAAAAATAATCCAAGAAAAGAAACTTTATTGTACATAGAGGATGACATGCGGGTCCCATTTTGCAGCAGCGGTCTCAACGTTTCCAAGGCAGCACAGGGCCAAAAGAAAAATGAAGTAGCCAGAAATCAGGGGGTGAAAAAAATCCAAGAAAAGAAACTTGATTGTACATAGAGGATGACATGCGGGTCCCATGAGCCAGCAGGTTCCTCAACGTTTCAAACGTGGCATGAGATCGAAAGAAAAAGGCAAGTGTCCAAATATCAGGAGCCAAAAATAATCCAAGAAAAGAAACTTTATTGTACATAGAGGATGACATGCGGGTCCCATTTTGCAGCAGCGGTCTCAACGTTTCCAAGGCGGCACAGGACCAAAAGAAAAATGAAGTAGCCAGAAATCAGGGGGTGAAAAAATCCAAGAAAAGAAAGATTTCAATTGGGCTGCATCCGGACATCGGGCCTTCGAACTATCCTTCTGGGCCTTTTGACTCGTACAATTTCAGCCCACTCCAGAACATGAAAGTTCGGATTTTTCTCAAAAAAAAACAGGAAAGTCCTATGCTTCGCCAAAACAAAAAACAAGGAGATTCAAGATATAAGTTGTAAAAATAAAGATTTAATTTATACGTTTGCAATAGCTCAGAGCGAAACACACTGTTTATTGTCTGCAAAATAATCAAGATATCACATGTTTCTTGTACAGGGAGGCTGACATCAGGGACCCATGAGCCATCAGCGTAGTAAACGTTTCAAAGGCGGCAGGGGATCGAAAATAAAAAAAAACCAAATATCAGTTGGTAAAAAAATCCAAGAAAAGAAAATATTTATCGTTCTGAGAGGATGACATGCGGGACCGATGGGGCAGCAGCATCCTCAACGTTTCCAAGGCGGCAGGGGATCAAAGAAAAAAAGGAAATAGCCAGAAATTAATTAGGGGTTCAAAATAAATCCATCAAAGGAAAGTTTTATTGTTCATAGCGGATGACATGTGGGACCGACCTGCCAACAGCGTCCTCATCGTTTCAAAGGGGGCAGGAGATCAAAAGAAAAAGGCAAATAGCCAGAAATTAGGGGTAAAAAATAACTCCAAGAAAGGAAACTTTTATTGTTCGTAGAGGATGACATGCGGGACCCATGAGCCAGCAGCTTACTTAACGTTTCAAAGGCGGCATGAGATCGAAAGAAAAAGGCAAGTGACAAAATATCAGGAGCCCAAGATAATCCAAGAAAAGAAACTTTATTTACATAGAGGATGACATGCGGGTCCCATTTTGCGCCGGTCCCAACGTTTCAAATGCGGCTTGAGATCAAAAGAAAAAGAAAGTAGCCAGAAATTAGGGGGTCAAAAAAATCCAAGAAAATAAAGTTGATGGACATAGAGGATGACATGCGGGTCCCATGAGCTAGCAGCTTACTCAACGTTTCCAAGGCGGCAGGGGATCAAAAGAAAAAGGAAATAGCTAAAAATTAGAGGGTGAAAAAAAACAAAGAAAATGAACTTTTATAGTACATAGAGGATGACATGCGGGTCCCATGAGCCAGCAGGTTCCTCAACGTTTCAAACGTGGCATGAGATCGAAAGAAAAAGGCAAGTGACCAAATATCAGGAGCCAAAAATAATTCAAGAAAAGAAACTTGATTGTACATAGAGGATGACATGCGGGTCCCAATTAGAGATCGGTATCACCGTTTGAGAGGCTGCACGGGATCGAAAGAAAAAGGCAAGTGACCAAATATCAGGAGCCAAAAATAATCCAAGAAAAGAAATTTTATTGTACGTAGAGGATGACATGCGGGTCCCATTTTGCAGCAGCGGTCTCAACGTTTCCAAGGCGGCACAGAACCAAAAGAAAAATGAAGTAGCCAGAAATCAGGGGGTGAAAAAAATCCAAGAAGAAAGATTTCAATTGGGCTGCATCTGGACATCTGGGCCTTCGAACTATCCTTCTGGGCCTTTTGACTCGTACAATTTCAGCCCACTCCAAAACAGGAAATTTCCGAATTTTCTAAAAAAACAGGAAAGTCCTATGCTTCGCAAAGACAAAAAAACAAGGAGATTCAACATATAAGTTTGTTTATGTAAAAATAAAGATTTAATTATCCGTTTGAAATAGCTCAGAGCGCAATACATTGTTTATTGTGTGCAAAATAATCAAGATATCATATGTTTCTTGTACGGGGAGGCTGACATCGGGGACCCATGAGCCAACAGCGTCGTCAACGTTTTAAAGGCGGTAGGGGATGGAAAGAAAAAATAAACCATAAATCTGTTGGTAAAAAATCCAAGAAAAGAAACATTTTCGTTCTGAGAGGATGACATGTGGGACCCATGAGGCAGCAGCATCCTCAGCGTTTATTGTTCATAGAGGTTGACATGTGGGACCCGTGAGCCAGCAGCGTCCTCAACGTTTTAAAGGCTGCACGTGATCGAAAGAAAAAATAAGCCAAAAATCGTTTGGTCAACAAAATCCAAGAAAATAAACATTTACCGTTCTGAGAGGATGACATGCGGGACCCATGAGGCAAGCGGCATCCTCAACGATTCCAAGGCGGCAGGGGAAATATCCGAGAAATTAATTAGGGGTTCAAAATAAATCCATCAAAGGAAACTTTTATTGTTCATAGAGGATGACATGTGGGACCGACCCGCCAACAGCGTCCTCATCGTTTCAGAGGGGGCAGGAGATCAAAAGAAAAAAGGCAAATAGCCAGAAATTAGGGGTAAAAAATAACTCCAAGAAAGGAAACTTTTATTGTTCGTAGAGGATGACATGCGGACCCATGAGCCAGCAGCTTACTCAACGTTTCAAAGGCGGCATGAGATCGAAAGAAAAAGGCAAGTGACAAAATATCAGGAGCCAAAGATAATCCAAGAAAAGAAACTTTATTGTACGTAGAGGATGACATGCGGGTCCCATTTAGCAGCGGACTCAACGTTTCAAAGGAGGCATGAGATCTAAAGAAAAAGGAAAGTTGATTGTACATAGAGGATGACATGCGGGTCCCATGAGTCAAGACTTACCCAACGTTTCCAAGGCGGCGGGATCAAAAGAAAAAGGAAATAGCAAAAAATCAGAGGGTGAAAAAAAAATAAAGAAAATAAACTTTTATAGCACATAGAGGATGACATGCGGGTCCCATGAGCCAGCAGGTTCCTCAACGTTTCAAACGTGGCATGAGATCGAAAGAAAAAGGCAAGTGACCAAATATGAGGAGCCAAAAATAATTCAAGAAAAGAAAGTTTTATAGTACATAGAGGATGACATGCGGGTCCCATTTAGCGACGGCGGTATCACCGTTTGAGAGGCGGCAGGGTTCAAAAGAAAAAGAAATTGCCAAAAATCAGAGGGTGAAAAAAACCAAGAAAATGAACTTTTATAGTACATAGAGGATGACATGCGGGTCCCATGAGCCTGTAGGTTCCTCAACGTTTCAAACGTGGCATGAGATCGAAAGAAAAAGGCAAGTGAAAAAAATATGAGGAGCCAAAAATAATTCAAGAAAAGAAACTTTTATAGCACATAGAGGATGACATGCGGGTCCCATGAGCCAGCAGGTTCCTCAACGTTTCAAACGTGGCATGAGATCGAAAGAAAAAGTCAAGTGCCCAAATATGAGGTGCCAAAAAAACTCCAAGAAAAGAAAGTCGATTGCTCATAGAGGATGACATGCGGGTCCCATTTAGCTGCAGCGGTCTCACTGTTTGAGAGGCGGCAGGGGATCGAAAGAAAAAGGCAAGTGATCAAATATAAGGAGCCAAAAATAATTCAAGAAAAGAAAGTTTTATAGTCCATAGAGGATGACATGCGGGTCCCATTTAGCAGCAGCGGTATCACCGTTTGAGAGGCGGCAGGGGATCGAAAGAAAAAGGCAAGTGACCAAATATGAGGTGCCAAAAAAATCCAAGAAAAGAAAGTTTTATAGTACATAGAGGATGACATGCGGGTCCCATTTAGCGAGCGGTATCACCGTTTGAGAGGCGGCAGGGGATCGAAAAAAAAGGCAAGTGACCAAATATGAGGTGCCAAAAAAAATCCAAGAAAAGAAAGTTTTATAGTACATAGAGGATGACATGCGGGTCCCATTTAGCAGCAGCGGTATCACCGTTTGAGAGGCGGCAGGGGATCGAAAAAAAAAGGCAAGTGACCAAATCTGAGGTGCCAAAAAAACTCCAATAAAAGAAAGAAGATTGCACATAGAGGATGACATGAGGGTCCCATTTAGCAGCAGCGGTCTCAACGTTTCAAAGGCGGCAAGGGATCAAAAGAAAAAGGAAGTAGCCGTAAATCGGGGGTCAAAAAAATCCAAGAATAGAAAGAATTTTGGTTCATAGAGGATAACATGCAGGACCCATGATCCTGCATCGTAAACGGCTCGATCGGAGAACGTTGAACGAGATGGCGCGATCGAGAAAAAAAACAATGCCAGAGAGGCTGCCATCTGGGCCCTACATCCCTCGGCGGTGCGGATTTGCGTTGACTCGGTCGGCGAACCCGAGATTTCGAGATGCACCACGTCCCGGGCCACCATACGCAACGTTTTGGCCGCTTTCGTCGGGCTAGGTGGCCTCAAAAACGAGAAAAAAAAAGTTTTGACATGCACCACGGAGGGACCCAAAATCGTCGGCCATGGTACACCAGTAACCACGGCGCGACTTCAACTTCGTCGGCCATGGCAACTTTTCTTGTAGTGTGTTGGCTCTGAATTTTGAATCTCTGGAATTCTTCTAACTTTCTTTTATTGAAATTTGGGATGTTACAAACAACGACAAGAAAATATTTGGTCATAGTTATAATGTTGCCTTCATCATTGGATGAGGCATTTAATAATTGGAATTCGACTAATAGACATTAGGAACTTGTCCTAATACCCAGTTAGTGGCTAGAGGGACCAATATCCATCTATAGGAAATTCTGGGAGCATGAATCATCTTTAGATCATAAAATAGATAAGTGAATCATTTTGTATCAGTAGGCAATGATCACACATTAAAACACAGACAAGAGGCAACATCAGGGTCCAATTATTTTAGTCAACAAAAGGAAAATTATTAATCCCTCTAACCTAGTTATATTCCTAAAGCCACTTTTGAATTTGAAATAGTTCTCTGCTGGTATTAATTACCAACAGGAACTTAAGACATCTATATATCTTGCCAAGAAGACATTTATAAAATTTACCAAATCACACCACGAGTCAGCCAAGTCCATTTTAGGATAGGAGCTTATACACTGAATCAAAATAGTGGTTCACATATGTAGCGACCCAGAAAAATCCCCGTATTGGATTTTTTTGCTTCTTTTCTTTTGTGCATAATCATGGCATCAATCACCTGGCATGTTTTAATAAAAGCTTTCAAGAAAACTATTTTTATTTAAACCCCTTCTTTCCATATCTTCTTTTCAATAACAATAAAACCCAAATATTATTATTTTGGATATGTTGAAAAACTAATTCCAATTCTGTCTCAATTATTTGCAAAGTTACAAATTATATTATTTTGATATTTCAAAGTAATCTCCTCCCTCCAATCTGGTTCATCTTTGCTTGAAGCCCATCATCCTCTCTAAGGTGTGCCTCCCCCTCTGGCCCGTTTTGACTCCACCTAAGCAGGCTAGCCTGGCCCATCTTTCTTTTTCACCGAAGGGGTACCCTTTTCTTTTCCTGTCGTCAACCTGGGAGAGCACGAGAGCTGCGTGCTCTTCTTTTTCCTCCCTGGCGTCCCCTCCCTTTTAAGCGCGCCTCTGCGCCGAACCCTAGACATCCTCCTCCCTTGCGCCGTCGCCCCTCCATCTCTCTCAATTTTCTTCTTCTCTGTGAGCCAACAAAACCAACGAACAACACTGGTACCCTCCTCCTCATCATGGCGTCGCCGCTGTAGACCTTCCCTTGATGAGATGAGACCACCGGAAGATGCGCCTCGCCGTCCTCTTCATCCCTGTGCAAGGAATCGGCCCGGGGCGCCTTGTACTGACAACACGGGCGCGGATTCTCCTCTTCGGCTGCCACGTTCCGGCGACGTTTCCGGCCGACACCGACCTCCCCCATCCCAGGCGACCACTTCTACACGTTCAGGGTGAGATACCCGTCCTCCCGAACCTCTCCTCCATCCGTTCCCCTTTCCCAATCGTGCCACCAACGGTGACCACCATTATATGCTGCAGGACCTCGTCGCCGGCGGTACTCCAGGTTTCCGGCACCAACACTACCACGTCCTGGTTCCCCGCGACAAGGCGCACCCCCGACGCCAACTCTCCCGCCTTGGTTCGCCCTGAGTCGCCAGATCCACCCTCGTCAGATCCTGTCCGCCATGGACGCTCAGTCCCCGAGCTCCGCCACCTCTGGCTCAAGTTGGCAAGGGCCTTTGATTTGACACGAACTAATCTGCAGCCTATTGGTTCGTTCTTGTTGCTTGCCTGCTTCAGAAGATCCTGAGTTCAATTCCCACCGGTGGCATATTAAGCCCAGCTCTTTTTGCTCTGTTTTGCCAGATCTGCTAGATCTTAGCAGTCCCGGCCCAGTTCTTCCCGACACAGAACCATGCCAGATCTCGTCCTTTTCTTTCTCAGGAAATGTTTAAATCTTGCAAAACTCATTTCTTTCAAACCATTCATCGAAATGCAAAGTGTTTTATATGAGAATTGATCAGAAAAATGCACTGAGTATGAATATGCCATCCATATGCCTGTTTGCATCTTGCATCATGTCCAGCCGTGATAGTTTTTGCATTCACCTAATATGGAACTATGGAGTATTTCGGATATCCAACAAGGATTTCCCCGCTCCGTTTAATACTGAAGTAGGACACCTCTGCCATGTCTTGCCATGCTAATCAACCCTTAAATTTGCCGGTAGAAATGCAACTTTAACCTAATTTGTTTGTCCGGGGTTCCGACTCCGATTAATATGGATAAGTTGCATCGCATCATATCTGCCATGCCATGCATATCATATCATGATCATGTCGATTCTTTATCCGTAGTAGTAAGACTTGCATGTGTTGTGTGTTCCAAAGATTTGCTTCTTCGTGGATAGGATCGCGAAGTGGTGTGGTGAGATACGACGAGTTCTCAGGATGTCTCTCGGCAAGCTTTAACAGCAAGCATTTCCCCTATACTTACGCCCCTGTGAAGTCGCTCACCTATTTTATTTTGCCTTCTTCCTCATGCTAGCTTTAAGTTGCGTTCTTGTCATGTGTCCCTTACACTTGTTACCTCAAGAAGCCTATATTGCCTCCATCAACCTCCTACAACTGCTGTTTGGTTATCGGGTCTGCCTTGCGAGTCGTAGTGCATGCTAGAGCTGTTTATACCTCGTTACCGTTACCGCTATCTTATCGGGTTATCTGTTGGGAATCATGACTCATGGTTTATGGCTATATCTGTTGAGGGTATCATGGTTACCTTAGTTGTTAAGCGGAGACATCGGTGGGTCAGTTGCACGTTTTATGACGGCTCACTTGTGTTTCTTTAAAGCTTAGGACCCGAGTTCCTGTTATCTGTTCCGAGACTGAGCGCTCTAACCACGCGTGGGTATGCCTATGGGTCTCCCCTCGACCACTGCCGGAATCTACAGCTTTGTCCAGTGGCCACAACTAGATTGTAACGTTTCCTTTTTGATGCGTGCGTGCAAGCTTGTTTCCTTCAGTTACTTTTGGGGAAGCCTTATGCCTTGTATCCCCTTGTTCTTGTACGCACGTATAAGTGGGATACGATGTTAAGCGGTATCCGAAAGAGTGAGGTCATTGGTCATCTCCCCAGAGTGAGCTCTGATCCAATGTGCATCTCCTAGGAACTGACTTAGCCGTAGACTCAAACAGCTAAGTCCGCTTCGGAGATACGGCCGGACTTCGATTCGGGTTCAACTTGGTTAGGTGGTTTCCTAGACATTGTTGTCGTGAAAGAGAGTGTGAGTCGTGATATCCACCTATCACAAGTGGATTGATCGTGCGTGTGGACACATTTGGGCACCCCTGCAGGGTTACATCTTATCGATAAGCCGCGTCCGAGGTTATTCACGACTTGGAGCTGTATGACTCGACCATAGACAACTTACACCTGTTGTTTCAATACTAATAACTTGCGTAGTAAGTTAGCATAACTTCAATAAAACCTGGGTAAAACTTGTCAAACGTGTTGGTGCCTTTGTAAGTACTTCCTTGCGAGGGGGGAACGCATCGGCTGTGTTATGTTTGCAGAATATAGAATTGTTAGTTTATGCGCTCTCTCACCTTCTCTGATAGACGAATGTTGTAGAGTGTCTCTATAGGTTTTTAGTGCTTGCGCGCTGCCGCTTAACCCCACCATATTGCCTATGACGTTCCTCTTGCGTCCTCTAAGTCCCATGCGTGCCTCAAGTACAAAGGATGACTGGTTGACGAATGCTTATACGTCTTGAAGTCTTGTTAAGTACGAACCCGTACTTATTGCTGCTTCTACGGGATATAACCGGGCAGGTATGCAGATATGCTCGATGAAGACGACGTTAGCAAGGTTACCCTTCCGGCTTGGCCTGGGCAGGGTTATGGACGCCACTGGTTATCTTCAGGACTCTTAGTCCAAATTTTTATCTTGTCCGTACTCGGACATATTTGATCTTCTGTATGATTTGGATCTTATGTTGTATTTGTATCTTGACCCGTTGGAGTTGGTGTTGTAATATATCTGTATCTTGTGGGCTCTATTGTAATCCTGTTGTAATGTTACCGCTCGTGATTGATTCTACCCGCATCGCGTGCATGCTTCGGCGTGTACGAGGCGCTTGGTGGTGCGTCTCCTAAAATCGATACCGTGCGGATTTCGGCGGATTCGCTGGGATCCTCATGGTTCCGATTTTGGGGCGTCACAAGTTGGTATCAGAGCCTCAGGTTGACGGTACCCCACTAGTCCAGCCTTTAGGATAACCTTGCCAATGGTCGTTGAGTTTAGAGAGTCCAACCTATTTTCTAAAACTCGTTGGATAGTTCTGATTAGCTCTGATTTTTCTCCTTATCTATATTCTTTCTCCTCTTACCTATGCAAGTTTTGAGCCTTCTCTCTTATATGAGTTTCTACGAGTCTTAGGTATTGACGTGGGTTGGATGATCTTTGCGCCTCACCTATTAGGTCCGATCTTCGGAGGTCTCGACGAAAGCGCATCATCAACAACGGAACAACGACTTCTTGTTAGTGGTGTCGATCCGATCAACCTGGAGTAACAATTCTTGTTATTGGTGTCGAGAACTCCGCCAGAAGAAGGATCCACCTCAAGGTCGGGTGTTTGTCAACATGGTACAAGAAGATTCGGTAGTTCACCTCTCTCCCCCTTAGGTTGGCGTGGGATCTCGGGGCGCGATCCCTTGTTAGTGGTGTCGATTGTAGCGACCCAGAAAAATCCCCGTATTAGATTTGTTTGCTTCTTTTCTTTTGTGCATAATCATGGCATCAATCACCTGGCATGTTTTAATAAAAGCTTTCAAGAAAATTATTTTTATTTAAACCCCTTCTTTCCATATCTTATTTTCAATAACAATAAAACCCAAATATTATTATTTTGGATATGTTGAAAAACTAATTCTAATTCTGTCTCAATTATTTGCAAAGTTACAAATTATATTATTTTGATATTTCAAAGTAATCTCCTCCCTCCAATCTGGTTCATCTTTGCTTGAAGCCCATCATCCTCTCTAAGGTGTGCCTCCCCCTCTGGCCCATTTTGACTCCACCTAGCGAGGCTAGCTTTGGCCCATCTTTCTTTTCACCGAAGGGGTACCCTTTTCTTTTCCTGTCGTCTTCCTGGGAGAGCACGAGAGCTGCGTGCTCTTCTTTTTCCTCCTTGGCGTCACCCTCCACCACCACGCCAACCACTCCCCCTCCCTTTTAAGCGCGCCTCTGCGTCGAACCCTTGACATCCTCTTCCCTTGCGCCGTCACCCCTCCATCTCTCTCAATTTTCTTATTCTCTGTGAGCCAACAAAACCAACGAACAACACTGGTACCCTCCTCCTCATCATGGCGTCGCCGCTGTAGACCTTCCCTTGCTGAGATGAGACCACCGGAAGATGCGCCTCGCCGTCCTCTTCATCCCTGTGCAAGGAATCGGCCCGGGGCGCCTTGTACTGATGACACGGGCGCGGATTCTCTTCTTCGGCGGCCACGTTCCGGCGACGTTTCCGGCCGACACCGACCTCCCCCATCCCAGGCGACCACTTCTACACGTTCAGGGTGAGATACCCGTCCTCCCGAACCTCTCCTCCACCCGTTCCCCTTTCCCAATCGTGCCACCAATGGTGACCACCATTATATGCTGCAGGACCTAGTCGCCGGCGGTACTACAACGTCCTGGTTCCCCGCGACAAGGCGCACCCCCGACGCCAACTCTCCCGCTTTGGTTCGCCCTGAGTTGCCAGATCCACCCTCGCTAGATCCTGTCCGCCATGGACGCTCAGTCCCCGAGCTCCGCCACCTCTGGCTCAAGTTGGCAAGGGCCTTTGATTTGACATGAACTAATCATGACCTAGTGGTTCGTTCTTGTTGCTTGCACCTTGAGAAGATCCTGAGTTCAATTCCCACCGGTGGCATATTAAGCCCAGCTCTTTTTGCTCTTGTTATCACCAGAATTTGACCGAGTCAGAGGTGGGCCGCGATCAAGATTGGGCTTGAAGAAATATACATGGAAGAATACGTGAACCGGCCTTGTACACGAAGTTTGGGCTAGTTTGCCCTTGTATCTGTAAATATAGTAGGATACGTGTCGGTTAGTTAGAGTTTGGCTCGTGCACGGTTGGGATTATTCCCACGTTAGAAAGTCTACGGACTATAAATATGTATCTAGGGTTATCAAGAAAGACGACAATCACGTTCATCACAAACCAATCTTGGCGCATCGCCGACCCCTTGCTTCGAGGGTTTCTTCCGGGTAAGCATCATGCTGCCTAGATCGCATCTTGCGATCTAGGCAGTATACGTTTATTCGTCGTTCATGCGTTGCTCGTGCTGAAGCCTTTTTGATGGCGAGCAACGTAGTTATCATAGATGTGTTAGGGTTAGCATTGCTTTACCGTGCTACATGTTTTCGTCCATGCAACCCTTAGATGTCTAGCCGTCCTTACACCTTTCTTAGGTGTAAGGGCGGCACCTTGCTTGATCATTGTTTAGCAGATCCGATCCGTTATGATCGCTCCTTGATTCTTCAAGGATTAGTTTAATATCTGCATAGTTAGGCCTTACAAACGGGTTGAATTATCCAGTAGTGCGTAGGGTGTAGTTTGCTAACCCTAGACAAGATGTTCCGGGGATCAACTTAATGTTGGTTTTTAGACCTTGTCTAGGGTCGGTTTATTATTACCGTGCGTGGCTGCCAGGCTCAATCACGAGTAGGATGTTCCGATTATGCGGTGAAAACCCTAGATCGTCGTAGGTCGTTTTAGCTTTGTTTTGATCAAGCAGGACCACCATGCAATCGTAAACCCTATACGAGTCATGGGTGGATCGGCTCCTTGAGCCGATTCATGGGACAACTTTGAGAGCCGATCGAGGCTCGTATTTAATGTTTACGTGTATGCCATGCGAGAAACTAAGCGAAGCAAATCCATCACCTTCACGATCGGTATAGATCGGGTGGCACGCCCTTGCACCGGCATCGGGACGTGCGTACCGGGAGCTTTGCGGGCCGTCGCTCGGAGGGACCGGGGCCGGCCGCAGCCCTAGGTTGTTCCCGGCTCTTCGTGTTGCTGCCGTTGCTCGCCGGTGAGTTTCGGGCGCCAACACATTCTCGCACGCCGGTGGGACGATCTTCGACACCAATCGCATCGCCATCTACATCTCGAGATGGCGGAAGGTACTCCGATCACGTACGAGGATCTACCCGAGGAGCTCAAGAAGAAGTATGACGACGTCAAAGCTATCCTCGAGGCCGACCTCATCGGCTCTTTCCATAGGACTCGCCCGCATGGCATCGGGTGGAGAGGGTTCACACTGAAGCGCGCTCGATGGAATTGACCTGTCCACCCCTTCGAAGAACGCACCGGGTCCTTGCGTCGGAGATCAATTTCATGGTAGCTCATTCGCTACACCACCATTCGAGAGCCTGGTGAACACTTTGGAGCGTGTCGCCCTT
The DNA here is from genome assembly GCF_019359855.2 of Lolium perenne. NCBI lineage: Eukaryota > Viridiplantae > Streptophyta > Magnoliopsida > Poales > Poaceae > Lolium > Lolium perenne. The sequence goes on from NC_067246.2 coordinate 119,944,070, forward strand.
CGGGTGCTCCATGAAATCTTGAGGCATCGGTACTCTCCGTCGGGACTGCTCTAGGGACTCACCAAGGAGAGCTACCACTCCAGAGCCGACCACCGCTGCCGTTCGCGGCGGCGCACCGAGAGGTGCCGAGTACACCGGCATTCGTCGTCTACAAGATCGGTGGCTATCCTAGCGACTACCAGTTCTTGTATGAGGCGCCTAAGGAGATCCCTCACGGATACACGTGCACATACGTGCCAGACGGCGATAGAATCGGGCACTCACGAACCGGATCGCAACAAACAGGGGACTTAGGAACAATGGGAGGAGCACGGATCAGATCTTGAGAAGCAAACGTGGCTAGCTAAGTATGCCACTCCGATGAACCTCCGAGCTCAACTCCGTAGCTAGCTCGGATCTTGAGAAGCAAGCGTGGCTAGCTAAGTATGCCACGCCATCGAATCTTCGTAGCTCCACTCTGCCGGCCTATGCGGATCGGATCGCACGATCTTGAGAGACCAGTTCGGCATGGTGCCGAAAAGGAGGGCAATCGGCTATTCCAAGCCGTACCCCAACGACTATGATTTGATCCCACTACCACCCAAATATCGGCTCCCTGAATTCTCCAAGTTTAGTGGGTCGGATGGCTCCAGCTCAATTGAGCATGTAAGCCGATATTTGGCGCGATTGGGCACGATCTCAGTGCAGACGCACTACGTGTGTGGTTCTGTTATCACGAGAATTTGACCGAGTCGAGAGGTGGGCCGCGATCAAGATGGATTTGAAGAATATACATGGAGGAAGTACGTGAATCGGCTTTGTTATGCAAAGTTTGGGCTAGTTGGCCCGTGTATCTGTAATATAGTAGGATACGTGTCGTTTAGGTAGAGTTTGTCTCGTGCACGGTGGGGATTATTCCCACGTTAGAAAGTCCCCTGGACTATAAATATGTATCTAGGGTTTATGAAATAAACAACAACCATCGTTCAACCACAAACCAATCTCGGCGCATTGCCAACTCCTTCGTCTCGAGGGTTTCTTCCGGTAAGCATCATGCTGCCTAGATCGCATCTCGCGATCTAGGCAGCACAAGCTTATTTCGTTGTTCATGCGTTGCTCATACTGAAGCCTTCTTGATGGCGAGCAACGTAGTTATCTTAGATGTGTTAGGGTTAGCATTGTTCTTCCTATCATATGCTATCGTAGTGCAACCCTTATACATCTAGCCGCCCTTACACCTATCTTAGGTGTAGGGCGGCACCCGCTTGATCATTATTTAGTAGATCCGATCCGTTACGGTTGCTCCTTGTTCTTCAAGGATTAGTTTAATATCTGCAATAGTTAGGCCTTACAAAGGGTTGGAGGATCTAGCGACGCGTAGGGTGTCGTTTGCTAGCCCTAGACAAGATGTTCCGAGGATCAACCTCGTGTTGGTTTTTAGGCCTTGTCTAGGACCGGCTTACGATCACCGTACGTGACCGCGAGGCCAAATCGTGAGTAGGATGATCCGATTATGCGGTGAAAACCCTAAATCGTCGTAGATCGCTTTAGCTTTATCTTGATCAAGCAGGACCACCATATATTCGTGCACCTCGTACGAATCATAGGTGGATCGGCTCCTTGAGCCGATTCACAGGATAACCTGAGAGCCGATCGAGGCTCGTATTTAATGTTTACGTGTATGCCATGCAGGAAACTAAGCGAGGCATCTCCATCACCTTCACGACCGGGTATAGGTCGGGTGGCACGCCCTTGCACCCGGCATCGGACGTGCGTGCGGAGGCTTTGCGGGCCGTCGCTCGAAGGGACCAGGGCCGGCCGCAGCCCTAAGTTGTTCCGGCTCTACGGTGTTGCCCGTCGTTGCTCGCCGGTGGGTTTCGACCGCAACACATTACAGCACGCCGGTGGGACAAGCCGACATCAACCACATCGCCATCTACATACGAGATGGCGGACGACACTCCGATCACGTACGAGGATCGACCGATGAGCTCAAGAAGAAGTATGACGAGGTCAAAGCAATCCTCGAAGCCGACCTCATCGGCTCTTTTCACGAACCTGTTCACATGGCATCGAGTGGAAGGGGTTCTCGCACGATGGTGCGCTCGATGGGATAGACCTCTCTGCCCCGTCGAAGAACGCACCAGGTCCCTACGTCGGAGATCAACTACATGGTGGCTCACTCGTTGCACCGCCACTCGAGAACTCCGGTGAACACTTTGGAGCGTGTCGCTCTCCGGGTGATCCGGGAGATCATGAGGCACCGGTACTCTCCGTCGGGACCAGCTCTCGGGACGCACCAAGGAGAGATGCCACTCCAGTCCCGTCCACCGCTGCCATTTGCGTTGGCGGCACCGAAGTGCCGAATTCACCGGCATTCGTTGTCTACAAGATCGGTGGTGACCCTAGTGTTGCCGGTTCTTGCATGAGGCGCCTAAGGAGATCCCTCACGGGTACATGTGCACATACGTGCCGGGCTATGATAGCGGGCACTCACAAACCAGGCCGCGACAGCAGGGACTTCTGGGAAAATAGGAGGAACGTCAGCGATAGATCTTGAGAAGCAGACGTGGATAGCTAAATATGCCACCCCGACGAACCTCCAGAGCTCAGCTCCTGCAGTTGGCTCAGAGCTGGAAAAGCAAGCATGGCTGGCTAAGTACGCCACCCGGCGAATCTTCGGAGTTCGACTCCTACGGCCCGACCGTGGATCGAGATCGGCACGATCTGAGGGACCAGTTCGGCATGGTGCCGAAAAGGAGGACAATCGGCTATTCCAAGCCGTACCCGATGAATACGAGTTGGTCCCGCTACCACCCAAGTATCGGCTCACGACTTCTCCAAGTTCGGTGGATCGGATGGTTCTAGCTCCATCGAGCATGTGAGCCGATATTTGGCACAGCTAGGAACGGCCTTAGCGTCGGATCCACTACGCGTGAGGTTCTTCGCACAGTCCCTCACGGGATCAGCTTTCGGGTGGTACACTTCGTTGCCACCGGACTCGATCCGGACTTGGAAGCAGTTGGAAGAACAGTTCCACATGCAATTTCACTCAGAAGCTTCCGAGGCCGGCATTGCCGATCTAGCTCAAATACGTTAGAAGCGTGGAGAAACCGTGGCGAGAATACATCCAGCGCTCGAAATACGAGAACCGATGTTATTCGGCTCGTGTGACTAAAAAGAGAAGCGATCGAGTTGGCGGTGGTGGGCCTTGCCTCACAAATCAAGGATATGGCTTCCCAAGCGGACTACCCTTCAGCAGCGCACATGGTTCGAAGCGTCGGCCTCTGAACGGCGCCACCGGACTTGTACCGGGACAAATTCAAGCGTGCGGTAGTCCTGGTTGAGGCGGATGAAGACGAAGGCTCTGCGGGAGATCAAGAGGTAGCGGTGGCTGAATGGACTCGGGGGCAACCCCGTGTCCTGCAAATGGGTTAAGCCACCGAGGTCCGCCCGAGAGGGTTTGATTTTGACGTGACCAAAATCGAGCAAATCTTCGACCTCTTACTCAAGGAGAAGCGGTTGAAGATACCCGAAGGCCTCAAATTCCCCACGGTACGGGAGCTGAACGGAAAGCCATACGCAAATGGCATAACTCGCTCTCCCATGCCACCAACGTGCGGGGGTGTGGCGTCGGCGAATCCAAATGGCGATAGAACAAGGACGTCTAATTTTCAACCGATGCGCCATGAAGGTCGACACTCACCCCTTCCCCGCCGTTAACATGGTGGAGTGCACTTACCACGAAGGTTGCCGGCGGGATCCTCGTTCGACATCAACATGGTAGGACACAGGCACCACTCGGCAAGGATGGAGACGAGGCGGTGCTCTCGTAGCAAGGACACAGAGGAGGCCGCTCCACGCGATCGGCTCCGTCACGATGGCAAGCGCTACGTCACAGAGGGAGAAGTGAAGAACATAAGATATCAGCGACCCCTCTCTGATCACCTCCTCAATAAGTATGTGAGTCAATATAGCCAACGCCGACGATCCAGCGACGATGATGATAGAGACCGTCTGGCTAGGGACGCCAGGAGACATCGTCGGCATGATCGCGATGAGGAGGAGTACGAGAGCCGTGCCAAAGAAGAATCGAGGGAGCAAGACGACGAAGATGAGCCTTTGGGACTTGTCCCTTCTTCGGTTCTTGCTAGGATTTAGGTATGAGCCGATTGCCTACAATCGGCAATTGCCCAGAATGTAGACAGAAGAGGAAGGAGGCAGCTAACGTGTCTGTGTTCCAACGCTTAGGGCCTCTCCCACCTCGAAGCAAACGCGCTGAGTCCCCTCGGGTGGAAGATCTCAAGTATTTGGAAGATGAAGAAGAAGAAGAAGACAGGTACCACCGGCCAAGGTGGTGCCCTGATGGACTCAGCCGTTCCCAAAAGCGTAGGGTTCAGCGATTGCGCGGCTTGGAGGAAGCCGAAAGGTTATACCTGCACACGCTAAGAAAGGCGCGGCCTGATCTGGCCGCGAAAATTCAGCGAACCCTAGATGAAGAGGGTCGACCACGGAAAATGGAGTGGCGCCCCAAGCAAATGATGAAACATCGGCTGGCACAAACATGGTGTTCATCCTTCCTTCGGAGTTCAGTGCTCCAGGATTAGACGAGGCACCTGTGGCACAACTTGACTGCGGCCCACGGCCGGTTATCTTTGAGAAGCCACGAGAAAGAAGCTACAGACATCGAAGGCCTGTACTTGCGAGGTTATATCGATGGGAGGCCTGTCAATAAGATGCTGGTGGACACCGGAGCGGCAGTCAACATTATGCCATACTCTATGCTACGTCGGTTGGGACGCTCTAGCTCGGATCTAATCAAGACCAACGTGACATTGAGCGATTTCAACGGCCAAGCGTCTGACGCACAAGGTGTTCTGAACGTGGATCCGACCGTAGGAAGGAAAACTATCCCTACGACGTTCTTCATCGTCGATAGCAAGAGCACCTATCTCGTTACGCTAGGAAGAGATTGGATCCACGCCAAGCTGTTGCATTCCCTCCACGATGCACCAATGCGTAATACGGTGGGATGGAGATGAGGTAGAGGTCGTCCAGCCGATGTCTCGGCCGAAATTTCAACGGCGGCATGAACGCTTGGGAAGCGGCGAGGCCAAGAGCCACTCCCAGGTATCAATTTGGACGACTGCGAGCGCATCGACGTGAGGAAGGGCAGGGTTAGGCTGGTCTTATCCACTGGCCTGACCGTGTAGCAAGAGCAAACCGATGAGCAAATGTGGCGAGGCCGATCCTTGGGATCGGCCCCCAAAGGTATATGAAGGAAAAGCACAACGCCTTCATTGAACACTTCGATCAATATGGAGGCCGATTCTAGCAATCGGCCAAAATTATCCTCACCACATGTTCTGCTTGTATGCAACGTCAATCTACTGGGCAGCGGTTTACGTCGGCTGATGAGTCAGGGAAAATCAACATTGGTCCTACCGAAGCCGACGTGCAAATACGGTGCCTTGGCTAAACTACAGAGCCGATATCTGCGATTACGACGATTCGGTTGGGAGCACCTAATCGAGATGAACATGTGTGCGGTGAAACATTGGGGGCCGATTAGAAAAAATCGGCCGGTAAAAAAAATCAGCATCACGATATACGGCCGATGCAAGGACATCGACTTTAGAACTAAGAGACAAAGCCGATGCACGACCATCGACTCTAGTATAACTACGCGAGGATCTCACGGCTATGTGTTCAAAGCACGGATCTTCACCAAATCCGGTTCAGTGGGGCCTTCTGCTTCCTCGAGGGAGTAAAACAATGAGAGCTTCCTCAGCTGCCTTGAGCCGATTCTGGTGCCTGAACCTTCTTGTCGAGGATTTTCAGCCCTTGGTGCTAGTTCAGTAGTGCTGTCAGAAGAGATATATCGGCTTTCGAGGGAAGAAAGGTGATCGGCTTTGGTGCATCCTCACCGATATTCTCGCCTTGAGTAAGGCTCGGGGCGACGGGCACAGTAGATGCTCTGTTTAGGAGCCGATTGGGGTACCATCGGGTGATCCTTCGTCGCAACCTTCTTCACAAAATGATGAGTGCTTGAAGAAGACCATTGGGCCTGGTTGGAAGAATTCAAAGGCTCTCTTGAAGACTCTACATTATCCACCAGATCTCAAGGTCATCAGTTGAAGAATTGAAGGATGAATTGTAAAGGACCGATGCGTTGCTATCGACTCGTCAAGCATTGGCTAAGGGTCAAATCGGCAAAATCAGTATGAGGGGAAATCGGCTAAATTGACTCAAGGGAAATCAGCAAAATCAAATTGGGGAAATTCTTCATAGATAAGCAAGATTTCTTACATAAAGAGCTGATTGCTCTCAAAAGGGAGTACTAGGGGATACATTGCCCCGTCTACTACTACTGATCCTATGCTAATGGTCCTAATCTATGGGCCGTCGCTGCCCTCGTCGTCGCCATCATCGCCGCTGTCGGCGCTACTCCCGGCGGGCTCGTCGTCGCTGCTCCAGCGGCCGCCGGCCGGGCCCTCATTGTCCTCATCCTCCTCGTCAGCGTCGTCATCGTCGCTGTCGAAGTCGCTGAGGTTCCCCGGCCAGGGGCAGAACCGTTTGGCCGGCAGCTCGTCGGAGGAGGTGTCGTCCTCCTCCTCTTCCTCCTCCTTCTCCTCCTCCTCCTCCTCGGGGGAGGTGAAGTCGTCGCAGGAGAAGCGATCGTCATCGCTCTCCTCCTCCGTTTCCCCGTCGGCGAGGAAGCGGAGGTCACTTTCCCCGTCGGTCAAGGACTTGTCGTCCTCAGACCAGACGGAGAAGTCGTGGCTAGACTCCTCCCCGGCTTCGATGGCGCGGCGGGTGTTCGCCGCGTGGACCTCCTCCTGGTTCGGCTCCGGCGTCGACTCGCGGGAAGAGGAGGACTGGGTGGAAAGATCTTATGAAGCAGAGGAGGAAGAAGACATGGTGGCGCAGGAGGGCTTTTGGAGTGCTAATGCGAAGGGGATGCGGAAGTAAACTGTTCGGAGCGGTTAAATAAAAGGGGATATAGTGGAAATTCAATGCCACAGCAGTTTTCGAGGAAGTGGTGCCTAAAAGAAAAAAAAACTGCCAGGTCACGCGGAGAAGTTGAGAAGGAAAAGGCATCATGATGAAGGATACTGCGACGGTTCTGCCACGACATGACCCAACGAAGAAAAATCAGAGTGATTTTGGAATTATCAATTCCAAAACCAGGGGGGCATGTGTTATCACCAGAATTTGACCGAGTCAGAGGTGGGCCGCGATCAAGATGGATTTGAAGAATATACATGGAGGAAGTACATGAATCGGCCTGTTATGCAAAGTTTGGGCTAGTTGGCCCGTGTATCTCTAATATAGTAGGATACGTGTCGTTTAGGTAGAGTTTGTCTCGTGCACGGTGGGGATTATTCCCACGTTAGAAAGTCCCCTGGACTATAAATATGTATTTAGGGTTTATGAAATAAACAACAACCATCGTTCAACCACAAATCAATCTCGGCGCATCGCCAACTCCTTCGTCTCGAGGGTTTCTTCCGGTAAGCATCATG